>NC_056036.1:41832151-42479782 GCF_004379255.2 Salvia splendens | reverse complement strand
AATTGGAGGAGAGGGGCAAAGGACCCTCTTCGAGTCTCTAAGTGTAATGTCGCCGGTTAATGATACGCGTTCTTATCAGTCGATCAAGTCGTTGCCCGTTGATTTTAAGTATGCGGGCGATGAAGGTGTTGATAGGACGATGTTTCCTGATACTATACCAGAGAATGCTGAAGAATTGAGGGATGCCTCGGAGAGGGCAGCTAATGGTAGGGGTCATGCTGGTTCGGATAGTGATGAATCGCCTTATGGTACTTTGAATGTGCCAGCCGAAGATGTGGCTCCTTTGGCTGATGATAGTGAAGATCATAAGGATCCCAGTACTCCTGTGCCGTTGGTTAAACGATCACATTCTGATTCGAAGTGGAGTGACACCACCCCGTATGCATCGAAGAAGGTGCTTTTGGAGTATTACTTTTGTTATTTTTTTTGGGTTGATCTCTGTTGCATATCATGAAATGGAATTCTTGCTTTGTGAAGCTATATTAAGTTTTTGCTTTTGCTTGTTTTCTCACATACTCTTTTATGAGATTCTGTTCCAAGTCTATTCTTGGTCTAACCGAGTCGTGCTTTTTATTGCTATGCTGAAATGGAAATACAAGATTTCCTATTGCTTAATCAGAGCTCAGAGACAGTAACAAAGGCACTATCGAATCAAATATTATTAGATAATGAAGGGTTATAATCAGAGGGTTTTGATAGAATGACTGCGAGCAGCATTTCTAGAACATGAATTCGTATTTTCACTTTATGATTGAGAAATAGCTTATTGTTTAAGGCGTCACATTTATAAATGCCAAATGATCATATGCCTATGTGATATGATTAAACCTGCTGAAGAAGATAAACCTTTTTTAATTTTCTAATGTTCTAGAAAAACCTATTTTATTCTAAAGTGTGCCTTGCCATCCAGGCGAGACCAAAGAGGACAAATCCCAAGAAGCTGTTTATGTCAAGAGGATTTCAAATTACATTCCTTGCCGCATTTATTCTTTCTGTTTCTATGTGTAACTCTGTTTTCTCATATCTGCTTAAGGATGATGCTCTTAAGTTACCAAAATGGTGGCAACAATTTAATGGTAGAAACTGCTGATACTATAACTTTATGTCAGGAAGAGCTTTATATGAAAATCCCACTTGTCATTTTTATGCTTGTATCGCCTTTGACTCGCGAGTTTATTTTACAGAAAATCCAGTCGTGGGTTCAGCTTCCTGATGGTAATTGGGAGCTGGGAACAGTTATTCAGACTACTGGTAACAATTCAGTGATAACATTGCCCGAGGGAAAAGTGAGTAATATTTTTTTTTTCTCTTGAGTGTTACCTTGCGTTCAACGTTAACAATTTTCTTGTCTAGGTACTGCAAGTGAGTTCAGAAACTCTGATACCGGCAAATCCTGATATTCTTGATGGTGTAGATGACCTCATGCAATTGAGTTACCTAAACGAACCTTCAGTATTGTACAATCTCCAATACAGATATGATCGAGATTTGATTTATGTAAGTTTGTGTGTTAGTGTTGATTTTCACGAGATTCCCTTGTTTTCTAGCTCTAGTGAACACTCCGTTTTCATTTTCTGGTTTATTTCAGACTAAAGCAGGCCCAGTACTGGTAGCAGTTAATCCCTTTAAAAAAGTCTTGCTATATGGAAATGATTATATTGAAGCTTACAAGCGCAAATCTTTGGACAGCCCTCATGTATATGCTATCACAGACACAGCTATGCGTGAAATGATCCGAGGTAATTACATCCTAGAAAGCCAAGCAATAATTTTCTCAAAGTAATTTAACTCAACAATTTGGTTTTCCCTCTCTGCAGATGAAGTAAACCAATCTATCATTATAAGGTTAGTGGAATAATACATGAATTTCTTAGTTTTTTTTCGATAGTCAATGTTGCACGTGCAATTTCGATGCCTTTCATCGTTTAGTAGCTAACTTTATTTTGCAGAATCTTGGTTTGTTATAGATATATTTTTTTCAATAACTGGTGTACTTAAATATCCATGTAATGATTATAGGAGTATTTGACAAGTTTGGTTCTGTCCATCTCTTTTTTATCTAGTGGGGAAAGTGGTGCTGGAAAGACAGAAACTGCAAAGATAGCAATGCAATATTTGGCTGCTCTGGGAGGTGGTGGTGGTATTGAGTATGAGATATTAAAGACGAATCCTATTCTGGAAGCTTTCGGTAATGCCAAGACATTAAGAAATGACAACTCAAGTCGATTTGTAAGTTGTTATTTTGCCATCCTCTGTGTCTTGGTTTGTTAGCATGAAATTCAGTAGTTCAACTGATAATTGGGGCGTGAATACCCAATAATTTGCTGCTTGTAAGTTCAAGTAATTAAGAGTATCTGCAGGGAAAGCTGATCGAAATCCACTTCAGTGAAACTGGAAAAATATCTGGTGCCAAGATTCAAACTTGTAAGATTACTTCTTCCATTTTTTTGATAAAATTAATGTTGCAGAATTTTAGAGAGCCTTCTTAATTTATTTCCTTTTTTGTTGCTCCATCAAATGCGGTTCCTTGTTCCATGCAGTTTTACTAGAGAAGGTAATTACTGATCTAGTTTCAGCTTTGTTATAAGATACTTGCTCTGGTATATAGTTACATATTCAGAAAACTCAGATAGATTGTTTTGGTAAACAGTCAAGAGTTGTTCAATGTTCGGAGGGAGAAAGATCATATCATATATTTTATCAACTTTGTGCCGGGGCTTCACCTAGCCTAAGAGGTAAGTTTACCATTATTCTTGTTTATAGTGTCAAACGATGATCACTTGATCAGCAATATTGCAATGTTTTGCTATTGACTTCTTATTTTCCATTGTGGTGTAAATTTGCTCTTTTGGTCATCAGAGCGACTCTTGTGCTATATTTTTTGTGTATACTCTCTCTTATGTCTTCCTATATCTGCTTGCTTTTGGTTGTACGTTTTTCATTCAGCTGCACTTTCTTGTTTTTTTGTGCAGAAAAATTGAACCTAAAGAATGCAGATGAGTTCAAGTATCTGAGGCAGAGCAATTGCTTTACGATCTCTGGGGTTGATGATGCTGAACAATTTCGTATAGTAGTGGTATCCTTATGGACTTATTCTCATCATACTTTACCATTTTCTTGTACTTTGAACTAAAACCAACTCAGCTATATATCATCTGCTTTAAATTCAGGACGCTCTGGATATTGTTCATGTAAGTAAGGATGATCAGGATAGTGTATTTGCAATGCTGGCTGCAGTACTATGGCTAGGAGACGTCTCTTTCACTTCAATTGATAGTGAAAATCATGTTGAACCTGTGATTGATGAAGGTGAGAATATATCAGGGTGAATATACAAAGCCTGAATCAATTTCTGAAATAAACAAAGTCTATTATGTTAAGCCTGCCAAAGTTGATGTGCCGTGCTTGCCTTTTCCACGAAGAACAGAAACGTTCAAATAATGTTTTTATGTTAACAAGTGCGACGTGCTTTTATTACCATGTCTTCCTGTACAAGGCAGTGTTGTAACTCCTGCAAGATGCTTGAATTTTGCTGATGACATCCACCTATCCTATTTTCAGGTCTAACCACTGTTGCCACATTGATTGGGTGCAAAGTGGAGGAACTGAAGCTAGCATTATCAACTCGAAAAATGAGAGTAGGGAGAAGAAATGATACAATTGTCCAAAAACTCACTCTTGCACAGGTTGGACAGTTTGTGTGAAAACTACTTAATCTTGAAATGCCAAGGGCATGTTGAATTTCGACCCGAGTCTCCTGACTTTCATTGTTCATTCATACATTGATATCACAGGCCATGGATACAAGGGATGCGTTGGCAAAATCGATTTATTCATGTTTGTTTGACTGGCTAGTGGAGCAGATAAATAAATCACTAGCAGTTGGCAAGAGGCGTACAGGAAGATCCATCAGTATCCTTGATATTTATGGTTTCGAATCGTTTGAGGTGAGTGTCTCTATATATCCTTCAACTTGTCTGTTTGTCTTTGCTTATGTTGTTCTGACTGTTGTTTTATTTTTTTTATTTATTAGAGAAACAGTTTTGAGCAGTTCTGCATTAACTATGCCAATGAAAGATTACAACAACACTTCAATCGCCACTTGTTTAAATTGGAGCAAGAGGTAACCGTGTCATATCTCTGCTAAAATGCAGTTTCATAGTCATAAATATTGCGATTTATATTGTGTCATCTAATAACCTGCCTTGGATTAACTTATATATTTTTCCAAAAACCATTTTTCTTATCTCAGTATGATGAATTAAATATCTTTTAGACAGATTGATTCTTTGTTCTACCTAGTGAAGGACATGCCCGGCTGCCCGCTACTTTTCTAGTTTACGGATAACCTGATCCTAGTCATCTGCTCAGTGGATTAGATAATTTCAAGGGATTGATGAAATACACACTTTTTTGGTCCATCAAATCAATTTACATCATAGATTTACGAGTCCTTTCTCATCCAAAGCCTGAACCATGCATCTTAGCACTTCAATGTCACAACATGCACACTTTCTGTTATTGCATGGTCTTTGGTTTTGAATCTTTTAAACCTTTCTCCAGGAATACATTCAAGATGGCATTGACTGGGCAAAAGTCGATTTTGAAGACAATCAGGATTGCCTTAATCTGTTTGAGAAGGTCTGATACTCAAACTCTAGCACTCTGTTCCATTCTCGTTCAGTGTTGGTTAGATTACTCGTATCTTTCTTTTAGGTGGATGTATTTCACTTATCCTAGTCATAAGTTCTTCGTGGGGCAGAAATGTTGAAAGGTTTTTGTTTGGTGCAGAAACCATTAGGGTTACAGTCGTTGCTCGATGAGGAATCAACCTTTCCAAATGGTACAGATTTGAGCTTTGCGAATAAGCTCAAGCAACATCTAAGTGCCAATCCTTGTTTTCAAGGAGAAAGAGAGAAAGCTTTTCGCGTTCGCCACTATGCTGGAGAGGTATGCACTTCAGTCATACTTTTTTATGGTTGGCACCCCGTTTCTTTTGGGTACAAAATGTCGCAGGTTCTCATCATGCCATCCCTAGGATAATTTTCAAATACTATAGATAAATCTCTTATCGTATATGTTTATTGATTATGAAAGTAAAACGGAATAGAACTATGTCGACCCCACACTTCTAGCATCCTTATCTACTGGTACACACTATTAGAAGAAGAAGAAGAAGAAATAGACAATGTTGCATTTTATTCGTTTCCATACTCATTTTCTTTCGGTGATTTTGACAACTTCATTTATGATGGCAGGTTACATATGACACCACTGGTTTTCTTGAGAAGAACAGGGATTTACTTCATTTGGATTCAATCGAACTTCTCTCGTCTTGCACGTGCCCCCTTCCTCAGGCTTTTGCATCCAGCATGCTCAATCAATCCGAGAAGCCTGTAGTAGGGGCACTGCATAAATCTGGTGGAGCAGATTCTCAAAAATTAAGCGTTACGACAAAATTTAAGGTAAAACGAGCCTTACTAACAATGCTTACTGCATATTAAAACACAATAGAGTTAGGATGTGTTTGATGCTTATTTAATGCTATCATTTGGTTTGTGTTTGTTCTTTCAGATCAAGTGCTTCGTCATGCAATTTTGCTTTCATCTGTTATCTCCTTTTTCCCATACTCGTTAATCACGATTATTCGTTGCTGTTATTGTTTGTTTCAGAGCCAACTGTTCCAGTTAATGCAACGTCTTGAAAGCACAACTCCACACTTCATACGCTGCATAAAGCCCAACAACTTCCAGTCTCCCGGTAGCTATAATCAAGGACTCATACTACAACAGCTGCGGTGCTGTGGAGTCTTAGAAGTTGTTAGGATATCAAGATCCGGGTTTCCTACCCGGATGTCTCATCAAAAGTTTGCGAGAAGGTAAAAGTGATATTAGAATATAACAAATTTGCAATCTCTTCTCCGAATCCTCTATCTTTGATGTTTATCACTCCAATCTCCTTTCGTTATCAGGTACGGTTTTCTTCTATTAGATCACGTAGCGTCTCAGGACCCGCTTAGTGTTTCCGTAGCAATTCTTCATCAGTTCAACATTCTCCCCGAGATGTACCAAGTTGGATACACAAAATTGTTTTTCCGAACTGGACAGGTTAGAATATTTACGGAACTTAGTTGTTTTATTCGTACACCTCTTGCTTGAGCAGTTAGTCAGTCTGTGTTTTAAATTAATGCAGATTGGGGTACTTGAAGATACAAGAAATCGCACTCTCCATGGGATATTGGGCGTCCAAAGTTGCTTTAGAGGCCATAAGGCTCGATGCCTGCTGAGGGATTTTAGGAGAGGGATTGTTACCCTACAGTCATGTATGTCATTGTGGATATGTGTTAACTTTCTTTAACCTTATAGACTGGTGTTTGATGGGGAACCTCTTGATGCAGTTATCCGTGGAGAAAAGGTTAGGAAGGAGTACGCAGGCATACTCCGAAGGCATAGGGCCGCCATATCCATCCAAAAGAATGTCAGAGCTAGGATTTTGAGGAAAAAGTTCAACAGAGTTAGGGAGGCAGCTACCTCGATGCAATCAGGTAATCACCATCTGCGTAATTCCAAGCAACGACGACAAATTAGTCAACTAGTTTAGGCAAATTCTGAACTTTATGCTTTATCTTTGAGATCTATGTGCAGTCTTGCAAGGTTTTTACATTCCCCCCTTTTTTGCCGTTTTCTAGTTATTCGTGGCTGGTTGGTCCGAAGATGCTCGGGGGACATAGGATTGCTGCAATTTGGAGGAAGAAAGGTACTCAGATTTTGGATAAATGCGTTTTTTTTGCACGAGATTTAAGAAAGTAAGTTAGTGAGTTAGTTGAGTTAACAAAGGAGTGAGAATAAAGTAAGAGATTGAAAGAGTTGATTTTGCAAAAAGGGGAAATGACTCATTTAGCTTGGGACGTCCCAAAAAAGAATACCAATCGATAACATGTTGGTGATGTGTTGACTTTAATTTGTTGTGGATCAGGGTAATGAGCCAGAAGAAGTGCTGGTAAAATCGTCGTTCCTTGCGGAACTGCAACGCCGTGTTCTCCGAGCTGAGGCCTCTCTAAGAGAGAAAGAAGAGGAGAACGACATCCTTCACCAACGGCTGCAGCAGTACGAGAATCGTTGGTCCGAATACGAGCTAAAAATGAAGTCTATGGAGGAGGTGTGGCAGAAGCAGATGAGATCACTGCAGTCTAGCCTCTCCATTGCAAAGAAGAGCCTCGCCTTCGACGATTCCCAGAGAAACTCGGACGCCTCTGTAAATGGAGCCGAAGAAAGTAGCTGGGACACCGGCAACAATTTAAGGATCCAAGAAAATGGGGGTAGACCAACGACAGCCGGGTTAAGCGTCATTGGCCGGCTGGCTGAGGAGTTTGAGCAGAGGAGCCAAGTATTCGGAGATGACGCCAAGTTCTTGGTGGAAGTGAAGTCGGGCCAGACTGAGGCGAGCTTGGACCCGGATCACGAGCTTCGGAGGCTGAAGGCAATGTTCGAAGCATGGAAGAAGGACTACGGGTCGAGATTGAGGGAGACGAAGGTGATACTTAACAAGCTCGGGGGCGAAGAGGGTAGTTCGGCTGATAAGGCGAGGAAGAAATGGTGGGGGAGGCGAAACAGCATGCGGATGGGTTGACGTTTTACGAGGAGAGGCGCGTCGTCGACGACGACGACGGAAGAGGTAGCTACAGGTGTATAGTTATGGTTTACTTTGGCTGAAGGAAATATTTGGAATTGCATATCTTTGTTAAGTTTGTGCAACTCAAAAAGAGTGAGAGATTCATATTAATTTCTGATATTAGTCTTTGTAAAGGGTCTCCTTTTTTGGGGTTTTTGTGGAGAAGAAAAGGTTTGATTTTTGGTGTTTTTCAGTGATTGTATTATAATTTGTTGCTATACATGTTAAAATGCAGTGTGTATGTATTAGTTTGGGTATCAAAATGAATAGATAAGAAAGTGATAGGTTTAAAAAGCAAGATACCAATACTCTATTATGCCATATTCTTCTGATTCTCAATATGCACTTTAATAATTTTTCTAAAAGAATAAAACAAGTTGCACTTATATCACAATTAGTTGATGGATTTTTTCTTGCAAAATTGCAATTAAATGCCACAATCAATTGATGAAAATTGTCTTATAAAAAAGACAAAAAAATGTTTGGATAATTAAGGCATTATTAGAAACAAAAGGGATAGACGCGACGCCTTGTGACGAGGCGGAATATCGTGAGTGAGATTTGGCGCAAGATAAGAGTACATATCATTAGGCTTGCACAAGGGTCGGAACCCGCCGGTTCCGGGCCCGAACCGGCGGGTCAAGGGTCGGAAAATCCGCGAACCTGAACCGGCCCGCCTAGCTCCCGGCGGTTCCGGTTCAGGTTCAAAAAACCGGCGGGTTACGCGCCGGTTCAAAACCGCCGGTTTTCGGCTCGAACCGCCGGTTCCGGGCCCGAACCGGCGGGTTGACGATTTTTTTTTTTTTTTGCATTTTTCAACTTTTCAATTTTAATCAAATTACATTACACTTTTCAAGTTTGCTTTTGTATGCAATGTGAGTAAATAAAATTGAAAAAAATACGTCTAAAGTTGCAATTTTATTGAAATTGCATGTTTACAAATTACACGTTACAAGTTACAACAATTACAAATTGAAAACATATGGCGGTCTTGAATTCTTAAACAAAATTTAAATACAAATGAGACTACTAGTGAAGAACTAATTACAAATGACAAGAAACGACGTTGAAGTTCTTAAACGTATAAGTGTATTATATATATACTCTTAACCGGCGAAGAAGATCTTTCTACATAACTAAATTAAGGACACCTTTAGCAATTCAACTTTAAATGTTGAGTTTCGTCTAACAATCAACAATTATAGTAGAATTGTCAAAAGTTTCCCTCATTTAGCCGTATAGAGAAATATACTTCATCGACTAGAGTATATACAAATACAATTATGTAATTGTATTTGCATATTTTTAAAGTAGGAATTAATGGGAAAAAAAAAGAAATAAAAGAAAAAGGACTTGAGCTCAACTTAAATTAAAAATTTAAGTTGAGGTGCCTACGTATCCCAATTGCTCATTTGCATTAGGGAATCAAAGTCCACGTAGTTCTCTTACCTTACTTACCTATTTGGTTTGGCCGGCGGCGGTTGACGGTTGGCCTAATCTTCATCCCCGGTGAATTCATCTTGTGATCCCTCTTGACGATCATTCCAATCATTTTCTTGTTCTCGGACGTCAGCTTTGGCCCAATCATCAAGTAACATCACGGCTTCCATATTTTTCGCCGAGAGCTTACTTCTTGATTCATCCAAAACGCGCGAGCCAACACTAAAAGCGGACTCGACGGCGACGGTAGAAGCCGGAACAGAAAAAATCTCCTTGGCCATTGAAGCAAGGATGGGAAAATCTTTCTCGTGGGTTCCCCACCAATCGAGGACGTCGATTTGGGCGGGAGGAGTAGGACCTTCATCACCAAAGGAAAAGAGTGATTCAAAATATAAATCTAATTCACTGACCATACCTGAGGACCTTCCGCCGGTGCTGTAGTTGTATAGGTCGGCTAGTTGGGATTGCGCGTCGGGGTCATCATAATCGGCTTGAAATGCAAAGCCATAGTTATGTTGTGGAGGAGGGGGTCTTCTGACTTGGTGAGTGGTGTTATACTTGGTTTCATATTCGGTGTAGAGAGAGCGCAAGTTATACTCGAGGTTTTGTTGCACAACTGACCGGTCCGGGAGGTTTATTTGAAAGGTTTCTGAGAGGTCGACTCCAAATTCGTCACTGGTATCGGATTGGATTGCTTGAAGGGGACCAAGATCAATTGAACTCAAATTGTTATAATAAAAATCTAAAATTCTAGAGGTACCTGCTAATTTCCATTTTGGATCCAATACCTTTGCAATCAAAAACACGTTAGGAATCTCACTGAAATACTTGAGCCATTTTTCAATCATATAATACAAAACGCACATTAACTCGGGAGAAGAGGAAGCATTTTTCATTGAAGTTTTAAAACCAAGGGATATGTACATGCAATGCTCCAAAACACGAACAGCAGTGCAATAATAAACACCCGACAATTCAACAGTAGCATTTTTGAAATATTTGAACAATTTAAATAAAGCCAATCTGTTATCCCAACAACTATGCGAAAGATATAAATCACGGTAGGGGTTAGTTCTATAAAAATCACATAAAGCATCTTTATGTGTCAAGGTAGAATTCAGACAATCATATGTCGAATTCCATCTATGAGACACATCCATAGTAAAATTCGTGTACCTGACATTCTTTTGATGGCAATATTTCTTCCATGCTTTGCCAATAGCTGGCTTTTGATGGATTAATCTAACTGCATTTCTAATAGGAGAGACATGCTTTTGCCATAATTCAAGGGCATCCTGTACACATAAATTTAAAATATGGCAAATGCATCTTTGATGAAAATACTTACCTCCAATTACCGGTGTACAAGCCGCAATCAAATCGGCAATACTTGCGGTGTTGGCAGTTGCATTATCAAAACCAATAGAAAATATCTTGTTGCATAGCTGAAACTCATTCAACACTTGTATAATCAAAGAAGCAATTTCTGGTGCAGTGTGTGGACTTTCAAATTCTCTAAAACCAATTAAACGCTTGTTCAAAGTCCAACTGTTGTCCACAAAGTGAACCGTAATACCCATGTATGAATGACGGTTAAAACAATCCGTCCAAACATCTGAGCAAATGTTCACCCTGTGGCCCATGTTAACTAAATAACGTGATAATTCTACCTTTTTCTCCAAGCACTGCCGAACGGTAGATCGTTGCACGGTCATTCGACCTATTCTTTTGATTGCTACATTCAACCCACTTTGCATAGTAACCTCAAAACTTTTGTCATCAAAAACATTAAAGGGCATATGCTTCATAGCCGCCCATCTAGTCATTGTATCATCAAAATTCTTTTTATCATATTTAAATAGAGGCGCACCTGACGAACCCGAGCCGGCGCCGGCGGGTTGGAAGTTTAGTTGGCTTTGGGTAGAGGCAGTGCCGCATTCTACCGGATGCTTTGCCACTAAATGGCGACGGAGGGTGCCATATCCACCACCGGCGGACCATTTGTACACTTTATCGCAATAGTTGCAATAAACATGAAAGTCCGAAGTCTCTTCTTGAGAGTTCGGATCGTGAGGACTTGGAATCACCACCGCCACCTTCTTGTAGTGTTTGATAAAAATGTCCGATTTCAAAGGTTTTGCCGTGTTAGTGGGTGCAGGGGGAGGCATCTCCTCATTTCCGCCGGTGCTAGAAGGAATACGAGAATGCGATCTATCCTCGTTGTTGTCCGAGTCCGACGATATAGTAACGTCGAACTCCTCATCTCCCCTACCCCCGCCTTGTTGCATTTCAGCAAGTAGCATGGCGGTCCTATGATCTTCTTCCATCTACAAATATTATGTACGTAGAAGTTAAAAGTATGAACGCAAAAAAAAATTAATGAAATTTTGTGCATGTGAATTGGAAAATAAATTTTTCATTACTTACTTGCATGCGTTCGGCTGCCAATCGGGAAACCTCGTCCATAACATCTCGACGACTAGGTCGTCGAGATTTTGAGGGACGCGTAGTGCTTTGATCTTGGGCTATTCCCTTGCCCCGATCACCACGTCCCGATCCACCACGAGAAGAAGACATATTGAATATATTGATAAATGAAAAGTAATATGGACTTGGAATAAAATATGTATGAAGTATAAAAGAAGTGGTAAATTATGAGCACAACAAATATAGTAGTGAGTAGAAAGTGTAGAATTAAACTTGCGCAATTAGAGAGAATGATGAGAGAATAGAGAAATGGAGATTGAGAATGAAATCCTTGTTAACACAAGAATGGGGTAAGGAAATATGAAGGAGAAGTGAGGTATTTATAGGAGTAAAATTGGAAGAAATAAAAAAAAAAAATTCAAATTTCAAACTTTCAAATTTTCGGCCGAACCGCCGGTTTACCGCCTGAACCGGCGGTTCAACCTCAAAACCGGCGGTTTTTTCCACGAAACCGGCGGGTTGGTCCACGGTTTTTCCGACACAAACCGCCGGTTTCTGACCTCACCTAGCCCCCTACGCCTGAAAAGCTTCCGGAACCGGCGGAAACCGGTCGGAACCGCCGGTTCAAACCGGCGGTTTTCCTCCAAAACCGGCGGTTTTCGCCCAAAACCGGCGAACCGCCGGTTCATACCTATCCCTACTTTGAACCCCTACGAACCCCTACGAACCCTAGCCGTTCGACCCTTTGAACCGGCGGTTCGAACCGCCGAACCGCCGGTTTTGAACCGCCGGTTCACGGTTCAAGTTATGCCCGAACCTGAACCGGCCCTTATGACCCTCCGACCCTTCAGCCGGTTCAACCCGCCGGTTCCGGGCCCGGTTCCGGTTCATGAACCGGCGGGCCCGAACCGGCGGTTAACCGGCGGGCCGGGCCGGATTGTGCATGCCTACATATCATAGTCTTTGATTCTAAAGTTAAATTTAATAATCCTTTTCAAAAAAAACAAGTTGCTAAGTATATCATAATTAATTGAATTTTTTTACATAAAATATCAATTCTTAAAAAAATTTAGACAATAACAATATTACTCAGAGTCGCCACACAAGCCACGACCAAAAGTTGCGCTGTGGAGAGGCGGAGGGACGAGATGTAAGATAGTATTAGTATATAGTAAGGGGCGGACCCATGTGCAATGGGAGTAGGGCTAAAACCCTTAGAGTGTCCACAATAAGGTGGAACAATCACACCACAGCAAAAAAAAAACTTATTCACCTAATCAACACAGCCACAAAAACTTGCCATACGCCGCATCCCATGCGCATTGACACTTGTCGTCATCCATTTTTTGAGAGTGGATTTGAGAAAAATTTGAGATTCGAATGGAATGGAATGAAAAAAATGAATTGAGAATTTGTTGTATTTATAGAAATAAATTAAGAAAGAAAAAAAAATCGGGTCCGCCGTCGTGGCGGTCTCGTGGCACGAAGACCGCCGCCTCCCCCGCCGCGAATGCGGCTCTTCCACCTCCGTCGCGGCTCCTTTCCAGCTTACAATAGGCGCCGCGGCACCTCTAACGTGGACATTCTTAATAAAATTGTTTTTTTAACCTTTTTTCTTAAGTAAGTTTTTAAAATTGATCAAATTCCTTATAAATAATCTAAAACACTCCAAAATATACTTCCGTATGTTATTTATTTCTGCGTCGGCCCTGTATACCATATTATTTTGATTCCAAAGTTGGTAATTTAATCATCTTCTCTCGAAAATTATAACAAGTTACAATCATATACTAGTAACAATTACATGATCAATTGATGAAATTCTTTAAAAAAAATAGTACCATCATTTGTCAAAAAAAAGTTTAGATAATTACGGCATTAGCAACCCTAGTGAGTACGAGCCTGTTCCTATGCGACGTGGCTCGAGCCAGCTCAAGGATAATAAGCTTTCAGCAACAATGGCCAACGCACTACAAAATTAGGGCATATATTCTCCCTCCTAATTTCCCCCAAATCACTCCTCAACAATGATGATGGCCGGCTGCCGCATTTCGCAGCAGCTGCTCGAATACAATCCTTGCCAATTCGTCACCTGTCGTTCTTGTCTCCACGGAGCTGCTCCGCCGCCGCCTAGGTTTCGCTCTTCTTCCAGAAGATTTTTGGGATTCAAGCTGTCCGGCTCCAATGACGACGGTTTAGCCATCAGCAACGACGCGTCTCAGCCTCATCTCTTCAGGTAATGCTCTGATTCTGCTTTACAATCACCTTACTCACTTCCGATTAAACCAGTACATTGAGCACTATTTGTTTAAATGAAGTCGAAAATCATTTGGCAATCTGTATATCAATCAATTTTATTCACATTCAACAGCATATCGACCTACACGATTGTTTATGAGGTTTAGTTTTATGTGGAAGATTGAGCATGCCATGATGAATTGTTACCTAATCTGAATCCTGTAGAAATTAAGCTGTGTAAGCACTATTATTTCTAATTTCATCTCTCAAATCAGTCTATAAATAAAAATTCTACACGTGAATGATAATGGTGTGTTTAAAGAGAAACGGAGGGTTACAACTTCCAAGCCACTAGAGTTGGTGTTTCCCTTTCGTAGAATATAAAAAAAAAAGGTTCCCATTTTTTTCGAGAATCACCCAAAATAATAATTTTTGCGTCTATGAATGCATAGTATGCCTCCATTTTTCGAGAATTACCCAAAATGAGTAAACTTTTTAGACTTTAGTGCTTCTTTATGTCGATCTATTTGGTCATCACGACTGTTTTTGATACAAAATTATTTGTTTATGAATAGCCCAGCTGAAAGCGGCGGGGATCTTCCATCTGAACGAGTCTCAGTAGCAGGTTGGTCGTTTACACCCGATTTCCCTCTCTTGTGCTACCTGATCATTGATGCTTTTCCTGTAATACTGTTGCTACTTTTTGCTTAGTAGCTGTATATATCAATTTCACATGAGATGATTCGGTATCTGCTCATAGATTGAAACCTTGCATTGGTCTGTCATAATAGGAGGAATAGTAGCACTGGGAAAGTTTGATGCCCTTCACATAGGTCATCGGGAACTTGCAATCCAAGCAGCAAAGATAGGAGTCCCTTATCTAATGTCATTTGTTGGAATGGGAGAGGTGCTTGGATGGGAACCTAGGTATTTGAATCATGTCTTAAATCTGCTTATCTCTTAGTGACTTCTTTTATAGCTTACTTCCTCATTGTTGGTTATGTTTCAACTTTCATGTAGTTAATCACCATATCAATATTGGATTCGGAAGAATGTTAGCCTAAATATTGTGTAACCTCCATATGCTTAATTGGATCAGGGCACCTATAGTGGCAAGATGTGATCGAAAACGTGTTCTTTCCTCTTGGGCTCTATTTTGTGGTAATGTTACCCCCAGGGAGTATGAGGTTGAGTTTTCTCAAGTTAGATATCTCACTCCACAGCAATTCGTCGAGAGATTGGCAGTGGATCTTGGAATTCATGGCGTTGTGGCAGGTACCTCCTTCTAGTTTAATACAATAAGATTGGAGAACGAAATAATAAGCATGTGTGGTAATCTCTCAGGTGAAAACTACCGGTTTGGATACAAAGCTGCCGGTGATTCATCGGACTTGGTGCGACTGTGTGACGAGTATGGCATGAAAGCGTGCATAATAAAAACCGTCATGGACAAGCACCAATATTCTACGGATGTGGGTTCTAATTCTGGCAGCTCACAAGAGAGAGGGCAAGTATCATCCACGCGAGTTCGTCAGGCTCTTGGCAACGGGGATATGAGGTACGTCTCCGAGCTTCTGGGACGCCACCACCGGCTTATGCTAATGATAAAAAACAGTGAAAACATTTTTAGTGATAGGAAGAGGTTATCGGTGAAATATAGGCCTTGTTTGTTGAATCTCCCACCCAAAGAGGGTGTATACGAAAATTGCTCGCTAGTAGTTGGCGATGAGAGTCCGGTAATATGCAGAGTGACTATTGATTCGACATGTATTCATTTGGAATTAGATGAGCATGAAGTAGCTCATCATATGAATTCTAGTGCTCAAAACTTGTTACTGGGTATCGACTTTGGTGAATCCAGACTTTGATAATTTTTTCTCTAGTGAAATTATTGGATGAAGATTTGTTGATTGTGTTTAAATGGTGTTTAATGAGTTGGCTGTGTTAGGTCATTTCCAAGATGCGTTTATTGAATTGAGATGGTAAGAGAAGTCATATGTTGTCCCTTTTCTCCAGATGCTTCAGAATTATGGTTTAAGACTTTAGGTATTACCCTAGACACTATTGATCCTTTTATTTGCATGATTTAATGAATATTCGAACTGAAAAAGACTTGTGATTATGGATTCCACTAGCGCTAGGGCAAAATCTCTGAATAATAATAATAATAATAACTAAATTTTGGATGTTTTAATTTACTCATTGTGATTGTGTTGTATTAGTCGAAAAGATAATCATATGATTTGTGATTTTATTGGAGTGAATTGTCGTTGTAGACATTCAAACGGTGAAGCTTTTCCATATTCGAAAAATAGAATTCACGAGAAATAAACATATCTAGCAATTAAAAAAAAGACTGATATAATTGCAATGGAAAAAATAGTACTCCCTCCGTCCCGGACTACTCGTACATTTCCTTTTCGACACGGAGATTAAAGAATGAGTGTATAGCAAAGTCAACAATTGCGGCTGTAGGTGATAATTTTTACTAAAAATGGAAAGAGTGCAAATAACTTGGGACGCCCAGAAAGGAAATAAGTGCAAGTAGTCCGGGACGGAGGGAGTATATACGGAAATGATCATGTTCAACTAATGGACGGTGGACTATAATGTAAGATAGCAGATGATTGTGACAGACCACTCATCAAAATTATTGCCTCAACAACAATTTATTCACTCGACAAATTTTACAATTATTCACAATTATCCTATAGAGATTTTTTTGTTAAAATTATATATTCCCTTAATCTGGTAATATATCTCATTCTAGTAGTATTAGTTTTATATTCATCTTAAATTATTTGAGTCATTCTACTTCGGATTGTCCCAAATTCCTTGGGTAATTTCAGTAAAAAATAAAACATCTAATCTCATGTTTCCTCCTTGTCTGCCCGCCGTTAAATGTCTCATATTTTCTTTTTCGTCCGTATGGATTAATTGCCCAATTTCGTTTTGATTTTATTTGGTAAGTAGTCCTTACATTCCATTCACATTTGATTATAAAATCTATACATAAGTATGATCCACATTCCATTACCTTTTTCACTTTTTTTATAAAGTTAAACAATTTCTTAAAGCATGTACTTGTCAGATGTGCGATAATTAATCCTAGATGGGAGGAAAGAGTAAAAGACATACGGATGGATAATGTACTAATTGCTACAGTAGCCGAAAAATTATACGCGCGAATATCGCCGCCAATGAATGAAGCGTTTACGGTCGACTCGCAAAGAAGCAAACTTTCGTGTATACAAGTTGACCAAACCATTCGAGTCCTCCGTGACCTGACATTTAAATTTAAATTTAAATTTATTTATGTATCTATAAAAAAAGCAAACTAGCAAGGGCAGAATCGTAATTTAAGGGGACGTGAGAGGTATTGATATCACAGCTAGCATCACTTGAGCTTCCAAAAAAAAATGTCAGCAAAATTAATCGGCGGAATGGCCCAGCCCGATGAAGAAGGAGGCATCAACGAGAGGCTGGGCGACGACGAGCTCCGCGCCGTCCTCTCCCGCCTCGGAGACGAGGAGGACAAGGCCTCCTTCGGCCTCGTCTGCAAGAGGTGGCTCCGCCTCCAGAGCACCGAGCGCCGCAAGCTCTGCGCCCGCGCCGGGCCCCATATGCTCACCCGCCTCGCCGCCCGATTCACGCGCCTCCGCCACCTCGACCTCTCCCAGTCCGTCTCCCGATCCTTCTATCCCGGCGTCACCGACTCCGATCTCTCCGTCGTCGCCGCCGCCTTCTCCTCCCTGCGGATTCTTAATCTGCACAATTGCAAAGGTAAGGCCGTCGATTTCGTTTACCCCTAATTTGTCGCTGATTACTAGTTAAGTGAGCGTGAATTTTTCAAATTGCTACTGTTTTGGTCCGATTCCTTTGCTAATTTTGGATTCGGTGGGTTTCTTTTTATTGGAGGGTTAGAAAGATAGGTCCTTTCTCTGTTTTGGGTGATTGTTGTGTCTCGATCATGTCTTTGCACACTAATTGGGATTGTATCTTTTATTTGATTTTTTGAATTTTCCTTTTAGTTGATACACAGAGTGAAAGCGGCGCTTCTGTGAATTTGTCATTTAGAGACAGTTAGGCTGATTAATGATGACAAAAAGATGTGTAGTATGAATATGTAAAGTGCAGTATTGGTTTCAGCCAGACCTCATATAGTTATATTAGGCTCCACGCTAAGTAAAAGTAAATTTTACTCATCACACTGACGTGACGGAGCTTACGTTTGGATGGAAAAGTTAGAGATGCTTCAAAAAGGGTATTTAGGCCTCAAGAGTCAAGGTGCTATTGTTGGCAAGTTGTGCTTTTCCAAATAAGTATTATTTGCTATTAAAGAATTCTAGTAATAGTGAGGCTGAAAATGTAATGGGATTATGAGACTGACTTGTACACCTCTCAGACAAGTAAAGTTTTAATTACATATTGTGGTGAAATGTAGGCCAATCTGTTTTAACCAGAATGCAAAAACCTAATGGAAAGTATATCTTGGGCCTCATTACTCTCTCTAAAGAGATGCTTATTGTTTAGTAGATAATATTTTGCAATGTCTGTAATACTGGACTCATTGTCCTTAGTGTAAAAGGTAATCCTTTTTCAAGTAGACCTGAAATGTGCATTTTTATTTCATTATTCTTTTTGTCTCTTTTGCCCTATATATGATAACGAACTAACAAATTTTAAATGGGGCTATAAGACATGTTTTTATTCGTTCTCTGAGAATAATGTGGAAGTGGAGCTTGTCCAGGCTTGGAGTTGAATTAATTAAAGAAGAGAATTGGGGATTCTATAACATCTATATATTCTACAGGATTCTTGTTTTTATTTGTTTTGACTGAATTTCGGTATTGAATACTCATAAAGGGAAAGCAATAGCATGTTTTTGTAACTTCTGTTTGATATGGCTATATCTAAGACTTTATGCTTTCAATTTCTTGGAAGCTACTTTTAAGTTCCAAATTGAGAATACAGCTATTCCATGGAAGATAATTAGTATGATGTCTACCATTCTCATGTTTACTAATTCAATCAACCAAATCAAATTATGTCGCTTTTATGTTGGAAGGATAGCAGATTACATGAAAATTTTTCTGTTCAACAGGCATAACAGATAAAGGATTGACATCACTTGCAGCAGGGATTCCTTCTTTGCAGTTCCTAGATGTTTCCTATTGCAGAAAGCTAACTGATAAGGGCCTCTCATCTATCGCAAAGGGTTGCTGTGACCTGAGAGCCTTGTATGTTGTGGGTTGCAGATTTGTCACAGATACTTTATTAAGTGCTCTTTCGATGAACTGTTCTAATTTAGAAGAGTTAGGTTTGCAAGGATGCTCTAACATAACCGACTCTGGTCTCACTGTTCTTGTCGAGGGTTGCAAGAGATTAAAACTGTTAGATCTTAACAAGTGCGGTAATATCGGGGATATTGGCATATCTAGTATAGCAAAAGCTTGTTATTCTTCACTGCTGACCCTGAAGTTGCTTGATTGCTACAAAGTCGGGGATGAGTCCATAATCTCCCTGGCCAAAACCTGCAAAAATCTAGAGACGCTAATTATTGGTGGTTGTCGAGAAATATCTGATGAATCCATAAAGCAATTCGCTTCTGCATGTCATGACAGTCTCAAGAATCTCCGTATGGATTGGTGTTTAAATGTCTCAGACGCTTCCTTAGAATGCATATTTTCCCTCTGCATGAAGCTTGAGGTTCTTGATGTTGGGTGCTGTGAGGAGATCACAGATGCTGCTTTTCAGGGATTGGGAAGTGATGAATCTAAGTTGAGTTTGAAGATTTTGAGGGTAAGTAACTGTCCCAAAATCACCGTGGATGGAATCAGGAAGCTCTTGAAGTCTTGTGATGCTCTTGAATATATTGATGTGCGTTCGTGCCCCCATGTAACTGAAGTACGATGCCATGAGGCTGAGTTACAGTTTCCAGTAGGATGTAAGGTCAATTTTTCTGGGAGCTTGTTGGAGCCAGATGTCTTATTGTGAAAATAATTGCTAAATGTCCTGGTGAGGCTGCGTCGATTTATCTTGGCCACCCGAAGAAGGGGTGGGGAATCTCAAGCCTCAAGAGAGATTCTTATGCATCGCTGCGCTCCTGAAACATGCCCGCCACTGCAGATGTATATTACAATTGCTATCGTTGTTTCCTTGATTGTCTGATTATATTATGAAGTAGATACCTTCGATTGATTGTATATTTCATTAAGCAGACACCACCATGTTTTGTATAATTGTCTAATGATTTCTTAATTTCTAAATTGACATAATGAGCTTCTTCTATGTCGATCTACTCTTAGGGCTAATGAGGGCCTTAACAACCATAACATGATTGTAAAGCAATGCTATTATTATGTGTGCCTTCTGTTTATCATTTCTGCCCCCGTGTTTCAAATTCTTGTTTTTAAAGCTTTTTCCTCTCTCACTAATGCATTACTATCCTTTAAAGTTATTTGGAGAATTCTGAGTTTTTTTAGATGGTAGCAAAAAGCCATACAGTTTGTAGTTAAGGGGTGCAAGAGTTCACCTTCTGCAAGTGTTTCATTTGCATCCATTGTTACTCATTTCCTGACGTCTCTTGATATTGTTGGCTATTTTAGCAGATCTGCACATTTCATGCGATGTGCGACTGTGCGTTCTCTATGCTGTACGTTTAGATTCTACACTGTAGAAAGACACTGGCCGAGCGTAGTAAGTATTTGATATTGATCTTTATAGTCTTGCTATTGATGTTTTAGTGAGTTTATTTGGTTGTTATTCGGAATATGATCATGCGTTTAGAGGAAGACTGAACATCGTTATAATCCTTCACAGGTAGTGAATTTGATCACCGCTACTAGATTGAATCTTTTTACAAAATTGTACAGGATAAGTATTCCTCTGATTAACATCTACACATCCTAAGACGAGGAATAGAACGAAGAAATAACAAATACTCGGTAAAAGCAAGAAGATCATATGCTATAAAATGAAGAATCATGTGTCTCAACTCTCATCTTGCTTGATGGATTGCTTGTTGCAGATACTTTAATGTTCTTTGATGGTTCAGAAATCCCATGAACCAGAAATCGAAATTGTCCCCTGTTACCAGATGCACGTATTTCTCTGCTGGTTTCTTCGCATTCTCACTTTCGTGGGCTCTCTTTAGTTTCCGTAGAGGGATCATGACCTGCACATATAGTTTTATTTGCACCATGAGTTTCTGGCTATGTATTTGAGTTCAAGACATTAAATTGATGATCTTACCTTGTAATGTGCTTTTAGCTGCTTTCCATTCGGAGACGAGATTCTGATGGATCTCTCGCTGCAGAAGGCGACTCTTTCAGTGGAAACATAGAGGAGTCCTGCTATTGGCCCTGCTGTTGTTGATAGATAGCATTGGGAAGCCTTCAACAGCTTCTCGTCATCTGTTACGTTGAATTTATGCTTGAATACTTTCTCGACTCCACCCACCTGCAAGATCCTCGCGCCTAAACTCAGTTTTCCTTTAACCGTTTCGCTCAGCTTCGGCCCTAGTCTCACTGCAGGAATCATTGATTTCAATATCAGAAAAACTCAAGATGTGGTCATAGAATCCGTTAAAGTTAAAACTTCACCAAGTGCATTACCGTGCTCTCTGATTCCTTGAGCAACGACATCCATGGCTTTTCCGAGCTTGATCATCTTTGCAATCACTGAATTCCCTCTATCTGCAATATCATCAAAATCGTATAAGTACAGATTCGGATTCTAACAGTTTTTTCCCCTTCCATATCAGGATTGATCAAGAACGAAGCGCTTACCAGTTCGTATCTTGGAATAATGATTGGCCGGAGAAGGCAGCAGCTGGTACTGTGCAACAGGATCAGGTAAAAGTAAAAGCTCCTTCGAACTGTTCTTATACGCGAATGCATACTTTGATGAGCTGATCGGAACCCCCAAAGAGTGCTCCTTAACCATGCTCGTCTTCCCAAACCTCGCTCTGATATGTTTCGCTTCCATTGCTTGCAAACGCTTTAGGGTATTCGTTGTTCGTTGCCTGAAACTCGCATGTTTTCGACACTATATATAACCGAAAAAGAGCAACTTTTTAGCTGCATGAGTCAGCTTTGTATCATCAAATACTAAAGGTGGGAAGATATGAGCCCTTTTTTCCCCTTTTTTTTGACAAAGTTGATTTCTTTGCTTCTTTAAAGTGATTAGATAATCTTGAAAAATATTTTTTCTCTTCCTTTGAATATAAAGGGCTGATGTCTTCATGGGCCAAAAAAAAGATAGGAATTAGCTGTTTTACGATTTGGAAGAGACCAAAAAAATTGCATTTTATTTTGGAAATGTGATTAAGCAACAACCTTTTGAGGTGGCTTAGCCCCTTTCTGATGCAACCATCCCACCTTCTTCAAATTAATGCACCCACCAAATTAGGATTGTCTAATTTGCCTCCAAAATTCTATCTTGATAAGATTTGGAAAAGAAATAAAGTGTGATAGATATTCTTTTCTCCAATATGTGACATTAAATTGAATTTCATTAGCATAAACTATGTTAAAATTGATATTTTGTGATTTATTGATTTGTGGGGTTTGATGTTTTTTAATTGAAGCTAATACAGTCACATCATGGCTGCCCATCCGAAAAAAATTAGATCATACTGTAATTTTTAGATTTTTTTTTCGTAAAATATATTTTAAAATATTAGATTTTAAATTGTTGATAAATAATTAAAATGGGATAGCTAAATTATGTTTTAACATTAATTAAAATTGCTAATTTATGTCTTATTACTAAAATAATCATAACTACTTTTTTGCAACGTTCAAACCATGCAAAAAAGGTGAAATAATGAACATGTGATATGTTAGATGAATTATAGACATGAAATTAGGTATACATGTTTTTGGCGTCGAATATGACCCAATAGTAAAAATAAAATAAATAGTAAAATAAAAAAATAAGATGAGAATTTCAAAGTGTTGCTTAAAAAGTAAGTCACAACTTTGAAGGAACATAAAAAGAGGCTTATCATGTACTATGTGCATATACAAGGAAATAGTGGGAAATTTTTGAATTATTTAAAATCAAATTATTTCAAACTTAACGTGTAAAGTCGTAGTAATCTCCACAGGTAATTACGTCACCATTTTATTATTTTTTGTAGTAACAACTTTTCCAATTCAGAAAAAGCTCACATGTGTATACCTTTTTAAAATAATAGTAGTAAATAAAATTATACTATCAACTAGAAATCTTGTCTAGATGATGAAATGCCGTTTAATTGGTAAAATGTTTATGTGCCAACGATATATTGAGGGATTGAGTCATTGCGAAAGTAAATGAAATTTTGATATTGATCATTTAAAAATATAAAAACATGGGCTAGTCAATTATTTTACTCAAAATATCATGTATTAGTTTCTTCGTTCCAAGGTATTCTTCTTTTTTTTCATGGGAAGTTGTCCTATTGAGTTTTATGTAAGAAGTTTTATAGTAAAAACATAAATAACTTCAATGATTTTTTTTTATTCTTCGTAATAACATAAAATAAAATAGAATAATATGGACGCCAATAATGGTTTAAAAAATTAACAAATGAGTGAAATTATTCTTATATTTGATATTGAAATTGTAATTTACATGGTAGTGTTAAATAATGTGAATGCCAATAATGGTTTAGAAAATTAACAAATAAGTGAAAATTATTTGTATATTTGATCTTGAAATTGTAATTTACTAATACATGGTAGTGTTAAATTGATTTTGTGCATCAATAAATAATTCACATGATAGTGTTTTAAATATACAAGTATGCCCTTGGTGGATGAGTATGATATTTAATCCATCAAAATCGTGACATTGATTATGTCATTGTCGTGCAATTTAATGGGACCAATATTGAACCACTTGACTACCTAAATATCTTTCGAAATTCATTAGATACAAAGAAGAAAAACAATTTTAATAATTTCAATTATTAACTACTACTACTACAAAATAGTAATCCCTTCCCCTATGAAATAAACTCTTATTATAATTTGACACGAGTTATGAGTTATAAGAAATGTGAAGGATTGTAAATGAAAAAAAAATAGTGGATGTGAATATTATTTTTATATTAATTAAATATGATTGAAACGTGCTAATAAACACAAATTTTTGTTCTCAAATAGGGTGAATTGCCGAAAAAACAAGGACCAAGATTATGAAATTATTAAGAAAAAGGTGCAAGTCATGATATAATCTACCATACCAAAAGTTGCAGAATTGATAAGAAATTGGCCAAACTTGATTGTTTTTCCGACAAATTAGGCTATCAAATAGAAAAAGTCAAGTGGGACATGCAATAACGAGGATCCCAAAATGACAAAATGAAACTTTATTTTGCAGATGAAGAGAGTATTTATTTTGCAGACGAAGAGTATTTTAGAGAGAAGATGAAGATGAATTTACAATTTCCACCATTGAGAAATAAGTCTCTTTCTAAAGTCTCAATATAGTCATATTAATATTTTCCAATCCTAATCTCACCTATACAATATTCTTTCTCCCAATCAACTATTCCAAATCAATAAGAAAATAAATAAAAATATGAAAATGGTGCTCTAAAACAACATTTATAAAGCAAAAATACACAAAAAATAATTTCACAACTGCAAATAAATCAATAATCATTCCATATGATTTCATCACCATGTGGTTGATGAGAGCCATCACCTGTGAACCGAGGCCCGGTACGCCATCGGGGCGCCAGGCACCATCGGGACAGGCGTCCCCATGCCATAGGCCATGTGTGGTGGCGGAGGAAGGCTCACCGGCGTCCCGACTGCTGGAGCGCCATACACGGCCCCGTTGGTCTGGCCGGTGATCGGGCCTTGGGGGGTGGAGACGTCCCCGTTGGCAACGCTGGTGATGTCGTGGATGCTGGAACGCCTCCGGTCCTTGTTCATGGAATTGAGACGGATGAAGTACTTCTGCGCGTGGCTGGCCACCTGCGTTGGCGTCCTCGTCACCACGAAGTTACGAGAAATGCTCCTCCAGTCGCCTTTTCCGTATTTGTCCAAACCAAGGAGAAACAATCTGTTTGGGAGATAATGAAACCATCAGTCAACTATCGAGTTTTCTGTACGCGTAGCAGAGGAGATCAACGGACAGAAACGAGCACTCAGACGAGCACGGATGCATACAAGAGCTACACAATAACAAAATACAAATCAACAGCAGATATTTCCTGACTAATTTGAGATGATCATCAAATCAAAAGGAGTGTTTTGGTGAGATGATGCAGAAATTGCATAAATATTTTGTTGTGGAAATCATCTGAAGTCGAGTTTTTCTACACGAATCTGTGAAGAAATCCAGTGCAGTCGCGAACACAGAATACCGGCTTTCATGAATCGAACATAGCAAACAACAAACTATCTCAACAACATGAGCAGAACTTTGCATCACAGCAAGCATGTAAGTAACAACTTAGAAGGTTCGACCTAGCATTTTAGCAACGTAACGCGAAACGTTTAGTACATACTAGAATACAACGTTATTTCAGCAGATTCAAAAGCTCATCAGATTTGTGACATTCAGTGGTATTAAGTTAGCTACAACATGATTTGCTCTCTAGCCACTTGTGTTCGAAAAAGAATTCGCTACGAGTAAGAGTAGTTGCAGAAATGATCAGTTCGAATGAATTAGGCAGTTGTGACGAAAGCATGTTCAGTTATAGTTCTAGCAAAAGCTGCAGCAAGAACTCATCACTAACTCAGACTAGAGAAACGATAGAAACAACGCACCGTCACACGCCTACAAGATTCCTCACGCTAGCACAAATGCAGCATAATGAGAAAAAGATCGATTCTGATGACTAGTGTGCACAAGCAAGACAAATTATGTGATACCAGCATTAATTTCTGTCGAAATTAAGGAACAAAGAGTATATATTATCCTAAAATTCCACACAAAATTCAGAATATATATTCTATCAAAGCTAGCAAAAATGCAGAAATACGAGAAAAGATCGATTCTTATGTTGCACAAACAACACTTGCTATGAGGTGTAGTAGCATCTGAATCAACGAAATATGCTCAAAGCTGCCGAAATTAAGAGACAAGAAGTCTGTATATGTATACCTATGTTCTTCCTCTGTCCAAGCAATCCCCTTCCGGCGCTCCTGATCTGCGCGGGACGACTTGGCATCACTACTCAAATGGCCGAAACCGCCCCCTTTCTTAGCAGCCCCATCATCACCAGCAAGGGTGGATGAGCCATCCGAAGAGGGATTGTAGCTAGGAACCTCAACGAAACCGGATTCTATGCGGCTAACATCATCAACCAAGACTTCATAGTGATGCTTAATCTCCTCCACTGATTTCCCAGAAACATCAGCCGCAATTTTCTCCCATCTATCCGAAGTATTCTCAGGGTAAGCAGCTATCGCCTTCTCGAACTGCTTATCCTGCTCCCTACTCCACACGGAGCTATTCGATTCAACAGAAGGCATCTATCTAGGATAGTTAGAAATCAGAATTCAATACTTGTTCTTGAAAAAGAATCCTATTAAATCTTGTTTCAAGAAAAGACTCCACCCAACTCAAAATCCATCAAGGGAATCAAGAAACAAGCTAAATCTTGAAGATGGGATCTAAACTAAACTAATCTATTTTCATCAACAACTGTGAAATATAGTTAGAACTTAGAATTCAATTCTTGTTCTTGAAAAAGAATCCTTTTTTCAAATCTTGTTTCAAGAAAAGAACCCACCCCACTCAAACTTCAACAAGGGAATCAAGCAACAAACTGAATCTTGGAGCTGGGATCTAAACTAAACTAATCTATTTTCATCAACAACTGTGAAATGGAGAAAAGGTAATACTACTTAGTTAGGAGAGAGCATGAGAAATATCTAAAAATCATAGAAATGAAAGCATTTGCAATTATGAAACAGAAGACTTTTTAATTGGTGAGAGTAGTAATTAAAGAGACCACAAATAAGACAACCCCAGAAGTCTAAAATGGATAAAAACAGCACCCAAATTGCCATCACTCATCTCTACAGACTTCCAATGGCCAAACACCCCATATTCTGATAGCTCCTCTTTTCACTGCTCAGGCCCACTTTTCTATACCAAACTTTTACAGTCTCTCTCTCTCTCTAGGTCTAGGTCAAGCCGTCATTTTTTTGGGACGCTACAATTATGAGATAGAAATACACATAAAGAACAAAACTGTCTTCACGTGAGGAAGGATTGAGGAAACCCCAGATTCAGAGATGAAGAATCAAGGGAGCAAAAATCAAGTCTTGGAAAAAAACAAATAGTATTTTTGAATAACAAGGAAAAAGAGATGATTAAGGAATATAAAATCAATGATTCCAAGTTCCTACCAACACACATTTTAACAACACCAGAATAAGACATGAAGAAGTGTACAAATCTGTCGAAAAGGTCGAGAGAATCACAAACTTTTCAACCGATATTTGCCATCTTTTGACAGTTTAGCAAAGCATTGAAAAGTGGAGTGTTTTTTTTAAACTATGGTTGTTTGCTACTTTTTCATCTCTTTTTCTCAAGCTGGATTTCTCTGTTTAGAGAATTTGTTTTTCATTATTGTATTGGTAGTCAAGATTATCTGTAAGAAACGAGAGGTCAATGTGAAAGAATAAATTTTTTTCTAATATATGAAGAATAAAGGGATTGTATTTGTTCTTAAAATCCATATATAGAATTGGGAAGATCGTTCGATCTAATTTTGGAATATCTCGAATCTCAAAGTCTTGAGAAGAAATTTTGCTTGAACAGTTATTTTTATAATTTTAGTCTGTTCATCGATTAAAATCTTATTTCACTTTCAATATAAATGCATTTATAATTATAAAATAAATGTAAAGTATACTCCTTCATTAATTTATATTTTACTTACACTTTTTAAAACTCAAATAGTAAAAAGTAGATTTAAAATGGAAAGTTGGGGTGTTATGAAAGGCATTGATTGGATATCATGAACAACTCACTCAATGTATGTAGAAAATAGAGAGAGTGGGGCCAAAAAGTGTTGCTTAGTTAAGAGCATCCGGTGCGGATTTCCCAGCGGACTTCTCAAAAACACATCTTGGTACGTCATAAGAATCCTCACTGCACTGCCACGTTATAAGGACATTCCACTGCACAATGACGGACATCCCCAAGGACGTCCGTTGTGGCACTGCAATGGCGGATGTCGCGACGGACGTCCCGGAAAGCCGCAGATGTGCGGAGTCTGCAGCCGACGTCCGCCCCTCCCTCACTTAGTGGCGGACGTCCCGCGCGGATGTCCGGTACGCCGATCCGACGTCCGGCGGACATCCTCCATTGTGGATGCTCTAAGAGCATCAGCAATGGAGGCGTCAAAACCGCGATGCCGGTTCTGACGCCGAACCATTGCGACTGGCGTCAATTTCAGCGTACCCATGCCGATTCGTGTGGTGACGCCGGTTCTAATGCCGATCCTCACGGCGCCATTGTAGGCCCCGGATCGGCGTCAGAATTTCAATTTTTTTTTCGAAAACACTATATATACGCGCTTTGGACGTCATTTTCATTCGCACCACTTGTTTTAACGAGTACTCTCTCTATCTTTCTTTCTGTACAAGATCAATTTAAGGGACCATCAGATGCGAAGAAGGCCTACTTTGCGACGCGGCAGGAGTCTGCGCGAAAGGACGTGGAGCGCGCATTTTGTGTGCTTCAGGCGCGATGGGCTGCAGTTAAGGGACCAACGCGTTTGTGGCATGTCGACTGCATTACTGATATAATGTACGCATGTATTATCATGCACAACATGATTGTCGAAGATAAAGGTGTACAACTGACTGATTGGGCCAATGACGATGATGAAGCCGGTCCAAGCCACGGCGTCGCCGCCGCCAACGTACGAGGTGGGGTACCTCACGATGAAGAAGCCCTCCTCCAAGCACATGCCGACATGTAGGGGTGGCAAATCTTGCGTGTCGGGTCATTATCGTGTCGACACGATAACGACACGAACACGATAACAACAAACACGAACACGACCCGTTAAGAAAACCTCAAACACGAACACGAACACGACACGAACACGAACACGACACGAACCCATTAACGACACGAACCAATTCGGGTCAACACGACACGATAACAACACGTATACGAGATGACACGATAACGACACGATAACAACACGACCTGATAACGGTTAAACCTATTAAAAATAAATATAATAAGAATTAATAATATTAAAATATTATTTGTTAACGGATAACACGAACACGACACGAACACGACACGAACACGTATTGTTAACGGATAACACGAACCCGACACGAACACGACACGAACACGACACGAAATTTTCGTGTCCTTAACGGGTCGACCCGATAAGGACACGAACCCAATAAGCTTTGACCCAAACCCATTATTTTCGTGCCGGTTCGTGTCGTGTTATCGTGTCGTGTCAAAAATTGCCAGCCCTACCGACATGCGTCAGATGGAGGCTCATATTCAACTCCAAAATGATTTAATTGAAGAGTTGTGGGCGCGGATGATTGGAAGGCATTAGTTTTTATTTAAATTTATGTAATTTTTTTAAATGTATTTTTTAAATTATTGTATTTTTTGAAATTTTAATAGTATTATTCAATTTTCCTGTATTTATCTCGTAAATTAAATTCCGTATGTTGCTATAATTGTAAATTAAATTTATATAATTGTTTTTAGTGATGTGGATAGGCTATGTGAGAGCTATTTGATGTCCAGTTACATGTCCAGATGATGTGGCAGAAGGATTTTAGTGCTGGATGATGTGGCAGTGGGAAGGCTATGTGAGGGCTATGGGAGGTCTTAGGCCATCCACAACGCTGTTCCTATACCGTTCCTATACCGTTCCTTAAACCACTATTTGAGGGCCCCACTGTACTTTTTTACTCCATTCCTTAACTAAGGAACGGAACCTGCAACCCTCCGTTCCTTAACCGTTCCTTAAATTACTATTCATTCTATTTCAATTTTTATTTTATTTCCAACTAAATTAAATTAAATAAACACACTACAAACATACTTTATTAAAAAACAAACATACTTTATTAAAAAACACACAATATTAAAAAAAATTACAACTTAAACTTAAAAAAATTAAAAAAAACACACAATTCAAATCCTAAAAAAATAAAAAACACACAATAAAAAACACACAATTAAACGTGGGAAAATAAAAAAACTACTCCGCCGGCGAATCATCCTCCGGACGCGGTCGAGGTTTAGGGGGAGGGGGAAGACCAAGTAGTCCTGCCATATGCACAATTCCGTTCCACCAGGCCGTGAATTGGGCGTACGAGAAGCGGGAAGTGTCCGCCATTGTGGCGGTTATGTACGCCACCATAAGTGTGTTCGAGCCTCCTTGTGAGCCCGATCCCGAGGCCGACTGGCTTGATTCTCCTCGGCCCTTCCTCGCTCTAGCCGCTTTCGCCGCCTTCGTCCCTTGCGGACGACGGCGCCCACGGCTAGATCCCTCGTACTCGGCGGCCGTAACCCCAACCTCCTGCGTGCCACGATCACTGGGCGCATCGGTGTCACCAGACGAGTACTGGCCGCTCGTCGTGTGCTTCGTCCGCTTTGAGGTTGATCCCGAGCTGGAGCGGACACCACCGGCCCACCTTTCCTCGTCCTTGACGAGCTGCCAAATATCAACATATTTGAACTGTACACCGGTGTCCTGGTGGAAGGCGCGCATAGCCGCCCTCAGTATGTCGGCGCCCGAAGCTCCGCTTTGGTAGTGCGCCGCTTCGGAGGAGTAGATCCCGCAGAATTTTTTGACCTGTAAATCGACTCGGCCAAAGTGAGCACGAAGCATTGTATATTTGCGCTTCCGGGCCCCTTTCGGCTTAGTCTCGTGGTAGACATCACGGACCTTTTCCCAGAAGCACTTGGCGGCTTGTTGGTTGCCGACGATGGGATCATATGAGACGGTGAGCCAGGCGGTGTACACCGCCTTTGTTTCTTCGTTGGTGTAGGGATGCCGGCCCAGATCCTCCGGCTCCTCCTCCTCATCCTCCTCGGGTGCCTCAGACGCAGCCCTGTAGCTTCCACCGCCTCGGCCTCCTCCCTGAGTGGGTTCAACGGGGATATCCTCCCGAATCTGGGACAAACCCTGGGAAAGCCGCGAGCCGGAGCCTCGAGCGTAGGCATCCACATCGAAAGTGGGTGGTTGGTACCCACCCGGCGTCGCCGACCCCTGCGTGCCCGGCGTCGATGACCCAGAACCACCAAGTGTGTTGTACATGGTCTCCCAATCGCCGAACGCGTTGAGATCCCACCCTCCGGCGCCGCCACCACCGTAATTGCCGTCGCCGGACATTTTTTGAAGAGATAGAATATGAAAATTGGAGAGAAATTGATGTTGATGTAGGAAGAATAGATGTGTAGTTGTGTATAAAATGAATGAATTAGGTGTATTTATAGAATAAGAAAATAAAAATAAAAATTAAAAAAATTAAGAAAAAGTTAAAAAAACGGTAATGTTACCGTTTAAAAAAATTTTTTTTTTTTAAATTCGATTTTATAAAAAAAAAATAATTATTGCGTCATTGCTGACGTGTCCCACTCGCGGGCCGGCGAGTGGGAAGCACGCACGCACGGGGATCGGCCACGTCGCCCAGGCGCGTGGCGGCTTGTTCCGTGCCGCGTTACGTGCCGTCGGCACCCGGCACGGAATGGGAACGGGACGGGAGCGGAATGCAGCGCCGCAACGCGTTCCGCGGCGAAACCGTTCCGGCGGAACGGCACGCGGAACGGTTTCGGCACGCGTTGCGGGTGCTCTTAGACCATTGTGGATGCTCTAAAGGGAATTTTGATTGAGAAAATACATAAAATGAGGTGGAGTGGGGCCCACCAAGTGGGAAGTGGCTAAGAGCATCTCCAGTAAGCCTGGACTTCACATAGCCCTCACATAGCCTTCACACTGCCACATCATCAGCACTACAATTCTCCTGCCACATCAGCTTGCCACATCAACTGGACATCAATTAGCTCTCACATAGCCTTCACACTACATATCCACATCACTAATAACAATTATATAATTTAATTTACAATCGTATCAACATACGGAATTTAATTTACGAGACAAATACATTTAAATTGAATAATACTATTAAAATTTCAAAAAGTAAAATAATTTTTAAAAAATACATTTAAAAAAATTACATAAATTTACATAAAAACTAACGCTTTGCAATCCTCCGCGCCCACAACTCTTCAACTAAATCCTTTTGGAGTCGAATATGAGCCTCCGTCTGACGCATGTCGGCATGTGCTTGGAGGAGGGCTTCTTCATCGTGAGGTACCCCACCTCGTACGTTGGCGGTGGCGACGCCGTGGCTTGGACCGGCCTCATTATCGTCGTTGGCCCAATCAGTCAGTTGTACACCTTCATCTTCGACAATCATGTTGTGCATGATAATACAGGCGTACAGTATATCAGCAATGCAGTCGACATTCCACAAACGCGTTGGTCAAAAGAAAAAAAAATAAAAAATAAAATCTGACGCCGGTTTGACGCCGATCCGGGACCCACAATGGCGCCGTGAGGATCGGCGTCGGAACCGGCGTCATCGCGCATATCGGCATGGCCACGCCGATTTTGATGCCGATTTCGCCGACGCCGGTTCCAATGGTTCGGCGTCAGAACCGGCGTCGGTGAAAAATCGGCGTCGCGATTTTGACGCCGGCATTGGAGATGCTCTAATCGAGGTGCCGCAACTAGCACCGGCGTCGCCGACATTTCGAAAGGTCCAATCCTCGGCAATAGATAAATAAATAAAACAAATTGGTGAAGATCGCTACAAAATAGTACAGTGAAATGAAGTCACATCAATACCCAAATGACTTGATTGCGATCATCTTAAACGGCTATTTATTGATCCTCGATTCAGAATTGCTCTACATTTTCTATTTCTTAATTTCTTTGTTTCGTAGCTATCTTAATAGTATGAAATTTTAATACGAATTCCCACTTTAAGCTGAATACAAATTTTGATTCAACTTTTAATGGAAAACAAACTTAGAGCATCCACAACCGTGCTCTTGCCAGCGGCACGGTTGTGGGCCCGGGCGGTACTATTCATGCCTGCTCTCTGGCAAGAGCACAACACCCACAACTGTGCTCTTCCGCAAGGACGAGCACAATTAATATAAAATTCAATTACACAAAAATATTTCCATAATATTAAAATTCATTTAAAACCCACAATAAATATTACAAATGACAAATAAAATTAAACATTGCATAATTAAAATCCTAAAAATTAAAAATTACATAATTAAAATCCTAAAAATAAAAAATTACATAATTAAAATCCTAAAAATTAAAAATGACACTACTCGTTGCCGAATTTCGCCCACATGTGGTTGATTAGGTCTTCTTGTAGTTGATTGTGGATTCGAGTATCGCGCATTGTGTGTCTTGTCTCGATCCTCTGGCCAACCGTCGTATGCTCGCCTCGGCGTAGGGGAGACCTCGCTGTTGAGCTTCCGGCTTCGTCCTCGTCGTAGAAGCTAGCCGCCCTCGGCCCTTCGTCGGCTATAATCATGTTGTGTAATATAATACACGTGAACATGATGTCGGCGATATTATTCACGTACCACAGCCGAGCCGGGGCCTTCACAATGTTGAATCGAGCTTGAAGGACCCCGAAGGCTCTTTCGACATCTTTCCGCGCTGACTCTTGACGCTGCGCAAAAAGAACCCGTCTCGGGTCGTGCGGGTTGTGGAGCGTCTTCACGAACGTCGACCACCTTGGGTAGATACCATCGGCGAGATAGTAACCCATGCGGTATATATTTCCGTTGATGGTGAAGTCGATCGCCGGTGCTACACCATTCATCACATCATTGAAGAGTGGTGACGAATATAGCACATTCAAGTCGTTGTTGGATCCAGCAACGCCGAAATATGCATGCCAAATCCATAGGCGGTAGTCGGCGACCGCCTCAAGGATAAGCGTTGGGCCGCCGCCTTTGTGACCGCTCAAGTGTTGCCCCCTCCAAGCAGTCGGACAATTCTTCCACCTCCAATGCATGCAGTCAATGCTGCCAAGCATTCCGGGAAAGCCATGGACTGATTCATGAAGACGAAGCAACCGTTGGCAATCATCAGTGGTGGGTGCTCGAAGGAATTCATCCCCAAAAGCAGAACGAACGCCCTCGCAAAAATTCTTTAAACATAGGATTCCAGTGGACTCACCGATATGCAAATACTCGTCGAACATGTCGGCCGTTTGCCCAGTAGCGAGTTGTCGGATGGCACACGTACACTTCTGCAACGCCGTGATACTTTGCCGGCCGGCTGCATCTACACCTGTTTGAAAGTATTCAACACGTGCGGACAATGTGTTGACAATTCGCATGAACAAGCGCTTTGACATGCGAAAACGGCGCCTGAAGTAATCTGCCGGAAACCGCGGCTGGTCGGCAAAGTAGTCGGCAACGAGCCTTTCGTGGGCTCCCTCCCGGTCACGATGGATGTACCGTCGATTTGATCTGGTTCGTTGAGGAGGAGGAGCAGGGGTATTCGCCGCGACATATGCTTCGTAAGCGGCACGATGTTGTTCGTAGTATTCTTGTTCTTCGCGTTCCGCTTCCGCCATAATATGGGTGAAATCCATTTGAGATTTTGAGTGGGTGATGAATGTGTTGATAGTTTGTATGAGAATTATGAATGAGAGATGAATGAGAGATGATTTGATGTGATAAATGGATGATGAATGTGTGTATTTATAGATGATTTTGGGGAAAAAAAAAATCAAAAAAATCAAAAAAATTCAGAAAAAACGGGAAAAAACGGCCATATTTTTGGGATTTGGAAAATATTTTTTTTTTATTTTTTAGCATTATTTATAATTAAATACCGATTTTTAAAAAAAATAATAAAAAAAAGTTTAAACACAACGGCTATGCCGTTGACGAATGGGAGCGCGCCACGTGTGCGTCCGCTGGCACGGACGTGCTCGATACATCGAGCAGCGCCGTGCCAGCGGCGCGGCTGCAGCGGCGGCGGTCCTGCGCCTTGCCAACGGCGCGGACGGCCAATGGCGGATCCAGGAACAAATTATCGTGGGGTCGAACAAGATAGTAAATATTTATTTAAAATAATTGTTTAAATTAATTATTTTTATAAATATATTTTTTAATATAAATAATTCATGCGAGTATCGATATTCTTAAAACAACATACTCCACTTTCTTCGTCCCGTTATAAGCGAGACTCTTCTTTTGGATACAGAATTTAAGAAAAAGACGTTTATGGAGCTAACTGAAGAAAGAATAAAATATGATCTTAGATAAAACAAAGATGCAAATAAATAATAAAGTAAGAGAGAACAATTATGTTATATTACGTATTTTGACAAAAAAAATTGACATACACATAGCATAATTTTTCTGTAACATACCAAATTTTTAAAGATTTAAAAAATTGAATATGAATAATAAGGTTGAAATTTAAATTATAAAACTAAGAGTAGAAGAAATTAAGAAATATTTACTTATATTAATTTAGATAAATTGATTTTGATATACTGTAAAAAAAATATTACTACTACTATTTAACATTAATTGATAAGATGAGAAAATATTTTTAATGGACTTCTAAGAATTAATTCAAATAAAGAAAATATTTCAAAGCCCATTTTACAATTAGATAACATATTTAAGATATTTAATCTTTTAAACTTAGTTAAATTTATTGATGCCGGTTTATTCTATTTCACGAGTAAATATAGGGATGAGAAAATAATAATGACATCTCCAATACCATTCCTCTTTCTCTTCGAAAACAAAAACCGTGGAAGGACTCTTCCCCTCCAACACCTTCGTTCTCGACAACAGTCTACCCATCCGGCTGCCTCACTTCCTTCCTTTCTCTCTGATCAGTCTCCTCATCATCTCACACAGCGTGAGGACGTGAGGTGGGGGCGGAGACGTGAACGCCGTAGAGTCGGAGGCAGAAGAAAGTAGCTTCCGGTGCACTCCGTGGCAGGTGGTGGGGTCGGCCGACCCCGCCCGACCCCACCTGGATCCGCCAGTGCGGACGGCGGTGGCGTCTTTCGCCACCGCTGCGGATGCTCTTAACTTCTTTTACGACATTTTTTAGAAACTTTCATCATTCAACTTTTGAATGTTGGTTGCTTAATTTAAAGATCTGAATAATTGGACAAGTGTGAAAAAACTAAAAAGTGACAACATTTAAAACTCGGAGTTAAAATTTATCCATGATTGACATTTACTATATCTTAACATTTGAATAAGTATTCATATATTTTGATGGTAAATGTGAAAAGAATTGTTATAAACGGTGGTGTTATAATATATATTGCTACTATAAATGTAAGTAATTATTATAAAATACACAATCTACAACGTGAAAATCAATCATCATTATCTAATCCATTTACTTAGATTTATGGATCAAATTAGACTAGAGTAACATTCAAATTTTGCTTCCACACCTTACAACAAAAACATACAATCAAGAAGTATTTTGATTTTATTTTGTTACTTTAGTTACATAAAATCAAAAAATAAATAATTATGAATCATTTGTTAAACCTGGGCCACTCAAACCGGCGGTTCTATTTTTTTAACCATAGCCGGATTCTCAATTTTGGACCGGTAGCCGGCGATTGTACGTTGGTCTTGACCCAAAATCGTGAAAACCCATCGAGAAACTGGGAAAACCGATAAAAAAAACCCGCCTAATTACCTATTCAAAACCCGAACCATCAAACATGTAGTCCAACCGATTATAGTTCCACTTCCCTTGGAACCGTAGCCGGCAGTTCTGAACCGGAACCGATGGTTCTTGAACAGACTACACCCTTAAATTCTAAATATAGTCCAATGGGGAAACATAGGGCGTGAGCTCTATAATTATTTCCAAAAAAAACATAGAAACAATAAATTATTTCACAAAGTGCTACTAATAGTATTTAGTTTTCTACCAAAAAGCAATGATGCATGCAAACCAGTTAGTATGAAGCTCATTTGACAAAGAAATGAAGAGATAAACAGAAACATAAATCCATTCATACATTTGAGAATCGAGCATGGCTCCACACCACCAAAGCTTAATAATAGCCTACCACCTTACGAAGAAGCCGCGTTAATCAACTCTTTCCGGCTCGTTGCAGGCTCATCCGGGAACGGCTGCAATAACAAACGACAAACCAATCATGCCATTAAATACTTGACACATTTTCACAGCAGAAATTGAAGAATCGCTTCTCTACAACCGCTCACTCAAAGAGCGATACGAGCTAGATGTAATAGACCGTGAGACGAGAACTAGATCGGCTGAACAAATAATAAGGCGATTTATACAAAGATTTGATTTTTCTTATATCAAGTGTTTTTTGATGGGACCCTTTTGGCTTTTGTGTTTTACGAAGGAGAATTGGTAGCTTACTGCAGCGAGCTCTTCTTCGTGTTTCGGGATGAAAGCAGTGTCCACCTTCCCAGTTTTAAAGTCCTAGAGCAAGTAGAGACAGAATGTGAATTCATAAGTTCGAAGAGACTGGTAAAAGCAAGCAAGTCCGAGAAAATTGCAACGGATGAATACCTCTACTTCTAGGATCAGCTTATGGTAATCGATCGTTGTTGGAACACCTGGCCACAGAGAATCATTGTTTAGAAACTATACTAAAGGATGGAAAGACGTCGGAGATTTGTTGAAAACGCCTTTCATGCGGGATTAGATATGCATAGGCACCGATGAAAATTCTCAAATATAAAGACATGATTGCATGCATAGATAGATAGATGTGTCTTGTTTACCTGTAATGATAGTGTCGTTAAGAGCCCTTTTCATGCGCTCGATTGCCCTTTCCCTCGTCGGACCCCAGACAATAAGCTGGAGTGTAAGATTCATCGCACTTATTAGGACATCGAAAAGATAAGATCCAGTTCGGCTAGATTTTCAAGAAATGTGTAAAAAGTATAGGTAAAATTAACGCATAATTAGCTGACCTTTCCTAGAAGGGAATCATAGCTCGGTGGAACTACATAATCCGGGTAAACATGGCTGTCCATTCGCACAAACGGACCTCCAGCGGGTAAATAAGTAGTTATTCTCCCTGCTCAAGTGATTGAACAATTCATTAGTTCGTAGATTTGATTTTAGGATGAAATAAATTTCAAAATCACACGCAAACTTCGGGCTAAGGCCGTCGATCCAGAAAGTCGATACCTGGTCCTGGTCTGAAATTTTTGAAAGCGTCTTCTGCATTAATACGGCATTCTATTGAATGTCCACGGAGCACAATGTCATCCTATAGGGAGAGGCTTGTATCAGTTAATGATCACATTTTTAATTTCCAGGTGCCATGAAGACCCTTACCTGTGTGTATCGGAGCTTCTCGCCACGTGCAACACTGATCTGCTCTTCGATTAGGTCAACAGAGGATATCATTTCAGTGACGGGGTGCTCGACCTAACATCATCAAATCAGTCGAGAATGTTATGGTGAAATCAGATAAGTCGTTATTTAGGAGATGATCCGAGGCTCGATCTTTTCACCTGGATCCTAGTGTTCATCTCCATAAAGTAAAATGAGCCTCTTTCATCCAAAAGGAATTCGACTGTACCAACTCCTATGTAGCCTATGGATGCAGCTGCTGCAACTGCCGCGTCACCCATGGCTTTCCGAAGCTCCGGTGTCAATGCAGGAGAAGGTGCTTCTTCTAGCAATTTCTGATTTCTCCTCTATTATCGAAAAAAATGATAACGAATTAGCAAGTCATAATTCCACACTTGTCTGGACCTCGAATGATCTATATACGATGTTCGATAAAAACTCAAACAAAATACCCTTTGCCATTATGTAATGTACAGAGAGAAATCTATGTCATCTTAGCTTCATTAAACAGGTAAAACTGTGTAACATCAACACGATCAGAAAGCAACGTGCTTTCGCACAACGAAGCCGGGCTGCAAAAAGTTTGACCTAAAATAGAAGACATATTACCTGGATGCTACAATCACGCTCCCCAAAGTGTACGACGTTACCGAATTTGTCAGCCAAAACCTGCGAAGCAACAAAGCCATAAGTTGTCACTGATAGTTTAGCTTGTGAATCAGCAATACAAAATTGACACAGAGATGCAACACCAAAAACGAAATATAAGAATTTTCATATATTCAAAATGTTTTGATTATTTCAGTTAAATTCAAAATTCATATATTAAATTATGTTAATGTTATAAATACAAGTGTACCTGAAACTCAATATGCCTTGGATTTTGGATATATTTCTCGAGGTACACACCGTCGTTACCAAATGCAGCTGCAGCTTCACTTTTGGCTTGCTGTCGAAATAAGGCAGATATTTTAGTCACAATGAACTACCCAAATACCTCAAATTTCAGTGATTGGCTTGCAGAACTATGAGAACGGAGGGCATCCGAAAATAGATCTTTCGTGGAAGAGTACTCAGTTACCAAAAATAGAAAATGGGTCTTTGAGGACTGGATAAGCAGTTTGTGCTTCTCACTGTCTCAATGTTTTTTCAGATCGACTATTTTTGTAGGAGTATTAAATTTACTGAAACAATATTAACCTTGCAATTTAGGGAAAAATTAAACTACTCAACCAACGGATAATGAAAATGTAGGTTAAAAACGGAGTACCTGCATCAACTTCACAAACTCATCGCGCTCTTTCGCAAGACGCATTCCGCGTCCTCCTCCACCTGCCGTTGCCTTCAGGAGAATAAAAGCATTAGATTAGCATATCTTTTTTTTCCCACAGAGTTCTCACACAGAATTCTACGTATAAGCAGATTAGCTATGGTTACGAAGTTTCAGCTGAGAATTCTTTGTGAGATTACTGTTATAAAGGTCTATGCAATTTCCCCTTAGCATGAGCATCTATGCTACCTATTAAATTAAATCATGCCTCAAGTCAAATTGGGTAACTGCGTTTGTACTTTTGGTGTGCTGAGATGTTAAACATACCTTTATCATGACAGGATAGCCGATCTCATCTGCAAGTTTAATTGCATCTTCAGTACTCTGTAATACAAAAGTAGTTCAGAAGGAGAAAAAATAAAGGTGAAGAATTGCACGAAGATTCAATATTGGATTTTTTACGATCAAGTCTTATATGAAGTAAGTCAAGTAGCACTCTTTAAAAAAAACAGTACCTTTAACAACCCATCACTTCCGGGGACAGTTGGAACTCCAGCATTCTTCATTGTTTCTCTGGCAGTTGATTTGTCACCCATTACTCGAATGCTGTCAGGCTGCAATTCAAGTTGAAAATCCATCGGTTTAATGCATCCGGGGATTTTAGGAGACTAGACATAGAATGTTGTGATTTGGATGAACCACATATCATTTGGAAGAAGGTTTAACTATACGGACAAAAACCTAAGAAAATTATGAAGTAGTATTCCGAAAATCTAAATAAGGGATCAAAATGTTAGCAGAGCAAAGAAAGCTTTCCAAGTTTAAGGACAAACGATATGATGATGACTTTATGTAAACACTCTGAATCAAAAAACTTACATTTGGTCCAATAAAGTTGATTCCATGCTCTCGGCACATGTCAACAAAAACAGCATTCTCAGAAAGGAACCCGTATCCGGGATGTAGCATAGTACAATCACGGCTGATGGCAGCAGACAAGACATTTGGAATAACCAAGTAACTGAAAGGAAAAAGAAATTCAGTTTATTTACTGAATCAGGAATATTATTGTTAAGGAGTGATAGGATTTGATGATAAAAAAACAGAAGCCTTACGATTGGCTGCTCGGTGCTTCTCCAATGCAAACAGCCTCATCAGCAAGTTTCACATGAAGAGCATCTTTGTCGATTGTTGAGTAAACCGCCACACAAGGGATTCCCATTTCATGGGCTGTCCGAATGACACGGACAGCAATCTCTCCACGGTTAGCCACCAGAATTTTATCACCACGGCAAGTAGCAGCAAGCGCTCCACCACGCTTTCCAGATATAGTACCACCTCGAGAAGCCTGGACTCTCTGACGAGGAAAATTAACCCTATTCCCTGCCATGAAGCTACACTGGGAGCTCCTGATTCCGGGTGTAGCCTCCATGAATAAGCCCTTCGATGCACAATATTTCACACGTTTAGACACAGGCCAAAACTATGAACCAAATTTATTTGGAATAGAGAGAATGGTTGAGCTTGAATCACACAGCCACAAACATCACAGTCATGACTCATTTGACTAATCTAGATGGATCAAACACTCAATTCTCCACTATTCTATACAGATCAAACACTCGATAAAAAGTTCAACCAATTCAACTGAAAAGAAACAGAGCAGATAATTCTGAAAGGGGACCTTCTAAATTGAATTGAATCGCATTGACTAAAACATTCCTACTGCGTAATATACAGGAAGTTTATAAACAGGCCAAAACTTGAACAAGCAGCAAGGATGGTTGAACTTAAATCACACAGCCAAACTGCCAAAGACATCACAATCCATGACTTCATTCGACTATTCTAGACGGATCAAACACTCGATTCTCCACAATTCTAGACATATCAAACATTCAATAACAAGTTCAACTAATTCAACTGAAGAGAAACAAAGCAGGTAATTCAGAAACAGGCCATTGTAAATTGAATTGCACCGTATTGAAAAAAACATACATAATGCATTATTCAACATTGAATAAATGGTCTAGAACAGATCGAAAACCAAATTATTGTGAAATCCATGTCTCGCAGTCGCCCCTAGACGTAAATACACAACTCGGTCAACAATTCATGTGTTTATCCGTTTATGTTCATGATTACTTGTGCCTTTATTTCCTAAATTGAATTGAATTGCATCGCATTGACAAAAACATACATTTTGCATAATTCCTGTACATAAGTACACAACTCGATAAAGAATTCATGTGCTTATTCGATTACATCCGTGATTACTTGGTGCTTTTATTTCCTAATTGCATCGCATTGACAAAAAAACATACAATTTGTATAATCCAGCACCCAATAAATCGTCTAAACTAAAACAAAAAAAACAAAACTTCATACACGAATAGAGATATTCCAACAAAGACAAATCAAATCAGAATAACTCACGGGACGCGAGCAGACGGAATTGCTGCAAAATGTCATTGCCGCAGAGTTCATTTTCAGATCAACCTAATCTGTAAATTTCGCAAACAGATCAAAAAAACAGACCCATTACCAAGAAATTGAGAAATGCGGCGGGATTAGCTCGAAAGCATGAATCTTTCCAGAATCCCACGTAGATTAGGCCTGGTGAAAACGCATTTACCTCGTGATTGAGCGTGAAAAATAAAATCGAATCTTGATCAAGCTCTATCGGTTTAAAGCGGAAATGGGAGGAATTGATGTTGGGGAGAGAGAGAGGGAAGGTGGAAATTTGAAGAGAGTGAAGAAGTGGAGTTCGATGAAATCGAGGTAAGTAGTTGGGAGATTTGAGTCGATTCCTCCGCCCAGATTTCTTGTGCTTATTTGGCGCTACTCCTTTGCTGACATGTAAGGATTATGGTGACTGTGCGATTCGTTGAGAAAAATTGGTTATTTAATTTCTCATTTTCACAATTTCGATAAAAAGAAAAAAAATAACGAAGCAACAGTATAAACGAATCCAATTCGATTCCTCTTTTCTTCTTCAATCAATCCTTCCCTCCAATAATCAAGAGAGTTGAGCTCGCATGGCCTTTCCCCAATTCTCACACATCGGCATTCGCTTCTGAGATGGGAAAACACAATCTCCTAATCTACACCACGATCGCCCTCGGCCTCCTCTTCCTCGTCTCCCGCTCCCCCCACAAATCCCAGCCCCAGGAGACCCACCACAACCACCACCGCCGCCTCAAAGTCCGCTCTCACTTCCCCTTCTCCCCTCCCTCCGATCCCCACCGCCACCACGACCCCCCTCCAGCCTTTGACCCGCTCGTCGCCGAGATCGAGCTCGCCCGCGAGGACCGCCAATGGGAGAACCTCTACTACCAAACACACTACGATTCCGATGCCGATTCCACCGCCGAATCGGAGGCATCGCCGCCGCATCATCCGGAGTCGCATCCGGAGGATCACGAATCGCGCCCGGAGTGGGAGGATTTCGCCGACGCCGAGGACTTCCTGAACGACGCGGAGCGCTTCAATGTCACCAATAGGCTGATGCTCTTCTTCCCCAGGATCGACGTTGACCGCTGACTCAGTGGAGCTTGCAGCAGAGCCGGGAGGAGGCGATGCATCGGAGCCAGAGGGAGATGAACACTCACGACAAAGATAGAGATGGATTCATCACTTTTTCTGAGTATTAGGCTCCTAGCTGGGTTAGAAGTGCCGGTGATTTTTCCCTAATTTCACTAATTTGTGTTTAATTGCTTTGAATTATTGATTGCTGATATAGGGCATTGGTAGCAAAATGCCTAATTGCGAGTAACAGCTTCATTTTCTGATCATTTCGGCTATGTTTGATTGCTTTGAGTTATCAATTGCTGATTTAGGGTATTGGTTTGAAAATGCCTAATTTCGAGTAACAATGGCTCTTTCCAGATAACACTTCATTTGGATATGATTTTGGCTGGTGGAAGGAGGATAATTTCAATGCATCTGATGCCGATGGTGATGGTCGTTTGAATTTCACAGAATGTAATGAGTGAGTTTGTGATCAACTACAAATGCTCCTTAATGGATGAGTATTGTATTTCTATGTTCGACGTTGGCTTAGCTGCTGCTTTTATGTTTCCTTTTTGTTGTAGCTTTCTTCATCCAGCTGATACCACCAATTCCAAGCTGATTCTTTGGTTGTGCAAGGAAGAAATAAGGTGCCTCGATCTCTGTAATATGTTTTGCTTGATATTTGGTTCCGTTGCTCCCTTGTTTTCCAGATTTTTTTAGATTTGTGGGTGTATCATGTACTCCCACCGTCCCCTAAAAATAAACTTTGGGGATGAAACAAGTTTTAATGCGGATTTGGTAAAGTGTGAGAGAGTAATAGAAAACATAGTTGGGATAGTGTTACTGGATAGTGAGACTCATATCATTAGTAATGTAATGTGTGGTGAAAAAGTTTCCAGAAATAGAAGTTGACTAATTTTGGTGGACCGACTAAAATGGCAATAGGGGACTATTTTTTAGGGCAGAGGGGCTCGTCTGATCAAATCCACTCTCTTTGCTCCATTAGTGTCAAAATACCTTCGTTAGATAGCATGGTGTCGTGGCTGTTGTTAAAGGTGCGTAACAAGATATTAATAGCTGACTCTGGTGATATTTGCCAATTTAGGGAAATCGTTGGTTTTTTAGCTGCTTGTTTCCAACTCTGACAATAGGATATCAATATTTAACTACAAGATTGTATCCCCTTCCCCTTTCTTATTTCCAGTTATTGATACCATCCACACATGCTTTTTGGCTTTTCAATCTTGCTAGCTGTGTTAAAGTTTGAAATCCTTGATACGAGATGAAATTCTTCTAACATTAGCTCGTTGCCAAAGATAGATTTCTAGTGATTTGATATTTGTACTTTGTTAACATTTTAAATTGGTACATGATATTTGCTATTCAGAGGAATGTGGCTATGTAGTTATGAAGAGTTATGCATATACGTCCCCGACTTTGAATGTTCGTATGAAGCTGTAATTTGTTCTTATTGTTATGGTGATTGGTTTATACGTACTTTCTTATGTTTAGATACAAACAAAAGTTGTCAGTGTTATATTTGTTATACTCAAGTTTATATCATCCATTTGTTATTGTGGAACATTTTGATACATATTTACTGGCATGATCGAGTTTCTTGCATACACTAATCGAATCAAGTTAATTTGGGGTGTTAATTAAAGTATAGAGCATTTTATAAACATGAGCCGAACTTGCTGATTAAAAGTGATTAATTAGCGTCTTCAATTTTGGTGTTGCAAGATAATTTATGATCTCCAGTCAACAGAGACTAATAAGTAGATATCGTATTGCCATAATTCATGATTTTCTTTTGTTGTGTCTGTATACATTTCGGCAGTTATCTCCATGAGCTGACTGAAGAGCTCACTGTATTACATCGTGCCATGTTGCTCATATGATACTTTACTATCATTTGTGATTTGTTTGTTTCAGGGAAAGGGATAGAGACAAGGATGATAAGGTCAATTTTGAAGAGTTTTTCCACAGGATATTTGACCTGGTTAGAAATTATGTGGAGCCACACGATACCGATGAGCATGAGTCTGACGATTCACAAGAGGCCTCAGCCAAGATGCTGTTTGCCCTGCTTGATAAGGACGGTGATGGGTAACCAAGCCTATAATCTATTTTTTATTTGACCTATTTGTTTCATCAAATGCTTCTATGATTGGAATGGTAGCTAAGCTTATTATGTCTGCTGCAGATATTTGACCGATGTAGAATTACTACCCATTATTGAAAAGCTCCACCCACCGGAGCATTACTATGCTAAACAGTAGACAAAGCATATATTGCACCAGGTACTTGACACACTAGATTTCAATGAGTAGTTTCATTCTACGAGTTAAGGTATTACTTGCTTGTTGATAAAATGCTTCAATATCCTAAACATTTTGATGAGTTGATTTCGAGGAGCAAAAAACAATTTTCATGAACTTCCATGCATTATACAGATGGTATAGTAGATACATACTCATGCTGATGCATTCGAGGCTGACATTACCAGTCCCAGATGGTTCCGTCCCAGATGGAACCAGTCCCAGATGGTTCCGTCACTGATTTTGAATTAGCCTTTTTATTGCATGACGACAAAAAGATTTTGAAACGAAAAAAGGGATAAAGCTACTCCCTCCGTTCCGCTGTAGTTGAGACATTTCATTTTCTGCACTCATTTTGGAAAAATCATAATAAATAGTTAAAAAGGAGAAAGAGTAAAGTAAGTGACAAAATAAGTTAGATAAGAGTCTTATCTACATTATTCTCTCTCTTACTTTACTTTTTTTCCACTTTAACTATTTATTATCAATTTTCTAAAACGAGTGCAGAAAATGAAATGACTCAACTACCGCCGAACGGAGGGAGTACTATTTTCCTCTCAAAGAACTACCTTGTTATGCGCTCTCAAAATATATGTTAGAATAAGTATTAATTGAAGTGATGAATTATAATTCCGAAGGTTTTCATCTTGTGCACTCCACTTTTTAACAGAAAACGCTACTTGGCCTTAGTTTTTCAATTGATCAGTTGGACAGAATCCAGTAGTCCTTTAGAATGTTAACAGTAAATTGTAACTTCATGCTGATAAAATATGCAATTGATCAGACAATGGTGAAGTTTCCGGTTCCTAATTTTTCAGGCTGACGGAGACAGGGATGGAAGTCTGAGCTTAGCAGAGATGATTGAGAGTCCATATGTTTTCTATACTGGTGTCTTTAATGAGGATGAAGACAGTGGTGATTATGTAGTGCATGATGAGTTCCGTTAGAAACCGGAGTCATAGGTGAGGAAGCTTTTAAGTGCACTTCAATAGCTAACATATGCTTGTTTTCTCCTTACGATCTGGAAAATTTGCTCAATTTTGATGTATGGTGACGAAACGTTTCACTCACGTTGTTTTTATGCTTTAATTACAGTATGCTATGTAGGACGAGGCGAGCAATTAAGATGTGGATCGTGGCGAAAATCTTGATCTGCTCATTGTTTTGGGAGGGATATATAGGATTATCACTTGAGGTAGTTCTTCAAGTAATGCATTTTTTACAGGTTTGGTTATTCTTTTATTCTTGTGTAGTTCTTACAGCAGAACTACTTTTTTAAATTGAGTATATTATTTATAACCTATAAATCTTAAATTCATCTGGGAATAGTTGGTTGTTTCAAATGAGAAATTTTATTTTCTAAATTAGTGATGAATTTGCTTCACAAAATGCTGGAGGAGTTACATTATTTCAATATTATTTGATCTGTATTTTCCGATTTATGTCATACAATTATGACCACATTCTTGAATAAGATGAGATTTTAGATGGAGTAGTTGAGTGTGATAAAGTAGAGTGAAAAACATGATTGAATATTTTAACGAGAAAGGATAAATTATTTTTCAAATATAGAAAGTGGATATCTTTGAGTAAGATAAACTACAAAGGAAATGATGGACATCTTGAGTGGGACATAGGAATTACAATCGTACAAGCATCGAAGATAATTATGTGCTAGTAGTATTTAGTTCGTAGGGGCCCTTTTTTCACTTTTAGCCTAGGCCCCCAACATGTCGGGGCCGGCCCCACCCACCTTGTGCGGATAGGGGTCCGTTGATTATGTGCACTACTGTCACGACCGCATTTTCTAAGGATAGAAAACACGGTTGATCGCGACTAGGGGAGGATTAAAGAAGCGGGGAAGAAAGGGGAAAATACAAATCGACCATAGCTCGAAATAAAATCAGAGTTTTGAACAAAATAGACTTGAGTCTTTTAAGATGCACAACGGAAACAAATGAACGCGGTTCCATGTATGAAGACATGAACCTCCGAGAGTCAAAATCTGACTGAATTAAATGTCTTGTCTCAATAGCACTTCCTCCACCACTTCGCTGCTCAACCTGCACATTTAGAAATATATACAGGGCTGAGTACAAAAAGTACTCAGTGAACACATTGCCGACAATTACACATATACATTTGAAAATATTGTCAAGCCATCATCACAGTAACACTCGGGGTGGTGTTGAAAAGACCCGAGCTTACTAATAATATCACATTGGACTGCAGTCCTTTTTTTTTCCTGTACTTAGCCATATCTGATCACATTGTGCCGTCGAGATGGTGTTCTCGCACGGTCACCTTCTCTGCCCAACATGTCAGAGGTATTCTTGTGCCGGGAAGGTGGCCACCTTCCTCGGTCACCTGCTCTGCCCAACATGCAGAGGGAGCTTGTGTACACTAGTCCGAGTGGGGACACCACCCTCACTGGGACCCGAATTCGACTTATATCATCATTCATAATTCACTTGGCCGTAGCCAACAGATAGGCATCATACACAAAAACATTTATGGCAAGACAACATCTTTAAAAATCACGAACATGTGTTCAAGTTTTCATAAAATACAATTTGTATTTTTAGTATAAGAAAGCTCACCTTGAATGTTTAGTTCCCTTAGCTTGAATCTTTCGTTCCGATTTTACTTGCGGACGTACCTTTTTAAAAAATATCACAATATAATAATACCCTAATTAGACTCAAGGACAACTACTTAAATTAGAATGCATGCACCATCATTAAAGTCTTTTATCTCGTTTCTCGATTTTCCCGTATTTTCGATTATTCGGCGGCCGCCCAAGGCGTTGCTTGAGACGCCGGTCGGCCGCTTACCCCCATAATTCTTCCGTTGGCTCCTCGTATTTCCCTCCACGATATCGAATTAAAATCCCAAAATTATTTAAGCACATAAAATAATAATTGAAATTATTTTCCCTCAAAAAAATATATTTACTTTGGACTTAGGATAAAATTCCTCCAAGATGTAGAAATTAATCCTAATATTTAGTTAAGCGTGTATGATTAAATTCCCGCAAATTATTTCTCTTCGACGTAATTATTTCCGACTTAAGATAAAATTATTCACTCTTTGAATTATTCTGAAGATTATTTAAATATTCGTCACGATTAATTATCGGCCCAAAACTAAATTATTTTCCCACCTTATATCTCCAATTTAAAGTTTAAAGCCCAAAATAAAATAAATGGAGTCCAACTAAACAAATCATCTACTTTAATTTAATGAGACCCAATTCTTTTAAAAACCAAAGGCCCAACATCTAATTAGAGAAAAGAGACTAGCCCATTTCAATAACTAAATTAGTCCATATACTCCCCTTCCACCACACGTATCACTACTCTCTCTCACCTAATCACTATTCACCTTCTCCCCCAATTTCACAAAACTTAGGATAAATCTCCCTCTTCTATTCGTCGACCAGCCACCCCACCGGCACCGCCTCCGCTTCCGTTTTCGTCTCCGACGGTGTTCTCTTCCTCCTCCTCATCTCTCCCTTTCTCTTCTCTCCCTCTTCACCGTACGCCGCTGCCTTCTCTCTCTCTCCCCCCCGATCTGCCGGCGCTGCCTCGCGGATCTGCCGGAGCCGCCTCGCGGATCTGCCGGAGCCGCAGATCCGCCTCCGTCGCCTCCTTCCTCACCCTCTCCTTTCTCTCCCTCGGCTCCCTCTTCCTTTCCCGGATCTGTCGCCGCCGCCGCCGCTACTGTGCATGCACAGGCGGCGGCTTCGCCCTCCTCCGCGCCTCGTGCTACCGGAGCAGCTTCCCGGCGTCACTCCAGCCCCGGCCGCCGCCTCCTCGCCGAACTCCCGGAAGGTAAATACTTAAATTTCTTTCTCTTCTTCTCTTTTTTTTTTTATCTTCTAAAAAGATTTAAATCTTTCATTTATGTGTTTTGTGTTTAAACTTTATAGATTTGTCAAGATTTTATTGAAAGTCATAGAGGTGTGAGGCTGCCTTCGTCGTCTCCGGGATGCCGAGCTCGCTGCCGGAATCCGACAGATTCATAGAGGTAAGTTTTTCTCCTTCTTTCTAGTTATTAAGGTAGTAGGATTTTATTTTATTTTATTTACTGAATTTGGTGAATTTGGAGTGGTATATGCCTATATGAAGATTTGGTGAAAATACAGTATGTTGTTAAACTTGTAACTTGTGGTAGCAGATGCTATAACAACTATGTTCTCGAGGTGCTAAATTGTCTATATGTAATATTTCAATATGTGGATAAATGAGTTGTGGTACTTACTTTTGTTTGATTGTGAAAGAGAATTGTGAATTTGTCAGTCTTTATGATATGCAAAAGTCTCGATGGATTGCTTCCTTCCCCTGCTCGGATTTGTTGTGAGATTGATGTGGGGTTTGTGAAGGGATTATGTGAAGGGATTATGTGAAGGGAAATGAGAATATATGATGGTGATCTTTTTTTTTTTTTTTTGGTGAAAGAAAGTGAGTAATTGTACTCATTTATAAAAGATTTATCTTGCAAGAATAATCACCATATGTGTCAAAGGATAAGGATTTTTTTTTCCACACTTCATTAATGCATCATCCTTTCTTGGTAAGATTCATTAATGTAGCATCTTTTTTTCTACTACTCATTAAGGCAGCATTAAATGCTGCAATGGCAATTGTTCCTTCTCGGATATGTTTAAAAATATATATATATATATATATATATTAATAATTTAATTTCTCTTTTTTTTATTTGAGTATTTGCTTACTTAATCATTTAATTTGTTGTAGGTATAATCGGTTCAAGTTCGTGGCCGTCCGTGTTGAAGTACCCGATTTTCTTAAACGCATGATGTACAAATTTAATTTTGTTGGATTTTTGTTGAATGTATCGGACATTAAAATTTTAAATTTTGGGGTCTTATTTATTTATTCATTTAAATTTATTATATTCATATTGGTGTAACATATTTACGTGTTTTATTCACTTACCAAACGTTAAAACAAACAACAACAACGATCTATCGCAGTTCGGATTTAATCGCTTAAAAGTCACTTATATAGATAATCAAGCTAATAATATAGTTTATAATAATATCGATTTAGCGGGTCGTTACATACTATCCCCCTTAAAAGAAATTTCGTCCCGAAATTTAGGAAGTACTTAGATAAAAGGCTCGGGATATTTCTCCTCTAACTCCCATGAGGGTCTCACGCGAGGAAATATAGAGTTGATCTAACCGTTTTAACTTTGACAGGAACTGAATTTGGGATTTCAATAGAAATATTCGAATCGTTCTTGCTTTATGTAGGCTCCAAGGTAGTCATGAAAATAAAACGATTATAGTTATTTCAATTACGCGAGTGTTTGGTTCACCACAAACTTTCACCAGTAGCTTGCAACAAAGGTTTTCATGAAGTGCAAGACTAGGCTCAATTGGGCTCATTATGCTCACTCCCAAAAAAAGAAAAGATACAACTTCAAAGGGCTTGAGCTATACCCATAGAGCTTGGAAATTTTATTGTGGGAAGAGCTTGCCAGATGGAATAATTGCAAAAGTGGGGTATGATGGATAGAATGTAGATGTCAATAATAGGTGGCCAATAATATAATCAAAATGAACAGTCAGGTAGAAAAGTTTCAAGTATCCCAGATGCTAACAGGAAGACCTGAGATGGTTGGATACAATTGGATTGAAAAGAATAGGAAAAACAAACAATTGCAATTTGCTTGACAACACTGTGATAGAAGATCATATCAACGAAATTTTTAGAGTTTATAAGCAATTCAGGGAAATTAACTAATAAAGAGGGCAACAAGAGGAAACTAGCCAAGGGAGAAGCAATGTGCTAGCTTTAACATGGAGTTTGCAGAAAAGCTCAAATCAAGAGACAACAGTCATATTTGAATTCAGAAGATGAGAGTACTCATGTAAAACAAAGAGCTTGTCAATAAGTATGTCTGAAAACACAAAGGGTCAAATTAAAAGCTTTAAGGTCTCACCAGATGGCTGCTCTAATATAGTAAGACTGAAAATGATTGGTCTCAAGTGGATTTGAGAAAGAAGAATAACAAGGAACTACCATTTTTGGTCAACCACATCGTGATACTATATCACGTTAATGAATTCACAAAGTTTACAACCAAATCACGGAAATTAACTAGTAGAGAAGACAACCAGAGCAAACTAGTTCGGGAAGAGAGCAAATTACTTTAGACTTGGAGTTGCTAAAGAGCTCAAAGCATGATGGAATAATTATAGTACGATTAAGAAGAGGTGACTACTCTTTATAAATTAATAAGTGTCAGCAAGCACATTTGAAAACACTAAAGGTCTACTAATGATCTTTGAAGAATATATTATCATTGAAGAGACAATAGTTTAGGGAAACATGTTCGTTCTGAAGGCTATAAATAAAGCAACTCCTAGTATAGGAGTTTGGTGGCAAGAATTCAGAGAGTCAAAGTATTGCTTTTATACAGAACGAGTAAAGAAGGACCGTAGTCACTGGAGGTTATCAGAAAACATGTGGGAGCAAGCTCAAAACTGAAAGTGATTCACAACCTTGACATAGAAGAGGGAAAATAATGGTACATTACCTTGCAAAAGGAGTCACTTAAGATCTTAATTCAACAAAAGTATTTTGATCAGGGGGATTCGAGAAAATGGAATTCATGGGAATCCAAGTAAGCATTGCTGATGAATCTTCCTGGTTAACTACGATGGTGATACTCCGTTGTTTAACTCTTTATAGAGGATAGTAAACGAGTTATGGGAAACCTTGGTCACAAGCTACTTTCACCTTACGATCACGTCAAATGACCATATGTGGGGATTATGACTCTCTGGTACTCTCGGTTCGTCATAACGCCCATCCTCGTAACACGCCATTTCTGTTTACTTATTATTGTGAAGCTAGGTTCTTTGTTAACATTGTAATCATATTCTCCTGCTATGTATGTGTACATCGCTTAGTTGGATCAAAGGTATGATCCTTTGGAGTGATTGGATTGTCAAGAAAGACAATGGCTAACCCAGATTATTCATGTCATTGGGACGTAGAAAATTGCCTTTAGCCCCCACCATCTTTCTAGAAACATCGTTTTGTTTTGTTCTATGTTGGATTGCTTTTCTCGTGACGAAGTTTCTTTCTTATCGCGTACTTTCTTTTCGTCGCTCGGGAAAGCGAGAAATGTTCATACTGTACTTCTAAGTTCGAGTTCATATTGTGTTCTAAAAGGAACGCATAACTAAGTATTCTAAGTTCTTGGAAATTTCGATTTCCCCATACTAGCAACATGATTCAATGACTACTCAAAAAGAGGTATCATTTCACATACTCAAAAAGAGGCATCATTTCAACAATTGGCACCATACTCATATACTTTATACTTTCATATTTCAGTACCCCTTCTTTTTTATTTTCCATTCAAGAAATTTATTTCTTTTATTCATACATTCGCAGTCTTTAGCCAAGAAAAGACATACTAACTCTTTCTTTAAGCACGCTACCAAATCAAGAAACATCAACTCTTCCTTTAAACTCAGCATTTTCATCTGTTCATTCTAATTAATTGCATGAGTTATTTCCCCATTTTAAACTTTCAAACAACTTGACTTTCTTTTGAAAAAGAACAAGTTACCTTTTTCCTCATTGAGCGCGATTGGGGGGAAGTGCTAAGAGCATTTTCATCGATTCGACAGTCCAGTGGAATAAGGCTAGACCAAACATTTTCAAAGAAGACTCTCGGGTTCAGAGCTAGAAAGAATGCTCTGATACCACTCTGTCACGACCGCATTTTCTAAGGATAGAAAACACGGTTGATCGCGACTAGGGGAGGATTAAAGAAGCGGGGAAGAAAGGGGAAAATACAAATCGACCATAGCTCGAAATAAAATCAGAGTTTTGAACAAAATAGACTTGAGTCTTTTAAGATGCACAACGGAAACAAATGAACGCGGTTCCATGTATGAAGACATGAACCTCCGAGAGTCAAAATCTGACTGAATTAAATGTCTTGTCTCAATAGCACTTCCTCCACCACTTCGCTGCTCAACCTGCACATTTAGAAATATATACAGGGCTGAGTACAAAAAGTACTCAGTGAACACATTGCCGACAATTACACATATACATTTGAAAATATTGTCAAGCCATCATCACAGTAACACTCGGGGTGGTGTTGAAAAGACCCGAGCTTACTAATAATATCACATTGGACTGCAGTCCTTTTTTTTTCCTGTACTTAGCCATATCTGATCACATTGTGCCGTCGAGATGGTGTTCTCGCACGGTCACCTTCTCTGCCCAACATGTCAGAGGTATTCTTGTGCCGGGAAGGTGGCCACCTTCCTCGGTCACCTGCTCTGCCCAACATGCAGAGGGAGCTTGTGTACACTAGTCCGAGTGGGGACACCACCCTCACTGGGACCCGAATTCGACTTATATCATCATTCATAATTCACTTGGCCGTAGCCAACAGATAGGCATCATACACAAAAACATTTATGGCAAGACAACATCTTTAAAAATCACGAACATGTGTTCAAGTTTTCATAAAATACAATTTGTATTTTTAGTATAAGAAAGCTCACCTTGAATGTTTAGTTCCCTTAGCTTGAATCTTTCGTTCCGATTTTACTTGCGGACGTACCTTTTTAAAAAATATCACAATATAATAATACCCTAATTAGACTCAAGGACAACTACTTAAATTAGAATGCATGCACCATCATTAAAGTCTTTTATCTCGTTTCTCGATTTTCCCGTATTTTCGATTATTCGGCGGCCGCCCAAGGCGTTGCTTGAGACGCCGGTCGGCCGCTTACCCCCATAATTCTTCCGTTGGCTCCTCGTATTTCCCTCCACGATATCGAATTAAAATCCCAAAATTATTTAAGCACATAAAATAATAATTGAAATTATTTTCCCTCAAAAAAATATATTTACTTTGGACTTAGGATAAAATTCCTCCAAGATGTAGAAATTAATCCTAATATTTAGTTAAGCGTGTATGATTAAATTCCCGCAAATTATTTCTCTTCGACGTAATTATTTCCGACTTAAGATAAAATTATTCACTCTTTGAATTATTCTGAAGATTATTTAAATATTCGTCACGATTAATTATCGGCCCAAAACTAAATTATTTTCCCACCTTATATCTCCAATTAAAAGTTTAAAGCCCAAAATAAAATAAATGGAGTCCAACTAAATAAATCATCTACTTTAATTTAATGAGGCCCAATTCTTTTAAAAACCAAAGGCCCAACATCTAATTAGAGAAAAGAGACTAGCCCATTTCAATAATTAAATTAGTCCATATACTCCCCTTCCACCACACGTATCACTACTCTCTCTCACCTAATCACTATTCACCTTCTCCCCCAATTTCACAAAAATTAGGAAAAATCTCCCTCTTCTATTCGTCGACCAGCCACCCCACCAGCACCGCCTCCGCTTCCATTTTCGTCTCCGACGGTGTTCTCTTCCTCCTCCTCATCTCTCCCTTTCTCTTCTCTCCCTCTTCACCGTACGCCGCTACCTTCTCTCTCTCTCTCCCCCGATCTGCCGGCGCCGCCTCGCGGATCTGCCGGAGCCGCCTCGCGGATCTGCCGGAGCCGCGGATCCGCCTCCGTCGCCTCCTTCCTCTCCCTCTCCTTTCTCTCCCTCGGCTCCCTCTTCCTTTCCCGGATCTGTCGCCGCCGCCGCCGCTACTGTGCATGCACAGGCGGCGGCTTCGCCCTCCTCCGCGCCTCGTGCTACCGGAGCAGCTTCCCGGCGTCACTCCAGCCCCGGCCGCCGCCTCCTCGCCGAACTCCCGGAAGGTAAATACTTAAATTTCTTTCTCTTCTTCTCTTTTTTTTTTTATCTTCTAAAAGATTTAAATCTTTCATTTATGTGTTTTGTGTTTAAACTTTATAGATTTGTCAAGATTTTATTGAAAGTCATAGAGGTGTGAGGCTGCCTTCGTCGTCTCCGGGATGCCGAGCTCGCTGCCGGAATCCGACAGATTCATAGAGGTAAGTTTTTCTCCTTCTTTCTAGTTATTAAGGTAGTAGGATTTTATTTTATTTTTATTTACTGAATTTGGTGAATTTGGAGTGGTATATGCCTATATGAAGATTTGGTGAAAATACAGTATGTTGTTAAACTTGTAACTTGTGGTAGCAGATGCTATAACAACTATGTTCTCGAGGTGCTAAATTGTCTATATGTAATATTTCAATATGTGGATAAATGAGTTGTGGTACTTACTTTTGTTTGATTGTGAAAGAGGATTGTGAATTTGTCAGTCTTTATGATATGCAAAAGTCTCGATGGATTGCTTCCTTCCCCTGCTCGGATTTGTTGTGAGATTGATGTGGGGTTTGTGAAGGGATTATGTGAAGGGATTATGTGAAGGGAAATGAGAATATATGATGGTGATCTTTTTTTTTTTGGTGAAAGAAAGTGAGTAATTGTACTCATTTATAAAAGATTTATCTTGCAAGAATAATCACCATATGTGTCAAAGGATAAGGATTTTTTTTTCCACACTTCATTAATGCATCATCCTTTCTTGATAAGATTCATTAATGTAGCATCTTTTTTTCTACTACTCATTAAGGCAGCATTAAATGCTGCAATGGCAATTGTTCCTTCTCGGATATGTTTAAAAATATATATATATATATATATATATATTAATAATTTAATTTCTCTTTTTTTTTATTTGAGTATTTGCTTACTTAATCATTTAATTTGTTGTAGGTATAATCGGTTCAAGTTCGTGGCCGTCCGTGTTGAAGTACCCGATTTTCTTAAAACGCATGATGTACAAATTTAATTTTGTTGGATTTTTGTTGAATGTATCGGACATTAAAATTTTAAATTTTGGGGTCTTATTTATTTATTCATTTAAATTTATTATATTCATATTGGTGTAACATATTTACGTGTTTTATTCACTTACCAAACGTTAAAACAAACAACAACAACGATCTATCGCAGTTCGGATTTAATCGCTTAAAAGTCACTTATATAGATAATCAAGCTAATAATATAGTTTATAATAATATCGATTTAGCGGGTCGTTACAACTATTGTATAGTGTAGTAGTCTTGTTTACGTACACTAAGGATCCGTTTGGTTTCCAGTTGCTCATAGCTAGTGATTATGTTTATATGTATCTTGTTTGGTTGTTTTTTCTCTAAAAAAATTTGACTTGTCACATAGTATCTCGGCCGTCTTTAAAGTACTATGATTGCATTGTGTTTCACGATTATCCATCTTAATCTACCCTATAACTAGTTTAGTTGAATATAAAGTTTATTTTGGTGCATCTCATATTGTATCTCAATAAACGTCAACGAAGAGAATCCAATGTTATCCTAATGACAAAGTAGACATAGAAAGAGAGAATGACTTTGTGTTGATTTTGTTATCGAGTCGTTTCTAGGAATAGGGAACCTGAATATATTAGTCAAAATGCAAATAAGTAAAGAAAATACTCCTTTTTTAATAGTGCACATTGGGTTATAACATGAAGTTTAATGTAGAGATCAGTTACCACATTTCCACTCACATAATTGAACCATGATCACTAACTATTCCAAGATCCAAACCTCAAAATAGGAAGAAACCAACATGAAATTAATGAAGTTGAATAGCAATATCTATGTGCAAAAAAAGCCAAAATTGCCATCATCAAAGTTGAGAGCATAGCTCAAAGGATCATAGCAGAAGCTGAAATCAGTCCTCTCCTTCTTCTTCTTCTTCTTCATCACCATCATCATCTTCACTCTCAACACCAATCTCTTCAACATCTTCTTCCCATAAACAACTGCCCCTCCTTCCCCCATTTCTAGGCCTATGTGTATATAAAAGAGCTCTCTTTAGTTCTGTGTTGGGAGAGTGAAAAAATGGTGGTCTTATTGTTATATAGATATAGGAAAAGTGTGTGTGGGAGTTGCAGGGCAGTGTGACAGTCACTTTTATTTGGACAGTTATTAGTAGTGTGTGTGGATTGAGAAATGGAGAGAGACAGATGATGATGTTTCTTGTGGTGTCTCTGTCCATTTTTCTGCTTTGCCATTTTCAGATTTCTTGCTTTTATATGTCAACTTCTTTTGCAGCAGGTTTATGTTTTCACTTGTTAATATATTGCTGAAGCACAAATACTTATATCAAATGAATTTAATGTTATTTATCTTATTCTGTTTTTAATAAGGGAAATTGATATGTAAATTACAACTTTAGATTCGATTGACTTTGATCAGTCTCATGTAGTTCAAATCCTACAAATTGGAGTATAATTTTTTTACAAATTTCAGTTGTCCAAATAGCAAATACTCAAATTTCAGTTGTTCATTTGTGAACATCAATCTGACTTTCACACAACCGTGAGATGCGACAAACAACACAGTTTCAAGTCTACTTAAACGATAATATTTTGAAAAACAAATGTTTTTTCCATGTTGGAAAACTTATTTCTACACTACCTCCAATTTCATCCGTAAAAAGTTTAATTCGTAACACAATTGTAAATTGAGGTAAAATTATAGTAATTTAAATCGTACTGTACTAAAATTTAAATATGTGCATGGTTTTCCCTTTTAATAATTATAAACCACTTAATTTGAACCATCAAAATTAGCTCTTATTACAAGTTATTTAGCAATATTCTTAAAACTATCTCTTATTTATTATTATCACATCGTCCAAATTCCTTTTTGGATAACAGTCAGAAGGCCAAGAATGATCATAATATATCTTATTCTTTATGATGATGGAAAATGCCTGTATTTTTGTGGAAAGGCTTATTGGCTTCATTCTTGAAGAGGGTATGAATATCTTCTTCTTTATTTAGAATTTTGTTTTTATTAAATTTGTCATAAGCATAAGAATCTTTTTTCTTATATAGAGAATAAGGTCAACATCTAATATCATTTTCTCACCCAAAAAGACCAAAATTATTCTGATTTGAGCGCCTGCTTTATTGCCTACTTTTTTCTTTCTTATGTCATTTTCTTTTGCCAACTTTTCTTCTTTGCTCTCTCCTGGTGGGGTAATTCTTTTTTTTACTAGCCTACAACTAACATTCTTTTTGTGTACTAGCCTTTTTTTTTGTTCCGGCTTTGGGAGAGACGCATGAGCATCATGCATCTACTTTTAATGAAACGCATCCAATTTTTTCAAAATTTTTTAACGACGCATGACGCTAATGCGTCTTAGAGAGAGACGCATCTCTCTCATGCGTCTCTTGTTTTTTTTTTAATTTTACGGACGACGCATGACCGTCATGCGTGCGTCTCTAATTCGAATAAAACATACGGGACAGAGGCAGTAGCTCCCATTTCTGCGCGAGAGAAGGAGAGCTGCCTTGTTGTCTCATTTGAAAAATACTAGTATATATGTGCATGCTTTTAATTAGTTAATAAAACAATTCGGTCCATAATTAGAGAAAAATGTAAAAGTCTGTTTCACACAGTAACAAAATCTGTAAATAAAAACCTACTATAGACCAAAATTGGACTTTAGACAAAAAATAACATAGTTTAATAGTATAACAAAGCAAATAATTTGAAGTAGACTATGGGTGTATCAAAGAATACAGCATCCCATGAAACAAGAACCAGTTAACACAAAATTCTTCATAAGGAAAAATATCTGTGAATAAGAGTTCCAACATGAGTCAAAAGGTAAATAAATGAAAAACAACTTGCAGCAAAGTCAGCATAAAGTCTAGATCTCATGCTCAATACGATATTTTGATCTAAAGTCCAATTTTGGTCTCTAGTAGGTTTTTATTTACAGATTTTGTTACTGTGTGAAACAGACTTTTGCATTTTTCTCTAATTATGAACCGAATTGTTTTATTAACTAATTAAAAGCATGCACATATATACTAGTATTTTTCAAATGAGACAACAAGGCAGCTCTCCTTCTCTCGCGCAGAAATGGGAGCTACTGCCTCTGTCCCGTATGTTTTATTCGAATTAGAGACGCACGCATGACGGTCATGCGTCGTCCGTAAAATTAAAAAAAAAACAAGAGACGCATGAGATAGATGCGTCTCTCTCTAAGACGCATTAGCGTCATGCGTCGTTAAAAGAAAATCGAAAAAATTGGAAGACGCATGACCGTGATGCGTTTTATTAAAAGGAGACGCATGATGCGTCTCTCCCAAAGCCGGAAAAAAAAAAGTCCAGTATACAAAAAGAATATTAGTTGTAGGCTAGTAAAAAAAAGAATTACCCCCTCTCCTGGACTATATTCTGGCCAATGGGTAAATAAAAGGGATAGCTTTAATAATATTTAATAATAATAATAAAATGTACTACTAGTATAATAATAAAACTGATTTTTTTGCATAAAATACAATGTCTTGCACTAAAGTTATCAACTTAATTGAGATATTTGGAGTATAGACTTTGGTGCAGTTACATTTAACTACAACAAAATATTATTCTAACCCTACCAAAATTTATTCCCACGTCCACTAAGCTTTATTTCTTATAACATGGATTTTAAAAAATATTAAGAAAGTATAAGTTAAAAAAATAGTGAAATGTAATCCTGATCATTATTTATTAGTTTATAATTAAAGTGTGTGAAATGGGTAAGTATGTGAGATATAATTACAATTTATAGTAAAAGTGAAATGTATTTTTATTGGCTTGACATACTGAAATGACAAAAGGATTGATATTGCCGGGTGAATGGAGTATAATGCTCCTCGGATTATTACTTTAAGAAAGACTAATCATTAGTACTTTATTGGAATATATTTCCTTCTATCACTACCAATAGACTAATGAGAAAGATATATAGAACAAATGATTGAAGTTTGAAGCATTATGATTGGAGCATTATAAGTGTAGAATAAGATTGATCTTATTTGAAAAACTTATTGCAGTAAATAAAACTGAATTAATTTCTGTGAACAAGTGAAACAATTGGACTATTGATTATGGACGAAGGCATTATATTATTTGAGGTCTAAACTATTAGATTTTGTAGTGTGTTAAGTTCTTGAACTTATATTTTCAGTTTGTTAAGCTCTCAAATCTTATAGCACGCATAATAATATAATTAATCCATGCATTAATAGTTATTGTTTCTTTATTCATTTTATTTTTTGAAGAATTTCTTATTAACAGTTGTGTAGATTATAGTACTACAAGCTTAAAAATTGTTATAGGAAAAAAAAGCTGAAAAAACAAATGCAACAAAACGTGGTAACTCAGAAGCCAAAAACAAAAGGTGCATCTTCTTGCTTTTTTTTATATAGATAACTCACGTGTCTAATGTCTTTTTGAAAGAAGACTGTCACATAAATTGAAAGTGGCAAAGATTATTTCCTCATATGATTAAGTGGTAGTAACATACAAAAACTTCCAACTTTTTATTACTGAGATTAAATTGCCATTCAAAAGTTGGAATCTTTAGATTTTTCTTGAATTTATTGACATATGTAACTTGAGAAAACATTTTATTAGAAAATAATTTTGTCTCGACTGTTTTGACCATTTAATAATTTGAAGTCGCAACCCAATTTGGGAAATAATAATCATATCATAAATGCGAGATATGTCATATGTGCATTTAACCAAACACACAAACTATATCTGTTTAACAAAAAATAAACAATACTATTAATAGTGTTTTGTAGATTTCAACTTTCATTTTAAAAAGGATCAGAAATATTTTTTGAAATATGCTAAAAGTTGAAGACACAATACCAATAACGTTTCTTATCTTTAGTTTAAAAAACACTTTTCTATGTGTTGAGATAGAAAAAAAAACTCACCCCAAACTACTACTATGAGTTAAACTATCCATTAAATCAAATGGGCTATTTTCTCATTGGAAGTTAAAGCCCATTTTGACAAAGGAAGGATAAACCATTCAAATGGGCTCTCATTTTAAGTTAAAACCTTTTGTCTTTGGTAGTCGAACTAGAATTTAGGGGTGAGCAAAAAAACCGGAAACCGAATATCCGAACCGAACCAAACCGAAATTTTGAAATTCGGTTCGGTTATTTCGGTTTTTCGGTTCGGTTCGGTTTTGAAAATATAAAAATTTCGGTTTTTCGGTTCGGTTCGGTTCGGGCGAAGAAAAAAATCGAAAAACCGAAAAACCGAATTATATATATATTATATTATATATAATATATAGTATATTATTTTAATAAATTCTACTATATTATATATATTATATGTATTATTAATTTTATATTATATATAAATATTCTATTAGTATATAGTATAAAATAAAATAAATTACAAACATATATATATATATATATTAATACTATATTTATTTTTTCGGGTTTTTCGGTTTTTTCGGTTTTGTTCGGATTTTTCGGTTTGTTAAGTTCGGTTTTCGGTTTTTCGGTTTTTCGGTTTTTCGGGTTCGGTTCGGTTTGGATTTTGAACTAAATTCGGTTTTTCGGTTTTGGTTCGGTTTTGACAAAAAACCGAACCGAAACCCGAATGCACACCCCTACTAGAATTTATCATTCTAATAAATAAATAAGATAAGTTATTTAATTTTATATGAATAAAATGAAATGATTCAGTATTTTAGACAAACAAAACACATATTTTAACCATATATTTGGTATATTAATTAGTATTTAGGTTTCAATTGTAATTGTACAAAAATCCTCAAGTAGATCTTAATCAAAATGGAAGAGGCAAAAAATTTGAGAGCAATAAGACAACTCAAGTTAAAATCGTAACTGGACTCTTAATGTACTCCTAGTTCATAAACTTATTTAGAGGGTTTATTTAACGCATCAAATTATAAAAAAGCATAATGAAAAAGTCAGACGGCCAATAAATAATCTAAAAAAATACACTCTCGGTCACAATGCTTTTCTTGTTTAGTTTGTTTCCATTTTATTTTCTCTTTTCATTTTATATAAAAAATTAAGTTGAGGAAAAACTCCAAAATGGCTCATGTCTATCCTTTCTAAAAGCATCCGCAATGGCGGATTTCGCCGCGGAATTCCCACGGATGTGCCGGAATTCCGTGGCGGACGTCCGCCATTAGGCACGAATGGCGCGGATACGGAATTGAGCTGAGGACGTCGCAGGTCCGCGGCCTTTCGCGGAATTCCGCAGGGACGTCCGCCATTGGGTCGACTCCCGCGGAATTCTATTTTTTTTGTAATGTCTATATATATTGCTCGTTGAATTTCACTTCATTCGCACCACTTGTTTTAACAAGTTTCTCTCTCTCTAAATTTCTTTTATATAATAGTAATGGCTAGTTGTAGTAGTGGTAGTGGCCATCACGAAGACCCTATGGCTCGGATTTGGGCACATGTGCGGGAGGCCGCGGCGAGAGAGGAACAAGCGGCCTTGGCGCCGGCGGTGCCTCGACCCATCCATCGTCGCACTATAGTATCCCGCGACCATCTCGCGGCCCACCGTCGGTTGTACGATGACTACTTTGTGACGGAGCCACGGTTTGGGGAGAACCTATTCCGGCGACGGTTTAGGATGCATCAGCCGCTGTTTATGCGTATCGTTGGCGCTTTGGAGCGTCGATACGAGTAGTTCAGGGTGTAGGAGGATGCAGCGGGTAAACCCGGCCACACGCCGATCCAGAAGTGCACTGCCGCAATCAGGCAGTTGACGTACGGAGGTGCGGCGGACATGTTCGACGAGTACCTCCACGTCGACGAGTCGACCGCCCGCGATTGCTTGAAGTATTTTTGTCAGGGCGTGAGGGAGATATTCGAGGATAGGTATCTTCGGAAGCCTACCCCCGAAGATTGTCAGGCTCTGCTGGATATGCACGGGTCACAGCACGGCTTCCCGGGGATGTTGGGCATCATAGATTGTATGCACTGGGAATGGAAGAACTGTCCCGCTGCCTGGAAAGGGATGTACACTACTGGTTTCATGGCCAAGAATCCTACGATGATCCTTGAAGCGGTAGCTGACTACCGGTTGTGGATTTGGCACGCCTATTTTGGAGTAGCCGGGGCGAACAACGACATCAACGTCCTCCAGTCGTCGCCCCTCTTCAACGACCAATGAATGGGCGTCGGTCCGGCCGTCAACTTCGTCGCCAATGGCAACCAACACGCATGAGCTATTATTTGGCGGATGGGATATACCCGATGTGGCCCGTCTTTGTGAAGACAATCAGACGCCCAACGGATGAGAAGAAGGTATACATTGCGCAACGTCAGGAGGCAGCGCGCAAGGATGTGGAGCGGGCGGCAGTGAAGGGTCCGTCACGGCTGTGGTACGTTGACAGCATCGCCGACATCATGTACGCATGTATTATCATGCACAACATGATCGTCAAAGATGAAGGCCCAGCACTGACCGATTGGGCCAATGATGATACTGACGCTGCGGGTCCAAGCCACGGCGTGGCCACGAGCAATGTACGTATGGGGATACCCCATGATGACATCGATCGAGTCCGTGCATTTGCCGACATGCGCCAAAAACAAGCTCACGTTCAACTCCAGAACGATATTATTGAAGAAGTGTGCCAGCGTAGGGGTCGTCGTTGATGTAGCTTGTAATTATTGAAATGTATTTTTTTATTTGGTAAAATGTACTTTTTTTTAATGGATTTTTTTCCTATTCGCGTCGAAATTTTAATTCCGTAAATTCTTTACTTCCGGAAAGTGGTTAATTTATGAATTTATGAATTTTTTTTAATGTAGGAATTCCGTCGGGAATTCCGCAGGGGAATTCCATCACTGGGCAGTGGAAAGTCTTTATGACGTGGCAGAACAGTGGGAAGTCCTTATGACATGGCAGTGGGAATTCCGCGGGGAATTCCGCCGGGACATCCGAACCACTGCGGATGCCCTAACGTGTATAATCACAAAAACAAACGACTTATTGAAGGCTCTTCTTATTAGTGTACATCTAATAATAGTATTTATTACATATAAAGTGAGTTTTAACGAGCTTAATTTATAGTACTAGTATAAAATTCGATACCATTATTAAACGAACAATATGGAGTACATAAATTACGCAACAAGTCCCAAATTGAGAATACCCCATGCGGTTTCCGGCCACGACTTCTCCTTCGCCTTCATCAGCAGCACCCTACCCCACGCCACCCACCCCTGCCACGTCATCCTCTTATCCCACGGACTCCCCCACTCCACCAGCAACCTCAGCCCCCTCTCCGCCGCCTCCTCCGCCGCACCGAACTCCCCTTTCCCCAAATATATCTGCGCCAACACCACGTACCCTTCCCCCACAAACGGATTCCTCGCCACGCTCTCCACCAGCATCCCCTCCGCCCTCTCCAACCCTACCTCCGCCGCGCCGCACACCGCCTTCCAGTACAGCTCCCTCGCCGCGATCTGCTCCTGCGGATCCAGAACTTTACTGCAATTATCGAACACCGGCGGCACCACCAGCTCCAGATCTTCGTCTCTATCTGCGTGATTCTCAGCGGTTTTGAGGTAGATCTCCTCTTCTCTCAGCAATAGAGTGTAGATCGCCGCCATTCTCGAGGCGGAGTTCATCCACAGCCCTGGCTTGCCGTCGCCTGGCCATAATGAGGTGAGAACGTTGTTGCCGGAGAATTCGAGCTTGCCGTCGCGGTTATCGAATAAACCGTCTTGGAAGCTGAAGAGCTGATCGCTGAAATCGGCGACCGTCATCATGAGGAAAGTCGCCACCAGCCGGCGTGAAATCACCAAATCCTCGCCGGTTTTGATGTGCTTAACCGTCATCCCCTCCGCCGGACAGATCGATCGGAGCTTACTCCGCCAGATCTCGTCATCTCCGACCGCTCCGCCGCCGCGGAGCTTCTCGATCGAGATCTCCGACGATCGGAGGTGCTCGATCAGCTCGGAATCGGCGTACCTGAAGAGGAGGAGGTCGTGGATGAGAGACTGCCGAGGAACGATGCAGAAGAGGTGGATGAGGCGCTCGGCGGCGGCGCCGACGTGGCCGCGGACGATGTCGCGGCCGGTGGGGGAGGGCGGGAAGATGGCGAGGTTGACGTAGGAGTTGGAGTAGGCGGAGTGGAAGAGGCCGCAGAGGCAGACGGCGTCGGGAGCGTTCCAGAGCTTGAGGATGCGGTAGACGCCGATAAGGTGGTCGAGGAAGCTGCCGTGCTTGTGCCAGCACTCGCCGGCACCGGCGGCTTGGAGGACAGAGACGAGGCGGGGTAGATTTTCGTCGACGGCGTGGAGCTCGCCGCGGAGGAAGGGGCGGGCGGAGGAGAGGAGCGATTCGAGGTTGAGGTGGTCGGCGGGGCGGGGATTGTGGTCGTCGGAGGGTTGGGGAGTGGTGGAGGACGGCGGCGCCATGGATGGTGGTTGAGAGAAGCGAGGGAGGATTTTTTTGGGGGGGATTTGATGTTTTGAACGTAGAATGGATAAGGTTCGGAAAATACAGCCCGGGAGTTGCGTGTTGAGATTTCCCCCCATAAAAAGCTGAATTTTATAAAAGCATCTCCAGTGGGCGGATGTCCGAGTCACTAGGACTTCTCATCCCACTGCCACGTCACTAGGACATCCCCTTCACAATCCGCCCTTCTCATCGCCCTTCCCACTAGGATTTCCCGCAATAAAAAAAATCACAAATTCACAAATAAAACAATTTACTTTTACGAAATAAAATTTCAACACGAATACGAACGGGAAAAATTAACTTCTTCATTTAAAAAAAACATACATGATTTGAAAAAAAAATTACATAGTAATAAAACAAAAAAAGTACTAACATCAACGTCAACCCTTCCGCGTCCAAACCTCTTCGATAATATCGTTCTGAAGTCGAACATGATCATCTGTTTGCCGCATGTCGGCAAATGCACGCATCCGCTCGACCTCTCCATGAGGTACCCCCATAATCACATTCGCGGTGGCCACGCCGTGACTTGGACCTGCACCCGTATCATCTTCATTGGTCCACTGAGTCAGTTCCGCACCTTCATTTTCGACAATCATGTTGTGCATTATGATACACGCGTACATGACATCGCCGATGTTGGGAATATACCACTGCCGTGCAGGACCCTTGACTACCGCCCATCGACTCTGGAGCACACCAAATGCCCGCTCCACATCCTTGCGCGATGCTTCCTGACGGCTCGCAAAGTATGACTTCTTTTGTCCGAGCGGATGCTTGATTGTCTTCACAAAGACGGGCCAGTTTGGGTATATCCCATCCGCCAATGGCGGACATTCGCCTGCCCGTCGCGCCGACGTCCGAGGACACCCGACGTCCTCACGGGACGTCCGTATCCGACCTCCCCTGCCATAATGGCGGACGTCCCGGTCGTCCGTCGCGCACGTCCGACCGGACGTCTGCCATTGGAGATGCTCTAAGGGCATCCATAATTGGACGGACATCCTGGCGGACATCCCGACGAACTTCCTAAAAACACCTTCTGCTACGTCATAAGGACATCCCACTACACAATGGCGGACATCCACAAAAAACAATAAAAAAATCAGGACGTCCTCCGGGACGTCCGTCGTGTCAACGCAACTGCGGACGTCCCGGAAAGCCGCGGAACTCCGATGTCCGCAGCGGACGTCCGTATCCGTATGCATGCTGCCTAATGGCGGACGTCCAGCACAGACGTTCGGCCCGCCTGTCCGACGTCCTCTGGGATATCCGCCATTGTGAATGCTATAACAACAAAAATATGCCATGCAAACCACCAAAACAATTACTCCACTACAATATGTCAATATCTGTGCTTACCCAGTCACAACAGGAGTATTTCTTTTTAAAAAATAATAATATAATAAAAGTAATTAAAATGTTGGGATTAATTGAAAATTAGAGAAAATGTTATTATTATTAGATATTGTAAACTAAAACTGAATAGAATGAAAGAAGTGATTATACGAAAGAAGAGATTTTTTAGTAATTTAAAAATTAATGAAGTACTTAGTTTAGTAAATATATATGCATTTTTTCGATATATGTATATAGAATATACTTTTACAGGTATGGAATCTCCACCGCACCAACTTTGATTTGCATGTATTAACCATACTGCCAATAGGATGATAAGGACTAATCCATTATATCTTCCTGTGATAAGGTAAAGTAAAGATACTCTTAACAAGCTTAAGTTTTCAATCATACACAAGTTTCATAAAGTCGATGCATTTTATTGTAAGATTCAAGGAATATCAAGTATCGAAGAACAATTTGCTAATTAATTAGCTGGATGTCGTTCTCGGCTAAATAATATTCCTAGTATATTATTTAGTCAATTTTTATTATTTGGAAGGATTTGATATGTCTTGATTTATTTTCATAGTATCACCACATATGTAGAATACTTCATCATAATTAAATATGAATTAATTAATACGTATCAATGTGGGTTCACGCTTCAAAGTTTTTGTAAAAAATCAATAGACAGCGGTAACATCAATGATCAATGTTTATGTTCGTCCAAAATAAAATAACACGTCATTTTTCAGCTAAAAATCAAACGACAACAGTAACATCAATGTTCATGTTCGTAAATGAGGAACCATCATCAATTCTCTAAAATTATCCCTCATTGGTAAAAAAAAAAACAGTACTTAATTTACCTGGATTATAAAGCGGGTGAAGGAATCATGTCCAAGGCCTGCAATATAAAGGTAAATGTGAAAGCATCTTCCTGGAGTTTCTCGAACCTGCAATAGAATAGAATGGCAAATCAGAAAAATATACAAATAAAACATAGTAGTGAGGGAAAATTATGAAATTGTGATACTTATATACGACTACGGCATAAATTATTCAAGAATTCAAATGAATCAGTGGCATTGATGATCTAAGCATTTATCTGGTTGTTAGATTTATTGGAAGTTTCTGTAGGGAACTACCAACTACTTTGGAATATGACACTCCAAAAGGGCATACACTTATGCCAATATAAGTTACATAAACATGACATCAAATGAATATGCCTTTTACTGAGTAGTTGAATAGGAATAAGTACTTTTTTTTTGTAAGTAATGCACAAAAAGAATGCATCACATCACCTTCCTGACTTCGAAAAGTGCCCTGCACCGAGTTCGCATTTAAAGAGTAGAACGTTATCATCAGTCTTGAAATCTCTCAACTTTGCCACAAACTTAGCAGGTTCGGAGTACATGACACGCGTATCTGCAAAACATAAACAGAGTCCAGTTATACTGTGATAATAAAAATCTTGGTTCTGAGCAAAAAAGTCTTATTCTGGGTGTAAGATAGATTATATTTTTATCCTCATTACTAGGAGTTCTCCAATCACACCTTTCAATAGATTGGAATCACGTAGATTTGGCTCGAATTATAGGAGTTATCAAGGGCCTTCGGATACTCAAAACTTCAATACATCTATACTATTTTATCTATCTAGGTTAATCCTCAAAAAACATAAGCACGTCCTTGATCTTAAGAGGATCAAAAGAAAATAAGTTTGCATATTTAGTGAAGTCTATAAAAATGTCTTTTTATCGTAAGCCTTCGACGAGCTTGAAGGAAAACCATTCATATATAACTTTAATCTATGATAATAAGAAATTGGACAAAAGAGAACGAACTCCTTAGCCTCTTCTATCTTGGTATGCTAACAAGAGCTGTAATTCTTTCCTGACCATAGGAACCCCCATACTTACCATTTAATCCGGCGGTAAATAGAATAGCTGGATAATTTTGTGATTTAATCTGTAAAATAAATCCAAAAATTAGTGCAAATTATCATTTTCGATAAGCTCTGCATTAACCGGTTATATATAGTTGCTTGCATTGATACGGAAAATCATGAAACATGATCTAGGTTCAAACTCACATTATCAACCGGGGAGTATGACTTCATGTAAAAGTAAAACTCTTCTTTTCGAGGATCACCCCATTCCTGTAACGAAGTAAGAAACGTAAGTTGACATGGCTTTATCTGCAATTTATATTCCTCTCAGACAGGAATTTATAACATCGTATCCTTATATTAATGAAAGTGTTACAGCAAGTGATGAATCAATACTGAAATTACTGTGCGATTCTACTTTTAAAATATTTTATTATAACATTTTATCCTTAAATTATTTCTGTTAAATATTTCTTAGAAGGCTCAATAAAGAAGCAACTATGTATATATCCGAAAAAACGAAATGAAGCCAACACCCTAATAGTAGCCTCACCTCCCACTCTGAAGTTGTAAGAGGGATTGTCGGATCAAGCATAGTAGTCAATACATCAACAAAAGCCACCCCACCCACAGCAGCCTTAAATAAATCAGGCCGCATGTTAATAACAGCACCAATTAGCAAGCCACCAGCACTTCTTCCCTCAATGCAAAGTTTTTCCTTTGAAGAGTACTTCTTTTCTATCAAATATTCAGCACAAGAAATAAAATCCGTGAACGTATTCTTTTTCTTAAGTAGTTTTCCATTTTCATACCACGGTCTCCCCATTTCACCCCCTCCACGAACGTGGGCAACAGCAAAAATGAATCCCCTGTCTAACAAGGACAACCTTGACGCCTTGAAATACGGATCCACGCATATCTGTTAAAAATCAGTCAGTTAGAAGAAGAATCAAGAGAGATTTTTAAAGACTATGCCACCTACAAAGATAGTCTTGACGCATTCAAGGAGCCTATTGCTTCGTACAATCAATTCAGACAAACCTTTAATCGACATTTGATGGAGTCAAATAAATTACCACTTTTGACCATTTGTTGCAACCAAACACCACTTTTCTATCGTTTCAATAACGATCCCACCTTTGATTTGTACCAATTTTGACATTCCCAATCATTTAAGCATTGAACCGTATCTTGGGGAAATAATGATGTTTCAGGAAGAAAAATTGCAGAAGAAAAGAAAATGAAATTGGGAATGTCAAAACTCTCCACAAATCAAAAGGTGGAGTCATTAATCACTATAGAGATGTTTGAAAAGATGTTTCAAAATTGCAAAATAGGTAACGAAAATGTGCTCATTTTAGGAAAGTAACCCATTGATGAACTACCTCATAGGAACCATAACCATATAGAAGTAATGGATCTGAACCATCAAGCTTCACTAGATCTTTTCTATAAACAATTGAAATGGGTATTTGAGTGCCATCACCAGCAGTAGCCCACTGTCTTTCAGTTATGTAGTTGGTAGAATCAAAGCCTCCCAAGACCTGAAAAGGTAAGCAAACAATCATATGGGATAATGGGACAATTACCACTTTTGGCTTAAGAGCACTGTTCAAAAATATACTCCTATTAAGATAAAACCAAGTTCATTTGATAGTAAAACTTAAAATTAGTGAGCACATGTGCAAAAGACTTTCTGGTAGCTATAACAGTGTTCCCAGGGAAGTCAAACCCCCACCCAACCACCCACAAAGGAAGAATAATATGTCCTATAAAAGGAAACAGGAAGAGATAACAATCTATAGTTGATAAACACCCCAGCAACAACAAAGTAGTGTTTCTTTTATTCTACAGTTCATTTGTTTATTGTACATATTATTTCATTTTATTTAAAAAGTATGGGGGAAAGAGGAGGAAAATGGAATCATTTATAGATTTGCTATTGCAGGAAATGGCTATATAGCTTTGTGTAGAAATTAGAAACCAATTTAAAGAAGAATACAATACAAAAACACATTAAATAAACTGCACATAGAAGGAAGGAAATGCAGTACAAATTCAAAGCTAAACAAGAGCAATGTGATTCAATGCCATTCAGATCGTGATGTGTTTGCTTACAGTTTCAATCTTCTTGAGGACTGAAATCCCAGAGTCCATATCATAATCATAGACCGAAGAAGGTGTCCTCATTGAGCTATAATGATATCTCAAAATGTTAGAAGAGAACTGTGACTCCGAAGGATCCACTGAATATATAGGATCAATAAAATCCACTGTCCGGCCACCTTGAAGTTTTTCCAGTGGCTCTCCGAAAGATGGAAGGCGATATATTGTTATCTTGGGCAAACCATTTTCACGCTCATAAACCACAAGATGATCCGCAAATAGTTGCATGTCCTGAATATTTACACTGTTAAAAGTACTAAAATGTCAGTTGACTTCATTATTAGATATCAACTGATAATAAAAAAAAAGCAGCTGGCTGAGCTCTGTCTACAAATTATTAAAGTTCAACCTTAGATATATCCCAGTCTCTTGAACAATTTAGGGATTAACATGGAAGAGTTTCACCTTTCTTTCAAGCTAAACTGATAAATTGTGAACAGATGTATGCAAAAGCAAAATAATCAATGGATAATTTTTCATCCCTAAGTCGTGGTATATTAATATGCTTAGATGTTCTGAATTATATTTCACACAAAAATTTCCTAAGAATTTGTTGAAAGGACAGTAACTTTGTAATAGCTTTGAACTTGCAACAGAATAAACTGTTGTTCATTTCTAAGTGATGATCAGTTTAATCAAATGTCACATAGTTGAGAGGTTGACTATAAATACTAGTAGAAAATATCATCATTCACATTCAAGGATGACTATCTCAGTCGCACAAGTTTTTACCTAGGCCGGTGAGGTAGGATGACTGTGGCAGCTGAGGTATTATCTAGTGGACAAGCAAGTATTTCAGAATTGAAACACTCGTCGCTTCTTCTTTTAATGAAAAAATGATTCCCACGATGACTTGCTGATGTGTCTATGCCATCCAACCGGGGTGTCAAGACAATTAGCCCACCTTCAGGCTTCGAGACATCAAGGTAAAAGACGAACTTTGTAATTTTGCTCTCAGATTCAACAAATAGGAACTTCTTGCTCTCGGAAGAAGCAAGGTTAAGAGAAAACATGTCATCCTTTTCATGATAAAGGCAATGATCGAGAGATTGTTCAGTTCCCAGCTTATGCAACCATACCTGTCAAAAGCTACATAAGATCACCAGTAGGAACAAATTATTGGTGTAGGATCTTAGGCTACACAAAATAATCAACAAAACCCTGCACTGCCATACCCTTTTCCTCAGCATCTACCTGTTATGTTTCCGAAGTGGTTTGAGTTTAATTTTTCCTTACCTTTTGATTCGCTTTTCCACGGTAAGACTTAAGAGAGCTTGGGGACTTGATAATTTAAAATTCTAATAGACTTCCCACTTTTCTTATTATATATATTGACGTTACTTGCTATTCAATTTCAATATATCATGGCATAAAAAGTTTGTTCAATATATGGTGTTGAATTTAGCTTGATTATTATCAAAATGAAAACAATCACTTTGTTTAAAGCTCAATGTATATCATCCATATCATATGTTAGACTCAAGATGCATACCTTGTCAGGCCGGAGGATCTCATCTCTAGTTGTGTAGACTAAAGCATCATCACCGGCCCATTCAATATCTGAGGTAACTCCAGACAAAGGATTCCCTACTGGTGTTCGTGACTCGGCATCAATGACATAAACTGTGTAAATTTCGTCTCCTTTAGTATCTTCTGCATAAGCTACCAGTTTATTGTTTGGACTAACCTGTAAATGAGATAAATGAATCACATAATAAGCAAGTGAGAAGAATACAATAAAATCAACAAGAAACTTGCTGCTGTTAGGGAAAGTATATTGAAAAGAAGAAACGAAAGGAACATTATGAGGAGATCAGAAGTGATTTTGCCTTGAAAGCACCAATAATGTAAAATCCATGTTGTTGAGCTTTAACATTTTCATCAAGAATGACATGCTCTGGAGGGGCATCAGATCCAGTCGACATGGTGTCATGAACAGATGTTGGTGCATTAGTATTAGGCACAAGGCGACGGCAGTGTTGGGTATATTCTTTGCCCTCCAAGGTGCGTTTATAATAATAATAGGGTCCCCTGCGTAAAGGGGCTGATATGTCATCCTCCTTCACACGGCCTCTTATCTCACTATAGATCTGATCTTCTAATTTTTTGGTTCCTGAAGAACAAGCAACTAAACAGTTATAAACCTATTAAATGAGTACATAACTTATCTTACTGCTCTAATTTGAGGAATAACCTTACTTGGATAATTGAAAATGATAGATACTGCAAAATTTAGCTATCACACTTACAATAGCAGTTTCTGAGGATCCTTGGATTAGATTATCAATTGGGAATTGGGTATCAAGATCAAGTCAAGTAATACAAAACCTACCAGAAGAACCCACACCACTCCGCAAGTGCATATGCCATAAATCCATAATTCATCAATGGTTTATCCGTAATAACATTATATAAGCAGGAGGACCATATAAACTTAGTCCATGGCAAACATTCAGAACTCACAATGAAACAACCAACATTGTTACTCCATCGCAATTCCCCCTCTATACCATCACCAAAAACCAACTAATCACCTAACTATAAACGATTACAACCTTAATCGAAAAACCACAATCACAAGTTATAGACACCAGACCAGCATTTAACATATACTCCTATTAGATTCGGTGGTATATACATGAAAAGCGTATGAATGTACAAAATTAAATATCGGTGAATTCATATCATTTACCATCAATAAAACCATAAAATCCTACAAATTAACGAACTCTCTGAATGAGATGTGAACTGACCAGACATGATGTGGTCCACATAGGCATTCTCCTGGCGAAGATGCGCCAAAACTTCGGGATCGGATCGAGAATCGTCGCGAAGCCAGTAGTAATTGTCGACTCTGACGTCGCCAAACATCTCCATCTCGTGCTTAACTTTCTTAGTCTTCGGAGGCTCCATTTTCGACGACGACGATGAAGAAATTCCGCGGTTCGAGCTTCTCCTCCGCGAAGGAGATGAGGATTTGAAGAGGTTGTTGTTGGTGAAGAGGTGAAGTGTTCTGAGCGAAGAGAGTGCAGCTTTGGTTTGGAGTGTTGAGATTGAGAGTGATGATATCACGTGAAACGGCAGCTGATAAAGTCCGCTCATAGCTTCTCCATTTTTTAGGTCCCTTATTTTTGCATACAATTTATTAATAGGGAAATTGATTTTAAATTCATGAAATTTGATAATTGTATTTTTTATTAATATATTTTATAAAAAATGAATAACAATTTGTGGGATTTTAATTTTTTTTTATCTAGTAAGGTTAAGTTTGTGGAATTTTATGCTCGAGTTGTTAGCGGAAAAGATTAAGTTGAATTGGTATTTTCATTAAGCAACCTAATGTCGTATTGATGCGCTTGGATTTTGAACTGTTTTAAGGACATTATTTGGTTCATTTTGAGTGTCAAAGTTGCACTACATGTCCATTGTTTGCATATTTTATTCTCTATTCTTACCAAAATGGCCTCGAGGCAGCTGTTTATCCACTCATCTCGGTCAAAAGAGTTCAGAATCGAACATTAGAGCGATCGAAGACGAGAGTGTCAAGAATTTGATTTTCTTATTATGGATTGAATTAACTACAAGAGAGAGTTATGGGCTAAGGATTGATTCGGCCCACACACATTTCATTCTTTCACACACACCATTTCTCTAACCAAACATGAGATAGCCCAACCTCGTGCGGCCCAATATTTCAACTAAACACCCAAATTATGGAAAAAATCCAATCACATAAATGCTTGAAAGGCCCATTTTGAAGACTACCAAACATGGCTTATTATTGACAAACTTATTTTACACTAAACAATTTGATAGCATTATTTAATGCGCAATAAACATGCTAGTCTTACAAGAGTACCAAGCATGACCTGACAAACTTATTTTACACTTGATTTGATAACATTATTTAATGAACAATATAATTAGTTTATGCAACAAGTCCCATGCAGTTTCCGGACTTCGCCTTCATCAGCGGCCACCTACCCCACACCACCTACCCATTGCTAAAAGTTTCGGTTTAAATTCTCTATTCATTTATTAATAAAAAAATTTATTGTCGTTGACTAATACTCTGAGTCCTACTTTAGGAGTCCCGATTGATCAATTTCGAGCGTCCCACTTTATAATTTCCGGTTATGATAAACTAATAAAAGATGTCTACAAAGTAAATAACAAAATATTAAAAGTAGGTCCCAACAGCCACTATAACCAAACATGCACAAACCGAACCGGAACCGGCGGGTCGAACGGGTTGGCGGTTCAAGCGGGTTGGCGGTTCAGGTTCGGAAAAATGATGAACCGTAACCGGCGGTTCAACCGAAATTTTAAAAAAAAATTATTTATAAAAATTAATTTTTATATTTAAAAATAATTTTTACAAATAAATGAATACAAAAAATTCATAATAGCCCGTATATATTTGATGGGCTTGCGAATTTATGAACCATTCTTGGTTGTTTCTCTTTTATAGAGACATCCTTGAATGTTTTATGTTTCACTTTCAATGTGGGACAAAATATGTTGAAGTATTTTCTTTTATAACTACATGTTTAGAGCATTCATTCATCTTTTTACAATGTGGGATACAAAACTTTCTTTTATCTTCTACTTTTCTTCATGTTTTGTATAATATATATAAACAAAATTATTATTCAAATATATTTTTGATTGATAAAAATAAAGAATTATTAAGAAATATGATTTGTATATAGAAAATATTTATTTGTATAATAATTATTGTTAGGTTTATACAATTTGTATAAGAATTATTCTTTTAATGTGTATAATATTATTTATTAGTTAACATATACATAAATTTATAAACATAAGCAAATCATTAATGATAAATAACTAATGAATAATAGTTTATGTAATAATATTTGTTATTAATTTATAATAATAGAAGATAGAGTATTAATATAGACGAAGAATGATGGACGATCTATCATATACTTATAAATAATGACTTTTATCCCACATTGAAAGTAAGAGTAACACATCCAAGAATGTGTAACTATAAAAAAGAATAATCCAATACACTATCTTCCAATTTAAGTGCTCAAGTCCAATATTAAGTATTGATATTTTAAAAATCAAAAGGTTTAACTTTAAGTATTGTTTATTAATTTTTATAAATAAAATATATTCATTATAAGTTGTAATTTTTAGTCTTATTCAAATTTATTATCAATAAAATTATAATTTTCACCTTATTGTTTAAAATTTGTTTATGCACAATTTATACATAATAAAGACTAAAAAGATAAAAAATAATACTCCGTACTTAAAGTTGGATTTGATTTTTAAAATGCCAATACTTGGATGAGAGTATATTAGATTTGATTTAATTTGGAAGAGAGTATATTGGATTATTCTCTTTTATAGTTACATATTCATGGATGTGTTACTCTTTCTTTCAATGTGGGATAAAAGTCATTATTTGTAAGTATATGATAGATCGTCCATCATTCTTCGTGTATATTAATACTATATCTTCTATTATTATAATTTAACAACAAATATTATTACATAAACTATTATTCATTAGTTCTTTATCATTAATGATTTGCTTATGTTTATAAATTTATGTATATGTTAACTAATAAATAATATTATACACATTGAAAGAATAATTCTTATATAAATTGTATAAACCTAACAATAATTATTATACAAATAAATATTTTCTATATACAAATCATATTTCTCAGTAATTCTTTATTTTTATCAATCAAGAATATATTTGAATAATAATTTTGTTTATATATATCATACAAAACATGAAGAAAAGTATAAGACAAAAGAAAGTTTTGTATCTCACATTGGAAAAAGATGAATGAATGCTCTAAACAGGTAGTTATAAAATAAAATATTTAAACATATTTTGCCCCACATTGAAAGTGAAACATAAAACATTCAAGGATGTCTCTATAAGAAAGAAACAACCAAGAATGGTTTCATAAATTCGCAAGCCCGTCAAATATATATGGGCTATTATGAATTTCTTGTATTCATTTATTTGTAAAAATTGTTTTTAAATTTAAAAATCAATTTTTATAAATAATTATTTTTTTAAATTTTCGGTTGAACCACCGAACCGGCAGTTCAGGCCAAAACCCGGCGATTTTGAACCGCCTCATGAACCGGTGGTTTTTTCAACCGGAACCGGAACCGTCGGGACCCTTGGCGGGCCGGTTCCGATTCATGCATATGAATATATGATGAACCGTGAACCGCCGGTTCATGAACCGAAACCGGCGGTTCGGAACCGTTGTGCATGCCTAACTACAACATTTATTTATTACACACTCAAACAAAATATGGGTTCTAACATCCACTACAACATTTATTCATTACACACTTAAACACTTTCTTAAAATATGTGTCTGACTCAATCGGAACTCCTAAACTAGGACGGAGGGAGTATTACCTTAACTAGCACTTAATAACATTAATTTTGATTACAAAAGCTGAATACTACTACATCCGTCCTCGTAAGAATATGCACTCTTTCATTTTGAGTTAATCTCACAAGAATATGCACTTTCGAAAATACTTTTCCCTCCAATGAGGTGTGATTTATTCTTCATTACCAATACTTTAATTGCATTTTCTGTATCTTTTTTTACTTTATCAATTTTACGATAAAACACACCAACCCTATAAATCATTCCGAGCTGGTCGAAGACCTTCGACTATCATCGATCTCAATCGAGAAGCTCCGCGGAGGCGGAGGCGGAGAGGTCGAAGAAGACGAGATATGGAGGAATAAGATCGATCAATCCGGCGGAGGGAGTGAGCGTGAAGCACATCAAAACCGACGAAGACATACAACTCTCGAGGCGGCTGGTGGCGACTTTCCTCTTGTTGACCATCGCCGATATCAGCGAATCGTTCTTCGGCTTCCATGACAGTTTGTTCGATAACCACAACGGCAGGCTCGATTGCTCTGGCAACAACGTTCTGACCTCCTTCTGGCCAGGCATCGCCAAGCCAAGGCTGTGTATGAACACCTTCTCGAGAATGGCGGCGATCTACAGTCTGTTGGTGAGAAAAGAGGAGATCTACATCAAATCATTGAAAAATCTGGTGGCGGCGGAGAGTAGAGACGGAGATCTGGAGCTAGCGAGGGATTTGTACTGGAAGGCTGTGTGCGACGTGGCGGAGATAGGGGTAGATAAGGCAGAGGAGATGCTGGTGGAGAGAGTGGCGAGGAATCCTTTTGTGGGAAGGTTCACGTGGTGTTGGCGCAGATATTGTCACACACGTTTGACCACCTAAACGTCACACCCCAACCCCTCCGACGTATATACTTGTAATAAACAAATATAAATTAAGATTAATAAATCACAATCAATTACATCACCATCCAAATACTATAGTTACAAAATCTATCATTTATTAGCTTATTTACAAAATATTCTAAATCAGCACACATAACCATACTCATTAAAGATCATAACCAGTTTCATATTCATATGAATATGAATCTATATTCAATTTATTATTCTGTAACAAATCAAACCTGGTATCTGCTCGGGATTTCCATTGTATACGACCCATATGTCCCTTTTTATTTATTTAACATTTCCACGAAGGTCTCTCTTTGCATTGACCTTTCCACGAAGGCCCCTCTTTACATTTTGACCTTTCCACGAAGGTCCCTCTTTGATTTGACCTTTCCTCGAAGGTCCCTCTTTGCATATTTTCTTCGACCCGTATGTCCATTATCATTGTATATGACCCGTAGGTCTAGGTCCTATGTCCATTATCATTGACATCAGATTTAGGGCATGGCAAGACTATTACATATCATCTTTAATCCAATGCTTCAAGTAATTCTAATGCCATATAAAAAAAACATATCAATTGCACCAATCACATATCAATATCAATATCAATATCATATTCGACCATATAATCCAAATATTCACACCAATTTAATACTAACGACCAACAACATAACATCTGTAAAATGAAAAGTAGAATTATTCCCACCTGATTAGAATACGGAATCTACTGTCATCGTACTCGTTGAACACTTCGAACAAATTTTCATTCTTTCCGTTCGTTTTTCTTTTTTGCTTCCTTTTGCTCCCTATGTTAATTCTATTTCTAACAAAATAACAGCATACTACATATTTCGTCTCCCACTCTCCCGATAGAAGAGTCGGCTTCCATCCTCCCAAAATTAAATTAATATACATAGTTGTACACGTTGCCAATTATTCTTCCTTAGTCACATACAATTTTGATTGCTGTCATTTGTGATATATGCACACGTGTATATAAATATATAACAGCATGTATATCTTTATTTAATTAACTATCCATGCACATAATTCTATATGGCTTGGGGTAATAAGAAACTATTCTTATTCCTACGTGGCTATTTCCTACCCGCTCATGCATCGGTATATATCCAAATAACTTATTTTAGTAATTAATTTAGTTTAGTTAAAGTTTTACTACATGTATTTACATTTCCATACACATTTTTGTTGTTAAAGAACAAAATTCGTACTCATGCTCATATATATACGTTAGCTAATTTATCATAGTGAGTTTTAATAGATATAATTAATGATTAGATGACTAGTCAAATACTAGCACTTTTTTATATATATCAATATTATATCTATAAATAAAGTGCATATGATTATAAAATATACAACTATGCAAAATAACATAAATATTGGGATATGGATGTTACAGATATATTTGGGGAAAGGGGAGTTCGCGGCGGCGGAGAAGGGGCTGAGGTTGCTATTGGAGTGGGGGAGTCCGCGGGATATCACACACAATTATAAGCCATTATTTATTAGCACTAAAAATACATGCAAGTTTACTGGTAGATCTAATATAGCTAAAGGTCAGTACCGGGATATCGAGCACATGAAATAAGATTGCAGGTGGCTATCATATACTAAGTGTCATATACTATCTAGAGACACGAGTTTTGGGTTTTGGTTTTATAAACTAGACATAAATAAACAAGTATAAAAATAAAATCAAAAGGAGGCTAAAGAATGTGGAGTTTAAGGATCCAACTACTACGATCTAGTGATGATTAATCTCACAAAACCTTTACCTTTATGTGTCTCTAGGATTATTAGGAAAGTCACGATTCTAGGATAAGCCCTCTCTCGAGTGCACCTATCCAGTAGATTAAACTCTAACTATCAAAGTCTCCTTCTAATAGATTAGATTATAACTACTTAAGTTCATAAGACTCAAGTCCTCACAAAGGGTCCCTTCTCTCGAGTGCAGATAAACCCATGTGTTGTACTCGTTCATTTTACCACGTAAAATTAGCTATCTCTCGATTAATCTAGTTAAACGGACATAGTTCTAAAGTTGGCCGGACAAAAGAACAATAAAAGCACAAGAACAAACAAAACAATCACAAGAGCTAGGAAAAGGTTCAATTCAACAAATCAAAACATGTTCATAATAGTTTTCACCAAAAAATCTACAAAGGATGTTTAACTACTCATAGACAAATAGTAAAAACAAACATAAAAGTACTAGACATGAAAGAAATTGATAAAACCCAAGGTTGAATCTTCAATCTTCAGTCTTCTCTTACCTGGATCTGCAAAGCTCCGCTCCAATGGAAGATGGATGAATTATGTGTGGAAGATGGAATGGAAGAATGTGTAGAGGGGGAAGGATTGGAGGCTTTGAGATGGAATGGAAGAAGGTGTAGAGATGGAGAAGGATTGGAGCCTATGGGATGGAGATTATGAATTAGGTTAAGAGGTATTTATAGGTTGGGAAAAGGTTTATTTTTTATAATTTTCGTGCTCTACAATAAATGGGGAGAGATTTGGGCAACAATTTATTTTCTTCATGGAATTTCCGCCTAATTTCCACCAACTTTGACTGCACTGCGCAATGTTAGTAGAATAGACATAACTTTCTCCAAAGAACTCCGATTGAGACGTGCAAAGTATCCACGCGAAGATCTTTCGAAGAAGAAGAGAATGACATGTAGTAAGCACTGATTGGACTTCAAACTTGCTGGCAGAATGGGCTCGAACAGAGGCTACTGCACGTGGGGCATTTTGCACCTTTTTTCTATATTTTTCTATCATTTCTCAACAAACACATAAAAAAATACCAAATGTATAACATATGCAATTTAAGAACATAATTTGCATAATTGACATTTAAAATGAGTCAAATCTAGTCCTTAAAAACATGCAAAACCCGTGTATGTCAACTCCCCCAAATTTAATTATTTGTTTGTCCTCAAACAAAACAAGAGAAAAATTGATACGCTCGGATTTGTCTAGTCCTTAAAAACATGCAAAACCCGTATTTGTGAGTAGTTCAAAATCAATTTTGTCATGTGTACAAAGCATCTCAAAATTTAGTTTCCTAACTCACGCAATCCACTGAAATAATCCATGTACAAATCCTTTCCTCCTAAGTCACATCCCCTCCACAAAACACGCCAAAAATAATTGGGTTAAGATTTTATTTTCTTAGTCGGCCAATGAATTAAATCAAATGGGAGAATTATTTGGGGCTGCTTTTTGATAAGTCACGGAAAATTTTAGATATTCCAAACTAAGATCAAAGGGTAAGATTTTATATCACATAAGATACATGCATGCATTCATTTAAATAAATTATTTACTTAAAAGTTTAATTTTTTACTTAAATTTGTATGCATGCATGCATACAAACCCTTCATGTCTCACTCCTCCACCACTGGGTCTGAACTGCCAGCACCACCACCGCTTTCACCTGCAGAGCAAAGCAGAGACTAAACGGTCGGGAATCAACCGGAGGGGATGGGGACCGTGATGGAGAACTCGACTGCGCCGTCGGGAAAGCTGGTCGGACTGCGGCAAGCTCGACTGAATCAATGGTCATCACTGTGTATGGTAGTAGTATCTTTCAAAAAATGAATTTACCAATTTGGTCAACAGGAAGTAGCCTCCACCGTCTGATTTTGAGAGGGCATTTAAGAGAAGTTTTTCTTTATCCTCATGGAACCGACAATAAACCCACAAAATTTGATGGACTAAAATCCAGAAGAGAGATTTCAAAAAGGACGGGTGTTCTTTGGATAAAGTGTCCAATGCATACAAAACAACGGAATAATATAAGACATATACAAAACACGAACAAGAACAGCTTTCAATGATTTCAACCAAACACCCAAACTATGGAAAAAACAAAAATGCAGGGCCAAACATGGCCTTATTATTGACAAACATATTTTATATAGTAGCATTATTGAATTCAAGCAACAAGTCCCAAGTTTTGTAGACCCCATGCGGTTTCCGGCCACGACTTCTCCTTGGCCTTCATAAGCAGCACCCTAACCCACGAAACCCATGCATGCCACGTCATCCTCTTATCCCGCGGACTCCCCCACTCCAACAGCAACCTCAGCCCCTTCTCCGCCTCCGCCGCCGCCGCCGCGAACTCCCCTTTCCCCAAATATATCTGCGCCAACACCACGTGAACCTCCCCCGCAAACGGATTCCTCGCCACGCTCTCCACCAGCATCTCCTCTGCCTTATCTACCCCTATCTCCGCCACGTCGCACACCGCCTTCCAGTACAGATCCCTCGCCACGATCTGCTCCTGCGGATCCAGAACTTTACTGCAGTTATCGAACACCGGCGGCACCACCAGCTCCAGATCTCCGTCTCTGCCCTCCGCCGGATTTTTCAATGATTTGAGGTAGATCTCCTCTTCTCTCACCAACAGACTGTAGATCGCCGCCATTCTCGAGAAGGTGTTCATGCACAGCCCTGGCTTGGCGATGCCTGGCCATAACGAGGTCAGAACGTTGTTGCCGGGGCAATCGAACCTGCCGTCGCGGTTATCGAACAAACCGTCATGGAAGCCGAAGAGCGATTCGCTGATATCGGCGATCGTCATCAAGAGGAAAGTCGCCACCAGCCTCCGCGACAGCTGTATGTCTTCGCCGGTTTTGATGTGCTTCACGCTCACCCCCTCCGGCGGGATGATCGATCGGATCTTATTCCTCCATATCTCGTCTTCTCCGACCTCTCCGCCTCCGCGGAGCTTCTCGATCGAGATCGCCGACAGTCGGAGGTCCTCGACCAGCTCGGAATCGGAGTACCTGGAGAGGAGGAGGCCGTGGGTGACAGAGTGACGAGGAACGACGCAGAAGAGGTGGATGAGGCGCTCGGCGGCGGCGCCTACGTGGCCGCGGACGGTGTCGCGGCCGGTGGGGGAGGGAGGGAAGATGGCGAGGTTGACGTAGGAGTTGGAGTAGGCGGAGTGGAAGAGGGCGCAGAGGCAGACGGCTTGAGGGGCGTTCCAGAGCTTGAGGGTGCGGTAGACGCCGAGGAGGTGGTCGAAGAAGCTGTTGTGCTTATGCCAGCACTCGCCGGCGCCGGCGGCTTGGAGGACGGAGACGAGGCGGGGGAGGTTTTCGTCGACGGCGTGGAGCTCGCCGCGGAGGAAGGGGCGGGCGGAGTGGAGGAGCGATTCGAGGGTGCGGTGGTCGGCGGCGGAGCGGGGTTTGTGGTTGTCGGAGGGTTGGATAGAGGTGGAAGACGGCGGCGCCATGGATGGTGTTGGGAGATGAGAGGGAGGATTGTGTTGCTAGAGAGATGATGGATGATTGCAATTTGGTTCAGTATATATAATGCTATCTTACTATGTTTTTGTTGATTTTGGTAGGTGGACTGACTAGTCGTGCTTCGGCGATAATGATCCTTAAATTAAGCTTTGTTTGTCTGTTGTGGTTATGATTGTAAGCTGACCTGTTAGAAGATATTGGAAGATATTAAGCGAAATCAAGAAAAGATATGGGAGCATATTCAACCTAAAATAGAGGAACAATTAATGTAAATTAGGTTTACCATTTATAGATATTGTGTAGCCTATATAACAATGTAATCTCTATCGTCTAAGACATGGTGAATAAGAATGATACAAATTACCAATTCCTTCGTTTAATATGGCCTCAGAGCAGATCGATCCTTGGCTCAGAAACGATTCATCATAGCCGATAATACCTTTCCCGACCTTTTTTTTCCAACCAAAACCAATCCAGAAACCAGAACCCTGCATCAAAATGTCATAATCGGACGATACAAAACCAACCACAGAACAGATAACAAGTCTAAAGAATAGCAAAAGCATCACTGTTGCATTTAAACTGAATGGGAAGAACTACCCCCTTTGGTCACGACTGATCAAGGTTAAGATTGGAGGCCGAGGAGCCTACTCATACATCCGGAATGAGCCACCGAACCCAGGGAGTAAAGGGTTCGACGAGTGGGAGAAGAACGGCTTGGTGGTGTTCTCGTGGATCGTTGACAATATCGAAGACGACATTATCGCCGATTTCGCGCACCACCAAACTTCCAAAGCACTGTAGGACAGCCTTGCGGTGATGTTCGAAAACAAAACAGACAGGTATCTCATCTACAACCTGGAGGAGCAAGCAATCTACATCAAACAGGGGAATATAGACCTCGAGACATACTACCGAAAGATCCACGGGTTGTGGATTAACATCGATCGATGCCAGAAACAACCAATCAATTGCTGTGACAAAGGAATCGACCAATTCCGAGTACATTCAAGCGAGAAACGGCTGATTAAGTTCCTAACGGGACTAAATCAAGAATATGATTCAATCCGACGAGAGATCCTGAAAGAAGACCCGACCCCATCAGCCGAGGCCGCCTATAGAATGGTGAAGAAGGAGGCGGCTCGACTAAACATCATGCCACCAGCATCCTCTCCACCAACCGGAGGAGCTCCTGGAGTGACCGATTCATCATTTGGGGGAAGATCGGACAAGGGTTCTCCGCCCAAAGCCAGCGTCCCACGAATCGAAACGGACCTCCACTGCCCCGCCGCTGCCAACCGCTTGGGAAACCGACCGGACACCTCAAAACTGTAGTGTTCCCACTGTGGAAAGCAAAAACATACATGGGAGACGTGCTTCAAGCGGGTGGGATACCCAGAATGGTGGGAGGAACGGCGAAAGGCGAGGTCAACGACAGCCTAGGCGAAATTGGCAGTCTGAGTAGGCGGTGAAGGGATCCCACGGAAAAACGACGGGGAAACCACTGGATAGAGTACCAGAGTCCGATTGGATGGCCAGTCAGCCGGCGGCAACGTGCGAGGCGCCGGAAACTTGGCGGAACGGACTGAATCGATAAGCGGACTAATTCAAACTCTGGATGTTATACTTTTGCACCCCATGAAAAATGAAAATATGAAAAGAGACCCCATTTTATATCATGTCGGGCCCCAAATTACTATATATCCGAAATTGAACCCAGAACTTCTCAAATTCCCCAAATTGACCCGAAATTTGTGTCTAAAAATCAGTTTGCCCCCTTAATTTCCGCTGCATTCCATGTTCAACACGTATCTGATAGAAAATCGAAGGGTTGGATTTTTTACTGTGGAGCAACTGTTACCATGACACCCGAAAAGGATGATTTTATTAATTTCAGTGAAGTGACAAAAACATATATAAGAACAGCCAATGGAGAGTTGATTACTGTTGTTGGGGCGGGCACAATTCAGATATCTCCAACTCTGCGACTTACTAACTGTTTATATGTCCCTACTTTATCCCAAAGGCTGATGTCTATTAGTCATGTGACTAAGGAATTAAATTGTACTCTCCTGATGCATCCCGATTTTTGTATTTTACAGGATATTCAGACGAGGATGATACTTGGCGCGTGGCACTGAGAAAGAAGAGCTCTATTACGTGGACGAGATAGCTCAACATGGCAGTGCAATGCTGGCTCACGGGTCCACGAAACAAGAAACTTGGCTTTGGCATCGAAGACTAGGACACCCTTCTCCTGGTTACTTTAAATTGCTTTATCCGAACCTCTCTATTCCGTCTGATTTTTCTTGTGAAACTTGTGTTTTGGCCAAGAGCCACAGACAATCATTTAAACCAACAAACACTCGTATGAAATCTATGTTTTCTTTGGTGCATTCTGATGCATGGGGACCAGCACCTATCGTTGGGGGGAACGGTTTTCGTTATTTTGTGATTTTCATTGATGAATGCACTAGAATGACGTGGATCTATTTCTCGAAACATAAATCTGAAGTTTTTGATAGATTTGCCGCTTTCTTTAAACTTATCCAAACACAATTTCATACCACTATCAAAACCCTTAGGTCAGATAATGGGAGGGAATTTGTGAACAGTACCATGAACCAGTTCTGTAGAGATAACGGTATAATCCATCAAACTTCTTGTGCATACACACCGGAACAAAATGGGGTGGCTGAGAGGAAAAATATAACTATTCTAGAAATGACCCGTGCCCTCATGATTGAATCTAAAGTCCCCAAACATTTTTGGCCAGAGGCAGTCGCCGCTTCTATCTATCTTATCAACCGCCTACCCACTAAAACCCTTCTCATGAAACCCCCTCTTGATATACTATCTAAGCAAGCCAACATTCCCGAACATTTGAACCTTAAACCCAGAGTCTTTGGTTGTACTGTCTATACCCACATTCCGAGATATGAGAGAACCAAGCTTTCACCCTGTGCAACTAAGTGTGTGTTCGTAGGATACAGGGTTAACCAGAAAGGTTATCGTTGCGTTGATCCACTTACCAAGAAAATTACCACGACCATGACCTGTAATTTTTTGGAAACCGAATTTTTCTACCATACCCACCTAAGTAGTCAGGGGGAGAGTGATCCAGGCAATACGCTGGACTATCTAAGTTGGGTTGTGCCAGTGCCAAGCTCCTCGATTGAGGATCTAACAAAACGAGAGATAGTCACTGCTGCCGAGCACGTCTCACCAGTCACCACAAGAGTCATCTCATCCAAGCCCAGGCAATCCAACTCCGACGATATCCGAGGTAACTCCTGAACCAAGTCTAGTTGAGAATTCGGTTACCACTGATCCTGTTGACACAGAGCCTTTGAACGAGGATAACACAGTTGACGGTGACACGGGGCAGTACACACTTCCCCATCGGACTACAAGGGGAGTTCCTCCAAAACGATACTCTCATGAGAAGATTGGGAAGAAAAGCCGCTATGGAGTAGCAAACTTTGTACAAGGGAATCTGACTAAGATGGCACGGGCATTTGAGGCTGCACTGTATGAGGAAGAAGAAATTCCACAGTCAGCAGAAGAGGCAATGAAACATAAAAAATGGAAAGAAGCGATGCTTACTCAGATGAAGGCACTTATGAAGAACAATACATGGGAAAAATGGAAGTTACGAGAATGAGTGAGACTGTCGGATGTAGATGGGTATTCGCAATCAAGAGAAGGCCAGATGGTACAACTGAACGATACAAAGCACGACTAGTGGCAAAGGGGTACACTCAGACGTATGAAGTTGACTACGCTGAGACCTTCTCACCACTGGCGAAGATCAACACTGTGAGAGTATTACTTTCAGTTGCGGCAAACAAAGATTGGCCACTACACCAGTTCGATGTGACGAATGCCTTTCGGCATGGAGAACTACCAAAACCTGTGTACATGGAACCCCACCCGGGTTTGTTGATGAGTTCGGTGCAGGGGAGGTCTGCCGACTTTAGAAGACACTATACGGTAGGGCTGGCAAATCGTGCGGATTGGGTCGTTATCGGGTCAACCTGATAATGACCCAATCCAATAAGGCCTAACCTGAACCCGACCTGTTAAGGAAACTATAAATCCGAACACGAACCCGACCTGCTACCTTCAAATCCGAACACGACCCGCACCCGACACGAACCCGTTATCGACACGATATAATATGGGTTGACACGATACGATAACAACCCGAACATGATATTACACGATTAAAACCTAATATTACACGATTAAACCTTAATTTTTTACCTAATTTACACAATTAAAATTCGTTTTATACTATTTAAATCTAATTTATAAGAAGTTAAAAAATTAAAGTAATATATATATTTTTAAATAATAATAAAAATAATAGTATTATTTCTTAATGGTTACCTGTATCCGACCCGCATCCGACCCGAACCCAACCCGAAATTATCGGGTTCTTAATGGGTCAACCCGATAAGGACACGGATCCAATAAGACTTGACCCAAACCCAATAATTTCGTGCGAATTCGTGTCAGATTATCGTGTCGTGTCGAAAATTGTCAGCCCTACTATACGGACTGAAGCAGTCTCCAAGAGCATGGTTTGGAAGATTTACTGAGGTGATGAAGAAGTATGACTATACCCATAGTAATTCAGATCACACTCTCTTTCTTAAGAAGAAGAATGAGAAGATCACCTGTTTGATTATCTATGTAGACGACATGATCATTACGGGAGATGACGAGGATGAGATAGCTGAATTGAGGAAGAATCTTTTTCAGGAGTTTGAAATGAAGGATCTAGGTCTCCTTAAGTACTTTTTGGGAATAGAGGTGCTTAGATTGAAGAAAGGAATCTTTATAAATCAGAGGAAGTATATACTAGACTTATTGGCAGAGATTGGGATGATCGATTCTAAGCCAGCTGACACTCCTATGGGTCAGAACCACGGATTGCAGATAAAGGAAGGTGCGAAGCAGACAGACAGAGATGGAGGTACCAGCAATTAGTTGGGAAGTTAATCTATCTTTCTCATACTAGACCAGATATCGCCTACTCAGTCGGGGTAGTAAGCCAATTTATGCATGCACCACAGGAAGAACACTGGGAAGCAGTCCTAATGATTATTCGATACTTGAAAGGAACCGCGGAGCATGGGCTTATGTTCGAGAAACACGGACACATGGAGATACACGGTTTTACTGATGCAGACTGGGCAGGAAACCCAAATGACCGAAAATCAACTGCCGGGTATTTTACTTTTGTGGGAGGAAATCTTGTGACGTGGAAGAGCAAGAAGCAGAAGGTGGTAGTCCTCTCAAGTGTCGAGGCAGAATCCAGAGGAATTAAAAGTGGGCTGACAGAGATATTATGGCTAAATAGAGTGATGACATAACTAGGCCTGCGGTCGACCCATCCGTGCAGACTGTTTTGTGACAACAAGGCGGCCATTAGTATCTCAGAAAACCCGGTGCAACATGACAGGACGAAACATGTGGAGGTAGACAGACACTTCATAAAGGAGAATATTGAGGCAAAGGTGGTGGAAATGCCTTATTGACAAAGGTAGTGAACTCGAAATCGTTCCAAGATGTATTGAGCAAGCTAAGTATCGGCAATCCCGTTACATAGCTTGAGGGGGAGTGTTAGAAGATATTGGAGGATATTACGTGAAATTAAGAAAAGATATGAGAGCATTTTCAGCCTAAAATAGAGGAACAATTAATGTAAATTAGGTTTACCATTTGTAGATATTGTGTAGCCTATATAACAATGTAATCTCTATCGTCTAAGACATGGTGAATAAGAATGATACAGGTTACCAATTTCTTCGTTTAACAATATGATTATGATGGCATAATACCCATCTCTGCTACAAAGTTATTAAATTAATATATGGCACAATTATTATTACGCCTACTTGAGTCTTGAGCTTTCATCAATTTCTTGTAGTAGGTGAACAAATCAGGGAAATTACTAAATGGTGCTGTCAATAAGATTTTGGCCCCATTTTATTATACAATTGATCAATTCGAAACTAGTTGGAATAAAAAATAGCGAGGTGCAATTTTCAAATGCCATTAATTTGCAAACATGGAATAGTGTTGCCTTTTATTAAAAAAATAAAATAGTGTAATATATGGACAACTGCATTTGCACTTTTGCAATATTAGCTTCTATAGTATCTAGACAATAGGATAATCACGTTTTTTGTCCTTTAGCATATTTTTTAGACATTTCTACTATTTTTCAATCTTTTTGCTTCAAGTGCATATATGTCTACTCTCACCCTTTTTATTCTCTTATCTCACTTTTACAAATTATTTAGATATTATTATACTATAGATTATCGGCTGCATGTAAGTCATTTAAATTTTATTTAACTATTAGTATTATGATAAATTAAGGTAGTATCATTAAATTATATTTAAAATTATAGTATTATAGCTAGAGCTTATCGGTTGAAATTGTGAGTGTTATAAATTCTAGTTATAATTTATTAACTAAAAAGTTATTAAATCCATAAAGTCGTTTTATGTTTAAATTTACTGGCTCTCAATTATAATACACAAAATTAATTTTAAAAAATAATTGAAACGTTATTGAAAAATGACCAAGAATAAATGGGTGAGAGTAGTACGCCCTGTCCCTTAAAAATAGACCAATTATAATTTTAAAAAATGGCTCTAATAAGGTAGGTCTCATTATCCAGTAACAATATTTCAATCACTTTATATTTCAATCTCTTTTACTTTATCAACTATGCATTAAAATCCGTGTTGTTTTAATTATTGTCTATTTTTTAGGGACGGGTAGAGTATAATAGACACATGCCATTGAAGCCAAAATAAATTTAAAAGGGGTATAAACTTCTAAAAAATATACAAAATGACCAAAAATGTGATAACCTCGTTATCCAGGTCTAACCAACTTTATCAAGTACTGCAAAAGTGAAATTGAAGTGTCAAAATACTATTTATGCAGTTCACTCAAACAAGATTCGTGAATATTTGTCGGCGAGCAAGTAGTCTTGTTGGGGTTCTTAGAGTTGATTTTTGAAAACGTTGAGTTGTCTTTCAATTCCATTTCGAGCAAAACAGAGAATCGTAATCAAATCCGACTATTCCCTCTCTTCCCAAAATGACCTCGAGGCCGCTGTTTATCCACTCAACGGGGTTAAAACAGTCCAGAATCAACATTAAAGCGATCGTAGTCAAAGTTTCGAGAATTTAATTTTCTTATTGTGAAATCAATTGAACAGCCGAGTGAGTTATAGATTATGGATTGACTTGACAGTACATAGGATGGTTTTTAATTTATCCGGGTTAAAAGATGTCATTTAGTTGTCCGGATCGCCATATTACCACATAATTATAAATACCTATGGGTGCCAACTTAATATCACTTCCGTTGGTGTGTGTGTTTTTTTGTCGATTAACTTTTCGGTTTCAATGTTTTGGCCATGAATTTAACCAAAGATTTATATGTGTTTGGCTGGGGGGTTTTTAGAAATTGCCAAATTAGAATTAGTATTAAAAAATATATTTATGTACCAGTTTATGAAATAAATCTCTATTTTATTTTATTACTATTATTTATCTTGTCCTATTAATCTCTAAGTTTCATTCTAACTAGTATCACACCCGTGCATCGCACGACTAATTTTATTTTCTTCACACTTATTTTATACTGTGAAATAATTTTATGAAAGGATAACAAATATGATAGTACGAAATCTAAAATCATAAATATATAAAATAAAAAAATTTATTAACCTATTTCTATGGGACGGAAAGAGTGTAAAAAATATAAAATCAAACAATTTTCAAAATACAAAAAATATTAGCCAATATATTAATCGGTGAATTTGGCAAAAAAATACATACATATTGCTATTAATATTATGTTAGTCTAAATTAATATACTTATGTTTGTTTTATGAATAGTAAACATTTACATATTAATACATTAATATAATTTAAAATTTACTATACAAATTGTATTGATGTGCTGATGCAACTAATAATTACATATATATTTTAAAAAATTAAGGTGAGCAAAGATAATAACATTTTATATTTATATGAATGTCATTGTATATTATTTTCATTTAATTATTACAAATACAATATTAAAATTGAATAAGGCAGTTTAATATTATAACGGTAATTTACAGCTAAAAAACATTCATCAACGCGTAAGCAATTGAAGGACATTTGTTACGTACTGTTTACATATTGAATGGAGATTTGTTACGTAGGCGGCCAGTTAATATGAGTTTTAATATATAAAAGTGGGACCCACATTTCACAAACTTTTTCAACTCACTTTTCATTACATTTCTTAAAACTCGTGCCCGGTCAAAGTGACCCAAATTATGTGGGACGGAGGGAGTAATATATTTTGCATCATTGGCTGCAGTTAAATGATATACTTTCACTCATTTAATCTCCATTCTCTACAAATATTAAAATTTATCTCATAACTTATAAATATTTCAAAAGAAGGTCAAAACTCGCCTTATATATATATTTTTATATTTATATTGGTTTTAATCTACTGTATATTTGCCCTCTCAACAATTAAATTTTACATCTTATTATCTCTCTCATTTTTTAAGAATTTATTTCCTCATATCAATAAGCAATCTTGTGGCTCATCGAATTCCAAATCAAAATGAAAATAAAATGAAGGAAATACAAGCTTAATACAAATTCAAGCTCAAGATTAAATTAAACTTACACAGCCGAAATTGATTTAATAATCTATAAACCCATTAAATAAACAATTATAAATCTAAACAATAAAATCCTACTTTTACTTCAAACCGTAAAAACAGATATATTTGCAAAATGTAAAAAAATGGAGTTTGCGTAAATTGCCACATATAAATATCAAAATACATTTGGAAAACAAAAAGGTTAAAAAAAACGAAAATGTCACAAACCGCCGCTGCCCTCCGCCGTCAAATTTCCGTTATTCCGTCTTCTTCAAGCCGCAATCAATTTTCCGTCGAGGTAATTTACCGGTTAGGGTTCCTAATTTGTTCTGAACTAGCTTATAATTGTTTGCCGTGGTCCAGTGATCGAACTGAGAAGAAGCTGAAAGAGAAGGAATTATAGAAAGGATGTTTGAGGGATTGGTGAGGCAGTTAATATGGGGTTACCTAGGCAAATACATCAAAGACATCCAAAAAGAGCAGCTCAAGATCACCCTATGGAATGGTAATAATGCTCTGAATTTCGTTATCTCTGTTTCTGTAATGGTTGGGAATTTCTTATTATTCCAGTTCTTATACTGTTGTATTGGAAATTTGTTAGCTGGAGATGGTGTTTTAGGTGGTTACTTTTTTAAAACGATCATTTCATTTTTGAATCACATGTGAATTTTGATTCAGAGGAAGTATTACTGGAAAATGTGGAGCTGATTCTCGAAGCCTTTGACTACCTCCGGCTACCGTTTGCTTTCACGCAAGGTAAAATTTGAAGTGCTGTCTATTGTCCAAGTATAGATAACTCAATTGTTGCGCTTCTCATTTGTATTTTAAAACATATGCTTTTGGTCATGCACTTGATGAGCTTGAAAATTCACCTTGAAGCTGACATGCTTTTATGATGATTTATTTTTGATACAAAAATAGAAAAGATCTTCATTAATGAAAAGCGGAAATAAGTTAAAAGGGATGAGGTACCAGAAAGCAGAACTCCAAATGAGCTACATTACACCACTTCAAAAGTCTAATAGGAGTTATAGAATCAGATTCAAAGAGTACTTGAAATCCGTAGGTTTTGAACCCACCACCAGGCCACACAAAATCTCATCCGCTCTTGTCATAATATTAGAAATTTATGCGTTCACCAATAAGAGCTGGGATGGATATGACGATGAAATTTATGCTTTTTGTAAAAGCTAGCTTACCTGTCGAAAGCTTAGTTAGTTCTATATGTTATTGTGGCAATTCATGCTGCCTTTAATGGGATGGATATGACGACTACTAAGTTGCATAAGACAAAAATAAAACACGAGTAGGTTGGTTGATGGATAGTCTGAGTTAAAAGAGGCCATTGTGTGTTTCAGTGGAGAAATATATTAATATGCTGTATGACTTATTGCCTTATTGCATTGCCAGCATCTATAGTTAGTTTTTTGCTTCTCTTATTTGGCCTTTAAGGATAAACCTATCTTCTATTACCAATATTGTTTTGTTGATTTGAGAGGTTGTATATTCTATCATGTGACGACCTCTATGTATTTGCTTTCATAGGCCGGGTTGGGAAGTTAAGCATCAAAATTCCTTGGAAGAAACTAGGGTGGGACCCGATCATAATCATTCTGGAGGATGTATATATTTGTCTCTCTCAAAGAGATGACAAGGAGGTAATTTTCTTTTTAGATTGTTGCCATGAAAATTAGAGACGTGAACATTATAAACAACACGTTCTTCTGCAAGTCGCGAAGCAAATCACATTTTCCTCTGCATCTTTATTGATTTAATACTTTAGTTGTATTGATGAGTTCCATTACATCATCGAGAAGCCCTGACTGAAATTAATCGACACAGATAACACAATATGCACTAAACCAAAGACAAAATCCTTCAACTATGATTTGAGTGATTGAAAGTGGGTGGTTCTGGTAGCCCTTTGAGTAATGTAGTAGTGTTTGGTAAATCAGAAGGGTTCAATGTATTTGTCAAGGTCTAGGATCTCAGATACACATGATGTGTTTAGGGGAGGATACAAGGGGAACCTACCAGCATTTCCCGTTAACATCAATGAATTCTTTACCCTTTTGAGTTGTGACACTACATTTTTTTTGTTGTTGACTGGTGTTGGCTGCAGTGGGCAATGGATGCTATTAAAAGAAGAGAATATGCAAGCAAAAAGGCCCAGCTTGCAGCAGCTGAACTTGCAAAGCTATCAAGACGTGTATGTGGTGAGGATGCTGACTTTGATTATCTGTCCCTCGATTATGGAATTTGTTAATCCACAAAATTCTTTATTGCTATGAATTTATTGGGTTTTTGGTTATTGAGTGAAAGTGAATTATTATGCTGAGTAAGAGCAATTTTGTTAATTCTGTGTTTTATTATCAATCAGCAGTACTTGCTGTGACCACCTTTATCTTTGATATACGGTACCCATGTAGAAACTAGCATATAGCATACAAAATGACTACATGTTATTATTTCTCATAATGACTACCTTGTCAAGACTGTTTCCTCTCATCATGAACATCATTTTGGTTTAAAATGTTTCTCACGAAAACATATCTATTGCAGACAATCAGACTGGAAATTCTTTTATTTCACACATCACTGCTAAGGTACTATTTTGCTATCTGCAAGCTGGTAATCGTGTTTCATTCTCTGGTTAGAACATCTCTCCAAGTTTTGGCCTACATCTTGTATTTTGGGAAGATAAGCTTATTTTTCAGTGATCTATCTCATGAACCAACATTGGCGCATTCAATATCAATTAAGGAAGATATTTAAGACATACTAAAACGTTTAAAAAATGTGCTAGCTTCTTCTCTTGAATTCTTGTTATCTTTCTTTCGTTCATTCGTATCGCTACTAACAATCTCATCTAACAAATGATGTTCTATCTCAGAGGATGTTATTTTCAATCTAATAATTATAACAATATCCTTGATAGTTTCACAAAGTTATTTTTTTGGTTTATTGATCATACTTGGCATTTACTAGTGCTCTACTTTTCCTCTTGGCACAACATTTCAGTTAATCACTTTTACCCTCTTTCTCTAATTTCCCCTTGTACTCACTTTCTCTCTAACTTTCCTGCATTATGTCCAAGATTCTTGACAGCATCCAAGTATCCATCAGAAATGTTCATGTCCTCTACTGTGAAAAACAGAGTGCAGCGGTATGATTTTTTATCAATCATAAATATATGCTGAATCCTATTTGTTTACTGATTCCCATGAGTCTTTACCTTCAAACTGTATTAAATTATTTTTTGACACAATTACTTCAAACTCTAAAGATCTTATTTATTACTTCATGTTCGGTCGATCATTGCTTTGTGTCTAATTTTCGCAGACTAAATGGGTTCGTGAGCTCTGTTTTAGTATGCTCATTTACTAGAGTATACCTTGCCACCCTACTGGCACTAGAACAATATAGATCTTTTGTCAAACTCACATGCTAAATGGTGTTTAAGTTTCAATATCAGACTATCAATATTCCTTTCATTAGACAGAACAGAAAAATGCAGAATGTTATTTCATACTGGGTATGCGTGCGAGAAAGAGCATTATTTTGGCTAAGGATCTTGAATTGTGTATATTTAGGTTCATTTGACAATCCAACTCACTGAGGTCAACTAATCTAAGCTTGTATGTTTCAATATTGTTTCTCTATCACTATCTGAATGATCTATGTGGACCGTGTCTATATCTCTTTTCAACAAGAGTTTAGTTGGGATGATTGTTTCTCTTGATAGTTTGGGAGCCAGCTTTAGTTTGTTTTTTGTTACATTCTTTGTAATTTGTGAAATTTATGACCTAACTCATTACCAAATTCTAGTTTATTGTTAATTTCTTAGATCTAGTTCTTCATATTCCCCAGACATGGTCATGAATTTGTAATGGTAATTTGTATTATTTGGACTTGATGTTTTGCAGGAAGATCTGCGGTTTGGACTGAAGTTTTCAAGTTTGACAATTATGAAACAAACTGCTTTCGGGTATACTTCCTTACCTTGGATCTTGTTTTTTTGTTTAATTAGCATGTTATTGTGGTAGCTACAGCCTTCTTCGTAAATGTGGAAGCTAAGTTTGGAACACATTATTGTGGCAAATTTCACTGTTTTGGCTCAGTGGTAATAGTTAATACCTTAACATTTTATTACCCCCTCCACCCTTTAGAAAAAGAACAAATAACGACATTTGGAGTGAATGCTATGTCCACTGGTTGTAATAGTATAATGATGTTTCTGTTTCTGGGTGAAAAAACAAAGAAAGAAAGTCACTAAAATTGACTTGGCGATCACAACTTTATCCACCAAATGTGAGCGAACCATTAAGCAATCTTGTCACATGCCTCAACTTTTGCGAAATACTTATTCACACCGATAGATCAACAATTGGCTTTCTTGGGTCCTTGTGGAAAGTTTAGAATTCAGAAGTTTGTTCCAGTTTTCTTTTTATTCCAATTTTGTATATTTAAGTTTTCTTTCAGATCGGCAACTACAAAAGTTAAAGGGGGTCGAGTCAACAAATTGATTGAAATTCAGAATTTAGAACTTTATTGTGATACCTACGGAGAAGCTAGTGATTCGAAGATGGAGAATACTCACATTTCGAATAGTATGGGAATGGAAGAACTGGAGGATAATAAATATTCGTCAATATTAGCTCCTCTCAATGTATCAGTATCTTTGTCGGTAAGCATCTTTGGCTTCTATCATAGGTAATAATATTATCGTTTTATGTTTTGCATCCTTGAGTAAAGTGTTTGAGCCAGCAGTATTCTTAATTTCTTACATGTCTTAACTTTTTATGCCAGACCATTGTATGCTAGAGTGTATTTTTCACTCACTATGGTATTGCTCATTCCGCGTACCTTCATTTTATTAATAAATTCCACTTGTGTCTTGTTAGTAATTTTATTTCCAAAACATTTAATGCTTGATTTTATTATGAGTTACTCTATTTTTAAACTTTTACTCCTCATGGGTATAAACTTGTTACCACTCAAGAACTAGAAGTACTCACATATGGTCAACCTTTTATACCTGACTATGGTACTCTTAATCACCTGAAACCTACTTTTCTCTAATTAAGAAATGAAAAAATGTACTTCATATGCCTGGTCAAGTTCTGAATTTCCTTTTATTTGAAACATCTACAAATAACATAAACTCATAACTGCTAAATGATTGGGTATATCAACTTTATTTGTGTTAAGATTTTTTTATATATATTGGTATAAAATTTTTCATGATGGTTGTATCTGCTAGCTAGAGCTTGATGGTTTTGCTAATACTGCAGGGAAATATGGTTGCTCAAATCTGAATTTAATTGTTTATTGGAATTGTTATTGAACATGAAAAACACTAGACGAATTCTGATACATTTTATGTATCTTGTTCTTGCATATTTGGCTAAAATAATGTTGAACTATCCCTCAGAACTTTATTACTATTTTATTACTGAATAGAGTATTCTTGCTCCTTTCTTATAAATTACATTATTCTAAGTTGTAATTGCAGCAATTTAACTTACATTAACAAAAATTTGTTTCCTATGTACTCTCCCTAGTGATACTACCCATCGATCCTTAAATTAAGCTGTCTGCTGTTTGTCTGTTGCGGATATGATTGTAAGCTGACCAATATGATGATGATGATAATGTCTGGCATAGTACCTATCTCTGCTACAAAGTTATTAAATTGATATATGACACAATTTTTGTCACGCCTACTTGAGCTTTCTTCAATTTCATGTAGGTAAACAAATCAGGGAAACTACTAAATGATGCTCCGCAGTATACTGTCAACATTGAGCTAGCTAGCATGGTACAGTCAATGTTCACTACAAATTTTGCATTCTTGCATCGCATCTTTTTTATCTGAATCTTCTGATCATTTTTTTTAGTATTGTGCTTTATAGGCTACCTCAATGGATGAGAATCAATTGCAGCAGATACTGTCTCTTCTTGATTATGTATCATTATGTCAACTGAGAGAGAAGTAAGCTTGCTGTTATGTTATCATCTTTTTCTCAGTATTTGATTTGTAAATGGCTTAGTTTTAAGACAACCGTTTTTTTTTGCGTGTTTATATGTCAATCTGGAACTGGGAACAGGTTATCACACTACATTTACTTTGAGATCTTTTATCCTGCAATTTTCAAATAAAATTAAATTGCAGGATGAACTTGCTAACTGTTTGTGATGAGATCTGAATGCCTATTCATTTGAATTCTTTATTATTTTGGCTAGTTATCTAATCAATTTCTTTGTTAGCCACTTGTGTTCTTCACTAGTTTATGCTCATGTTCCTGTTGTTTTATGTTAGCAGCCTCTATATGTCACTTGAATGCATTGTCAGGACTTCCTGACAGTGCCTTTTTTTCTATTCAGGTTATCCCTCAGCTTTGAGGGATATAAATCCCCATAAATATGTAAACCAAATTCAGCCTCATGCTGTATTAAGTATTAACCATTTAAAAAAAATAATACTCCCTCCATTCCCTCATAGTTAGGGCGAAACTTTTCAGCACGGAGTTTAAGAAAAGAATATTGAATGAGTTAAATAAATAGATAAAAAAGTAAGAAAGAGAAAAAGGTAGAGAGAATACAATAAAAAGTGAATAAAGTAGTAAGAGAGAGTAAATTAAGAAAGAGAAAAAGGTTACTATATATGGAAATGACTCAACTATGAGGGAACTTCCCGAAATGGAAAAATGACTCAACTATGAGGGAACGGAGGGAGTAGCACCTTTTATGCCATAAACTACTTGTGCAGCAATAGTAATTGGGACCACGTTCTTTCCATTTCTCATTCATATATCCTCCCGTATGTTCTTTGATCCTTTTTAATTTGGCACTGCTTATCAAAATATGAACTGCTTTGAATTTAAACAACTCTGGTTTATTTTGTTATCTTTCATCTTGTAGTTATGGGTGTTATCGGCCTTGGTGGAGCCCTTTAAAGGAAAAGCTTAAGGGGTGGCAAAAGGCATGGTGGCACTATGCTCAAGAGTCTGTTCTTTCTGATGTTCGTAGGAGGCTGAGAAGAACTTCTTGGAAGTACTTCGCAGAGAGGCTGTAAGTTGATTTGTAAAAGTTATCATTTGTAATATTGTTGAGTGCTGGCTACTGCACTTGACCTTGTTATCAAACGCTGTTGTCTCTCATTATTGTTTATTATGTTCAACTTGCATTTGAATTAATCTGCATTGCAGAGGTCTTGAAGTTGTAGATATGCTAGTCGGTATGATGGTGGTGATGATTTTATTATTTTGGCTGAAAAATTCTATTGGGTACTTCTTTCTGGTGATATTTATTTAAGGTTTCTGATATTTATGTAATGAAAAGAGAGAATTCGGAACTCCTGTATTGATAGGATTACTCGATTGTGAATAGTACTCCCTCCGTCCCTAAAGAGTATGCACTATTTCCTTGTTCGTCCGTCCCCAAAGAGTATGAACTTTCAATTTTGGAAACTCTCTTCTCTCTAATGAGGTGGGACCCATTCTCCACTAACAATACTTAAAAAACTTTCTCTATCTATCTCTCGCTTACTTTACCAATAATGCATTAAAACCCGTGCCGAACCCAAAGTTCATACTCTTTGGGGACGGAGGGAGTATCTTTTAATCTTGTCATACTGGGATTGATGAAGCAGCAATGCAGACTACCGAGACATGTAATGATGCATTTATAAAGCTAAAGTATACTCATTATGCTTTTGCCTTACAAGTGCAATCGAATTAATTTCATCTCTTAGTTAGTCAACCAGATTGCAGAGAAGCTACCTCCTGAAGGAAATGTGAATTAACTTCTTTTATGTTTATAAAACACCATTAAGTGCATCAAAACATATATGCTTGCCTGCTTGGAATGAAAAGCATATGAATTTTTCATCCAATTAAAGGACATTCATTCTTGCTAAGGATGAATCCCGTGTAGATAAATATAGCAAGCATCAATTGCCTAGACTTTGTAATGGAGTGCTTCTCATTGAAAGTGAGAAAGCTAATGTGAGAGAGACCAAGGGAATTGAGATAAGAGAAATCATGTACATTGTTCTATTTCTTCATGATATGCTTATGTGGTTTATTACATTTATGGTAATATGAATGTCAGAATAGTTTAAATGCACTGACATCTCCCTTGCATCTTCATTTGGAAATTTGTATATTAATGTCTTTATTATGTTTCAATGGTAGAAACTCTCGCCGGAAGTATGTGAACTTGTATAAGGCCAAGTTGAAATGCCTCAGACATGACCAGGTGAGATAGTTTTTCCACGTGCTTAAATGCTTAAACAGGAGCCGTACTTCTGAAGTTATGCACTAGATTTTCTGACAAATAGTATTGGGTAGAAATAGGGAATGGAACTTAAACTGGAAAGCATCATGAACATTATATTATAAAAGTAGCCACAATATTGAAGATTGAATTTAGGATATATACACAAATAAAAGACTGAGAATGCCACTTTCCCTTTGTTTGACTTTAAAGGGAATGAGATGATAAATTTCAATGTTTGGCTGTTTCCAGTTTCATTTATGTTTAAAAAATTTAATTTAAAAAAAATCATGTGAATATCACATTTTCCTACTTAAAGTTATATTTTGTCACCATTTTCTGGAATTCTTAATCCATTTATGTTTGACCGCCACAATACGGTATATCTAGTAACATTGAGCTACTTATACTTACCTTTGAATTATATATTATTGAAACCTTAAAAATGGTGCTTTCTAACTCTCTCTTTCTGTTCTATAGTCTCTTGCTCCCTTTAATAACCGTTTGTTCTGATTCCAACCATCAGATGATAGATGAAGATGTCGAGCAGGAGCTGGAGGAAATGGAAAAAGTCACTGATATAGAGGATATTTTGAATTACAGAGCTGTTGCCGAACAGGAACTAGAGGTAAAATGACCACTAACAAATTTGTTTGTCATCTTTCTTATTGCATTTAGCTTATAGTAAGGCCAACGCCATCAGTTTAACATATTTTAGATTAATTTAGCTGGCAGCTTATCCAGTCCTACTGCATATCTCATCGTCGTTGCAACCAACTGAAATTCAGCATCATCATCATTATAGATCATTGCTCCTACCTGCGGGGTCAGCATAACGGCACTTAGTTTGCAAGTTACACCAAGATTTAGAATGTCTTCCTTAACTATCTTTATCAAAGTTTTGAACTGTCCGCCCATTTCTTCCACTCACTATTTGGAAAGCTACTAGTGGAAAAACACACACCTAATTGTCATTTCATCAGAGTAGTGTTCCTTGTAATTATGCTCCCTTTTCTGGCAGGATTTCCTGGTAAATCCATCCTCAAAGTATGGTAGCAATGGTGAAAACATGAACAAGTCAGTAGATGATGATCAGCCTCCTAACAAACCCCGTGGATGGTTGAATTGGCTATCTTATGGGATGCTTGGAGCTGGTGGAACAGATGTTACTAATCAATTCTCTGGTGTCATTTCAGATGATGCGATCAAAGTATGAAAGTAGTTGTTTAGTTCAATCTTTCAATCAATATATAGATTTCACTGAACTGCTGGAGTATTAGACATGTATAACTTGGTTGGTACTGAGGATTTGACATATCTTTCTGAAGGATATATACGAGGCGACAAAATTTTATCCCGCCCCTGCAGTGATTGGAGACTCTGCTATTAAGGAAGAGGTGTACTTTTATTCAGTGAAGATCAATATTTCTGATATTCATACCAAGCTCCGGAGCATGTACGTAATTTGTTCTGTATGACTTCTCTGATATAGTTACAAATTTACAATAACTTTGTAAGTAAGTGCTTTGGTGATGCATTTGGTGGTGAACTAAATTAAGATCTTTTGCAACTTCAGCGGCTAAGTTGTGTTGTGTGGGTAATACATGGCTACTAAGTCTAGAATTTTTGTTGTCACTAGTAATTCACCTGCGCCTTTAGATTAATTAGGCAAGGGGGCGAAGCAGTATCCAAGCAAGCCAGCCGACACAGTATGCTTTTAGATTGGTTTGGCACACTGTGCCCTCTTTCTCCCTTTCTCTTTAATATTTTGGCTGATGTTTAAGCAGCAAAGCCACAACTGTTTCATTGTTCATTGATTATGTTGTGGCCTTGTGGGCGAGGGAAAGGTTAAGATTTCGTATGTGGGCGACACTATTTCTCCTAAAAGTAATCAGGCTGATCTACTGTGCTTATATAGTATGTTAAAATCATTTTGCAGCATGTCATGTTTGAACTTTTAAGAGTAATATTGATGAAGTCCTAGTGGCTAACAAAATTAGATACTTCTCTCATGTGATTGGTTGCATGGTAAAGAGATGGCTGATTAGGTACTTAGGGGTCCCATTGGTTCTGCTTATTATATAGTCGATTTTGGATTTGAGTTCATAGTTTGCATACTTGGTCGATCTTGTATATTGATGATCTGTGATATTATCATCCTCCCTAGCCCTTGCTTTCCTCTAGATAGAAGCATGCATATCTAATGATTGATTTTACCATTATAGCGCATCAAAGTATTATACTATTTGTGATTCTGGTGGTCATTTAGGAAACTGGGTCGGAATATTGCTGACTTGATGCTCAGTGGGATTTCTATCAAGGCTAAGGTCCGGGATAAATCTGCTGCCATTACTGCCTCAGTCAACTCTGCGAAGATACTCAATCCATTCAACAGTCAAATTATTCTTTCATCAAAAAAGGTCCATATATTCTTACTTGTCTACATTTTTTCATCGTTTTAGTAGCTTTTATTTCCCCTAGTATAATTTGGATATGATTTACATAGAGAAGTACACGGATGTAAGATGACTTCAATCAGTCAATTAGTTTCTTTATGTAGAAATTAGTTTCATGTGATATGCTATTGGCACATGTCTGGATTGATAAAGGCTATAGTATCTGGAAATGGTATTTTTTTTGTTTTATGATCTTCTAGTGAATCTGTTGTTTCAGTTGATTATCTTATCCCCTGTATTCATATGTTGAAATTGCTCGACTAATTATTATCATGGGTTTCTACGCGAGTTGTTGTCACTGACCAAATGGGTCATGCATATATTTGGATATCATGAATTTATATGTTTTCAGTTGATTGTACTTGAAGTTGATTGTTCGCAGATGAATTCAGAGGATGCTGTTTTTGGCAAGCACCTTCCCTCTTTGGATATCAAAGTGGAGATGCCCCCACCCAGTTCTAATAGTAATTTATCAGTGAAGGTTTTCCTATGTCCCTTAGCTCTGAAGTCCTTCATTTATTTCAGACTGCAACAACATTGATCTACAATTCTATTTTCTTTCTGTTTCTTGGGGTTTTGATGACTGCCAGTTTCTGTATTCAGGTGACACTTAGTCCAACCGAACTATTTTGTGATTCAGAGCCTTTAAAGAATATTTTGGATTTCTTAGATGTTCTACACCACATGAGCTTTCAACAGCAGAGGGTAACATAAGGCATTTAGAAAGTTCCAATATTCTCTTTGCTTGACTCTTGTGGTGTGCAAGAATATGACTGCCCAGTTTGACCGAAATATCATTGATGTTGTACTACTCTCTTCATTTCTTTCACTTTGTCTTGATTATATCGTGAGAATTGAGTGAGCTACTTGCAATTAATATACCATTAACCTGTGGTTTTAAAGTGTTCACCAACATGTCTCAAATTATGTGTAGGATCAACATCATCTTTTTCTGATTTTCTTTTATCTTTATATATTGTTATAATGTTATGCATAAGAGCCGCAGATCTTACCTGGATGTCCGTTTGCATTTATCTACATGAGATTGGGTTTATTATAGGAAATAAGGGTGAACAGTGTTTTCACGATATTACTTTTATTGTTCTTTCAGATCCTGCTGTCTCTAAATGGAATTGATGATCCTAACTCACGACTTCTATCAAAACTTGAGTACGTATAGTGTTTGTCGGGTGCTCTTCTTAATGTCTTCCTCATTTATATCATCCTATATAATCTTTTAGTTTTACATTGTATTTTGTTTTGCAGCTATGTTTTATCTAGTCGTAAGAAGATCATGTGGGATATTAATCTTTTGAATACTGCCATTAATATACCATGGGGACATGCTAATAATGGAGGGCATAATACGGTATCTTTTTCATACCCTTGTTACCCTTATTTTGCTAACTGCAAATGTGTTCTGTTTTCCCCTTTTCACAAGTGGGTGATACATCTTCTAAACAATAATTTGAAATTATTTCTCTGAAAAAATTCACGTGTCTCTTCCACATAATTTAACTACTTTTTTCCTTAATGTGCCCCCAGTTATACTTCTGATTCTAGTTACCTAGACTTCTACATTGTTTTCGCATTAGTGCAATTGGAACGTAATTTTATTAGGGCTTCTACTCTATCAAACTAAAATTTTCAAACTGGGAACTAATTATAAGAATTTATCTTTTCTAATTCATTTTTAGAAGCTGGTAAAACCTAATCCTGTACCTGATTTTTTTTTCAAAAGTTTAGGCCACGTTTAGCCCACCAGGTCAGCCTAACCTTGGCCCATCCGAACCATGTGAAAATAATTAGATTGGCCCTGATGAAGTAAGTGTGAAGAAATCAAATGGGATAATATTTTTGTTAAAACATAGATTATGTAATTGGAAACATAAAATGAAACCCCCTCCGCAAGATGTAAGACCTTCCCTTAGTTTAACTGATAACAATGAACATTTTGTCTGCACTGTGATAGAGGTCTTCATAGGCAATCGAAGATCCCATAATTTGAATGAGCAGATATCCAACATTTGTTTGTAAAGATATCCTAATCGATGTACCATTGGTTCTGCTGCATAGTTCCCTGCTTTTTGCTCCTTGGTGAATCGCATGGCTTGCTCTCCAGCAGTTTCTATTCTCTATCAAACCCATGCGCCTTAACTTTAGTTTAGTAGAATAGCACTTTGCAAAATATCTGTTAGTGAATTGTTTCTATACTTTTACTTATTTAGTGTGACAGTTGAGTGATTAATATGTGTTAGGAAGTTTTATTTCTCTATTCTTTGTTCTTAGTAGATTCATTTTGGCAGGTTATAGATATATCAGCTATTTCCTTCACATCCAAATCTGAAATAGACTCTTCTGCTTCTCCCATCGGAGATACATCTCATCTTTTGCATCATGTTGGATCTGGTCCTAGAGGTTCTGAATTTGGATTTCAGCTTCATAATCTCTATGATCACTTTGAAATCCTGATATCTGATACAGAGGTCAGTGGTTTTACCTGTCCAAGTTAATTTCTTACGGACATGCGGGGTGTTTTTTAAAACGTCACTTTTTTGCAGATGAATCTAATCATGCCTTCTTCTGTAACTCTCCCCCTCCTTGAAAAATTTAGTGCTTCTGCAAGCTTGGTATCCTGTATTTTACCTGATGAACCAGTTCTAAAGGTTTTTGAGGTAAGTGGTAATGTTGACTACACTACTTTTCAGTGAACAGCCATGGCAGTATTGTTTCTTGCACCATTTGGTTCTTTTGGGAATAATAAGTGGTAGCATTATTTAAATTCCTTTTGTGTTTTCTTTTCGGATATGGATTTTGTTTGAGCCTCTTTTGTCTAAACATACTGTATAAGGAATTAGGGATCAAGAATGAGGAGTGGATTAGCCACCATTATTTGTTGTTAATATTATTTTTTTTCACTTTACATTTTTTATGTGTATTGTTTTGTTTTGTTTTGTTTTTAGGTTCAGGTACAGGTGCCCTCACTTGTGGCCCACTTCTCTGCTTCTGTTTATGGGGAAATTATGGGATTGATATCACAGTTTGGCATGCTTCATCCATCAGACTCCTCAGATTCAATTGAACAAAAGTCAAATGGCTTGAAGGCCTCTGAGAATACCTGGTTCTCTGTTGATGCTAGTTTGGATGCAATTTATTTGCTAGTTAATCTTGAAGACAATTTGGCTGATGGATGCATACTGAACATCAATTTCCAGGAACTAGGTGTTTGGTACGTATGCTATTTTTACACTTTAACTCTCTGCTAAAAAGGAGGTTGGAGTTAGTTATGTGCGTGCATGCGACATATTCTTCACCTCATTTAAAAGTTGATGTTCTTGTTTCTTTTGTTGTGAGATAGTGCATATTCTTGTTCGTTCGGTTCGTTTTGTGAGCAGTATTCCCAGTCCTCCAAACATTTCAAACACTGCATGTGGGTTACCCTAACTTTGAAACAAAATGTTAAATCGCAACCGGCTTCTTATGCTTGGAGAAATGTAATCTGCTAACCTTTTCAATTATTTTCTTTTATTTTTACTTAGCTAAACTTCCTCCGAAAGTATGAAAATTGTTGGCTGTTATGCATACATTTTCATCCAAACTATAAACATGTCAAGTCATACCTCGGATTTCCGCTGGATCATTTTAGTTAGTTATATGTCAGAAAGTTTCATTTGTTCTACGCACATAGTTTGGAGTTTGTTATGGTTGGAGATCTTGGCTATTGCAGGAATTACAAAACACTTAAAAAAGACATCATGCTACAACTTCATTTGTAGCATATTAAAAAGTCTGAGGTTTGATGTTCTGCTGCTCTGATGGAAGCTGGAAATGTCTAGTCTTTTATAAGTTTTTCGTTTGTCATTGTAGGTATGACCAAAGAGATTTTCCAGATTGCTGGGTTTCTCTTCAAGCTTGTCAGATATCTGCTAGTTCCGCAAATGATGATTGTGAAAACCATGTGCTTTGCTCAAGTATCCGGGGCTCTGTATCAGAAAATCAGCCTAACATGAGTGTTGATGGTCAAAATGGACTTTTGGAAGATAAAACTTCACTTTCTCCTCACTGCACTTTTCTGCATTTTATTGCTATGAGAAATACTTCGTGGATCCTTCAGAAATACACAATATGTGCGAGTGATCTTGAAATTCATTGCCATCCATTTATTGTCCGGAAGCTGGTTGGCTTCTTTGACGAAATAGCACTTTATGGACATTCTGATTTTGATGACAAGAAAAACAATGTAGAAGATCAAAATTCGCCAATATTTGGTTTTGATCCTAAGCAACATAGTCTTTCAAATGGAATTGGTTTAAAGGAATCAGTAAACATCCCGTTGGATCACTTCCCTTCTACTACATTTGAGGATGGAAAATATTTCTGTAACCTTGAAAACTTGGTTGACGATATGAGGCTTAAGTTTAATAAAACACTCAATTTGAGAGACCAGAAATTCAGACCCTCTGAAATTAGCCTTCCAGACAGAACAATGATGTTTTCCACGCCACCAGTAAATTCTAATCTTGATTCTGATTCTTCCATGTGTACATTTATAAACAGGGATTCAGTTCTTGTCAATTTGAATCTTACCAACATCACTATGCATTTTCATGATGCCTCTTGCATTATTGGAACTATTGTGGTGCCATTGGCAAAATCAGTAGTCACCGTTTCTGAAGACATGTTGGAAATGGTATGTTCTACAGAAGGGGCGTCTCTTTCTACATCATGGTGGAAAAAAATAATTCATGAATTTCTTTGGGGACCCTTATCTTCAAACCATTCACCTATCTTGAATATATGTCTAAAGAAAAGGAACACTCAGTTACAAAATTCACACAGTGAATTGAGTTTCTATGTCCAGCATGTCCTTTGCATGTTGCCTCCGGACTTTTTGGCGATGTTGATTGGTTATTTCTCACTACCAGATTGGAGCCCTTATGAACTAGTACTACCTTCTGATACTATGAATATTCAGGGCTCTACTACTTTTAGTCTCGAGATAGTTGACTGTAATGTGATTACGCCTGCTGATAATGATTTCTATCGGTTGCTACAGATTGATATCAAACAGTTATCTGTTTCTTTTTCTGAAAGTAGTGACAGAAGTTCATTAACCAGGAATATTCCATCCTCATGCTGCATTGGTGCTGGAAAATTTCTTGATAGAAATCATTGTTTGGATTTCTTTGGACGTGACCTATCCCTATCTGTTTTATTGTTGGGAAAGGATGTAGTCAATCCCTTGGACGGATGCCAAAAACTGGTATTGATTGCATCGCTTACTGCAGATGTGTGGGTGAGAATACCCTATTATTCTCAGACTGATTCAGCTTCTTATCCAGTTTGTATCATGGCTTTGGTCAATGACTGTGTGATTGATATTGAAGGTATGAGGACTTTGTATTATTAAATAAATTACATTCCTAACAGATCTCTTCAATTATAAAAAAAAGTTAATTTCTGTATTCTTCTGTTAATTTACAGAAGAACGTACAATCACTGGACTGGATGCACTGGGTTACGTCATCGATCAGTTTTCCTGGGTGGAACAAGAATCCAATATGTTCACTTATGATATTGTGAGGTTTCTACAGACAAAGAAACAATTAATGGAGCATTCTGTGCTCCTGTCTAAAAGCGCAGATGTAACAACCAATGAGATGAGATTCTGTGTGAGGTCATTATCACTAAGATTACACCAGTTGAAAAGAGACTCAACATGTTCTGAAATCATAGCGGAGGCTGAGATGCACTTTGTTTGTTCTTTATCATTGATTAATGGCAAACCACACTTTTTTGATATCTCTTTCTCTTCTGTGGTACTATTTTCGTTGCTGAACTCTGTTGCCCTTGCTGAATTTTCTTGTACTGATTCAGGCTTGTCAGTCCTTGACATGATTCTTGTAGTATCCCGTCATGTTGAAAATCAGATAGTTTTGTCCTTTCCTAGTTTGGATGTGTGGCTATATTTACCTGACTGGAATGAGATTATTGATCTACTTGTTTCATTCAGCAAGAAACTGTCTACACAGGTTTCAGGTGCATCTGCTGAAGGTTTGTCCAGTGTTACTGCTGATAATTGTCCAAGTGTGGTGTCAGATAGACAAAGTCATGTTCCACCGGAGGACATCGATCTGGATGCTGGGTCATCTGTTTTAACATTAGAACATGTCAGCCTATCTATACATTTTCCTGCACTGGTTAGCAGAGATGCATATGAGACATTTGGAAGACCCCATGTTCATGTGTTGCCTTCTGGTGATACCTGTGGTATTCCAAGTGGCAATCATAACTGCTTTATTTCCATTAGCCTGCAAAGTAAAATCAGTGAATTTGTTGCTGATGGCAAAAGTGTTAAACTTGCAATCAATTCTGATTACACGAGTGCAGTGCTGAGGCTATTATCTGGAGACACTGCACAAAGTTGGCCTCTTCTCCAGTTAACTAAAGTCTACCTTGAGGCAGAAATTTTTGAATATCAGACTGAAAACCTGAGCATGGATTTGTTCATTCGTTCTGATAGTCTGGATTTGTCTCTCGGGAATTACATCCTATACCTCTTTTACTTTACATGGTTTGAGAAAGCAGAAGATACACATTCTCAATTTTTTATCAAGAGAATGAACATAAATGCCCAACTAAGGAGATTGTCTCTTCACCTAAATGACTGGAAGGTATATATATCCGCTGTCACGAATCCCAAGTCAGTTGCAATATTTGATTCTTATATTAGGAACATTATATTCATGTATAAATCAAGGGGAATATATACATCACTTTTCTCCAAACTCCATCTTCTCCTTCCTTTATTTCCCTTTTGTTTAAGAGTAAAAAACTATGCTTGCAGGCGTAATACAATTTGAATATCTATTAGTTGGTTCACCAACTTTTTTTGTTCTCCTGAATTTTCAATTCCAAATAATACAAGGCTGATGTTTAGGCAGTCACTGAAAGTGCAGTACCTCTGAGCACTGTGTTTATGTTCTTTCTGCCACAGTGGCATGGATCCCCCATCCTCCCCCCCCCCCTCCCAAATATTTGTTTTTACTTTTTAAAAGTAGACTCTAGCTGAAATCTTGTAGAAGTTAGAAGCACCTGAGAAACAGTTGAATACATGAATGTCATTCCAAATAATGATTTATTGGGAAGATAGTCAATGCAGCTTTCTAAACACTACTATATGTACTGAGTCTATATTAATAATAAGTCAATGCAGAGAATGGTCGACAATAGACATAACATGAGAAACTGTATCTGCTAGTGGCATTGAAATATCTGTTGATCCATCTCGAGGAAATAACTATTGCTGGGTTTTCACGTCTTATTTATTTATTTATTTATTTATCTTTTTGGGTTTTTGAGCAGACTTCGAATGGACCATTGCTGGAGTTTCTTGTGAGAAATTCAAGTTTTTGGTCCACTGTAACTGAGGATGAAATTGAAGGATCTCTTGGGTGTGACCTTCAAGTGAACTACTACAACATTGACAAGGTGGATAGATGATTATTTATGTACTATTTCCTGTCTTTATAATCTATTGGAGCACTTTGGTCACTGTACTCTTTATAGGTCTTGTGGGAGCCTTTTCTAGAGCCTTGGAAATTTCAGTTAAGCATGAGTAGAAAGCAGGATGAGAGAGCCCTCTTCAGTGGCACTATCACGACAGACATCAATCTTGAATCCAAGACACATCTCAATCTGAATCTTAATGAACCCATTATCGAGGTACAATCTTTTTACCACTTTTCTGAAATAGTAGAAGTTTTATTACCGCTACACATGCCAAGAGATACCCCAAGTTTTAATATGACATCGGTTGTTCATACAAATGGTCATGCTCATTGTAGTGTCTTAATATAATTCTACTAACTTGACTTTTGCCTTCTGCTTCTATTATCTTTTAACCGCTTTCTATATAGTGCAGTTCATATAAAAACTTCTTAGTGTGAGAACTCTTGTACTGAATTCATAAAGGAAATGCACATAACCTATTAAGTAATTTGCGATATTTGCTGAGTGTAAAGCTTAGTACAGTGACATATAGGTTCAGTGCATTTACTTTTTAGGTATGGTGCAAGAGTTCTGAGAATCAGATGTTTTTATTTGACCCACTCCCTATTTTTATATATGCCTCTATATTATGTAGCACTGATACATTTCAAATTTACTCAAAGGTTGTCTCGAGGGCAGTTGAGATGGTCAACGATGCGTGGAGCCTTACTGCAATGACAGAAAGCCCAGACCTGTCAAATTCACATATAGCTAAAGGTGTAGGGACTAGAAGATATGCTCCATACATGCTGCAAAATTTGACTACTCTGCCCCTTCTATATGCGTGCCAACATAAACTTGGTGCTGATGATTTGGACGTGTCCCCATCAGAAGGAGTCTTGCAACCTGGATCTTCTACTCTTATTTATATCAATGAATCACCTGAAGAACTACTTGTCCGATACAGACCAGTTCGTTCTTCTGACAGACTCAACGACAAACAATTGCTCGAGTCAGCACATCGATATGTTACTTTCCAACTGGAGGGTACCTCTGCACCTTCTGCTCCCATCTCAATGGATCTGGTTGGTCGCAACTACTTTGAAGTTCAGTTTTCAAAGTCCTCGCATGTCCCTGAATTTTATAGTGATGCAAGTTCTATTAGAAATAGAATGAGTGAAGGAAATGGTGGTGCAGATGCAAATAAAGGATTTGCTATTCCTGTTGTGATTGATGTATCTGTACAACGGTTTACTAAGTTGATGCGGCTATACTCAACAGTATGTTTACTTTCGTGACCTATTTTTGAAATTTCGTTGGTTCTTCCGTCTTCTCATTAATTGCTGTTATCAGGTTGTAATTTTAAACTCAACTTCAGTGGTGCTTGAAGTGCGATTTGATATTCCATTTGGTTTATCTCCGAAGGTAATCTTGCAATGGTTCCCAGTTACTCTCTCATATGTGGAATTAGAGCCTGATGTGTCAAGTTAAGCTTCTAATATTTATTGTTTCAGGTTTTAGGGCCAATATATCCTGGTCAAGAGTTTCCTCTCCCTCTTCACTTAGCTGAATCAGGCTGCATAAGATGGCGTCCTATTGGTGACTCGTACCTATGGAGTGAAGCTTATAATATCTCCAGTATCATCTCTCGAGATGTCAAAATAGGCTTTTTGCGTTCCTTTGTCTGCTATCCTTCTCTTCCTAGCAGTGAGGCATTTCGCTGTTGCATTACTGTGAATGGTCAGTGTCTGTCTCCAGTGGGCTGTGGGAAAAGAGTGTATTCGGTAATTGGTGTTGATAGCGGTAACCAGTGTCAAGATAGTCACAGTCAATCCTCCCACAACTTGGAGATACCAAGGAATAGATTATTATATCAAGTGATGTTAACAAGTCCATTGGTGTTAAAAAATTATCTCATGAAATTGATGTCTGTGACATTAGAAGATGCCGGCGTCACGCGTACAGCATTTCTTTCTGAGGTCAGTGAATTTGCTAAGAACAAAGTACTTTCTGAAGCTTTTCTTGCACTCTTCAATTTTTTACTGTAGTTACGAACCGTGTTGTTCGTAATGTATTGTAAAATGGTTCCATAGATATTGCAAATACTTTGCTTTACAGAGTGATCCGAATTGGCTAACCTTCTCAACAAGTATAAATTAATAGGATTTCCTTCTGTGAACTTAACTTAATTCCAACATTTGCTAATTATAAATATTCTTTCACCTCTTACATCAAATCAAAATGGGCTTGAATCTTGTCTGACATGCTTAGATATCAAAATGATTAGTACTAATAAATAATGAACCCTGTAATGACAAAATTAAAGGTATATCCGTGCCATGTTGATAAATTGTACTCCGTTAACATTTAATTAGCAGAATCGTTTAATTTTTTGCTGTTTTTTTTTCTTAATTTAGTAAAAAAATGTCACAATCGGGCGCGGGTACCCGCGTCACATAATTGGGATACACGTGAACTATTGTGGGTCGTGTTCGGGTGGAATAAAGTTGAAATTTTTGGGTGCGGGTACTCGTTTGTATACCCCTCTCCATGATTGTATTTGATTTTTATGGTCCTTATACTGGAGATGTCTATCTTCAATCTAATGTTCGTTAGTCTGAGTTTCAGGTGGAAACTTCTTTCTACCATATCGATTCTTCTCACGACTTTTCAATAACATTTCAAATGCATGGATTCAAGCCTTCAACTTTGAAGTATCCACGCGCAGAATCATTTAGTGAAAAAGCTAGATTCAGTGGAACTAAGTACTCAGTGTCTGAAATAGTTAAATTTGAGTCTGAGTTTTCTAATGGTATGCCGAAATCTAGTTCCATCATATGTCTAACATGTCAAAAATACTTTTGATTCAATATAGAAGCTTATTTAAAATGATGTAGGACCATTATACGTTACGATGGAGAAAGTGATGGATGCGGTCTCTGGATCTCGCGAACTATTCATATCTGTTCCATTTTTGTTGTTTAACTGTACTGGATTTCCTCTGGCACTCTCAAGCTCTGGCAACGAAATGAAAGGATTTAGCTGTATTATTCCTTCATGCTATGACCTGGATGAGAAGAATGTACTTGTCAAAAAGAAAGATGGCCTTTCTCTTATTTTATCTGATCAGGATGTACCTGCTTCAGGTAAACTCCACATACTGCTCAGGAAATTATGTTATTGATTCTTGTAGAGCCATTTATGCAATTGGTTCATCACTTTTCCCGCAGATTCTACTAGTGAAGCAAATTCGTATACATCTGATCTCGTAGAAAGTGGTAGTAAAAAGGTTTCAGCTTGCCTTTTTTCTCCTGATCCTGACTCGTATTCTGGAGAGGTTATGGTTAAGCTCAGTAGACATGTGCCTTCTGTCATAGAAAATCTCCAAAAGCGCTCTTGGTCCGCCCCCTTTTCCCTAGTTCCACCAACTGGTTCTACCAGTGTTCTTGTTCCTCAACCATCAATGGTATCCGGTTATGTCTTATCTGTTTCTGCTGTGGCTGCACCATTTTCTGGGAGGACAAAAATTATCACTTTTCAGCCTGGGTATTTGCTCTAAACTATTTGTTCAATTGATTCGTGTGTTTATCACTCTATTCACTTGATTCCTTTTCATTAACAGATATGTGATTGTCAATGCTTGCACCAAAATTTTATGTTATAAGCAAAAGGGTACGGACTCCTCTTTTCAATTGGAAGCTGGAAAACATGCCTATATTCAGTGGATGGATAGTAAAAGGTTTGTTGATCCATTTCATATTCATCTTGGCAATCCTAATTGTAGTGATGCGTGAACTTGAGTTTGTAGGAAAATAAGTTCATGTAGAATAGATTTCACTCAAGGTTTGTATTACTGACAATTTATTTCTAGATGTTCTTATCATGACTCCATTTATTTCTAATGTTCTAACCTATAATATGTATAGGATTAGGGAGGCTGATCCATGGTGTGCACCATTACTTTTGTTTTAAATTTTATATGGATTATATTCAGGGAGTTATTGCTTTCTGTTCGCTTTGATGAACCTGGATGGGAGTGGTCTGGGTGCTTCTTACCTAAGCAGTTAGGTGACACTCAGCTTAAAATGCGTAACTACATGACTGCTGCTGTGTACATGCTGCGAGTAGAAGTGCGCAATGCTGATGTTTCTGTTGGAGAAGAAAAGATTATTGGGAGCACAACTGGAAACTCCGGGACAAACTTAATTCTTCTGTCAGATGATGATACTGGCTTTATGCCATATAGGATTGACAACCATTCAAGGGAGGTTAGATTATGCTTCACTTATGCTTTGTTAGTGATATTTCTTTAGGAAAACCAAAGAGCATAATGATAATATGTACAAGGTCCTGTGTTTTGTTTCTAAAATAAAAAGAAAATTTTACACATGATGCTGTTGATATTATTTTGGGTGTTGTAGTTTTTTCATTACTGGTTTTCCTGCAATGAAAGACTGGACAGTCAAAACCCTTTTTTTGGAAACCATCAAAATCCTGGGTCGTGATAGTTTTATGGATTGTTGTCTGTTTTTCTCTGCTATTGCAACTACATAACACCATCCTTTGACACTCTGTAGAGGTTGCGGATTTACCAGCCGAAATGTGAATCATTTGAAACAGTTATTCACTCCTACACATCTACTCCTTATGCTTGGGATGAACCCTGCTATCCCCACCGTCTTGTTGTTGAGGTATGTATGGTAATTTGAGTCTTTGACCGGATCAAGTGGCTGCTTTGGGGGATAAATCTCAAACTTCTAACTGTGCCAGGTCCCGGGTGAACGCATTTTAGGATCATATGCTATTGATGATGTATCAGCCCATTCACTTGTGTACCTTTCAGCAACATCGGAGGTACAATTTTACATGCTCTGATAATAATATTCCTATAAACATGGCACTCTCTCTCGGAGATTTCAACTTCCATATTGTTCTTTATACACCTTTTTATCTCATGATATTATAAATGGGTCCTTCAATGTGTCATGTCAAGTGGCAAAAATTTGAAGGTGGCTTCTAGATGAACCAACAAAACGAAAGGCTGACATATAGATACTCATGAATTATCCGAGCGCGACAAGCAAAAAGAAACCCAAAGCCCTTGCTAAATGGCTGACCACCTCCAATTTCTTCTTACTTTCCATGTGTCTGTCTAGGAAATTTGCTTTGCTATTCTCATGTCTAGTCTTTTTAAATTTTCATTTGCAGAAGCCTGATAGAAAATTGTTGATATCTGTCCATTCAGAAGGAGCAATAAAGGTTTGTATGCCAAATTCTGCTAATAGAATAGCATTTTTGCTTCAGGATATAATTTCCTCTCTTATTTCACCAGGTCCTCAGTATCATCGATTCAAGTTACCATGTTTTGAATGATTTGAAGAGACTTCACGTTCCTCAGTTGAAAGATAATGGAAAGCAAGCTAAAGAGTATGCGTCATTTGTTAATTACAAAGAAAAAGTTTCAGTTGACATTCCCTTTCTTGGAGTCTCTTTAATGAACTCTCACCCTGAGGTATCATATCTTGGAAAGTATATGTTATCTGTATTTTCAGTCTTACTCACATCCCAATAACCATATTAAATCGAGATTACCTTTTTTTTTTTAATTTTGTAGGAGATACTCTTTGCATCTGCTAAGAACACAAAGCTTACCTTCGCACAGAGCTTAGACCAACAGCAGTTTTCCCTGCAAATTGCATCATTACAAATTGATAACCAATTACGTACTAGTCCATATCCTGTAATCCTCTCGTTCAACTCTGGAAACAAGGGAAATATGGTAAATGGGATGAAGCTTAAAGATATCAGTGGAAGTACAAATCAAACAGCCACTTCAAGCTTGTGTGAGCCAGTATTGTTCTTAGGTGCTTCCAAGTGGAGAAACGCCGAAACATCACTTGTTTCATTTGAATCTATTACCCTCAGGTTTGCAGTATTTGTATTTTCTAAAGATTACTTCTAGACTTTACAAGGCCATTTCTCTCAGTACTGTGTTCCCTTCCTTTGCAGAATGGCAGATCTGTATCTTGAGATTGAGCAAGAAATCGTACTGAGATTGTTTGAATTCTGCAAAACAGTATCATCTAAGTTGCAGAGTAGAGTTTATCAACATACAGGCTCAACCCAGAATTTGTTGTTCCCGGAATTGGAGATCACTGGAGAAACCTCTAGAAATGCTCCATATTCTGCTATCCTCCTTGAAGATCAGAAAAGAAAGTTTTTGCTGCCCAACATCGTTCCTATTGGAGCTCCGTGGCAACAAATTCACCTTTCTGCACGGAACCAGAAGAAAGTATATGTTGAGCTGTTTGATATGGGGCCAATTAAACTTACATTGAGGTTAGCTTAAACCTAGTTCCAAACCACATATCTTTATAAGATTGCTGTAGATCTCATATTTTTCTTCTTTCAGCTTTTCTAGCAGCCCATGGATCCTCAGGGATGGTGTCCTAACATCTGGAGAATCTCTTATTCATGTAAGTGAATAACATCAAATATGGAGCATTGGTATCTGTTACATGCCATTATAATATTAATATGTGCCTACTTACATGGCATTATTTATAAGCAATTTTCTTTGGCACTTCTCCATTTTCTATACTTAATAGTATTGTTTCCATAGAGAGGTCTCATGGCTCTTGCTGATGTTGAGGGTGCAAAAATTCATTTCAAAGAGTTAATTCTTTCGCACCAGATAGCTAGCTGGGAAACCATTCAAGAGATCCTCGTAAGTCATTACACAAGGCAATTTCTGCATGAGATGTACAAGGTAATGTCCTACAAGATCTTTTTCTGTTTTTTGCATGTGACTTTGCAGTCTACTTTCCCGTAATTTAGAACTAACCTCTTTACTTCAGCCTACCTTTCTCTTCTGTTCATTTGTTTTGATTTTGATATCACTAGAAAATGCAACTCTGACTGAAGCCATAGTAGTTATGAGCAATAACCATTCCATTACACTTGGCCCCCTAATGGAAACACTTCACACCTCAATTTAACTTTACTGAAGCACTCTAAGCAAAAATGGATCTTTCTGCAATATGATAGTATGATACTTGTAGATTCTAGGTAGTTTTTTAATATTCTCCTTAAATTCACCCTCCAGATTGAAGTTTTGAAACCACAGAATTGCTTCTAGTCAAATGTGTCACTTAATTGACAGCTGAATGCGGAGGAGGGATTCTTACTTTTTTTTACTCCTCTTTTAGTTTTAATTGCATTCCAGAATGAATACTGAAAAAGGGTTTCTTTCTCTAGTAGTTTAACTGATCATAGAGATCTTTTGGCTGGCTTTCTTGAGCTCAAATTTTGGACTGTGCTGCAGTTTTCATGTTATTGGGTTGGAAATTCTTAACCTTCAACTCCCGTTATTGAAATTATGAGAGCCTTGGTGAACTTATATTCTGATGTAGTTGTTCCCGAATAGTCCGTGACAATCAAGTTTCATTAGTAACGTGACAATGCAGGTTTTTGGTTCTGCTGGAGTTATTGGAAATCCTGTAGGATTTGCTAGAAGCTTAGGTCTCGGCATTAAAGACTTCTTCTCCCTTCCAATGTGGAGTGTAATTCAGGTATACTTCCCTAAATTTCCTGTCCCAACCCCCCATAAAGAGAACAGTGTTTGAGTTGAAATCTCTTTTGCAGAGCCCGACTGGTCTTATAACCGGTATGGCCCAAGGTACAACGAGCCTCCTCAGCAGTACTGTCTATGCAATAAGTGATGCTACTAGTCAATTCAGCAAAGCTGCACATAAGGTTAGTTTTCCAGAATATACATGAACGCATGTACATCTATCTCCTAGCTGAATTTTAACACAATCTCAACTTGCAGGGGATTGTAGCATTTACATTTGATGACCAAACTGCAACAATGATAGAAAGACAACAGAAAGGGATGTCTTCACACAGTAAAGGAGTTATAAATGAATTCCTTGAGGTACGTTTTTTTTATTTGTGATCCATGTGTGTATCTAAAAAACATTGAATTTACATCCCCTTTGAAATAATTACCTAGTCTTCTCTCTCTTTTCATATTTTGAAATGCCACTTATATTCACTTGTCTGGATTGTGATATTTAGAGAAACAGAATGAAGATATTTTAGCCGAATTTGGCGAGTATCATTTCTTGCGTGGTAAACCCAATATCTTCTTTATTATGAAAATTTAGTGAAGCCTTATTTTTTTTAATCTTAGGGGCTAACTGGTGTGCTCCAATCACCAATCAAAGGGGCTGAAAAACATGGCCTGCCTGGTGTACTTTCAGGTACTGCCAACGGCTAGCAAACAAGTTTATTTACCTTATGTTCGACTATTGGCTTAATGGAGATGTGTTGCATCGTTTTTTCTACAGGTATTGCTGTGGGTGTTACTGGGCTCGTGGCGAGACCAGCAGCCAGTATACTCGAGGTGACTGGTAAAACCGCGCAAAGCATCAGAAACCGCAGTAGGATTCACCAGATGGGTTACCGTTGTTTTAGGGTCCGCTTACCCCGGCCTTTAAGCTCAGAATCCCCCCTGAAGCCTTACTCATGGGATGAAGCAGTTGGGACATACATTCTCACTGAAACCGATGTGAATCTGCGGGATGAGACACTAGTCATCTGCAAAGCGCTTAAGCAGTCTGGTCAGTACGTGTTGATCACCGGGAGACTCATCTTAGTCGTTAGCTGTCCCAGTTTGATAGAGTCGGAAGGAGTTCCTGCGGATCCAAAGTGGGAAATACTCTCAGAAATAGGTTTGGACAGTGTGATTCTTGCTGACAATGATGGTGAGGTGGTGCACATAGTCGGAAGCGGTTCAGACACCACGTCGTTTAGACAGAACCTTCAGCATCCGAAAAGAGGGAGTGACGATGCAAAAGGGAAGCTCTGGAGCAGCTCTCACACGCCGCTCCCTTTTCTGCAGACCAATTTGGAATTGGGATCGGAGGAAGAAGCAGACGATTTCTTGCGAATGCTACGAGGTATGATCGAAAGCGGGAGAGAGCAAGGGTGGGGTGCCAAATATATTCTACACCAAAGCAATATCAGGTAGGAATGGATTTAGCATCCTTGAGTCTTGTATTTTTGCCTTTTTGCTATGTTTAGATACAGCTTTTATTAATCATCTTTTTACTGTATAGTGTCATTTTGTATGAAATTTTGCAATCTAGGTTTATGAAAAGGAGGGTGTATTTATTAGAAATCGTTGAAGCAGTCATATTTCATTTTTTTAAGACTTAAGTTCATTTTTAGTTCTCTATATTTGCCCTAACAACTTTTTGGTCCTATATATTAACTTTAGTTTAAGTGTGTGATCTTTCAGTCTCAAATAATATGTTTTGGTCCAATCCGTTAAACTAACGGTCAAATTGTGTTTGGCCAAATTAATGACTTAATTATAATCTAGTTAACATAATTATTTCAATATTAAAATTTATATAAAAAATCTTAATTAAAATAAAAATTGATTAAATTAAAATGAAATTTACTTAAATATGAAATTGAGTCATATATAATCTCTATGTAACACACGATATCTACTCAATTTAATAAACACTATATAATCTCTATGTAACACACGATATCTACTCAATTTAATAAACACTAAAACTATGTGGGAAAAAAAACTGTTCATTAATCGTGCTATGGGAGTAGTATTTTACTATAATGGGTATAAATTTTTGAAGTAATTTTGTTACAATTTGTGGAAAGCAAATTTTCTTTTAAACTTTGTTCTAAGTAAATTCGCTTTTAATTTAATCATTTTTATTTTAACTAAAAAATATTTTATATATTTTTATATTGATTTAATTAAGATAATTAAATTATTAATTTGGTCAAACATGTTTGACTGATAGTTTTAACATAAAAAGTTAAGTTTGAACTAAAATATATTATTTCATATCGATAGATCACATACTTATTGTATATGACCAAAAAGTTTTTTAGGACAAATGTAGGAGAATAAATTTGGACTTTATTCTTTTTTTAATATCCTTTTCTGAAATTATGCTATCTTTAATATCAGATTTTTCTAGCTCGGTTCCTTTTATTTTATTAAAATATTTGTTCTAATAACATTTGAAATTACTCCAAAAGGGCAAAAATACCGTTTAATTAGAAAGTTCAATATGCATAATATGATTTACTAATATTATAGTATATGCAAAAAAATGTTTTTAGTATTAAAGATTAATCAATAAAAAAATGTTTATCCTCCTCATTATTTTGAAATCGTTAAATTTGAAAATTCTATCATATTAATTAAATTAACGCATAAGATTGACTATTAGCACCATACGATACAAATCTAACATCGATTTCACATAAAGTCGTTGAATTATATAAATAAGAATCATTTTTTTATTTTTAAATATAATTTTAAATTAAAATAGAGATTCCTAATTTATATTTCTAGTATTTATTGAGAGGGTTTAAAGCAAATGTATATTTAGCTTTGTGTTTCGAGACGAAAGATCTCCCTAAATTACATTACATACAGTATAACATTAATATTATATAGTCCAATCTCACTATATTTTTAAAAAATAAAGTGGTAGTAGAACTGTTTGTGCACAGATGTAAGATGAAATAGCCATTCATCCCACCATTCCTTGCTTATACATATCCACGTGAACAAAATATTTATTTGCGATATTGATACCTAATATCATAAACTTTCAAACAGTTTGGGTTTTCTCACGAACTTTGAAATTGACAAATAATATTATGAACTTTACATTGGAGTTATTATTTTCCACTGGTGAAAAAATTCTGGCAAATAATATCATGAGTATTTTTTTTCCGTAATTTCTCGACAACAACTTCAAGAGTTTTAAGATTTTCAATCTTTGATAATAGTTTTTCTTGAAGCACACCCTCAAAATTTGTTAGAGAGAATTTTTTCACCAGTGGAAAATAACTTCAATCTATTAATATAGAGAGAATTTTTTCACCGATAGAAAATAACAACTCCAGGTTAAAGTTCGTGATATTATTTACCAATTTCAAAGTTGGTTAGAAAAATTCAACCTTTTGAAATTTCATGATATCAGATGCCAATATCCCATTTATTTTAAAAGTCAATAATAACAATAGCCCTACATAAATTATTTATATATATTTATTCATTATTAGAGAAAAAGGAAAAAGAGCTCTCTCTCTTCTCTCACAGAGAGTCGCAAACAGTCGACTGGAGCTGAGGTTTTGGCGGTTTCATGCTTTCGATTACGATTCGAGTCGGGATCGAAGCTGTGGCGGTTAGTAATGCGACCAATTTCAAGGAGCTCCAAAGCGCAACCACCGTAAAATCCATTTGGAGCTGCGATTTTTTATGATTTTCAACCGAGGCAAATTCGCAAGCACATGGCGGGTGAGTTCAACCCCGGCGGCTTCCACCACCTCTACAAATCCGGCGGCGGAGGGACGAGCAGCGGCTCCTCCGGAGAGCACGACCTGATTCCCGTGCCCAATTACTACGGGGGGAGCTTGAATTTGGGGGGGATGCAGTATTTCAGCTCCGCGGCGGGCCCTTCCTCCTCCTCCTCGTCGCCGCTTCTGCTGGACTCTGTTCCAGGGTTGAAGCACGACACGGGGCTGGCAGTGGAGTGGTCTGTGGAGGAACAGTATAAGTTGGAGGAAGGTCTGGCCAAGTAGGTAGTTCCTTCTCGATTATGATTGATCAAGGAGTATGTTTGTTAGTTGCAACTGATCGTTTTCACCATTGGTCTACCTAATTGATTGAATTCAGAATTGTGTTGTAATAGGAGTATTATTTATCCCCAATTTGCAGTGATTTTCATGGCTAGGGAAGAATGTAGATGCCAAATGCTTGGGCGGTTAGAAATTGGTGGAAGTGGATTAGAATCTAGAGGTGGTTTTTGGTGTCAAAAAGTATATGTGATCTATTTGTGTGGGTTTCTTTATTCGACAGATAATGAGCTACTGATGTATGATACTGAACTGCATTTTGTTCGTTACGAAGCTGGATATGAATATTCTGTGTTTTGGGTTATTCTGAATTATGTTTGATGTGCACCTTGTAATGACTAGTAAGTACTACAGTAGTAATTTATAGATATTTGTATTGTGGATCAGCTAATATTACTTGCTTCAAAATTGGAACAAATGTATATTAAATTATAGTACTCCATTATTATTTTAAAGGGGGATACTTTCCTAATGGAAAACTGATATACTCACATGAATAAAGATGATGGAATGCATGAGCAGTCAAGCTGCTATTAGCCTATTGCAGAGGTGTATCGTTTGCACTCTGTTTTCCAATTCACATGATGAAGTTTGACGCCAGTTACTTAAACATAATACTCTATTAAAACTCAAAGTTTACCTGCTGCACATACTACTGTCTACTTGTTGCATGTAGTTTGTGTTGATTAGGGCAGTTCTCATGTTTAAGGTTTTCTTTCTTTAAGTGTTTATCTTAATTTAATTTGGAAAGATTGACTCTGATATCATCTGGTTCATTATACTTTCAATCTGTAGGTATGCGCATGAACCCTATATTCTGCAGTATATTAAGATAGCAGCTTCCCTCCAGGACAAAACTGTACGTGATGTCGCTCTTCGGTGTAGATGGATGATGGTAAGTTTTCTTTGTAGAGATGAAGATCACAAATGATTGTTGTGTGTAACTAAACAATGTTATAGTTTTATTGTTATCACTGTTGAGTAGCTGTGTTCTTTTCTCGTGTCTGATATAGAATGCTCCAACTTCTTTTCCTATAATTGCCTAATCAATACTGCTGTTTTTTAGAGAAAGCGAAGGAAACAGCAGGACCTGAGCTTTGGGAAGAAAATGAAGGAAGGAAAGGTAAGCTCTATCTTTTTGGTGGAGCCCCTAGATACTTTCTTTACCTTGCTCATCTTCTTGTAAGTGTATAATTTCGTTTCTTTTATCATTTACCTATTAAAGTTCCCAAAAATTTCAAATTTTGAACTTGTAAACTCTATTATTAGAAGCTTGCTCTTAATGTGCAAAACAAGCTTTTTGAAGGTTGCCCTTGTTTCTCAGAATAAACTAATGGAAGCATCTCTAAAGAATAAAGTCTCTTCAGCTCCGCCATTGAACCTGCCTGCATATTCTTTGCCTTCAAACCATCATAATCAGAGTGAGTACATATTTTCCGGAGGTCCGTTTTTCGCCCAGATTTCTGTTAATCTACGGCTCTAATTTATTTCTTACTTGGCACCACTTTATGATTCTAATTTCTCTTACATCTTGTTATTTTACTAGTATGCACTCATTGTGTATCACTTTTTCATACGACCCTAAACTGTGTATTGAATAAATTTTCTACATATGTTTCAGTACTTAGTTACGGAGTCGGGCATCTGTTGGAAGAAAATAACCATGCTTTTGGTCAAATATCTACAAATCTTTCAACTCTCAAGGTAATGGTAGAACCTTCGAACCCTAAAGAAATTTGGCTATTTAATCCCTCATAAATTTGATTTATGGAATTTATGCTGATGTATATGAATACAATTGAAGTATTTTACTGTTTTATGTGAATGAGATATTATTCACATTTCGCAACCAAGTCTAGAACAGTTTGGTGAGTGCCTTCTTTTGACCCTCTTCTAAGTATGCTCCCCCTCCCCCCCACTCTTTATAGTTATAGGAGAAGGAGAAGTGGAGAAAAACTTCCAAATATTCATATGAAGCATGAACCAAGGAATTTAAGGATAATATAAAAGCTAGCAAGGTATTTGACAATAACAGATGTTGTGGTTGGTTGGAGGAATGATAGAATGTATTAAGTGCCAATAGTAGTTGAAATAACATATTTTATAACCAGACGTCCTTCATATAAAATTAATCATGTATAAGGAGCTGTGTGTGTGTGTGTGTTGGCCTAGTGGTAGAGTGGTTAATGTTGAGAACAAAGGTCTTAGGTTCGAGTCCACCGCGACGCGCCCTTTAAGTTTCTGGTCATTTATCAATAAAAAAAATATGTACAAGGAGCTGCATGAGAAATACCAATGAGTTTTATCATTGTTAAACTTTCACATTCATGTTGAAGTAATTCATCCAGAAATCCAAAATAATGTTGGTTTCAACTAAATTCTAAAATTTGGAGACTATAAGGACTACTCCTAGGAATGGGAGTTTTAGAGACGGAGTTGAGTAGGGAACCGGTGCTTGGTCTTATCCAACTAAATGCTCCAACTAAGTCAGGTAGTGAACCCTCTACCTAAGGACTTTCATAAAGAAAATCTGCAAATATGAAAGTTGCTTTACACCATCAACTTTTAGCAGCTTTAAGAGTACGCATAACTCCTCAATCATGTTATGAAAAATCAGGTTCACCGTTAAAGCCTTTTTATCTTTTAAGATTCACCTGCAATAGAAGTTCATGATTTGTATCTTTTTTTATTTGCTGGTGTAAAGTCGACAACGATCTTGGGTTGTGTCTTCGCACTATGAGATGCTCTATAAATGTTATGTGATTTGGTTGTTTGTTGTTACTAAATTCAGTACCAATCAAGTAGTATATAGAAACTTATGGCTGGCATTTTGTGTCGTGTATGAAGTATTGATAGGTGGTGGATTCATTTGCGTTTAACATGCTTTATGGTGATCTATTTCCTTAATAAATCCTTTACTTGTGGTTAGACTCTCCTGATCTTGACATCCATTTACCAGTTGCAGGAAAATATTAATCTCTTTTTTCGTACAAGGAACAACTTAACCACAGTTTTGAACGAGTATGTCACTCTTATTGGGCCCTTAAGTGCCACTTACTTTTTCAAGCGAGTATAGTTTTCACCCTCTTATTCCTGCAGCATAAAAAACATGCCTGGGATTATGAGTCAGATGCCACCACTTCCCGTTCTTGTAAATGAGGAACTTGTTTGTAGTATTTTTCCGCATTCATCTCAGGTATGTCCTGCTGTTTCCCTTCAGGATTATCATTAATGGCAATAAATCATCTGATCAGATTAAAAGTGAAGTAGTGTCGGTACGTACTCATTTTGGGCTTATCTATAGATCTTGTCCCCGTGTTTTCGTATAATATGATTCCCCTTATTTGTGCAATGAAACATCTGCTACTGTACCTACTAATGTTTTCCTTCACAAGAAAAACCACCAAAGATAAGAACCTCATAGCATTATCTCATCCTCAACCGGAAACAATATACATATTTATATTATTCTTCTTGTATATTTCATTGCAATGAGCAACGACTGTTATTCAACTCTCTCTCTCTCTCTCTCTCTCTCTCTGTGTGTTTCATGTCTCCAGCACATGACATTTGGCGCTTCAAGTTCAATACCTCTGAAGCAGGAGCCAGGATGCTGATTGCTGATGAACATATTCATAACTCGGGTCACGCCAGCTGGGTCCTTGTTAAGTACGGAAATTTTGCTGTAAAGGTGCAAGAAGCTGGCAGGTTTTCCAGCTTTGTGTACGTCTCCCAGAGGAATAGCACGTCGTGCCTTGTTGAAAGAGGCTCGGAGATATTCGAACGTTTGGATTGTTCACGGTGCAGCAGATGCAAATGCAGATGGTCGCAAAGCGTTGTTTTGGAAGCATGAGAGAAGACAGTGCCATGTTTTCGGAGATAAGCTGCTGTTGCCTTCGGTGTGTAAAAGTGTACACCAAAATAGAAACTAGTATGGATCTTATCGAATTTGCTGAATTATTTCACCTAAATAGCCACCCTCTAATCATGATGATATTGATGATGTATTTTATTCCCAATAAAAATGGTTAATCTGATTTTGGAGGTGATTTTGTTCGAACATTTTACCCTAAGCCCCAAACAACTCAAATAAAAATAACTTTGCATATTCTAAATAAGAAGTCAACGAAATAACAAAAATTGAAAATTGAAAAGAAAAAATGATAAACACCTTAGGGCCTTCTTGGTATGATGGAATGGAACGAGGAGGGGATGGAATGGAATGAGGAGGGAATGGAATGGAGATGAGAATGGAATGGAGATTTCATTCTAGTCTTGTGCTTGGTAAGCACAAGGAATGCAAAATGAATGAAATTGTTATTCCTTGATTGATTTCATTCCTATGTTTGATAACTATAAATTAATATAGAAATGGAATGGAATGAAATATGAATAATTAATATGTTGATTCTACTAAAAAAAATTTTAAGGTTGCGTTTGGTACCATGTAATGAGGGTTTGAAATTGGAATATGAATAATTATATCCACAACACACACTACCACACACTACACACACTAGACACATTTCACACACTACCACACACTACACACATTACAAACACTACACACAATTCACACACCACACACACTACACACACTACACATTTTCCATACTACACTCACACACTACAAACACTACTCAGATTTCACACATTTCAAGCATCCTATTTTTGAAAAAAATTCCAGCTTTTAGATTTTTTTTCCGATTCAAACTGAACAGAATCGAAAAACTGAAATTTTTCAAAAGTTTGAACTGAATCAAACTGAAAAACTGAACTAAATTTGAAATTTGTAAGTGCATGTAATGTGTGTAGTGTATGAAATGTGTGTAGTGTGTGAAATGTGTGTAGTGTGTGTAGTGTATGAAATGTGTATAGTGTGAAATGTGTGAAATGTGTGTAGTGTATGAAATGTGTATAGTGTGCGAAATGTGTGTAGTGTATGAAATGTGTGTAGTGTGTGAATTGTGTGAAGTATGTGTAGTATGTGCAGTGTGTGTAATGTGTGAAGTGTGTGTAATGTGTGAAGTGTGTGTAGTGTGTGAAGTGTGTGTAGTATGTGAAATATGTGAAATGTGTGTAGTGTGTGTGTGGATTTTTTAATTATTAAAAAATTTAAAATTTTAATTTTATAATAAAATTGTGACGATATTAAATTTAAATATAATATAATATAATATTTATATAAATTTGTTAAAATTTAAAATAAGAAGAAAGGAATATGAAATGGAATGACCATTCCTTAGCTAAATGGATGGAATGACTATTCCCATGTGGAATGAAATTGTGATTCAAAAGGGAATGGTCATTCATAAGAGCAAAATATATCAAAGCAAAGGAATGGAATGGATATGAATGTCATTCCATTCTCCCATTCAATTCCACCACATAAATTAGGGTCTTAATGGTTAAGCCCGAACTGCGGGTTCAGCCCATTATCAGATTGATGGTTTCAATTTTCAAACCACAATTGTCTCCCACGGGCTAAACTTGAACCACACACATCGGTTCTAGCGATTCGGATTCGGTTTCGGTTTTAAAATTATTGAAATTATAATAGGCAGTTAACCACAAATTTTGGCTGAAAATCGAACAAAATAGAATATTGAAAAAATGTAGAAAGTTACGAAAAACAATTAAAAATCAGCAATAATCATCCTAAAACTTACATTTTGCACCAGAATTGAAAATGGATTCCGGTTCATAAACCAAAACCACCATTTCTGCTGTCAAACTTGTTTTGGTTCAATCTTTGTGACCCAAGCCATCGATTCTACCTCATCGATGATTGTTTACTCAATTTGCACCCTCTACGATTATGTACGTATAAAATAGAACAATAATAAATATAAATAAAAATAAAAATAAAAATAATAAAAATAAAAATAAAAATAAAAATAATAAAAAATATAAAAATAAATAAAAATAAAAGAAATAACCCCCTCCAAAATCTCCCGCCAAAACAACAATTTCTTAATATAATGGCTCCGATTCCTCCCATTATCTCCTAGCACCACCGACGAAGAATGAGCGGCGTTAATAGCGGCGGCGCAGCCCCAACCGGCTGCTACAAGTGTGGCCGTCCCGGCCACTGGTCTCGCGACTGTCCCTCCGATCCCAGCACCTCCGAAACAAACAACTACGACAATCAACGTTCCAACCTCGATCCGAGCTCAAGGTCCTCGTCCAGGCCGCCTCTCGCTCCACAGAAGCCCAAGCAAAAGGCACCGAGAAAAGTCAGGCCCAAGCTTACTCCCGATCTGCTACTCTCCGACGCCGGCATTGGCCACATCCTCCGCTACTTCCCGCCCGCTCTCAAATGCCGCGGCCGCGGCCACGAGGTTAATCCCCTTAAATCAGTCCTAATTATGCCTTCTATTGATTTAAGGAATCTTAGATTACTCTTGGATTGAAGGATTTTTGGCGTTTTCTTAATCGTTATTGTTAGGGTTTCTTTCATTTGAATGGATCTATTCATTTGAATTCAAATTCAGTGTTCTATCTGTTTAAGGAATCTTATATTACTCTTGGATTGATTTGAGGATGTATTTTAAATCCTTCGCTAGAATTTATTTTTAGGATTTTTTAAAATTTTAATGGATACATTGACTGGAATTCAAATTCCAGTATCCAAAACGAAGCTACTTTAGTTAGGATTATGATTAATAGTTAAGCAAACTGTCTAGCATTTTCTGAGTAAACTCATCCCCAATAGTGTGTGTGTGTGTGTGTGTAAATAAGGAAGATTGTTTTGCTTTTATGACACTACTACAATTTTACCTGTATTGTTGGTTCCTTCGTGCCATTGGCGAAGCAAATGAAAAAACTAATGCTTTGTTTTCTTCTATACAAATCAAACATCTTATGAATCTATATCTCTCCTGATTACAGGTTGATGATCTGCGACACCTACTTCGGATGTATGCTGACTGGCACTCACGATTACTTCCCTATTATAACTTCGAACAATTCTTAGATAAGGTGGAACGAGTGGGCAGTTCAAAGCGTGTCAAGGCAAGAACTCTCAGCTTTTGCTGCTTGATCCAATATAGCTATCTGTTCATTGGAGATTTGCTCTGTATGTGGATTGTTTTTATGTAGTATAGCATGCCATTTTGTTTATATCCTTGATCGGACTTGCAACATGTAGATATGCAACACATTTGAAAAATATGAGTTTTGTTTGTTTTGATTTGAGTTTGTGTAATTGTGTAACCATATTTGATTCTATATATTCAAAATGTGAGTTTTATTTGTAACCATATTCTTCTCTTGTATTAGCAGATGTGCTAGAGCAAGACCAACTTTGTTTATATCTGGCTTTGAGTATTTGAATTAGGATGATGATTGTCTAGTTTAAATATTTGAACTGAAATTACTCTATGATTAGGAAAGCCTCATAACTGTGGTAGTTGGCAAAATATTGCATCATTTTCAGGGTTTGCTTCTTAACACTGTCTTCTTTAAATTCTGAGAGTAGGTGTGTCTTAGAGATCTACGTGACAAAGTTTCGAATGGAGTAGACCCTACGAAGCTGCAGGAGGATCAACTTCAGCAAGACTCAGTTGATGAACAAGGTATTCTTTTTTGGTTGCCTAGCTGTAGAATGCTTTACTTTGCTGATATGTGCAGTTGTGTACTGATACAAATTAACTAAACCACATACCTTGGAAATATTACAACAGAAAGTGATATCAATGGGAAGATCCATCATGAGATATGCTGTTTAGGATGGTATCAACCGTAGGCATCTTTTGAGGATTTTTTGGCCTCCTCAGAGGATTGTTTTTCTTTTTAAGTTTTAATTTCAGTTCTCTGTCTTTGCGTTCATCTGCCTTTACTCCATAACGAAAAGATAATGCTCACATAGTCACATTCAATGTATTCTATTTTTAAGTAAGCATTTGATAAAGTTCACTGTTCCCTTTCCTTACTACTCACTTCAAGTCCGCCCACATCTCTTCCTTAGATCAATCAGATTTGAAAACCATTTTCCCTTGTACCTACAGTATCTTATTTACTCGACATTAGCAATTGTAAGCACACATTCACTTCCCATTGAGCCTTCGGTTGCCTGACTGGTATTTTCTGTGTTTTGTTTTGTCAGATACAAGTGGCCTCGACATGCCATGCGACACCCAGGAGAATAATAATATGCAAACCGAAGATGATAATGATTTTCAAGAAGACATGCCTCAAAGCATCTGGGAGGAAGCCACTCAAGTGAGTTTTTTTTTTGTTTTGTTTCATTTGATGCTATAAGATTACCAGTCAGTCCATTCATGAGTCTGTTCCAGCTGAAATGAGTGAAGATTGGCCTTTCTTAGTAGCATTTTGATTTCCATCATAATCTGTATTCATGTATCATCTCTGTACACCGGCTTCCATTATCTGCTCGTCGACACCAGCTTAAGTAGCTATTTGGAGGGAAGCTGACCTCCTTCCTTGCTTCTCTCGTGTACACGCCGAGCCCCTTTTCTCCTCGGCCCACGGAGACAAAATGTAGGACTGGTGCTAACAGTTCATCACGGAAGAAAGGGAAATAGAAACTTACCATATATAGATAGATAGATAGATAGATAGATAGATAGATAGATAGATAGATGGATACAAATTTTGGTAGATGGTCCAAAATGTTATTTTGTGGACGGAAACAATAATAGTAACAAATTGTCCTTTTTGTATACTTACCCCGGTTCAGCGTAAACTAGAAATCCTTTGGTACGTGCAGGAACCTTCTCAGCCTGTTGTTGCTGATACGTCTAGAGCGGAGGAGGTGCCGAACCAGACAGTGGAAGTGAACCCCAGTAACTCTAATACATATGTAATGACGGAAGAGCAAAAGGCGCGCATGGAAGCTAACAGATTGAGAGCATTGGAAAGGGCAGCTGCTAGAGCCCTCTCTAAACAGGCTTGATCATTTCAAATTACTTATGTAACTCCAAAACATTTGATCATTTATTTTTATATAAACGTGTTGTTACTTGTTACCATTTCCTTGTCTGTCTCGTGCTTTTCCTATGCATTCTAGAAGTTTCTGTTTGGTGCAATCATGATTCAACCTTCTGCATCGTGAAAACTTAATAGCATCTTCATTTTAAAAAAGGATTAGTTTATGGAGCAGTTTATATGTCACTGGAAATTAGTGGTTGTTTTGTTTGGTTATTTAATTTTAACCAACTTCGAGGGGTGTTTGTAACTACTATCTGCGGATATAAATTGCTTGTATTTGCTTAAGTAACACTTAAAAATTTTCAAGAATTTTTAAAAGGGAATATATTGGTATGATGATTTTTTTTACGTTGTGCTATCAGTCGTATTCCATTTCATCTGGTTTCTATTTTCAGCTGCCGCTCCAAAGAACAAATTTGATTGAGTTTTTCAGCTTTCATGGATTGGCGATGGGTCAGTCGACTTTTGACCCCATCTAAGATTAAAGCTAAGAAGTGAAGTTCCAAGATTTTATTAAGAGTGTCATCTTCTTTATCCTTATAATACTAAAGCAAAATCTTGAGACATTTGGTTTAATTATAAGCAAATTTTGCACTATAAATGGTCAATTTCAATATATTTGTGGACACCAACAAAACAAAATAGAATCACTTTGTCGTTATCCAATCACCAGATTTGGTAATGTCAAGTTGGCCATGTTTTTCACATCTAAAACGTCATTTATTTTATATGATTACATACTTATCTGATCTTTAAAGCAAGAATCAGACAAACACATTTCACACCTAAAAAACTAAATAGTGAATTGGGCAAATCTCCCTCCTTCATGAGGAAAGATGAATTTAATTCAAATTAATGATGTGAATGGCTTTCAAGAGACAGATTTGGTTAGTTGTTGTTCAAAATGTACTAGTCTTCAATTAGTACTACAAAACTGAAAAATGCAAAGCTCCCTCGAATCACTAAGTCTTCAATTCCTAAGCAACAACATGAAAGCCGTTACCGGATTGGATGATATTGTGTGATCCCGCGCCTTGGGGGCAGCTTCCTCAGTATAAACAGGATGAGTGCTGAAGGCAAGATCTCCACCAGCTGCAAACACAGTGGATTGATCACATTCAAAAACACCTTTCGAAACCATGATGAAATCGTGCATTAGAATCTTCAGTTTATCAGGAAGCTTACAAAATAATATATGAAATTCAACACGGGGTGATCCAGAACGTCTAGATCTGCAGCTGTCTGCAACGCATTAAAGCACATCTGTAGGATGAAGCCCGGACGTATAGCCATGGTCAGATGATGGGGAAAAATTAGAATAATCAAGTAAAAAGAGTGAATTATATACGCCATAAGCATATATGCTTGTAGGTAAGTATCCAGTTTCAGTAGCCTTGGAGCTGTATTAGAGGCACATATCGCGAAAACAAGCAAATCGAAAATCAAGTACTACAATGATAACGAAAGGAATGGCATTAATACACCAGATACTGAAACATAAAGCATGTGAACTCAAGAATTCATTCAGTGTAGGTTTCTGAAGATATACAAGTGTGGATTAAAAAGAGTTCAAGTTCATACATAAAAACACATTCACAAAACTGCATATGTGGATAGTCTGTGCCATACGATGTACAAGGATGGGCGAACAACTATGTGATTCGTCGCTACTAACCTTGTGCAGAATATATTACTATCATTATTACTTATGATAAAGTAATTTCAGAAAAAATAGAGTTCTTGACTGTATACCTAATTGGGAAGTATATCAAATGCAACGTACTATCAATCCCTCTCAAGTCACATTACAAACACAATCGATCTCTACCCGGAAGCTAAACAGCTAGATGATTAAAACTACATGCATCATGTTGATGTGGTTTCACCTAATCTGAGGTGAAGTTGGGCGGTGCCATTGTGTCTTTTGAACTTTCTTAGATATAATGATTTGATAGGAATTCGTGCAACGCTTCAACTTGTTGAAATATATGACCAATGTTAAATAGGTTTTTCATCGGGAGCATTATAAGATTGCAATCAACTCTCATACTAATATAATAAACTTGGAGCATAAATATGATCTATTAAGGGTCTAAGACGCCATATATTCGAAGTGAAGGAAGAAGAATGTATCGTTGCAATCGAATAGTCTTAGATTGGTTCTTGAATAATTGACACAGTTATCAACATTTTCATGATTAACAGATCAATAAAATTATGTGATTTCTCGATAACCAAGAAGTCCAACCATTTTAACATAATCTACGCATTTGAGAGCTAAACTCATAGATAAACGAAACTTACCATAATACTTCGAATGAGAAAACATGAAAAGCATATCGTGGTCATGTAGCCAACCTGAATGAACAGCAAATGGAAAGAGGAAAGTTAAAATAAACAGACAATCACTTGAGCAATGTAGCTAAAATGTTAATAAGAGCTCACCTCCTGTAGTTTCTTGCGTCGCCCTTTTGATTCTACGGGGAATCGTTGTAACATCAAGAACAGCCTGCACAATCAAGACATCAGAGTAGGGCAAAAGCGGCAAAGCTGCACGGATACAACACTCTTAATATCAAGAAATGTGCTTAGAGTTTAAGGACACATTTTTAAGTATTTCATGAAAATTACCAACAGCTAGTTTAACTAACATAAGAGCTGGTGAAAGAAAGCATAATCACAGAATGTTCATGTGAGCATCAATCGTGAAATTTGGTTACCTTCCACCATAGAGAATAAATCCCAAGGCCGCAAATAAAGAAACACCTGCCGAGTGAGTCAATATCAAATTGGAAATTATCACCAGTAAGTATATACACAACATCAAATAAAAATGCCAACCTGCAAAGAACATTCTCGACAGAATGACAGTTGCATGTATAGGCTTCCACCACTGGACTACCCATAAAATTATCTGCACAAAGTTAGGGAAAAAATCGATAATACGATATGCTCTCAGAGATATCTACAGAAAAGCATACTCTTTCTGATGTTAATTATATTGCATTGCTTCCAAAAACATCTGTCCATATATTTCCACTAGATTATACAAGAAGCAATATGCGCCAATTTAGGATATACGAAATTAGAAGAACGAGACGATTCCTCTACAAAGAAATACGCGACATATCCCAACATAATGCAATTATGTTAATTTTATAGTTACACATATAGAAAGGATATGCACCTGAATGGCATACACCACGCCATTGATTGTGTAAAAAGTGGGGCCCAGCCAATCAGTTGATACAGCACGAGCCTGTCAATGTTGTATGAAACAAATCAGTAGCCCCTAAAACTCATAGCAAGCAAACTAAAGATGAATAGAATAGAAACTGGACCTGATAATAAATCTCTGCCCAGAACAACACTAATAGTGCATAAGTAGTGAAGAAGGCGAGACTCGGCAGGTCGAGCACCACATGTTGGAAAATCTACTCCGAATGCAAGACGGTGTCAGGGAAGAATTTGTTAAAACTATCCAAACCAGCACTAATCGAGTTATAGTCAGTACCTCTGGCTCTAAATCTTGAATGTCCCTACGGAATATAAACACTAAGCATCGCACTGCATAAACAAAATTTAAAAAGGTCATTTTTCTTAATAAAAATCTCCTAATATTTTTTCTAACACCAGTAGATTATAAACAGGGAGATGCATTCAAACCTGCATTAACCAAGAAGTTGAGGAAATGGAATACTTTCTGCGTTGTCCAACCATACTCCGGTACTCTCAATTGTATCCTTACCAATTGTACCTACAACGAATTAATCAGTTCCAATCAATTTTTCACAGTTACTTCTCAGGAGAAGAGTATAAGTATGAGCATGTAACCTTCCGTTTACAAAACGTGAAATACATGTGTATAAAAAACATATAAACAACCTCACAAGCTGTGGCAGTAAATTACGTTCAATTTACAAAGTTTGAAACAAATGAAAGTAACATTATAACCAAAATGAAGAGTGTGCAAATTTGGTACTGATCAACAAATTTGGTAATGAAGAGTGTGCAAATTCGAAATGCTGAAAATAACGAAAACAACAATTCACAAGCTACGGCAGTAAATTACGATCAAGATACTGATCCCACAGAAAACATATCATAAGCCAGAGGTTCAATTCACTAAATTCGAAACAAATCAAAGAAGCATTTAACCAAAATGAAGAATCATAATATCCTAATTATGGATGCCGATCGATAAATTTAAAATGCGGAAATAAACAAAAAGCAACAATTCACAAGCTGCGGCAGAGGTTCAATTTACAAAATTTTGCTCCATAATTAACACAAAAATTCGACACAAATCAAAGTGACAGTAAGTAACGAAGAATCGGAAAATTTGCCAATCATAATCTCAGAATCTATATGCACTGATCGAGAAATTCAAAATGCAGGGAGAAACAACAATTCACAAGCTGCGGAAGTAGATTACGAGGTTCAGTTTACAAATTTCGAAACAAATCAAAGTATGATCCACAACAACGAAGAATGAGCAAAGGTTCGAATCATGATCTTAAATTCTATATGAACTGATCGAGAATTTCAAAACGCGGAAAAAAAAACAAATGCGGAGTTCAAATTTGGAAGAAAATGAAGAGATGCGTACAAGAATCACAATCTCAGAATCTACCTGTACTGATCGAGAAATTCAAAATACGGGGAAAAACAACAATTCACGAGCTGTGGAAGTAGATTACGAGGTTCAATTTACAAAATTCGAAAAAAAATCAGAGTAAGATCAACTACAACGAAGAATGAGCAAGGTCTCGAATCAAAATCTCAAAATCTATATGAACTGATCGAGAAATTCAAAACGCGGAAGAAGAAAAAAAAATCAAATGCGGAATTCAAATATGAAGAGATGCGTACAAGAGCAACAGCGGTGACGAGTCCATAGAGCGCGGCGAGGAGGTGGAAAATCCGATCCTGCCAGACGACAGACTTGTTGACGGTGTCCCACCAGTTGACGGCGTCCTGGAGGAGAAGAGCGAGCGGCGCCGTGGATCGGCTCAGCATATCCGCCAGCGCCTCCGGTACCGGTTGATTGTCGGACATGGAAGAGGAGATCGCAATCGAACAGAAATGGTGGTGTGAGAATTCCACGAGAGAGAGGAGAAGAAGAAGAAACTGAATTGGAGCAGAGATTGGCATGTGACGCGGCGCGTGGCGGAGACGCTCTCCGGAGAGAGTGGCCACGTGGAGTTTTGGGAGAAGGCCATCACCTGAGAGCTTCACGGGTTCCCCGCCTTTTCACCCGCTAAATTATTCAAATACTCTTTTTTTTTGTTATTTAATGTCTATTTAATTAATCAAACTTTGTTGGCATAATTATCAATTATTGAAAGTTATGTAGGAATATATATTTAGAGTAATGTTTTAAAAATTGGATCAGAGTGGTCGTGAATTGACGTGTTGTCCAATTCAAACTGGATATAAAAGCTTGTTGGAATATTTAGAGTAATGTTTTAAAAACGGATTGATGCAGTTGCGAGTCTGTACACTGTCTGATCAGAGTGGACATAAAAACCGATTGGAATAATGGAAGTTGTGAATCAGAAAATTAGCAAGTTTGATTGTAATATGACCGATGATTGAACATGTTTGTAACATTCAATTGGCTTTTATATATGTTTATTATACTCTAGTTAATATTTTTCTCTCCATGTGGAGTAATATATTCTACTATATTTCTTTTTTTCACTTAACATACTTAATATACTATAATAAATATTTAGAGAAGTGTTTTAAAAATCAAATCGGAGTTGTCGTGGATCAACCCATTCTCCAATTCAAATTGGACACAGAAAACTTGTTGGAATTTAATGTTATGAATCATAAAATTGGTAAGTTTGATCGTGAGTCAGCCAACGATTAAATCTATTTTTAACATTCAACTATCTTTTAGTATATTTGTTCATTATTACTACAATTATATTTTTTTTCTTTTGTTAATATATAGTATCAATTATATTTTTCTCTTCACTTGATAGTATAAACATCTTCGATTTTTTTTTTGTTATATCTGAAACATTGGAATATGAGTAATACAATTAGAGCCGATGACAAATTATGCAATCCAATATGATGCCTTTGCTCGATTTTGGGGTGGTGTGATCCAAAGGTTTTAGATTTGATATAATTTTGGGCCTTCCAAATTGACTAAAAATTTTCCAATAGGAGAAAATGGAGGATTTTAGATTAGATAACCCTCGGCCTCTTTATATTTTTATTTTGATCTATCTCTTAAAATTAGTTTTTTTAAATACCTTTTCATCACAAATTATTATTAAAATGTAAGTTTCACTATTTATTAACATTTTTTCTATTATTTTTCTTTTTAAATTTTTTACTTTATCAATTTTATTTTTCTTTTGTAATACCATAATAATCTAGCATTTAATTATTTAATTTTATATTTGATTGGTTGATTATTATGTGTACTAAATTAAATGCTAATAATATAGAATTTTTATGTTATAATCATGCAAAATATATTAATTAAGGGCAATCAAAATCATTAATTACTCTTGCATGGGTTATTTTTAAAAAGTTGTATTGTAGACTAGAGTAAGTGATTAAATAATCAATTCAATTTTGTGATGATAAAATATATACACCTTTTTAAACCAAAAAAAGGAATTTGAAGCTTCACTTCCCTCATTCAAAATCACACTGCTTTTCTTGCTCAATAATTCTTCTTGAATTTTTGGGCGAATCGTGATGGAGAACACCAATGACAAGGCTGATTCCGGCAACCAGGAAAACCCCAACGATCACTGCAATCCTAGCAACGACAATGACAACCCTATCTCCGGCGACGTCGCCGGAAATCGCCCCCTGAGAACCCCCTTCACCGACCTTAGTCAAGTCGACGCCGATCTAGCACTTGCTCGCACTCTCCAGGAACAGGTTTTTCCTGTTAATTCTGTTTCCGGTGCCTTTTTCTGCGTTATGGTAGCTTTATTCTGTATAGGGAACTCGTTTTCTTTTCAACTTTGCCGATGTCTATTTTCGTCTAATTAGGGTTTATAATTATCGCAGTTAGGGTTTTTCTTTCCAGATTGGTACTGTAGTTGTTCTTCACCTTGCTGTGTTGTTTTCTTCTCAATTTCGTGATTCAATGATTAATTTTGGAAATTAGTTGAAATTTTGATTTTGCTTGTAACAGGAAAGAGCTTATATGATGTTGAGAATGGGAGGCGATGTAGGGAGTGATTCTGAGAGTTGGGAAACGGAGAGTTACGATGATTTTGACGATGCCGGTGAGGAGGATTACGATGAGTCGGATGTTGAGGTGGGCAATGGTGAAGTGCGTGTATTTGATGAGGATGCTCATGCTGAAGGAGAAGACGATGATGAGGATGTCGAAGATGTTGAATTGGATCCGTCTGCATTTCCTGATGATGAAGCATATGCGAGAGCATTGCAAGATGCTGAAGAACGCGAGATGGCAGCTAGATTGTTGGCCCTGGCTGGGATAAATGAAAGTGAGAGTCAAGTTAATTGCTTTCTGGTTGTTATTTCGTTGGATTATGTATTAGAACTGAGATTACTGACATAGATGGAACTCTTTGAATATCGATTGTTTGGCAAAGGTGAAGATTCCGATGAAGATGAAGAGGATCATGATGGCAATTCTCAGGTATGATCTGATATTCTTGTTGTGTGTTCATTCAATGGTTGTAGAGTTGTAGTTGTAGGCCAGGGAAAGGGAAAATATTACTTTATGATATGCAGGCTCAAATTGAGTTGAAGCCTTCTTTGTTTGTGTTGATATTCGAAGTATAGAGACATGTGAGAAGAGGATAAGTTGTATTCAAATTAAGAGAGACTCTCATGTATACAGGGAGTAGAAAGCTAGGGTTGCATACTTAGAATCCTTCGTGTAGTAAGCTACTTTTGACAGCTATCACATCTTGATGCAGTCTCCCATCCATTTTATATCTGTGCTTACATCTGACCATTTGCATCGTTATTCTATTAGAACTGCAAATGAATATGCTTAAATTTGCTTGTGCCATGCCTAATACTGTTACCGATCCTTAGGATGCATGGGACGAGGTTGACCCTGATGAACTATCATATGAGGTAACTTAGGTTACGAGTTTATGTTATATTTATTCCCGGATCATACTTTATTTTGAACTTCATGGCTGTCTTTGTGGTATAGGAGCTGCTTGCCCTCGGTGAAGTTGTTGGAACAGAAAGCAGGGGCCTTCCTGCAGAGACAATCGCTTCCTTGCCATCAATTAACTACAAATCACAAGGCAGCCAGGAAGGAATCAGTGATTCGTAAGTAACATAAACTTGCTTTATTCAGATATAATTATCCGGGTTTTACCACTAGGGTTGCTCATAATGATTAATTGCTCTACGGAATGGCCCCTATTTTAGTAATTCTTTCCTAATTTTTTCTTCCCATCTACCAAATTGAACTGAAAGTCGAGTTGTAATACTATATATATATATATACATATATATATATATATATATATGTATCAATATGTCACCTTTTCTCTAGCAATGATGCCTGTATGCTGACAACATTTTATTGGTGGTTGTCAGCTGTGTTATATGTCGGCTGGACTTTGAAGATGACGACACCTTGATACTCCTTTCTTGTAAACATTCCTACCATTCAGAATGCATCAACAGTTGGTTAAAGATAAACAAGGTATGTTCTTGTTGTTATGCCATAACGCATTTAGGTGAAAGGTGCTGACACCCCAAGCATGCACGTATATTTATATGTATAACCGCAAAGTATATAAAAAAAATATGTTTACATAAAATACGGAGGGAGGGAGAGATATTTTTTGTGTCGTCAATCATTTTAGACCACTCAGCCACTGGTACTCCCCCGTCCCATTAAAACTGACTCGTATTCCTTTTTGGGGTGTCCCACCTAAATTGACTTGTTTAACTTTTTAGATAACAAATATCTTACTATCTCGTAGTACTTTATTTTTTCTTCATCTCCCCATTCGACCCGTCTTGAAACACGGACCAAGGAGTCTGACATGTGTGCGAGTCAACGGGCTAGTAAACCCGTAAGGCGCAAGGAAGCTGACAGGCGCGAAACATCATATTCATCTTGTGTCCAAAAGAAATGCATCTCTTTTAATGGGACGGAGAGAGAATGGTTATTTTATGGGTTTGTACATAACAAACTCCATTTTAGCACCCAGTTCATCGGGTACCATTGAGAAAAACGAAACAAGAGATTTGTTCTGTTGTTTGTAAGATGACTTTTACCATTGATGAGTCCGTCGTGTCCATATCCTTTAGAATTAGAAACTTTTATCCAATTTACCGCTTTTTCTCCATTAGGAGGATTCTGTGCCCACCTATTTGGGTACTTGATTCACGAAGTTATAAAGGCCGAAAACCAACATCACGGTAGTAGATTTAGCATCTAAATATACTTCACTCTTCGAAAAGCTATATTCAGATGTTTGGAACTGTGAGGAGTAATGATCGTTGCTATATGATGCTTTCGTTTGTGTAGGTCTGTCCTGTATGCAGTGCCGAAGTCCCAACGTCTCAGATGAGCTAGCAGACTCGATGATGATGTGATGATGATGATGGAGTTTTGCAAGACATGGGAGAGCACTAAACTCCAGGTTGGTGAAGAGTGGGACATTCTGCAAAAAGATGGAAGCAAATAAGAGATGGCTTTTCCATCTTTTGCTATATTACTAAATCTAAGAGCAAATCCAGCTATATTATTGTTCATTCATTTTCTTGTGCATGATTTTATACTTATATTCCCTTTTGGGGGGGCCTAGTTTCTTTCCCTCATCCAAAATGCATTTCGAATTCTCTGTTTTGCTAATTAATTCTCCCTCCTTTCATGAATTATTGTTTCATTATTTTCCTTTTTATTTTTCTGTAAATATATCTCATATACTTTTTACTATTCACAAGACTAATTATTTCATTATTTTTCTATTTGTTTGTCTGTCTTATTTACTTTTTTTTATATAAAAGTGAAATTCACCTTCTATTAATTTTGTATATTTTTTAATTTTGCATCAAGTCAGAATATGACTTTAAATCACATACTGTAAATTGTAGAGGTAAGGAATAGAATATGTTGAAAATATTGAGGGGTTACACTAAAAATTATGAGTGCTTACTGAATAAAATTGGCATTTTCCCTTTAAAATATAGTACTCCATAAATATTCAAAAGTGGCCACTGACATTAAAATTGCTAAATTGTGAAATTATTCAGTCTCCATTGAGCGTTTGTTCAAATTTGTCGACCATAAATTGGTCGTTTTCTACACATTTTTTGACTAATTCTTGTTTCTATATCGCAATTTGTTGATAAAATAAGTTAATACTCCCTCCGTTTTTCCATAGTTGAGTCATTTTTCCATTTTTGGTAGTTTTCTCATAGTTGAGTCATTTCCCTATATAGTAACTTTTTTCTCTTTCTTACTTTACTCTCGCTTACTTTATTCTCTCTACTTTATTCACTTTCTACTTTATTCTCTCCACTTTTTTCCCTCTCTTACTTTTTTATCTATTTATTTAGCACACTCAACATCCATTTCTTAAACTCACGTGCCGAAAAGTTTTGCCTCAACTATGAAGAAATAGAGGGAGTATCTTTCACTTCGGAGGGCAGGTCGTTTTCAATGTTTTTTTATTCCTTAGCTAAACCACCAATTGTTGGATTTGTATGTTTATATACTTTAAACTTTAATCGGTCAATTAGAATATTATGTTTTTTAATCAATAATTATCTAAGAATAAAGCACCCAATCAAATCATTTTATATATATGTAGGGGCAATGATTTGTGCGGATGGAACTTTCACCAAATGTTCTTTTCCACTTTAATACTGGTAAATGCATGTCATAAATTAGAAGCATGATAATTTTTTTTGTGGATAATAATAATTTAAATCACAAACTATCATTAAATTCTTGATAATAAAAAGAATATTAAATCACAAAGTGTTTAAATATTAAGTATTCTATTTCAAAGGCAAGATAACTAGAAATCCACACAATCAACGTAGCATCTATACATGTTGAATCAGCTAAAACTCGGTAGATGAATCAACTAACCGACGCTAAGAAATTGATGAACGAACTATGCCAACTGACCCTTCAAGACCGACACTCCTCAATTCTTCTTCTTGATCGAGGATTTCCGCAAGCCCTCTCTTCAATTGATCTCTCCTATATGATGTGTATTCTCCCTTTTCTTATCTCACGCTATGAGTGTGTATCTGCTTTTATACTCACACTCCAACAAACTCTCACGAGCTGTGATCCCATGCATTCGCGCTCATGTGCACCTCAAGGATTAACTAACTCAACTGACGTCGCTCCTTGAGGTTCTGAGATGCATTATGCTAACAACTTAAAATGAAAAAAATAAGTATTCTTCTAACTTAGAAATACAATATTTTCCTTTTTTTATCATCCCACTAGAATAGCATAATCTTAAAATGAAAACACTATCATCTTACTTAACTTATAAAACAAAATTACATAAAACCTCATGCCCAAATATACATTAAAATGACAAATTAAACATTAATCAATAATTCAATAAAATATAACTCAATCCAATTTAGTAAAATCATTTGTACTATACATCTCCCTAATAACATAGAGAGCCTCATCGAGATTGCTCACGTTCAGAATCCGATCGAGTAATCGAGATTATCATTTAATGTATTAATAAAATTTGATACTTAATCTCCGAATAATGGTATATAATATTATTCTAGACTTATTAATCTAATTTTTGTATGGAATAAAATTTTTTAGTCAAAGTTTATACTCCCTCTGTAGTTAAATATAGATAATAACTACAGATAACTAGAGAGAATGGAAGAGAATAAATAATTAAAAATATATATCTTTTAATTAAAAAATAAAATAACTTAGCTACATCGAAACGAGCTTAAAAAATAGAAGTTGTATTACTTTTAATCAATCTTAAAAAAATTAAACAAAAAGAAAATAAAACGTGGGCAACAAAATGTGCTCAAATTCAACAATACATAGCTAAGAAAAAACCTTCATGCAGCTAACTTCTCTCTCCTCTCTCTCTCATTCTCATGGCTGCCGCCAAAAAGGGAAGAAGAAAACACAGTAGATGCAGCTTCCTCTGCTCCTTTGCAAGCTGCTTCGGCGTTTCCAACAAAGTCTCCGCCGATCATAGCGACAGAAAATCGGTCTCCGCCCGCCGCTGTGCTATTCCGGTCAACGATCCGTCGGAGACCGCGAAGACTTCGACCAGCGAAATTCTCGATGTCGAACAACACGAAGAGGTAAAGAAGAAGAAGAACGCAACTTCATCTGCAGATCAACCAATCATCACTAACAAGGTAGCTAATTATCTCTCAATTCATCAATTCGCATCAATTAATTTAATCACGCTTCGACTTCGTCGCTCATAAAATTCACAATTATTATGAATTTCAGAGACACGAAAATCGAGATGAATCAAGTGCAATAACAACGAGCTCGATTGTAAAATCGGCGGAAGAAGAGAACGGCGCCGTCAATGAGGCGACGACGAGCCAACGCAAGCTGTCACACTCGGTTTCTCTGCCTCTGCCGCATCAGAGGAAACAGAATCCGCCGCCCGGCGAATTCGACTCGACGGTTGGCGCGGTGATCGTGTCGGCGACTTTGGTGGTGACGGTGATTTGGGGCAAATTTTGGGCGATTGTGTGTGCGACGGCGTGGTTTTACTTCGTGCCTCGAATTAGGGCGAAAATGGAGGAATCGTACGGCGATAAATTGGAGAGCGGTGAAAGCGAGGGTGTTGATTTTGATTCGTGGGAGTATAAGAAAAAGGTTGTTTTGCTCCATCGAAATCAAAAGCTATGACTCTGAGTAACTGATTTTGCTTTTGTAATTATACTCTTTTTTTTTTTTCTTTTTTTAGGTTTAATTTTGATCGAGTTTGTTTAAATTGGGGTGTTTGTTTTTCCCAACATAATCGTGTCTTCGTGTTTTCATATATACAGGTAAAAGTTATGTTACACGTAGTTGTTGGAATAATTGAGTGAACAATTACATAAAGCTCTTTATGATGATTAACCGAGAACGACGGAGAAAGAGCATAAACTGTAGAGCGGAAGCGTGCCTTGATTCATAACGAATTGAAATGCGGAATTGCTTTACCGCGGCTATGGATCTTCCAAATGACCAGAGACGTCCTTCACAATAGTCTGCCGAGATAATACAGAGATATTGAAGGTTCTTCTGACGTTTGGGGACCATAACCCTAACTTATATTTATACATAATATAAGTCCCTTTATTTTCTATTCGGTCACTCATCAAATAGAAAATCTCATATGGTATCTACACTTATTTCCATAACGAATAAATACACTTTAGTCCAAACTTTAATCTTTAATAGATCACTTTAATTGGGCAACTGAAAGATAGTCATGCAGATTAAATTAGTCATGTGGAAGCCCAAATTTCTAATTATACTAACTTGGATCATCATTTATGATCACCAATGTAGTTCAATTCAAAGTTGAGAATTAAGTACTTTGTTCTATTTTACAAATTTTGTTTGATTCTAGTGACAATAGTCGTTCAAATCACGAAATATATATTGGTTAATTGCAAAATTCGAAAAAGAAATATGAAATTGAAAGTTTTAATTTTGCGTTGTTCTCTCGTCCGTGTATGATTCAAGTCGGTGTCTTTTGGTAATACTCAGAGCCATGTTGTTGCATTAAAATTAAGATAACAAATTTTTATGAATGGCGTCGTTTTGAGATGTTGTTTTGTGTACGGATGAAACACTAGTAATTAAGAAAAATTGACGAAACCCACCAAATTTTGATAAAACTTTGTGATATTAGTTTTCTTCAGACTACTTTAACACCTTAAAAAATGTTATTGATATTAGTACTATGTTAACAAATTACATAAAATCAAAACTCGATTTGTTAATTTGTTTGAAGCTAGAGGTGTGGCATGCATAATTAAACTAGAATAATCGATTCATCGAAAAAACCAGTTATGCGTTCTGATTATGGAATTAGAATCCCCATAAAAATTCTGCTGATCTAATTACAAGACGTGCATACTATGAATGGTGGCAAAAGATTGAGAATTTTGTATCATTTTTTTTAATATCACTCAATTCTATCTATAACTGCCTCATCACATCTTCACCTATAATTTCTTCATTAACATATCACACACACATCTTCGTCATCTTCGTAAGTTGGTCATTTTAACTGGTTGATGATCCACTCAAATCGAGAACTGGTTCCACAAGGGGAGGACGACGACGCCATGACAACTCGTCGTCTTGCCTAGAAATCGCATCACATACTTCCAAGTTCAGCATTTTTCGCATAGTTTGTTCGGTTTCAGGTGGATCCTTAAACGCTAAAAAATTGGGGATCAATGGCCAACTTTCAATAAAAATGCTACCAAATAATTTGGTCTAGGATAAGGTTAGAGAGTGGATAACGACTTGAAATTAATTGCCTAGTTAATTTGTTAAGAGTATACTTAATTGTTCACCAGAAAAATAATAATAACGAATGGACAAACAAGTCAAAACTAAATTAATACGTATGTTCAATGCTTATTACAATATCCATATGGAGTTGGTGACTTTGTAAGTTTATTGATTTGTTAATGTGCCACAAACAACATACTCCAAACATGCCGACAAGTACCCAAATCTATGGACAGTTGATCCTCTTTATTTTCTGTTCATTTTTATTACTATCACTTTACAAGTCATGCCTTTATCATATCTAATTAAGGTTTCCATTCAAAACAATGAGCATTTTAATTTGATATATTTGTGACAACAACATGGAGTAATATTAAATGTTGGAATGGTGTTTGGTCAAACGACTTTGACTAATAATAAATGTTACAAGGCATTAATTTTGTGAAATTAAATGCAATAGCATCGATCTACGTTCCGAGTAGATGACCGTAGCATATTCATTTTCTCAAATCCGATTCCCGTTAAGTGAGAAATAATATATTAAAGTTAGTCACAATAAAGCTAGAAATGAGCTATGAGAAAAACTAAGGGATTAATTAACTAAGTGTTAATTATCCCACATCGGGGGTGATAAACTTCTTTGATGAAGTATTTAATAAGATGAATTATTATGTGTAATAATTATTGTGGAATAAGATGGGTGACAGAGCCCACACGCGCACGCCACCGGCGCCCGCCCGCGAGCCGTGCACCGCGCACCGTGACCCCGACGCATAACGGGAGACAAAAGGTCCCGGATGGACCCCCGACGTCTGGTGCACCAGTCAGTAACCCCCAGCGGTTACGGTCAATGGCCTTGATGACAGACATTATGTCTGTTGACTCCAGCAATCAGAGAAGCTCTGCACCCGCCTTACTCCCATTCGCCGGAGCTCTGCCGCTAGCGGTGCTGCCACTTCAAAGACGAAGCCGTTTTATCTTTGGGGACGACACGCAAAACCGAGAGCACTAACGGGGCGTATCTCGTCTTGCGGAAAGAGGACTCATCGACTCGGCTTACCACTTTCCACAAGTTTTTCCGTGTAATTTTCTCTTTATTTTTACCGTGTAATTTTCAACCGGCAAGTTTGTATCTCAAGATATTTTTTCCAACATTAAATATGCCGACAGTTGCCCAAATATTGTCAGTTCAATTTTATTATCACTTTTCATGGCTCTACCATATCTAATGAAGGTTTCAAAAGAATTTTAAAAATTATTTACATGAGGTTGTCTTTAGAATCTAAAATATATAAAAAAAAACTTTCACATAATATAGAGAAGGTTTTTAGAGAATTCAAATAAGCGCGTGTGTCATTTATATTTTCTATTAATATATTAAATTATCAATCATTCAAGAAAAGCACAGTTAGTATTGACTATGAGTATTGATAGTCATATTTATTGCAAAATAAATTAGATGTCGAATATTTAAAAATGAGGGATTTATCATTCAAGCTCACCAAATTCGATCTAAATAAAATAAACTATAGGAAAACATAAATAAACAAAAACAAAACCAGAAGCAATTAAGAATGGGCTGATAATGTAGGGGTGCGTAAATTCAGTGTGTATGGGCAGTTAATAAATTAATTAAGCCCATCAATAAAAAGCCTAAAGTTAATCATTTGTAAATTTGTAAAGAATAGCTAGGTTGGTAACACGTTTTTATTTTCCATCAATAAATTGGGATTTCAAGTCATCACAAATGCAACGAAACGTCAATGTTTCTTGCACTTCCTTGGATATCTTTCTCACTAAGTTGTTCATTATTATTTCTACCTTTTATTATTTTTATTAATCACAAACATTATTTTTTATATATCGAAGCTTTATACAGTACGCTTAGCTTTAAAACAAAAAATAATTTCCAACTCTATATCATCAGGTCAAAACATGTTGCATAAACATAGATTCAATAGTGGTATTTTATATATTCAGCTTATTTCAAAAAAAATCACGAAATTTTTGTTCCATAACCGCAATTTGTAAATCAACGACATTTTTTCTTTTATCTTAATTTTTTATTACCTTTTCTTACTATTTTCATAAATCAACGTCATTTTTAACATTGATAAAATATGCCGTTTTGTACACGCATGAGATATTTGCGAAAAAATTGAAGCTTAGTGATTTAACACTTCATTTTCAAACACCATGAGTCTGACTATAATTTGATCAAACTTCATCATCTAAATTAATATTATTCCTAAATTATAATGCTTAAAAATTGAAGATGATGAGATAAACTGAATCTTACCATAATGCCTTTGAGATTAATATGATCGTCGTCCGATGTTATTTTGTTTCTCTCTATTATTAACTCAGCAAGCTGAGGGACATAGTGTCCTGAAACGTTAAAAATAAACGTGTCTAATTAAATGTAAATAAATTTAATTTGTTAATTCAAATAATTTCCTCATATAAACCAACAATAGAATTAACAATGATTTTAGTTATGTTACTTACCAGCATAACTGTCCCCAGCAATGTAGAATTCAAGAGATTTAAATTGGGGAAACCTTTTTAACCAGCCCACTAGAAAATTGTATGAATCCATAGCTAATTACACAAGCAAATAAAAAAATGCAAGTCAAGATTAACTTAACAGAGGGAGTAATACGTGGCAAGACACTTTCTAGTCATAGATATTTTCATTGCTTCGTTCAAAGTTAATGAAAAGATACAAAATTAATTTTGAATGTCGAGAATAAAAAACTGAAACCATCTCAAAGCTACTACTTTACTAATTATTTTTCCCTTTTGTATTTAAAGATGATTATTAATAATTTTTTATTTACTGAGATTTCGAACTCCTCACATATTAATTGAATGAGAAACGCCTCATTGTCTAGCATAGCTTTTAATTTTGGTTTAAGCTATCAAATAATAGTTCTCCATCCACTTCTATGTATCATGATTCAAACCCTCAACTTATTATTAGATGAGAAATATCTTACCAGCTAAATTGTATTTTGTCGTCTATCTCTAGTTTCTGGGTCTACATTGAGAATTTTCATGTTTAGAATAAGAAACTAAAAGTCACTAAATTAAAATATAATAATAATTTCGATCGATAAAATTTTAAGGATATTATGGTATCTATTAAAAGTTAAAACCAAAATACATTTTAAATTATTAATCATTACAATACTGACTATTGTTTTTGAGCAATAATACAAGGGCTTTCATTCGCTAAATTTTCTCTTAAAATAAAAAACTATAAAATTTAAATTTACAACTTAATTGTTTTATAAATGTTTTAAAACTATTGAGACTCGTAAGTTGTGATTAAGGGATTATTGGACATTAATTTTATTTATTTTTTTTTTGAAATTAAAATTAACTCCTATATAAGGGAGGAAATTACAACCGATGTCAAGAGGACTCAAACTTGTCACCTCATGAAATATTGTCTAAACTCCTTGCCGCTAGGACAAAGGCTTTGGCGGATTATTATACATTAATTTAGATTTATGATATTGCTATTTAGAATGTCCGATTAGTTTTTACATTCATATTTTGTTTACAAAAGAAAGGTTCAAGATTAAAATGAGGACGAGCTACATGCTATCAACATAATTAAGCCGATTAAAATAAAAACAAATACTAGTATATCTTATTTTTGTCTTTTTGATGAGTACAAAACGCTCAAAATATTACAAAAAAAGGAAATTCACGTCAGACAACAAGTACAACAATTATACGTACAAAGATATCAGACACAGTATGTATGAAAACACGATAAACTAGACACATTATGTATGAAAACACAATGAACATAATATTGATTTATCCCATGGTCAGAGTGTATTGAACTCACAACCTATTGATCTAATGAGAAACGTCTTATTGCCTACCTTTAGCCTTTAGTTTCGTAAAAAAATATTAAAGATAATTCTCCATCTATCCCTAATTTTCTATTATTATGGTGGCTCGAATCTCCCAACTTATTTTTGGACGGAAATCGTCTTAACAATTAAGTTGCGCCTCTCGCCTCTTAGTTACACCGTAGACAATGTGTCCCGATTAGATGATTTTGGAATATTGAAAGCCTGAAGGGTCCAAATATGCATTAAATAATGATTTAGAAAATAAAATAATTTTATTAGTATGTTGTGGGTCCTTGTATGCCCCTGGCCCTATATTTTCTATATGATGGGCTCTGGACTTTTGTGCTAATTCTGAATAAGTTCGATTGTTTAAACTGGGCCTTATATAAAATGGATTAACTACATAATTTTATTTGGTGATGGCCCAATATAATCATGGTCGGAGAAGAATTAAGGATTGATATTTAATCAAAGAAATTTAAAATAATACTGTTTTGATTAAATTTACATATTGATATAAATTTTTAATAAATTACATATTAAAATAAATTTAGATGAAGATAAATTATGGTATCTATTAATATTAAAAACAAAATTAAAATTAATTATCATCAATAACGATGCCAGTTTTTGAGCGATTATACAAGGGCTTAAGAAGACCTTTCATTATATTATTAAAGCTTTTCTAACAATAAAAAATAATTAAACTTACAAATTAATTCTTTTATAAATATTGAATTTTTTTATATAGTATTAATTATTAATAAATGCATAAAATATATCTAAATTTTGATTTTAAGTAATTCTATATTTTTTAAATACATGTTCTCATATTCATAATTTGGCATTAGTCCAAATTTTATTGGGCAGTAACAAAGTATGATGTGCAATTCGCATAACATTGGAAAGCATTTGATGATACTCATATAATGGTACATGGTGTATAAATGCTAAATTTGACCACAAAAGAAAAATAAGTTTCATGACAAAAACTAGTAACATTTGAAAAAACTATCATTCAGAGTTTTCCAATGATACGTTGAGATTTTAAACCAGACTTCGAAAATCCAAATTGTTAGAGGATCCGGCAACGGCGGACGTCCGACCGGCGTGCCAAAAGTCTGTGAGGGACGTTCGCCATTAGGCAGCAGGGAGGCGGACGCGGACGTGCGTTGCGGACACCGGAGTTCTGCGGCATTTCGGGGACGTCCGTCGTGACGTCCGCCATTGCGGTGCCACGACGGACGTCCCGATTTTTAATTAAAAAAACTCTATATATACGGCTCGTTGAACTTCATTTCATTCGCACCACTTGTTTTAACGAGTTTCTCTCTCTATTTTCATTTTTTTGAAGATAAATGGAGCACCACGATAGTGATTCCCCCGCCACGAGCGAGTCACAAACGCCGACTTTTCTCGTTAGAGTTCGGGGAAATGCCGGCGAAAGTGCACCGATGTCCGGGATGATGCCCGGAATGGCGCCGATGATGCCCCAACCCCAAATGGCGGGGATGATGCCCGGGTACTACAATATGTACCACCCTTAGTGTAGGATGATGCCCCAAATGCCCGGATTGAGTACCGCGATGACGGGGATGATGCCCCAAATGCCTTGGATGATGATGTCCGGGATGATGCAGGGCATGCCTGCCGCTGCGGGGGGAACAGGCAGGGGGTCCCCCAATCATCTGGGGACAATGTCTATCGCCCCTACATGGATTTATTGTCTAGTGATTCCCCCCAGAGTACTCATCTGGAGACTCAGTTCACCGGCATTGAGACTTTCTCTTTTGAGGAGTTGGGGCTATCTCCGGTCAGGGAGTCTCCTATTGAGATGCCACCAGCGGCAGGGAGGACGCGGAAGCAAGGGAGAGGGAAGGGCAAAGGCACTACCTCGTCCTCGCGTGCAGGGAACGAGGGTGGGGCGGGGGCCGAGGAGGAGGGGGATGAAGCTGGCGGGAGAAAGAGGACCATCTGGAGCATAGGGGAGTGTGTGGTGCTGGCGAAGGCATAGATCAGTGTAGTCGAGGATCCCTACGTCGGGGCTAACCAACATATCGACAGAATGTGGTGGCGCATTAGCCAAAACTATCTCAAATTCAAACCGCCAGGTAGGAAGCCTTACCATGGAGAGCAATGCCGGAAACAGTGAGAAGGACTGAGGAGGCAGCTCAGCCACTTTACCGGCATCTACCAAAACAACCTCCGCACGACAACCAGCGGCATGTCTGCCGATGATGTGAAGCTTCTGTCTTACCAGCAGTTCCCCGACAGTGAATTGGGTTTCGGGAAATTCAAATATTGGGAGGTCTATCTTGTGGTGCAGACTTCCGCCAAGTTTAGTTCGGGTGTTGAAGCTGGCTGGCCGAAGCGGAAGAAGATCAACGCCTCCGGGGAGTACAGCAGCAGTGCCGGTTCCCACGAACTCCCTGAAGCCGAGGCAGAGTTCCCGACTCCTCAATCGTCTTCTCGCCGCCGTCGCCCAGTTGGGCAAAAGACCGCGATGCGGATGGCCAGGGGAAGTGCCAACGGGTTCCCCGAGGTCCAATCGGCAACTCCTTCCCAAATCGATCCCGAGCTCCCCTCACTCGCCCGCATACAGCAGCATGAGACCCTGATACACACCATCGAAAAGTGGTATGCAGTGACTGACCCCTTATACAAGTTGATGCTGAAGGATGTCATCGACAGTATGCAGCGCGATTTGGGGATGCCATCCCTGCCCGTGAGTGACGCCGGGACCGACCATGGGCACGACGGGACTGGCGGCGGGAACGACGAGGAGTGAGAAGGGAGCCGCTTTTGTCGAAGCTTGAGGTTGTTTTTTTAACTATGTGTTTTTTTTAATAATTATGTATGTTTTATATTTTAAATAAAGTGGTTGCATTTTCTCTGTATTCGTGTCGAAATTTTAATTCCGTAAATTGTTTAATTTGATGAATTTGTGAATTTTTATTATTGTGGATGTCCGTCGGGATGTCGTTGGGGATGTCCGCTATTGTACAGTGGGATGTCCTTATGACGTGGCAGTGCAGTGAGATGTCCTTATGACGTGGCAGAAGGTGTTTTTGGGAAGTCCGTCGGGATGTACGCCGGGACATCCGTCCCACTGTGGATGCTCTTAGTCAACAAAATTTAGATTATACCGAATTTAAAATAAAAATAAAATTGCTCTATTTTTAATCAATATAATATAATTATTTTAAAACTAAAAATTTGTAAATTGTTTGTACATTTATATGCAACTAAACTTAATTATGTTAAAACTATACCATTTTGGTTTTTGTTTAAAGTATGGTTCGGGAAAAAAGTATTTTATTGGATTGTGTTACTCGTGGTTGTAATTTTATTTAAAAAAAATTTACCGTTTAAAAGTACCATAATACCCCAAACAATAATCGCGTAAATTACATACAGTAAATATTTTCCAATTGATTTTATTTGGCAAATTAAAGATGAATTTTGACAAACGAGATATTTACAGAATGCATACACTGTAGTCGTCCCCTCTCTCTCTCTCTCATCTACTGCAAAAAAATCACCACCACTACCTCCACCGCCTCCGCTTCCCGCATGCGAAATTGGCCTTCTCTCCTGCTCTATCACCGTGATCTCCGCTGAAACCTACCTCCGTAGCACCAGAGGTCGCCGGCTGCGGATTGACTTCGTTTCAGGGGCCTGCTGCCCCCGGACACCTGTTGTTTACGCTAGGGCTCTTCCCACTGTTCCACTGTCGGTTTTTGCTCAGAATTAGGTGGAAATAAGTTGGAATCGGAGGTGAATGGCTCCGGGGCGCAGGCGCGGAGCGAAGGGGGTTAAGGCGATGAGCGAATTGAGTTTGGGCGATCTCGTTCTCGCCAAAGTTAAGGGTTTCCCCGCTTGGCCTGCCAAGGTACATTCCTGTTCGCTTTGATGCTTTTGTTGATTGTGCTGTTTTCTTCGCCTGCTTTCTGTTGATTTTGTTGTGGAGTAGCTGTCTGCTGCCGTGAGTATTCAATTTCTCTGCTCTTGGAATTTAATTTTTATGGCTGGCATCGAGGTGAAGTCGTCGCTCTGTGGACTTGCATTATACGCTGCTAAGTTTGACTGGAATTAGCCCTTGCAAGTTAGATTGAGGATTATTATTTAGAGAATCTTAAATCTTTTAAGTTTAAGTACAAGATGAATCCAATGTTTCTGGTGTTACTGGATATGTAGGTAGGCCCTGATGTGCTTAGTAAAAAAGCTTCTTCCAGAGCCATCTTGTTGACGACCACATGTATTATATACTAGCATCCAGTTGTTGGTCCTGCCACTATTCAAGGTTTTGATTAGTTTCCTTACAGATCTTTTAAAAGCGAACAAACATATCAATATTAATCTTGCATCTATGTTAATAGAACTTGGTGCCGCTTATCTTGGTTTCCAATGTTTGTTTACACGTGCCTCAGTTAGATTAAGTTGGCTGAATGATGGTAATTTCTTTGTTTCTTATAGTATCTGTTTGACCTTATGTGAGTTGTTCACTGATGCACGTTGTTTAATGGCTTCAAAATTTCAGATCAGCAGACCTGAAGACTGGCAGCGTGCTTCCGATCCTAAAAAATGCTTCGTCCAGTTCTTTGGTACCGCAGAAATGTGAGTACTTCCTTTCTGTCTTTTCACTTAGTTGCACTAGTGGTGAAGGGACTTGATTAGCATTATTCGTGCTAAAGTTTTTATTAGCCTTCTAGGTACGTAAAGAAAACTGTTTTTACTTGAGGGAGTGATGAATACCTACTACCCTTTGTGTCCTTATATTGCTTTGAAAAATATTGTCTATGGTTTATGATTTTACAGTAGATAACATAAAAGTAAAACAATGATAATAATAGTAATAATAATAAAAATACCTACTACCCCCTTTTGTGTCCTTGTAGTACTTATGGTATATAATTTCTTCAATAAACTTTTGTAAGAATAGAAGTTAAAAAACATCTGCTTCATGTCCTGCAAGTAGGTTCTTTTACTTGGGGTTCTCAAATGCTGTTCTGAAGATATTGGAGTCTTGACATTTTGTATTGGACTAGTGGTACTCGTACATCTATGATATTAGTAGTATTGACTGTTTCTCTATAATCATTATGTATGAAGTATTATTCAAAATTCTGATTACATTTGACATTTGTAAATATTTTCTCATTTTTTCGCACTATGGATCTCAATGAGGATGTACACAAATTATGCTATATGGTAAGTAACCCGATATGCTATGGTAAGTGGCATTCCCCTGACTTATTCGCAGCAGAAAACACTCAAGAAAGGCCAAAGGGAATTTATCATTTTTTAAGTGATTCATATGAATGCTTTTTCTTCATTCATTCAATTTTGTTCTTAATTATATTCTTTTGGCATACTGGCTAGGGAATAACAAATATAGTTTTAATTTTTTTTTCTTTCTGGGTTTTCTCCTTTTATAGAGCTTTTGTTGCTCCTGTGGATATTCAGATATTCACCAATGAAGCGAAAAATAAACTGTCTGCTCGATGCCTGGGTAAGACAGTTAAATACTTCGCCCAAGCAGTGAAGGACATATGTGAGGAATTTGAAGAGTTGCAGCGAAAAAATTTTAGTGGTGTGAGAGATGATGACAGTACACAAACTAATTCACCTGAGGCACATTCTGTTGATTCAGTGGTAGATGAGGTCTTGGATGTTAATCGAAATAATGGGATTGCGCCAGAATGCAAGTTGGAAACTAAAGAGTCTGATGACCCGGACTCTGGTTTAGAGCATCATTTGCACAAGCAAGATGAGGTGGAATGTCTAGACGTGAAGCCTTATTTGTCAAATGAGGTGAATTGTAGGTTGTCCCCTCCTGTATCTTTGCGTAAGAACAATAAGCTCTCTTCAAACCACAACAATGTTGTAAAGGATTCACTATCAGTGTCTAGCCCTTCACACCACTCCCTTAAGAAGGAAGATTCTCTTGATAGCAATGTAAAGGGCAGATTAACTGATGGTAGCCAGAATGAATTGACAAATGGACACAGACCAAAGCTGGCAATGGGCTCAAAGAAAAAATCTCCAGGTGCAGTACTTAGAAGTGGTGGATCAGCTGTTCCTCATGATCATAAGGGGGAAGTGATGAGAAGAAAAATTGCTTCAGGTGACAGCATGAAGCTTTCATCGCCTGATATTCCAAAATTACATTTAGAGGTCAGTAGTCAAAAGAGGGAAAAAAGGTTGCTGAAAGAAGAAAGGCAATCTGAGGCAGTACATGGTGTCCAACAGGATGCTAAAGTAAACTTTGAGTCACATGGTGATGTTAATCCCCGGAAAAAGATGAAGGTCCAACATGGTAGTGAAAAGAAAGGGTCTCATACAAATGAAATATCATCTCCTGCCAAAATATCAAAACCTGCTGATACTGGAAAGGATGCTAACTTGATAAAAGCTCAAATAAACGGCAAAAGTTATTCTAGAGGTCCTAATAATGCCCTTGATGACAAAATGGCTGGTAAAGATCCTAAAAGGTTTACATCAGTTGGGAAGGCTGAGGTCTTGCCCATTAGACCGCCAATTGTTAGTAACACTGAATTCGACAACGATCTCCCCCGAATAAAGCGTCATCAGCGGGAACCGGAAACAATGTCAGGCGCTGCCTTGATTTCTGAAAATAGACCGGGGACTTCTGTATCACATAAGACTGACTTAATAGTTTCTAATCCTAACAAAGTCATATCTCCAGTTGTGCAGCTACCATTGAAGCGTAGATCTGTCCGCATATGTGGTGATGATGATGATGAGTTGCCTAAAACTCCAGTTCACGGAGGAACTAATAAGGTGTCTTTAACTCCACGAATGTCAGATTCAAAAAGGAAATCTGTAACGCATTGTGAGAAACCTGTCCATGAGTCACAGGTGTTAAGAAATTCAAGAGAAGTTGATAATGTGTTAAAGGAACAGGTACAGTTTAATCGGGCAATGAATAAGCTGTTATCTCCTGCTGCTCAACAAGGTATGGAGAAGAGAACACGAGAGTCATCAGCTGCACATGTATCTCCTAGTCCTCAGAAGCTGGACTCTGAGAAGTTAACCCCGATGGAGGTTAAACTAATTCCAGTTTCTCCTAAAAGGTCCTCCCAGCCTGTTGGTGGTGAGAGAGTATCAGGAGAACTGGAAAGCACGCAACCCAACAAGGCACCTAGTAATGATTTTAGGAAAAAAACTCCAGCAGGAAGTGAAAAGAATGCAGCATCGTCTGATAGGTCAAACGCATATCCTAATCAATTGCTAAGTGAAAGAAGCAAGCAACCATATTCTGGGGAGAAAAAGAATACTACTCTAAAATTGGATTCACGGATCAATGACTCTGTGCTTGGGACTTCAAAAGAAAACATCATGTCAGTTCAGGAAAGGTAATGATAAATGCTTGTGATATTATGGGGATTAATTTTTCTGTCTCTTTCTTTCTTAAGCTTGATTTCCCCATTGCTCAGGCTGAGTGTTAGCAAGGCCCACAAAACAAGTCACGCGGTTGACTCAAAAACTTCAGACTCCGTCTCGTCAATGAAACATCTTATTGCTGCTGCTCAGGCAAGAAAGAAACAGACACACTTTCAGAATACTTACGGAAACCCTTTTCTTTTTTCTATTCCTGACACTGAGATGGCTGGACGGGGACCACGTCCTGCACCTACTGCTCTGGCATATGAAGCAAGCAACACACTCCAGCTGGATGTTTTAGAAGCTCCTCCCAGGTCTCCTTGCTCCAGTCTTCATCAAATCCAATCTGATAATGCACATGAGAATGATGAACTTGAGGAGAGGAGGGTAAGCTCTGGTCATCAGGGCACTGGGAGCTCTTTAAGTGGGGGTACTGAGGCATCTGTTGCTCGTGATGCATTTGAAGGGATGATAGAGACACTCTCAAGGACCAAAGAGAGTATTGCACGCGCAACTCGACTTGCAATTGATTGTGCGAAGTATGGGCTTGCCAATGAGGTAGCTTACTGGCATCTTTCTTCAATTAATCCAATTATTCCTTTGTTTTTATTGTAATTATTCTTTCTATTTTTGTCATACTATCCAATTTATCTATCATGCGAGGTTTTTTGTGGTGAATCATTCTTATGTTGTCCTTGAGTTTCTTTTTTGAGTCCTATATTTTATTTGTCAAACTTTGTTGAGATACATGGTAGTTTTATTCCAATATAAAGGTTATGCATGGTATAGAATAATTCTAGGTTTGCTTAGTAGCTGTTGGTGGTTTCACGGTTTCACCTTTGTTAGATTAGGAGTTCTGATATCTGACGGAGAACATAATTATTACTTATAATGTATAATTAATTAGCTGACTCATTCTTTTTCTTTGTTCCATGCTCTGAAATTAGAGAATAATGTATAATTAATTATTTTTCTTTGTTCCATGCTCTGAAATTAGAGAATAATTCTAGGTTTGCTTAGTAGCTGTTGGTGGTTTCACGGTTTCACCTTTTTTAGATTAGGAGTTCTGATATCTGACGGAGGACATAATTATTACTTATAATGTATAATTAGCTGACTCATTCTTTTTCTTTGTTCCATGCTCTGAAATTAGAATTTTCAGATCCTCATACTTATTCTTTTAGGTTGCATTTGGATTGAAGTATTTGAAATAAACATATTTAAATTCTTACTCAGATTTGAAGAGGATCCCAATCCCTACAGAATTCATTAAAAAATAGTTTAAATGGGATTTATGTATTCAAAATTCATATGAAATGAACACCAATGTACTTATCTACCAATTTACTTTCTGGAACTTAATAGGTCCAAAGGACACCTTGCACAACCTCTTTGAAGCCCCAGATGAAAAATACAAATTATAAAATTTTCTTGTTGAGATGGCCAATTCATACGGCTATTTACAGTGAATAAATTATCTACTGGTTTCAAGATGTGTGAGATACTACCAAAGAACAACATTTGTTGTTATGTAGTAGTATATGCTTCTGAGGTGAAGAAAGTGATGAGAGTTTTGAGGTGGAGTGAATATGTATTTTTCCTTGAGAAATACTTGAATTGAGATGTTTTTCCTCTATTGGACAACCAATGATTGTAGGTACTTTTCCATTGATTTGTCTATGCTTAGTTACTGAATGTTCATCTTTCCCATTTCTACACCATTAATTTACTTGTTATTTTCCTTGAAATGGAAATTCTGAAATTCTGATTTTCATGCAGGTTGTGGAACTTCTTATACAGAAGTTAGAAAATGAGCCAAGTTTACATCGCAGAGTGGATCTTTTTTTCCTTGTTGACTCAATTACCCAGTGCTCTCACACCCAGAGAGGTACGGGAAGCTCAAAACAAACTGTTCCCAGAATACCCTTGTCACTCGCACACAGACCCGGGGGGTGGGGGGACACCAAAAAGAGAAAAAGGGACTTGTTGCTATAAACCTTGGTCTTGGGACTTGGATCACTTCTTCTCAGTGATGTCCCTAAAATATCTAGTCGATCTTAATTCATATTGTCTTGTTATTTCCGGACCTAACCTGCTCCAGCTGTACATCAGAATAAATATATGGGGCCCGTTTGCTTGACATGTTCACTCATCATTAACGCGATGGGTTTTTTTCTGATGAACCTGGCTTCTACTGAATCCTCTTCATGAATTGCAGGGGCCTCATATGTCTCTACCGTTCAAGCTGTGTTGCCCCGCCTCATTGGAGCCGCTGCTCCTGCCGGTGCAGGTGCTCAGGAAAATCGTCATCAGTGTCGTAAGGTGACTATATTGTACCTAAAAGTGAGTCGTCAGGCTTTATTACAAAGTACTGAGTATCCTCCTTCAGGTCCTGCGCTTGTGGCTCGAGAGGAAAATCTTGCCTGAATCCGTTCTTCGCCTCTACATGGATGGCTTTGGAGTTGTAAATGATGATATGTCGATCCCACTAAGACGCCCTTCCCGAGCTGAACGATCTATTGATGATCCTATTAGAGAAATGGAAGGCATGGTTGTTGATGAATATGGAAGGTCTAGAATTTACTAGTTGCTCCCTTGATTATGTTTTCTTATGTTTTTACTTTCTAATTGTTCTTCTAGCATGATTTGGTCGTTATAGCTTTGCCATTTCCCGACTCTTTCGCACCTGATGAGCAAAACACTAATAGATTGTTTTGGTGGTTATTGTTGCTAGTCGTGTTTTATTAACTGCTCGTGTCAGAAGACTGCTTTATACCGAATTTTACACTGATTCATGAAATTAGACTTCATTGTCTCCAACAGGAACAACTCACACACATTGCCCAACATTTTACATGCCATAACTCTAACTGAAAAGTTGAATGCAGATCTTTTTATTCTATTTTTTGTTATTCTTTTTTACCTTGTGTAACACTTTGAAAACTATACTGACAGTGTGCACTCTGCAAAACCAGTATAAGTTATCAAACATGCGACTCAGTTTGAAAAATATATTTAAAGGTTAATTATATCCCGATTACTGTGATAATTATCTTTTTACTTTTTTATTTTCTGATTGTAACCTGTATAACAGGATCTGAATGGGTAACTCCCATCTCGTACTCTGAACTTTATGTTTTCTTTGATCTCATATGCCTGCAACTTTTTGTTTGTGTTGGTTTCAGCAATGCATTGTTTCAGTTACCTGGATTTCTGTCAACAAGTGTGTTTGAAGAAGAGGAAGATGGGGATGCTTCTGATACAAGTTTATGCCTGAAAGATGATGGCGCATCACCTTCCAAACATACACCTGCTACAGACAGAGATCATGAGAATCATTCTGTTACTCCTAGTGACAGGCGCCATTGCATATTGGAGGATGTTGATGGTGAGCTTGAAATGGAAGATGTTTCTGGACACCAAAAGGATGAGAGATCATTGATGACCAATGGCTCTATTGAGGCTGCGTCATTGGAGCTCGATCTAGATGATGGCGGGCATGAATCATCTTCAAACACCTCCACTGAATGGCTTCCTTCTCCTGAGGGATCTCCTCCGCTACCAGCTGGATCTCCACCTATGACTCCACCTTTGCCAACTTCACCACCTCCGTCATCACCACCTCCACTTCCGCCTCCATCTTCTCCCCCACCTCCACCTCCTCCTCCACCCACCTCACACCAACATCCTTTTCCACAACCACCTGTTGGCTCAACTCCACCTGTTGGACCTCCATCAAGACCTACTGGTCCTTCTCCTTCTATTGGACCTCCACTGAGACCTGCCGGTTCCTCTCCACCTGTTGGACCTCCTCCCCCACATATTCATCCTCCACCCCCACCTTTTGGACATCATCCTCCACCCTTTGGGCCCCCACCCCATCTGGGTCCTTCTGCACCTTTAGTTTCCCAGCAAGCATTTCCTTGTCAGCCTCCATTGGTTTCCCATAACAAGACTCCACTTTCTCCACGATCATCTTATCGACCTCATCCTTTACCACATGAAGTTGGTGCCACATCCACTGTAAGTATTCTAGCTTGTCCATTCCAAAGGTTTGTGAATTTGTGTATACCACATTGTTATCATGTTGGATATGAAGATTGCTCATGGATTTTTAGGTAAATCAACACACCCGTATTGTTTCTACTACTCATGGCCCTCATATGGATGCATCTATTAAAGGGGAAGTACCGCCGCATCAATCATCTTGTTTTCCTCCTTTTGGGGTCAGCATTGCACAAGAACGTGTTGTCTATAATTCGTCAAGGCATGTGAAATATGGAGAGGATGAAACTTTAATGAATCCCCAAGCTTCACAGCATAGGCAGCAGTATCTGCCTGGTAGTGTGCCTTTCGCACAAAGGCCTGTGCGTCCTGAACTCCCATCTCAACGACAACCTAGCCATTTTGCCCATCCAAATTCAGCTCAACAACATCAATACCCCTCTTATTCATTACCAAACGTTGCCGATGGTCCAAGGCGATATATAACTGATGAGCAATGGCGGAAGCAAGGAAATGACTTCAATATGGATCATCCTCGCAGTGGGTGGATGCCAGGAGGACGGTTGTGTTCAGGCCCATCTCATTCTCGAGCAGGTGCGAATTATTATTTCTAAGGCCAGATCAACCGTTTTAAGCTGGTTATATTAGTTTTGAAGTACTATTATATTGATTTGTATTTCTCCACTAATGCTTTTAGTATAAATTGCTTGGTGAAAGATAGGGCGGAGGGTTTCAGTGTAAATACAGTACTAGTTGTGGCTTTTAGACTAGTTCAGCAAATATTGTAATATTCAACCATTGCTTTTAAAATCTACACTATGCCTGTTACTGTGGTGGCTAATATGAATCACACATGAGCAGCATCTACAGAAGGTGCATGATATAGTACCTTGCATGTGGTCAACTGTGCTGGGTAGATGCTTAATCTGTAAATATTTTTTTATAAAGCTCCTTCCTTTCCAAAATCGTAGTCCCCTTCTACTTTCCGCACGAATTAAAATAATGTCTTTGATGCATAATTTGTCGATAAAATTATAAATTGATTTTCAGTTTGATTCAGCCTATCAAAACTATAATCAATCTGGTACCGAATGAAACAATTCAAATGACTATTGGCAATCCATGATATCCAGTTATTGGCTCAGTGCTACTGGACAATCAAAAACATTGTTCCGTAACTGGCTGATATAGGTATCTCTCATTGGCGAGGTAAAGTAGTAATCTCTGTGGCTATCGGCTATCCTGAATACCAGCCCAGATAGTCCATAACACACTAAAAGCATTTTCTTGAATTGAATTTCTTGCTTGTTCCTGTTGCATGCCACAGATTCCCACCTCCCACACCCCCTGAAAAAAAAATCACGTGCAAAAGAAAAAATGTATATGTATGTCATGCATGAGGGCTTGACAATGCATACTCATTCAGTAGCCAAATAGTTGGATCTTGGTTCTGATGTTATGTATCACAAGAACTTAGTGGGTGGAAACACATTCTTTTAATGTTAATAATGTGTCGTCTGTTGTAGGTTACCATGAACGGTCTCCTTCAAGTTCCATAAATTATCAGCACTCTGCCCCAAATAGTCTACCTCCGTCTGGTCAAATGCCAGGTGATCTTTTACTGCATACAACATCACTTTTATTTGTATCACATAATCTGTGGTTACAACTTACGACAACTCTGTGTCTTATGGTAATATATTTTGTTGCTATGAATTTTTTTAGTTCATGGCGCTCCAATGATGGCGTCTGCACCAAACATACCTGACATCAACTGGAGGCCAGCTTAGACTTATTCTGACTCATGGTTTATGGAGAGCTATTGTGCATTTTCTTATCATTATTTTTACACTATTATGTAGGAATTATTTATTTTACTTGGTACTCATCTAATATACTTACTAAATATATGGTTCGGAAAAGATCTCTTCTAGAACTGCTACTGTAAATAGAGAGAGAGAGAGGATACTGAATAGCGTAAACTAGGTTAGCTTTTACTTTTAGCACATGATGTCAAAATTAATACATTACTTATGCAGACTATTGTCTCGTTTGGAGTCTGTTGCAAATGGAAGTACGAGTAAATTAGTTGAAATCCGACAGCACAGAAAGATGCATCATCCTGGAAAATCCTTGAATGGACAAAGGATAGAGAACTATTGTTGCCGGAGGAGGTAGTTTTTAGCCATCATGAGCAGAATTTTTTTGGTACCATAGAGGAAGGTTTACTTAAGGTACAGGCAAAATAGTTGGATTTGATGAACTAGACATACAGATTGACTATCGCATGTGCATGTTTAGCTGCATCAGGTGTAGGTGAATCCGAAGAATAATTATGCGAATCCAGGACATTGAATATTACCATCCAGTGCCCTTCCATTAATTAATTTTGATCTCGTTTCCGTTTCCAAAATCTCTAATCACTTTCTATGCAAGCCAAAAGGCTAATAGGTGTACAGATTATTAGAAGTTTCAGATCTCCTCACATATTCATTCATTTTGTGTAAAATATAAGTATCTTGCACATGCATGAACACAAACAAACACTTCACAACTGTTCATGACTGAAACCACCAGTTCAAAGTTACTATTCAACTTTTGTCATAGTTCTATTATTAATCGTTACTTGTCTACCTGATTTTCCAGTTAGTACATGTGCTTGGTGTATGGGCATCAGTGTGCTCCAACAGAGAGGTTGTTTTCAATCAGGATAGAATGGAATTGGTGGGAAGCTATCGCAAAATCTTCACGGGACTGATTACTAGAAACATTCCTGACAACAAACATTCAAGGGTGCACTACTAATCTGTAAGCCCTTTTTACTTGCTATCCCAATGCTTGTAATTATACAATACATCTATGAAGTAAATCAGTTGCTAGTAGAGTGTTAAAAGGCCTGCTAATTCTGACAATTTTTCCTGCAACTGCATATTTTTAATCGCTTTGTCAGAAATGTTGAGTGCATGTATTTGTTTTTGATGCACTTGTGCATACCACCAAGTAGAGCATATCGAACATTCGATTTGTAAATCATGTTTTTCGCTGCCTATCTATCTTACACCCATTTGGACACATTATGACATGAGCATTCTTTGAGTTGCATTCTTTGGAACTTTATTCCTTCTTTGGTAAATAGAGTGGATTTAGTCATCAAATCCTTCAATGATCTTTGATTTTGTTGGATATATGCTCTATACAATGCAGCTTGTACTTTAATGGTTGCTATAATAATTTTTTCTATTTTTCAAAATATTATTTTGATTCACCAACAAAAATCATTCTTCCATTTTTTGGTAAAGTGTCCCACCACTTTTTCTCCCTCTCTCATGTTTTGTCTCTGTCCTATTTGTTCAAATTCAACTACTAATATTCCAATGACTTGCCAAATTTACATTAAAACTCATGTTAAAGCATCTTCATTTCAGATATGAATACTAGTTACATTTTGGAAAGTTAATGGAAAAACAAAATCCTTGAGGTGCATATATTTCAAATTAGAAAATAGAAACATGTGATCTATGTTTCAAATCATGTTCTAATTATTGCAGGTGGAAAAGTTGCTTTGGGTTTTATTTTATTTTCTGTTGGAAATTGTTGTCTGCCAATTCCTTTTTAGTACCATTTCTTGCTGTATTTACACGAATATACAAATAGTGCATTATACCTATAAATTATTAATTGCAACATTGCTCTTATTTGGAAATTTCCATTTCTACCTTTTTAAGGAACTATTAGGAATTGTCGTATTGTCGAAAATTCACCTGAATTTGGAATTAAATTTAGAGTATTATACTATTTTGCATAATGAAAGTAAATATTGTAAAAAAAATAGTATCGAATTATTTGTGGGTACTTGTAACGTGTGATGACACATTAGGAAAGCTATCGATAATTTTGGAATTTCTGTATTTGGTGATCTCAATCTAAACTCCCAGTGCTGTTTTTTTAATTTACCTACTATAAATATACTTATATTGGCTTCATTTATTTTATTTCTATTGTAATTGACTCGTATCTTCTATACTAGGAGTATTATTTTATTGTATATTTGTGATAATTGTAGTTGGGTTTTTCTTGGTGGAGACCTTTTCAATCAATTAATGCCATAGTACTGTTTAACGGTGACCAAAATTGATAAAAATTACAATCAATTTTGGTAAGTCAGCTTGTAATTAATGTGCATGGTCGTTTATGGCTTTTCTAATAAACTTGTTGAATTTTGATTAATGTTACTACGATAAATCGAAGCAAAATTTATCCACATCAGTATCTTTTTCGTCTGATCTTTACTAAAGAGTATAATCAATTTTAATTGGAGTTTAGTAAACTTTATTAAGTTTATAATCCGAGTTTGGCCTGCTACTTTTTAAAAAAATGGGATTCTTTTATTTAGCATGTTATTGGAGTCTGGAGAATGTGATTTATAATAGATTGTTTAATACATTATCTAAATTTAATTACTAATTGAAAAATATAATCACAGGAACAATAATGATACAAAGTATAACCCATATGTCCAAATTACAAAAAAGTAAATTTGCTTAATAAGTTATCAATCGAGAATAATAATACTATAATTTAAAATATGGTTCACAGGAGTACTAAAATTTGCTTAATGGATTAATAATAACTGGGATCAGAAAGTTGAGTGCTCACTCTAAATTTAGTGTTATTTTGAATAACTCATTCCCAAATTTATATAGATTTTAATGTTTGACTCGAGTTGTTCAATTGAATAGTAATATCGAGTAACAGACATAAAAAAAAAATTAACAGTTTAATTTTGCATCTAATTAAGAATGAAACAATAGTTTTTGACAGTATTAATTTCCCCAAATCCATTACCATTATAAAAATAATAAAATGCTGATTATTTTAATTAATTTTGTAGAATATAATCGTACTCCTAATTTACCAGATAAACAAAAGCTATGACTTTTTAATTACTGCAACACACACATATATATGTATGTATCTGTGGAGAGAGAGAGAGGGAGAAAGAGAGGAGAATCCCTCCCAGATCCGCCAGTCCTGTTTATCCCCACCACCAAAGCTTCTCTGGCTAGCAAATCATCAAATTCATCGCGCTTCTATGAATTTCTTCGTCAATTCGGGCTTCTGATTTTCATTTTCGTCGCGGATGGAACGATACAGGATATCGGACGATGAAAATGGCGAAGTGGAATTCGATTCCAGATCAACGGAGGGATCATCATCATCGCCGTCGAGATCACTGCCGATTTCGACCTCGCCGTCCGATTCCGCCGGCTCAGGCCTGACCGGCGGGCACAACTACATCATACACACCGTTGGAAAATACGACACCGTCGCCGGCGTCGCCATAAAATACGGCGTTGAGGTAGAATTGAATAAGCAATTGTTTTTATTTAATTGAATTTTCTTACAGCGGGCTGTGCTCATTTAGTATTCGGTATATGGATTGGCGGCTATTTTATTGCGTTTTTCTGCATTCCATTCGCTATTGTCGATTGATGTTTAAGTTTTTAATTCCATTTATATTGTTATAAATGAGCTGAAAATATTATTAGTTTGGGGTAATGCACTTTAATTTATGGTGTTTTGCTCTCTGTTAGTGTGTGAGACTGTTGTCTCATTGTTGAATTTGTTAGTGTAAATCAGTTTCTGAATCAGGTGGTTGATACAATAACTGTACCTTAGCTGGTTATTGCCTTCATTTGTTTGAAATTTTTGTCCCCGATTCTCCATGTTATATGTGACCATGCTTACAAAATCGTGCATCCGGTTTTCTTTTAACCGAAGCTGCTTGGCTTTTTCATAGCTTTTGAGGTTATGTGATAGGTGGTATTTGCCTGATGACTTGGTTTTGGAATGGGATTAGGTGGCAGATATTAAGAAATTAAATGGATTGGTGACTGATCTCCAGATGTTTGCTTTAAAGACCCTTAAAATACCATTGCCAGGGAAGCATCCCGTGTCCCCCACCTGGTGCAATGGTCAAGAGACTGAACGGTACTTCACTTTGATTCTCATTTGCATTATGTTTTGTTTTTTTCATTTATTTGATAGATGTGCCGAAAAGGATTATGCCAAACTGACATTCATTGAAAATTTTGTACTTTGTGCTATCAATTTGATTGATTTGTCTTAGTTGGTTGACAGGATTGAGAAGCCTTGCGAATTAGTTTTTTGTTTTATGTTGGGGATGAGTTTATGTTAGAAGAAGCTGGTTGGCTTTCATCCCGTTTTAAAATTGTACTACTATATTATAAAACCTACTCTGGCCATCTTATTTCATGCTGCTTACTCGGTGCTTCTCAATGCATTTTGTTATTACTAACTCTTCTGCTGCAGCTGCAAATCAGAGGTTCAATGTGTATAATAAAACTGAAGGAGATATCTTCGCTTTCATTTTTTCTTCTAATTATTACAATTGGTTAATCAAATGAGTATCCTTTGAACTACTACACAGTTCATGTATGCTCCCTTTATTTTAGGTGTCTTTCTCTTTCATATACTTTACAAGCACAATAAGGGCTCAAAGTCCAATACCTAATTTTTATTCAAGCGGGGAGTTTTAGATGTCATATCAGTATATAATGTAGCTGTGGCCTCACTCCTCTTGTTAAAATCACACATTATGTACTAGACAATTTAGTTGTACTGACAACAAATCAGGAGGACTGTGGGTGGCTGATTATAATTCGTTTTGCAGGCCAAACAGCTCTGAGCAGGACCCATCCAACCGTCGGCAATCTGATTTATTTGATTCGTTTCAGTCTTTAAAGTTAGGTTCTTCAGAGCCTAAAGTCTCACCAGCCATGAACAGCTTGCGAGGTTATTATGGTCTCAGACAACCAGATGAAAAGGCTTCTTCCGGAGGTTTAGACTCGAATGGGAGAGCTAAATATCTTGAGGATGGGTTTTACACACCTTCAAAGCATCCATTGAGTCATCAAAGGAAATCGAGAAGTGTTGCTAATAATTTGATGTATGCAAATGGTGGGCTGCATGACCCGCTCTTGTCACCAGAATCTGAAGATAGTGGCACTAGCAAATGGATTGAGAAGCTTTTAGGGAGGCGGCAAATGTCTGAAACCGGATTAACATCTTGTCCCCCAGAAAAGCTTCTTAAGGAGGAAAGCAGCAGTAACAGTGGCATTTCAAGTGGAGGCTTAGCTCTCAGGTCCAAGGCAGCCTCCAGAGCTTTCTCAGGTGGAGTAGATGCTGAGTCGGGTGGGATGACCCCAATTCCTTTAAATTTGGGGGAATCACCTCAAACCGACCCTGTCAATGGAGTACGCAAGTCATCAAGTACATCGAGTTTGATGGATACAGATATCAGCGCATTATCATTGCTATGGCCAACGTCAACGTGGAGTTTGAAGCCAGATTTCCAGGCTCTCTCTTCTGCTGCCATGCCTATCTTTGACGGTCTGTCTAAGCCAATGAGCTGGAAAAACAAAGCTGCACTTGATTAGTGAGTCATGTATTCGTCACTCTATTCTTTTGTGCACCTTCAAGGAGCATTCGTTCCACGCTGAGATCGGTAAAAGATGGATTCGATGTGAACAAATATACATGTTTTACGATCATTGGTTACCGATAAGTCTCAGTTTTGATGGTGTTGAAGAGAAGTTGACCTTCATTCACCTAAGGAATAGGGACAGCCAAAAAAAGCTTGTTTTGCTGCTTTTGGAGAATTGATGCAGCATGTACATGCTTTTATTGTAATTCATAGATAGCATGTATATTGGATTGGATAGTCACCTTACCTTTTTGATGACAAGAGAAGAAAAGAAAATTATATTTGTACTTACATATTTATATACACCATTTATATTCTTTCTGCTTCATATGAATCTTATGGAAAGGTACAAAGTTAAAAGGACAGTTTTGTAATTTACAAAATACTAGTGTATGTTTTTCTTTTTCGGTTTTCAAATTATTATTTCTCTTATCTCTTGTATTTTTATTAATTTTATATTGAAATTATAAGGTGGTTGCAAGCGTTGGATGAGGTATAAAAACATTTAACAAATAAAAGGCCAACCGCAATTTGAAATTCGTTTGGATAAGAAAATCCCAACTGCGCGCAATCTACAGAGAGAGAAAGAGTGAAGAGAGAGAGTGACACGTCACCACCTTCACAACCATGGCTGCTCTTCAGCACCTCTCTTCTTCTATCACCGCTCCCCTCCCGCCGCAGCTCCGCTCTCGTTTCCATCCCCGCCGCCGCGGCGGATGTCGCCTCCTCCCTTCTGCCTCGGCCGCTCCTCACTCCGCGCAGACTGATAACTCCATCACCCGCCGCCAATTGATCGGCGGACTACAAGCCGCCGCCGCCGCCGCGATTTCGCTCTCTCCGCTCGGCCGCAAGGCGCTGGCGGCGGACGACTCGCTGTCCGAGTGGGAGAGAGTTTTCCTTCCGATTGATCCCGGCGTCGTGCTTCTCGACATTGCTTTCGTCCCCGATGATCCCTCTCACGGTTAGTTTCCACAGTAGACTTCATTTTTTGCAAATTGAAGTGAAAATTTTGTTAGATTGGCGGTGTAAATTTACTGTGAATATTTTGGAGCACATTGCGGAATAGTTGAAATATCCGAGTAGATTGTACCTTTGGTGGTTCAGTTAGCACAATGATTGACGATATAGCTAATTAAGCTGGTGGAGAATGAAGCAGAGTGCCAATCCCCTTTGATTTGGATGGTTTGGCAGGTTTCCTTTTGGGGTTGTTTATGTTACCTACTGAGTTCGTGTAATTGAGGTGAAAATTTTGTTGCATTGGTGATGTTTTGAATATATACTGAATTTACTGTGAGCATTTCGAAAAACATTCGAAATAGTTGAATTTTTAAATTAGATGCTTCAATTATCACATTGATTGAAGATATAGCTAATTAAGCTGGTGGAAAATGAAGCAGGGTTAAAAACCCATTTGATTTGGATGGTTTGGCAGGTTTCCTATTGGGGACTAGACAAACTTTGTTGGAGACAAAAGACGGAGGAACCACTTGGGCTCCACGTTCCATACCATCTGCCGAGGATGAGGACTTTAACTATAGGTTTAATTGCATCAGCTTCAAAGGGAAGGAAGGTTGGATTATAGGCAAGCCAGCTATTCTTTTGTACACTTCAGATGCTGGAGATACATGGAAGCGCATACCGTTAAGTTCTCAACTTCCTGGTGATATGGTAACCGTCATCTATCTAGCTTGCCGTGCCTTTTTATTTTCCTCAATGTGTTCATTTATTTGCCACATATTGGCGTTCATCTCATGCACATTAGTGTCTATGCTTGGGTTACATGTTGTTAGTTTTATGTGTAGACGCCTTCATTTTCCGGTTTTCATCACATGATGACTAACTTGACTGCCAATACCGTTGAGCATGTTTGAGGATTGCTTTCTTTTTTTATTTATTTCCGTATCATCCACTTCAACTCCAAAACTAGTGCAAACTCTGCTAATCTTACCAAAATAAGGAATGAAAGGAATAGCCTCAAGCAAAAACAAAGCAGGGAGGGTGGTTATATGTAATTTTACAAAATTTACTTTGACTTGGTTCACGATAGCAAAAGCAGCAATAAAGGAGAGACCTGGATTCTTTGACTCGGGCCAGCAAAGTTGTTTCTTGGTCAAGAACCAAAAAGATGGCGAATAGATGCAGCTGGCAACATTATCTGCCAACGTTCCATATCTGTAATGGTTGCCTCTGTTATGACTTATGAGTATGATCATATTACCCCTTTTTCGAAAGGTGGCGAATCTGTGGCTGAGAATTGTTACATTCTTCAAACTAGGGTAAATAGGTTAAAATCCGACAAGAATGGTAGTATTAAACAGTGAGACAACTTGACATAATTGAAATGGCTGTTTATGGCAGTGTTATTCGGCTGGGAGGCAGTGCATTGTTGGAACTTGGAAGTTTTAGTTCATTGATCGGGAAATAATGTCTAGAGATCCTTTGGTCACATGCAACTAGGCACAAAAATGATCAAGACCACATCTTATTTATGTAGTATTTGATTCAATAAGCCACAACCTATCCCTTAATAAAGTTTGTAATGTTCTTGTTTCAGGTATATATAAAGGGTACTGGAGAAAAGGGTGCCGAATTGGTAACTGATCAGGGTGCAATTTATGTCACATCAAATGGTGGATACAATTGGAAGGCTGCTATTCAGGAGACTGTTTCAGCTACTTTAAATAGGTTAGTTTCCTCTGAGATTTAAAATGAATTCGGGTTTCCTGAGTCGCTATATTATTTGTATTATTGTCTCAATATTCTATGCTCGCATTTTGGTTCCCTGTGTACTAGTTACTAGTGTGCACCCTTGCTGTTGCAGAACAGTTTCTAGTGGTATCAGTGGTGCCAGCTACTATACAGGAACATTTAGCACTGTCAATCGCTCACCTGATGGAAAATATGTCGCTGTTTCAAGCCGTGGTAACTTCTATCTGACATGGGAACCAGGTCAGGTAAACTTCCCTAACAACATTGACATAAAAAAAATATAATTTTTTCTACCTTTACCACAGTTAAAGACTAGGAGACAAAGCACCCTTCTATATACTACTCCTAGTTGTTTAATGTTGGTATGAATGTGTTAAAAGTCACGTTAGCTTCTCTATGGACCAAAATGAATTATTTGATATTTTTCCATTCTGAAGTTCAACTCTATTGCCATGTTATCTACTGCTTTTGCATTTGACTACCAAACGATATTTTTTTTTATTTTAGAAAAGCTTATGATGTTGTCAATGTGTATGCAACATCTCAGGCATATTGGCAGCCTCATAATAGGGCTATTGCAAGAAGAATTCAGAACATGGGGTGGAGAGCTGACGGTGGTCTTTGGCTTCTAGCACGTGGTGGGGGACTTTTTCTTAGCAAGGGTACTGGGGTAAGTGACTTTTCATGTAAAGGAAAATTTGCTATTTTTCTACATGTTGCAAGGTAGATATATAACTTTTAGGTAAATCCCCTAATTTCTTCCCTGAGATGTAGTTTCTCACCTTCATTCAGCCACTTATATTTCATTTTCATGAACTTAACTATGTACTATAAAGGAAATTATTACTGGTAAATATCACTTTGACTCACAACTGAAAAAAGGTTTATGCCTGCTTAATAAATTTTCTATCGCAAAAACAAAATGTTGCTTTAGGCCATTTTAATTCTTAGTATTCCAATGCTTATTCATTGAAAACTAAGCAATATTTATCTTTAATTAACAAGGGAAATTGTCGTGTTGTCCGTCTTACTGCCTTGTGTATCTGTTTGATTTGATATTAGTTTTTACCAATCGCAATCATTGTCAATGTTGTCAGATATCTGAGGAATTTGAGGAAATTCCAGTGCAGAGTCGTGGATTCGGGATTCTTGATGTTGGGTACCGATCAGAGGTAAAACTGAATCCTGTTGAGAACTTTCTTTAGTGAGTGTTTGCTGCATTCATGGTCTCACACACAACATAATTCAAATCTTAGTACACTTTCTATATTTTAGACGATATAGGCCTTCCCAACTTATTTAAATTTTCTTTTCTTTGATTTATCAAATTTGACATCCGTGAATGTTCTTTATTACTTGATCATATAATTTGATTGTTTGAAAGTATTTTTTGGGCCAGACAGAGTCATTTAGTTGCTTATGATAATTTGTGAAGACGTGTCATAACGGATGTTGGTTTATGCTACTTGCAGGATGAGGCTTGGGCAGCCGGTGGGAGTGGGGTTCTGCTGAAAACCACGAACAGTGGGAAGACCTGGGTCCGCGACAGAGCAGCTGACAACATCGCTGCCAATCTTTACTCAGTGAAGTAAGCTTTATTCTTTCATCAAGCCATTGACTAATATGCAGTAACCATTCATATAGATGAGAAAGATAACGAGAAAAGGGGGCGGAGACTTTCCATTAAATGATATACTCATGGCTGTGCTTGGATGAGTTCACAAGTTGGTAATTCATGCTACGCAGGTTCATAAATGACAAGCAAGGATTCGTACTGGGGAACGACGGAGTCTTGCTGAAATATCTAGGATGAATAGGCTGCCTGAAATATTTTGTTTAGTTGTCTGTGATCGCCAGTGTCTCATCTCCAATTACATTCAAGAGGAACCATGTGAGTTGATTGCTTAATTTTGTTTATTTATCTGATTCTTGGCTGTTCTACATAAATACATAAGGCTTTGGCTTTTATATAGTACTCCTATTTAGATCACTGGAAATTGGTAAAGTTTTTTTCAAAACGACCTTCGGTTTATCATTTTATGTGTGTATACGTTAGTATATAATTGGCAAACATTGATGAGTTGAGTCTGTGTTCGATCTCACAAGTTAGTTATGGTGTTTCGATCTCCGGAAGAGATGATGTTGCTTATGGTGTTTCGATCTCCGAAAGAGATGTTGCTTAGAAGTCAGTTTTCGCCTTTCAATTTCGACACAATATGAAGCTTATAGGTCGATTTTTAAGTTATAATCTCAAGATTAAATGATGCATCTTTCAACATTATTCTCTCTTACTTTATCAATTCTCTACTTTAACTACTTATTATTATTTTTATAAAACGAGTGCATTATTATTATTTTTATAAAACGAGTGCAGAAAAGTGACTGGTACTCCTAAAATGGGACGCGGGGTACTATTTTTGAATCCATTTTTGATATTTCAAGTTCTAAATAAGATGAATGTCGTCAGTTTTGATCTAATAAGTTTAAGACAAGATATGGTTGAGAATATTTGACGTTCAAAAATCAGATATGGTCTTTTGAGCTCTATATAAAAATGCTTAGTTGACTGTTGATATATTTGATCTTAAATTACTTTTAATGTCAATTTAAAAAAACATGAACAGAACAAGTACTCTCAATTCTCCATCACATCTTAAATCATTTTTTAAAAAATTTTCTTTTAAGATATGATGGAGAATTGAGGATACTTAAGCATGTACCTATATTATGTGTCATATATGGAGTCTTTTTTATAAGTTAAAACTTTTCATTATAAGTTAGCCAAAGATGAGAAATAAAAAACACAACCACGAGGAGAGTGCAAGAAAATATCTCGACGATGAATAACTGAAAATAAGGCTTAGAATCATTTATGAGAAAAGAAAATAAGGTAGAGTCTGAGTGTAAGTTAGTGCAAACAGTTAAATTATGAATAAAAGTTGATAAATAGTGGAGTAGTAGCAAAATATAATATGGATTAATTAGCTCAAAAACAAAACAGTTAATTAGGTAAAAATAAAAATAGAAATCTAACAACATTACAGTTAATATAGTGGCAGTGCAGTTATTCCAGCAGCCTCTTAGTTTGTCTACTTGTGATATTGTAGCATATATTGATGGAGAAGATATAGAAAGTCGCAGGGAAATCATAGTCTGTCTGGTAATTTGTGAGATTGAGATTCTAAATGAAAAAAAAGTCAATACAATCAAAGGTAAAATAGATTATTCCACTGATTGAAGAGAATAACAATAGCACTATTTATAATACTAATACTAACCTAATGAGCAAGACAACCAAGATATGGAAAAAATATGCAATCCCTAAATTATCTAACTAAATAATGCAAAATATGAAAGAGATACGGAATAATTAACGTAAAAGTGCCAATATAAATGGATCGGTTTCAAGGTTCAAACCGGACACCCGTTTTTCGAGTTCGGTCATAACCTCAGGAGGAGGAGGGGGGGGGGCAGAGGGGTCGAGTGGTTCACGTTTGAATCCCTCGCCTCCCTCGCCTTCGTCACAGCCATTGCCGCCTTCGTCACAGCCATTGCCGCCTCCAACTCCGCTGAAAACTGTTTTCTGAAGCATCTCTAACTTGAACCTTAAGTTATTGCAAAACGCAGCCCAAATATCAACCATCCCATGGCTTAAATAAATCGAAATACAACTACCTCTTTGTTGTTAAAAAATTTAATTTGGGAAGTTTATTTCAATATGGAAATTTCTCTTTCTTTCCTTTTATATTTAGGATGTAAAAACATCTTTGTAGATATCTCTTTCCATATTTCATGTGATTTACTCCATTAGTTACCTAGATTGATTACTATCTGCATTATCTTGTGGGATAATTTTTGGAGTATTTCACAGAATTTCAATGCCAAACAAAAATGCTTTTGTTCTTTCATAAGAAACGTGCAATGTTCTTAACACAACTTAAATTAATGAGTCCAAATTATGTTCCAATTGTCAAATATCAATAGTAATTACAAGTGCCCTATGTTCAGATCATATGCTTGTTAAATTCAGAATATCCAACAGATTTTTTCAATTTCTTAGGAAATGAATATCCTTATCTATGATTACAGTGTATCTTCAAAGCAAAAAAAACATAAAAAAACATAACCACGAGGAGAGATGGCAGTTACCATATATATTCTTGATAGTTTGTACAACTTTTTGATTGTCACAATGGGTGACTAATCCAACAAGCAGAAACATGTAGTATGATTTACAACAGAAATGTACATGAGGTGTGTCTCAACCAAAATTATCTGATGCGGTTCAAGTGAGCGAATGGCTCTGACTTCGTCTTTGGTGCAGGCTTAGCAACTTCAGGTGTCCCAAAAACGTTCCAAAATCGAAGAGTCTCATCTCCTGCTGCAGACGCAACCGTGCACCCATCCGGGCTCTGAGCCATGTAAAGAACTCGAGAGGTATGCCCTGTGAGCTCAGCCATCTTTACCATTGACGGGTACTTCCAGAGAGTGAGCTGATTGTGAGTGAAACCGTGTGAACTCAGCAGCTCACGCTCATTTTTGTTCCACAGAAGAGAGCAGACTTGTGAGCCGGTGTCAACTGAGTTCAAGCACGAGCCGGTGTGCGTGTTCCAGAACTTGATGCATCTATCTCCAGCGCCCCCGCCCGAGGCTAACAAATTGCTCTGGAAGGGACACCATGCGAGTGCTTTAACAGCAGCGGTATGCTCCTCGAGCCTGTGAAGCCACTGGGTAGGAGCATTCGATGCTGCCATGGATCTGTCCCATATTTGGAGGATGTTGTCGTTACCACCACTAGCCAACTGCTGCCCGGATGCCGACCACTTAAGCCCACAAACTTCTTGGTCGTGTCCGGTGTAGGTTTCGACAATGTGAGACCTCACTCTCACATCATTGTTGAAGATCTGACCATCCATGCCTCCGGTTGTTAGGATGTGATTGTTCCAGTCCATAGCACCAACTCGCGATCTGTGGCCTCCTTTCAAGGTCCTCAGCTGTAACGGAACAGAGTGAGTATTCGATTTCTTGAAAGATAACATCAACATATATAGTCACAAACACTCACCAGTCTGTTAGAGGTGGAATCCCAAAGCTGAACTTCTGAGTTGTTGAGACCAACAGCAATATGCCTTCCATCAGGGGCCCATTTGACACTGGTAACCGGGCCACACTCGTCATCGATGGTAACGAGTTCGGAGGTAGCCCCATCAGAAGCATCCCACAGATAAACAGTGTGCCCAAGAGCGATGGAAAGAACGTTGCTGCTGCCCCAGTCCAATAGATTCAAATAATAATCATCCATAATATCAGGGGCATCTAGTGTCCTCTCAGAAGTCTGCACAAACACACAATACACAAAGTTAGATAACCTAGTAGTACCCAAAATTCCATGTACAAGATGCTCTTCATCAGCACGGACCTGGGGGATGTGACGACGTGGTTTGGCAGATTTGACTTGGTGAGCCGCGGATGAGAAATCACTGGGAATTGCCTCTACCGGGGTTGGTGGTTTGTTCTTGAAAGCCAAAATCCTAGTTCTGTTCATGTTGAAGGTTTCTGCAAGCTGCTTCCTGTATGCTTCCCTTGATGGAGAAGAGCTTGTACAAGGGTTTTCCTTACCTGTAAGCATGTAATTAGCATAATCGAAATCCATTGCCGACCTGTTTGGTATGAAGCGATCCAACTGCAAGAACAGGAAGCAGCAAAATTAACAACATGCACAAACAGTCAATTGACAAAACTCTCTATTGGAATCCAAAAAAACTGCCTAATACAGCACAAATTCAAGATCAACCAAACACTCAGTAATTATGCAATCAACAAAATCAAGTTTTTAGTGGATATTTATTGGAATCCCCCAAAACTGCAAGATCAACAAGACACTTCAGAACTCTAGCAGACATTATGCAATCAACAAAATCTAGTTATTAGTGGATCTATAATCCCAAAAATTGGCTGATAAATCACACATTCAAGATCAACCAAACACTTCTATATTCTAGCAGGAATTGTGCAATTAAGCAATAAACAAATCAATTTATTAGTGGATCTACATAGAAATCCTCAAAAGTTGCCTAATTCAGCGCAAGTTCAAGATCAACCAAACACTCCTAAACTCTAGCAGGAATTATGCATCCAACAAATCAAGTTATTTGTGGATCTACATTGGAATCCCTGAAAAAGGTTTAATCAACCAAACACAAAAGATAAAAACTGACTACAAATTAGCAGATGCAGAATGTCACAAAAACAATTTAGGGGGAAAAACAGCATACATTCTCCTTGGAATTTCTTCTTTGGATGAGCTTCTCTTGCAGCGGGAGATGCGACTTACTCTTGTTTGGTGTGGGAGATGAGTTCATATTTCCTGTTTCCAATATGTTAGCAAAAACAAATAACACAAAAATATGCAAATATAATGCGTGTAGAGAAAACTAATCTAAGGGTAAATCGGAGCCTGCAGGAAGAATTAATCAGTGTAAAAAAACAGTTCAAAATAGGATCAAATTAGTGTAATCAATATCAAAGACAGAAGATTGTGAGCGAGTTTTCACGATTTGAATGAATTGCTTGTTGGTGGGAAAAACAAGTTGAATTGAGGGGTTTATATATTAGTTGAATTTTGTAATTAGGGTTTTTGAGAATGGAATGCGGCGGCGAGTTGTGGTGGAAAAGAGCCGTTGGGATTTGACTTGACGAAATTGCCCAGCTTCAATTGAGGTCTTCTCTTCCTTGATTTTATTTCTATATTAGAATTAGAATTTATAGTAGGTAGTAATTGTCAAATGAATTTGTAATTGTCTGATTAATTACTAAAGAATTAAATTTTGAGTTGTATCACACTTTTTAAAATTGAATTATACATCACGGAGTTTGAAATTTTTGCAATTATCTCATTCGTCTTCTTTTCGGTGAAATACATGATAATGTAGTCAGTGGTGGACGCAGAAATTTTTTCCTGTAAGGGCTTCCTTCATTGCATATAGAGTAAAGGTCCTTTTGGTCCTAAAGATATGACGATTTTTTATTTTGGTCCAAAACATCATCTTTTGAATTATTCGGTCCCTCACATTTGAAATCGGATCACATTTAGTCCGAAATGGACGGAATTGTTAAAATTTAACAGTCAACGAAAACCGCGACGACGGAGGAGATCACAATGCCGGCAATCGCTCCGGCGGAGAGCTTCTTTTTCTTCGGATTAGCGTTTTCGCATGAATTGAGAGGCTCGCCGCAGAGCGAATTGCTGAGGAAGGAGGATTTAGGGTTTTTCGAAAGGGAATTGGGGATTGAGCCGATTAGGCTATTGCTGGAAACATCGAATTGAACTATGGCGGGGATTGGGCCGGAAAAGCAGTTTTTATGCAAATAGAGAGTTCCTAACCGAGTCAAATTGGCGAAACCCGGCGAAATCAGGCCGGATAAGTTGTTCTCCGCTAGATTGAGCCGCACCAGCGAGGTGAGGGAGAAGAGGGTTTGGGGAAGCTCGCCGGTGAAGAAATTGTGCTGCATGTAGAGATTGCGGAGGGAGGTGAAGAGGTCGGGCGGGAGGGGGCCGGAGAGGGCGTTGTAGCGGAGGCTGAGAGTCTACAGATTGGTCATGTTGGAGAAGGATTTGGAGGGGAGCTCGCCGGAGAGGCCCATTCCGGGGAAGTGGAGCTCGACGACGTAGGAGTTGTCGGGGGAGCAGTTGACGCCGGGCCAGGCGCAGGGGATGGGGCTGGAGAGGTTCCAGAGGAGGACGCGGCCGCCCACTGCCGCGCGGAGGCCGAGGAGGGCGGCGCGGTCGGAGGCGATGTTAAATTTTAACAGTTCCGTCCATTTCGGACTAAATGTGATCCGATTTCAAATGTGAGGAACCGAATAATTCAAAAGATAATATTTTGGACCAAAATAAAAAAAATCGTCATATATTTAGGACCAAAAAGGACCTTTACTCTTGTATATATGTGCTTGAAAGAATAACTACTCATTTCGTACATGAAAATAACTTTGTTAATGATAATATGAGTTTAACTGCAAATTGAAAAGTAAATTGAAAAGTAAATTGAAAAGTAAGAGAATGATTTTTAAAAAGTATTGAAAAAATTATATCATACTGAAAAAAATCACAATCTCGTAACAACTATTACTATTATAATATGAATCAATGACAAATATAACACTAAAATTCAAATTAAATAAATCGAAATGTCACTCTAAAGTAGAAATAAAAATAAATAAATAAATAAATAAAAAACAATACAATTAATATTATAGCACATCTTCTAATTATTTACATTAATATAAATAAATTACTCCATATACTAACATTTTCTAACAAAATAGCAGCCCATTTTTTAAAATCCTTCGTTGTGGCGTAATTTTTTAGAATGTCGCTCCTCATGTCATTCCCAGGTGTCATCGAGCACCCACAATGGGGCGCCCGATGCTTGCCATCGTCCTCGGGCGCATCCGATGGCTCCATTGTGGGTGCTCGGACGATAGGCTATCGTTCGCGCCATCGGGCACCATTGTGGGCTCCGCAGACGATAGGCACGGACGATGGCACACGTTTTTTTTTCTTCCAAATCTTGTCTATTTAAACCTCGTTTCTCATTCACTTGTTCATACGAACATCTCGCCTCTCTCATTTCTCTCATCTCTCACATTTCTACCTCTCTTACATACCAAAATGAACCACAACGACGACACCACTAGTTCCTTAGAGGAAGGTAGTCCGACCGGGGATGCCTTAGATGCAGCCGTTGAAGAGGCCATGGCGGAATGATTAGCCGAACTGCAGCGCGAGGAGGCGGCGGCGGCGGCGGAGCTGATCCACAGGCCTATTCGACGTCGGACGGTTGTCCGACGCGACCACGCGGTAGCTCACCAACGTCTGGTTGCAGACTATTTTGCCGAGCAACCACGGTGGGGCCCGATTGTTTTCCGCCGCCGGTTTAGAATGACGCATTGCCTTTTTCTCAGCATTGTCCGGACGTTGGAGTCACGTGATGATTACATGACGTATCGGGAAGATGGCGTCGGCAGACCCGGCCTTACACCGTTGCAAAAGTGCACGGATGCACTCTGTCAGTTGGCCTACGACACCACGACGGGAATTTTCGACGAGTACCTCCACGTCGGGGAGACAAAAGGCCGGGAGTGCCTGAAGAGATTTTGTAGGGGAATTGTGGAGGCCTACGGGGACACATATTTGCGCTGGCCGACTGCTGTTGATTGCCAGGGCCTGATGAAGATGCACGAGACGGTGCACGGCTTTCCTGGGATGCTAGGGAACATCGACTGTATGCACTGGAAGTGGAAGAATTGTCCGAAGGCGTGGAGAGGCCAATTCACTAGTGGATACAAGGGCAGCCACCCGACGATGATCCTCGAACCCGTCGCTGACTATCGGCTCTAGATCTGGCATGCTTACTTCGGTGTAGCCGGGTCGAACAACGACATCAACGTCATAAACTCATCCACCCTCTTCACCGAGCAATGCAATGGCAATGGCCCGACCATCGAGTTCACTTCCAACAGGCTCCCATACCACGTGGGGTACTACTTGGCCGATGACATATACCCACAGTGGCCTGTTTTTGTAAAGACGATCAGCTGCCCAATTGGTGAGAATAGGGTTTTATTTGCGCACAAGCAGGAGGCGGCGCGGAATTATGTCGAGCGGGCATTTGGTGTGCTCCAAGCACGGTGGACAATAGTGAAAGGGTCGGCTCGTATCTGGTTCAAGGAAGTCATCGCCAATGTCATGTATGCGTGCATAAATCATGCACAACATGATAGTCGAGCATGAAGGTGAAAGCATCACCGACTGGAACGATGATGAAGGTGCATCTAGCTCGTTCGGCACGGCGACCACGCCCACCGCTAGAGGATTACTGACGGGCTTTAATGAGGTTCTATCTAGACAGGCCTCAATGCGCAACCAATAAGACCATGCTCAGCTCATGAACGACATGATTGAAGAAGTGTGGGCCCGTAACCGCCTTCGCTGAGTTTGCATATTTTTTAATTCGTATTGCAATGTATTAATTTTTATAAATGAAATGAAGTTTTTTTTTCCAATTTTTGTAGTTATTTAAATATTCAAATAAAAGAAAATGTATAGGGCGCGCCTTAGGGCTCCCCATTGCAGGTGAGAGGGTAGAAGGATAAAAATAATGACGTGGCGGTGCATAGGGCGCGCCTAAGGGCGCCCCATTGCTAATGCTCTTAATAGTATAGACTATTTTTAATTGGCCAACCAAGTCATCTTCTTCTTAATAAGTAATAACCTAGCCGCCATTGTTTTCCTCTGCAATTTTATAATTTCAGCCCCTTATTCACTTCAACATCCAGCATTTGCTCTTCAACGCCATTAGTTTGGTAGGGGCTAAAGATTAGTTTATGAAAATTTTGGAAGTTTTAGAAGAAGAAAAATAGGGGGAAAAAATGGGGAAGGGCTTAAGCCCCTCCCCTCTCCTTACTGTGTGTCCGCCATTGAATGTAGTAATCAATTTTAAACAAGTGGAAATGCTATGACTATATTAGGAAATTTGCCACCTTTCTTATGGTGATAGTACATGTTTATGTAGTTAATGACGTGTTTGAAATCGAATGGCAATTCATCGCATTTTGTCTTAGAGAAGATAAATGAGATAATTACGAAAATTGCAAACTTTTTTATTTATGGAGTAGTTTAGTTTTTGAAAATGTGAGATAAAACTGATCCTATTTCGTGATTTATTTGACAATTTATCATAATTTTTAAAATCATAAATATTCATGCACTTTTTCCACATAATTTGTAGTAGTTGTTAAGACGATGACGAAGTCCAGCTTAATAATGCAAGAATACTATTGAAGAGCTTATGACATTGTAAAGTTCAGCATTCTATACTACTTCCGTCTATTAAAAATAGAAACTATTTCTATTTTGGCCCGTCCTTAAAAAATAGAAACTTTCTATTTTAGGAAGTGAACCTCATAATCTTACTTTATCAAATATGCATTAAAACCCATGTCGTTTCAAATATTTCTATGAATCTATTTTTCAAATACGGAGATAGTAGTTGAAATAACATAAGTGACATGGGTGGAGTGATGATCATGTTAGCTACAATTGGATTATAAAAGGTCTGGAATAGTGCGTAGGGCTAAAAAGGATAATTTGGTCCAAAAAATACTCTATGGGTGTATGTGGTAATATCGAATAGCCTAGAAAAAGCCCATTTGTGTGATTCTCGGAGAATAATTTCATGTTCGTACGTGAAAAGGCACGTGCCCCGGCAAAGCCCACATAACTATATCATGTACGCAAATAAAAAATTTGAATGGTCTCATTGAGGTGCATGAGACGTGTGGTTGAGTGGTTGAGTGGCATGAGACTCGCCCATTCTAAAGTAAATGGTCTCATTGAGGTGCCCGCCTTTATTAGCGCGAGAAATAGTTACTGGGTTGGGTATGTAGCAACTTTATATCATTGGGCCTGATGTCCCACTCATTGAGATGCCTGCCTCTATTAGCGCGGAGAATAGTCACTGCGTCCGCCAGTAAATATCCTTGCTAATTACCAAAGATTTTTTTTAATCAGGCTCACACAAGACTTTTTTATGCCTCGAACATTGTGTCATTTTTTTCTTTCTAATAATTCGAACTCAAGTTGAGCCTTTGTCGGAGTAGAATACGCCTCACACGAGAACTGTGGCTTGGTTGATAATCACAAAAGCTCAGCCTTTTAAGCCTTCACGAGGGCTTAAAGTAAAAATCGACAATTAATTGAGAGTTAAAACTTAAAAATATCAATGCGCTTTTAATACTTGCTCTTAACTCGCATATCAAACAAATAATGTCTTACAACGTAGTACACTTCTAGCATGAATCATACACACAGAGCATAACCCAATCTATGACTTTCGTGGTCAATATCTAGTTCAATTCTAGGTACCTTTTTTCTTGTAAAGGTGTTCACATGATGATTACCTTTCATATACTTCCTCCATCCCACGTTACTTGAGGCGTTTCTTTTCGACACGAGATTTAAAAAAGTTTTGTTTAGTGAGTTAAATAAAGTAGATGAGGGAATAAAGTAAGAGAAAGAAGAGAGAATAAAGTAAAAGAAAAAATAAAGTAAGTGTGATTAGATATTTTGTTTTTAGCCAAAAAGAGAAATGACTCAAGTAACTTGGGACAACCCAAAAAGGAATACGACTCAAGTAACTTGGGACGGAGGGAGTAATTTTTTTTTTAAAAAAGATCATAAATACAAAAATATTTATTATTGAATCTATTTTAGAGAATGTTTTATTTAAACTATTTTCAAATGACTAATACCCGAAAATATATGAATTTTAGGTAAATTTCGGTATATACAATCAATTATGATATAATGATAAAATACATGAATTTTTAGCGTGTGACCAACTTTTTACAATTAAATATTCTAGCAAAATTAAATATTACTCGCATTGACCCGAAATAATTTAAATAAATAAAGAGACACAATTTAAAATAATCACCATTTATAAATATATTTTTATAATACTAATATAACATTGTAAATTACTCCTGTCGAAATTTAAGTAAAATAATGTATTTACTGTGCTATATTAAAAAACAAGAGAAGGAAAAAAATGTAAGGAAACACGTGTCGCTCAAAACCTAGTATAAAACGAGGCGCACTCGTTTCTAAAATATCTGCTTCTCCTCTTTAAACCCTAATACACTTTCTAGGGTTTTTGACGATTCCTTTTTCTCTGCCGCTCTCTCCCTCTCTTAACATCATCTGTTATGGGTAAATCAAGCAAGAAGGCCGCTAAGGTGAGAATCAACGTTTATGTTATTCATCTGCTGTTGCTTTCGTTGAATTCCGTTTGATTTTTTTTTGTTTTAATTACGACTTTTGTAGGTCGAAGCAGCTGCTGTCGTCGCTGCTCCCACCAAGCCTTTGAAGAAAGGTTTGTTTTTAATTCGTTGTATTCGTCATCGTTGATTTGCTGGTTTTCCTATGCTTTTTATGGCGTGTGATTTTTTTTTGTCGTTGTTAGCTTTAAGTGGAGTTATGGATTTGATTTTAGATTGAGTTATTCGATGTGGTTGTGATTGTTTCTGATAGGCTAGAGAGACGCTTTGAGTATAGTTATTGGTTTGATTTTAGATTGATTTACTCTATGTGGTTGTGATTGTTTGGCAGGCAAGAGAGAGGCAGAGGAAGCTATTGAGAAGAAAGTGGTGAGTGCTAAGAAACAGAAGGTGGAAGAAAAGAAGGTTGAGGCCAAAATTGAAAAGAAGGTCCTTAAGAAGAAGGTCGAGTCTTCTTCTTCTGAAGATGACTCTTCTTCTGAAGATGAGCAACCTCCCAAGGTTTATCCCTATACCTCATTTAACATAATACTATTGCATTTCTTACTCGTATAATATTTAAAAATCTGATGTATTGTTTAGTTAAGTCATGATTTTTACCTATTAAACGTTTGGAGATTATTGTTTATATATTTATTTGGGTCTGTTATTTGGCTAGACTAAGGCACCACTTGCCAAGAATGGGTCTGCTAAGTCAGACTCAGAGGAAAGCAGTGGTTTAGAGGAAGATGTTCCTAAGAAGGCCCCTGCTGCTGCTGCCAAGAAGAAAGAGGAGTCCTCTGATTCTTCTGACGATGATAGTAGCTCTGATGAGGATGTTGCCCCAGCCAAGAAACCTGCAGCCCCAGTTAAGAAGGCAGCTGTACCTGCAGCAAAGAAAGATGAGTCATCATCCGAAGAAGAGTCCAGTTCTGATGAGGATGATGCTCCAGCCAAGAAAGCTCCTGTGACCGCCCCTGCTGCAGCCAAGAAGAAAGAGGAATCCTCTGATTCTGAGGAAGATAGCAGTTCTGATGAGGATGTTGCCTCAGCCAAGAAAGCAGCTCCAGCTCCGGTTAAGAAGGCAGCCGCCCCTGCCAAGAAAGATGAATCTTCGTCTGAGGAAGAGTCCAGTTCTGATGAGGAGGATGCTCCGGCCAAGAAAGCTCCTGCTGCCACCCCTGCTGCAGCTCCCAAGAAGAAAGAGGAGTCCAGTGATGAATCTGATTCAGACGAAAGCTCTGATGAGGAAGTAAGTGCATCCTACGTAGCTTGTTTCTGACTTTTTGCATGCTTTCAAATGTATATATTTTAAGTTTTTAATGACTTTTTACATGCTTTCAGAGATTTGTATTTTTGCTTGTTCTTAAAAGTTTTCTCAGCATTGTCTTGCTGCATACTTAATCCATATTGCTTTGTTCTGATTGATGCTTTAATTTGATTATCAGGCAGTACAAAAAAGTAGTAATATATCTTCGCATTCATTGCCTATGTTTTGCAGGAAGCACCCAAGGCTGCTTCATTGAAGAGACCCATTGCAGATGCTAAAAAGGTACTGCTGGTTCAACACCATTATTGTTCATTCCTTCTTAATCAACTGTAGTTTTGCATGCAGTACTGAAGGAATTGTAGTATAATTACTAATAAATGATATGCAGGCCAAGGAGGAAAGTTCTGATGATGATAGTGATGAGAGTTCTGAAGAAAGTGATGATGAACCTCAGAAAAAGAAGATTAAAGGCCAAGTATGTTAATGTTATCTTTTTGCTATATTGTTTCAATACAGGTGAAGATTTTTTAATTAGGTCTTAGTTCATGCTGACATATGTTATGTTTATAGGCAAAGAAGAGTGCCAGTTCCGAAGAGTCCTCTGAGGAAGATGAGTCTTCAGAGGAAGAAGATGAAAAACCTGCTAAGACTCCCAAGAAAACAGTAATGGCCAATCTTATCCTTCTACTGTGTTTTCACTTGACTGTTTCACATGTGTCCTTGTCATGACTATCTATCCTTACATGACTTTTATTTTGTTACGCAGAGTGGAGATGTTCAAATGATGGATGTTGACAATACTGTGAGTGATGTTCTTTCAGTGTTTAATACAATTTGCTATCTTATGATCTAAACCAACACACCTGTTCTGTTTTATTTCTATCATAGAACCTATAACTAATTCCTAATTCATATTTGTGCAGCCCAAGACACCTGCCACACCCAATGTGCAATCTGGAGGTTCAAAAACTCTATTTGTTGGAAACTTATCCTTCTCTGTTGAGCAAGCTGATGTGTGAGTTCCTTATCCTCAAGTTATTATTTAGTTAATTATTATTATGTAGTTTCTTTGACGATTGTTTTTTCACAGTGAGAACTTCTTCAAATCTGCTGGGGAAGTTGTAGATGTCCGTTTTGCTATGGGTCAAGATAATTCATTCAGGGGCTTTGGTCATGTTGAGTTTGCTACCGCTGAAGCAGCGGCAAAGGTAAAAATCTATACTGATGCATATGTAGATAGATTTACAGTATGTAAAATTTGAGAAAAAAAATTATTGTCTAAAAACTATGTAGGCATTGGAATTGAATGGTCAAGAGTTGTTGGGTCGTGAAGTGAGACTTGACCTTGCTAAAGAAAGGGGTGCTGCCACTCCGTTCAGCGGGTACGACTGCGTCAATACTTCTCTGCAGTATCTACTTTCTCCAGCTAATAGTTTGTTCTGAGATTATAACTTTTATTGTTTTATAGTGGCCGGGATTCACAATCCTTCCAGAGGGGAGGAGGAGCTCAGGGACAAACAGCATTTGTTCGCGGATTTAACAAATTTGACAGTGAAGACCAGGTAAATATTGGCATGTCCATATTAGTTTACCCGAGTCTTGATCTCCCTACAAAGATAAAAAAAAATTGTTACTAATGATGAATTTGCAGATTAGGAGCGCCCTGGAGGAGCATTTCAGCGACTGTGGCGAAATCACCCGAGTTTCTATCCCCAAAGATCAGGAGGGTGGTGTTAAAGGGTCAGTAGTCTCTCTCTCTCACCTTCTACATCTGCTTGTTATGATTTCACAAGGTGCTAACGGTGCTATTGGTTTTATTCTTCAGTATTGCTTACCTTGATTTCAAGGAAGGAGATGGCTTCAACAAAGCTTTGGAGCTAAGTGGATCCCAACTCGGAGACAGCACCTTGTATGTTGATGAGGCCAAGCCAAGGGATAATAATGCTTCTGGTGGCGGCAGAGGGGGTGGTAGAGGCTTTGGAAGAAGTGGCGGTCGGGACTCTGGTGGCCGATTCGGAGGTGGCGGGCGCCGTGGTGGTGGCCGTGGCGGTCGGGACTCTGGTGGTCGTTTTGGTGGCGGTGGCAGAGGACGTGGATTCGGCAACAAACCCAGCTTTACTCCATCTGGTATGTAAACCTTCAATTTTTTTTGCATCAGAACGAGACATAGTCTTCTGACTAATTGTCATTGTTGGAATTTTTTGCAGGAAAGAAAACCACATTCAGCGATGAGTAGACGTTGTCATAATTTCTGAAATATTTATGAATACTATGCCGAGTTTTGTTTATTTACTCTTTAGGCATTATAATTTTTATTTTCGTGTGGATTTGGATCTTGTAAGCTTTATGCTTAGACAATTTATTGAGTTGCAAATTTTTATACATCTTCATAGTATTAATTATTTGGGCATTGCTATCTTAATTATTGAAGGCCTTTTTTGTTCATTATTTATCCAACGACAAATCGTTATAACTTGTTGAGTGTCATTCTTGCAATTTACACCACTTTCGTCTCTCATGTAGTATCTATTTTGGGGTTTTCTTATCACAGCAAATAACTCAGTTATTTTATTATTATTATTTTCTTATCTTATTTAACTACTGCACTAAATTTTATTTTCTTAAATCTTGTACTCAAAATTAGTCATTAGTGTGTAAATCTGTCCAACTTATTTTTAGAAACTCTGGACTGGTTTCCAAACGCACATTCTAAAGAAGGTTGTGTGAAAAAGTTGATAGTAGTATAGTGGGTTTTTACATTTGCACTGCTATGTTTTGAAGAGAGAACGATAGCAATAGGAAAATGCAAAACGTCTAACCCTGAAATCCTCTGGCGGCCAAGAAAGCTTTCAACGACGTGTCTTTTTCCTGGGCATTTTTAAATGATGCTCTCCTCCCATGTCCTGATATTCATGTTAGAGTGCATCATGTTCACCATAAATGTAATAAAAACTTGATATTAACCATAGTGTGCATTATCAACTATTTGGATCACATTTACACGTACTCATGATTAAAAGTGACTATTGTTATGAATAAAAACTGTTGTTTTATGAATACAAGTGATAGAAGAAGAAAACCCCTGATTTGGAGAATCTCAAAGTTATTAACATTTTAAAGGAAACAAGAAGCAATAGAGATGCTAAGATACTACTCTACTCACCAGGTAGTATCCATTCAAAATCCAGCTCAACCAGCTTCTGGACACTCTTCAATTGTTCAGTAACTGCCAAACATACAAAACGGGAGGGAAAGTATCGTTCAAAATGATGCATGTACGATAGTGATGCGATGTCAAAAGACGAAAAACTAGTTTAATAAATAGATTGGAAAAGAATTGGTCAAGCTGGCTTTATTCATATGAATCAGTTGAACTAGCTGCCATTTCTACTCATGAACCACTGGCCATGAATCCAATTCAGTGAACAGAAGATAATCTAAATTGCGCAAACCTGAAAACCAATTGTATTGGTCTAGTATGCTCCATCCAAATTCATCCATCAGAAGATGATCACCGGTAAAGAGGATCCTCCTAGTTTTGTCGAGTAAGCAGACGGAACCCTGTCATTATAAGGTGAAAAATTCTGGCTTGAGTTGAAGCAGGACAGCATCATCATCAACAAAATATCTGCTCACTTTTGTGTGTCCTGGGGTGTGTATAAGTGTGATGTCGCTGCCAAGGGTCCACGGGCCATTTCCCTCTAGCTTGATCTCCACATCAGCTGTCGAATCACATACCTGGTGATGTTACCATTGCGATGAGTTTCTTCTAGATTCAAAACCACTCTACTTCGAGAGAAGCACAAAGACGCTACCAGATATACAAAAAGAAAAGGAAAGGCACGAGAGCGCAGCATATTATCTTGCATACGGCATTAGACCATAATGGAGAAATGGACATGAAAAGAGGATCTGTATGACAAAGGTAGCATCTCTTTTTTCCATTATTCCGTTTTCATTTCATTTATAACTACTATGCTCTGTCTATACCGTCTGCTGCTAGAGTTGACACAAAAATGTAACAAATAGATGTACAATATCATTTATCAGGATCCTCGAGAAAAAATGTGGGAGTGTGCGCTTGTGTTAATATCATTCGAAAATTTTATCATCTTACTTCTTCCGAATGAATAATCCTCGAACAACCCAGCTCCTTTGACCACTTATCATGATCTGCAACATCATCCCTGAAAGTGGAGTAGAAACATCAAATATATGAGAATTGGTATATATGAACGAACTGTGACTCATATGTAACATACTTGTGGGTGAGAAACATGAAGCGAACTCCACCCATCTTCTTGATATTGCTGGCGAGTCTCTCCGTGTATCTAGGGCTACAAATTCGAAGCAAAAATGTAATTTTACACTGCTTTCTGAGAAATTTAGTTCTCAGTCAAATGGAAATGCATCTTCAAGAGAAAACAAGTATACCACAAGTGAGATTACCTGTCTATTAATATATTCCCTTCGGGTCGTTGCACAAAATAGGATGTTGCTCCATATGATTTTTCAGAGTGGTAACCACAGTGGTACACTCCCTGAAATCAATTAGTTAGTGCCAAGTGAAGATTACGTTAATAATGGACATGAAAAAAATATATTGATGATAATAAGACGGACTGCACACTGCTAGTTAATCCCAATGGTGAGTCACCTCATGTTTGTAGAAAACTTTGTTCATGTATATCTAAAAGTAAAAGAGTTGAGCCATGGTAACTAAACTTCGTGTCAGATGACATTGTTAACTTTCTGATTCTATATGCAAAACTCACACCACTTCAGATTTCTGTGCTTTATGTCAAACCATTGGAAACATGACTATTGTACAGGTACAATCTACCAATTCAATACTCCCAACTATTATGAAAAAAATACATGAATAAACCCATGACATACCTGAATTTTGTCCTCATTAATTGGATTTGGGAACGTTTTATGAACTGCTAAAATATCACGAGGGGGCTGTTCTGTGTGGATCGAGTTTGTCGGACAAGAAAGTAATGCCTAGAATCAAATGGCAGACAGGTCTGATCAACATGAAATTATGCATGGCATAAAATTAATATAACAAGCACATCTAAATAACAGATGATGTTGAAAATACACTGTCATGTCTTTTAAATGAAATTGTAGTCACTCTCTATATGCAGAAACTCATCGAGCTAGATGTCCTACTTCGGATCTCATATTTTGTAACATATGCCTTAACATATCTCTGCTTACTGCCAATAAGTTTAACTCTACTGATTAGATGGGATATAAGTTGTCTTGTGAATATTAGGAAATTCAATTTTGTCACTCTGCATTTTCAGCTGGAATACAATTTCAGTCTTGCCACATATTTTTCCCCCTCCAGAAAAACTAAGTCGAGTTCTTTCCAAATTAGATTTCTTAAGAGCATCTAAATTGCATCTTATGTCTCATACTGAAGCAGTTTTGGGTTTCTCTGTTGGACATTAAAATCCTAGATGTACGAATAATCAACTAATAATACAACATAGGATAAGAGAGGACCATAAGTTTAACCAATAAGACGACCCTGCCGTTGTCTCATATTTACAGCATTGATATTTAAGCACTTTAGACTCCACAATTTACATTTTGATGGTCAACACCATTATGATCAAACTAGAGAGTCAAATGAGATCCATAAATTCAAATACCTCAGAGACTCAAGAGAACATACACTATGGTTAGAATTTCTGAACAGTCTACAGCGAGAAAGTTACCTGAAGAGCTCTGGTTCTCTCTTCATGGCATGTTGGCTGTTGAAGCACTGCAGACATGCCATCCTGTCGTTTGAATATCTCCTGAAGCAAAATTTGATTGGTCGTAGGCCGTAGCCAACAAAAGCAAGTGCATTTACTCAATAAACTAAAAGTTATCATTTCATTGCCATGGTCTGTTTATCTCTGCAGTGACAGTTTCAACTAAAGGACTATTATCTTCGTTGCACTTTTAAGTCCTACTAACATTGAAATGCCATATCATAAGTTTTAAGTAGCCTAGCTTAAGAATATATTGTGATTTCAGTAATTACTAAACGTGAAGCTCAACAAATTCAATCATATGAATTTTCAAGTCCATAACTTCTTAAACGTGAAGCTAAAACTTTCTCAGAATAGTTACCGGAGCCATCCAACGACAGGTGTCACAATCTATGCATGTATTATCTGCAGCATAAAATACATCAATCCTTTGTTACGTAAAGCTCGACTTATCAGAAACAACTAAACCAAAAAATATCAGCAACTACAAATATCTACCAATTTAGAAATGAAGAAACAAGCTATTTTCTCAATACTCTTAGGATGTGAATGGTATTTGATTAGAGGCTGGAAAACCCTAACATGATAGGAATCAGCGGACAGTTGCATTTGGTATGGCATTTTTAACTTCACATCATCTATCTACTTCACAGTTACACCACACACAATATAAAACAGAGAGATTTGAGTACTAGTGATACTTTGCAAGTTAATCAGCACAAAATGAACGGTATACACAGAAGAATGAGTTCTCTTTCCAATTTTCTTCACCATGAAAACATAATTACAGATGTACAAGTTGCAGCCGGATGTGAAATACCCTCACGACCAAAAAAATTGAAATGAAATGCAGCTCAGAAACACATAAAGCATATGCGATTCAAAGTATGTAGAATTGATACGAAATACAGCTCAGAAACAGAAAATTGATATGAAATGCAGCTCAGAAACAGGTAAAGTATATATGATTCGGATCGGTACCGACGAACAAGTCTCCGTCGACATTTTGGGGACGTCGAACTCTCCTACTCTTGGAGAAAGCGCTGGACGAAGCTTTGATACGCATAATCGAAGACGTCAGCACCGCCGCCGCCATTTTCACGGAACAAATCAAACGATAAGCGAAATTGTAATTTGTAGATGTGAGAGAGATGAAGAAGTTAGTTTTGCCACGGCTTCTTTCTAAACCGCCATAATTTTCTTCAAATATGCATTAGCAGTATATTAAATTTGGGATTTATCTGAAACCCACGAATACGATTGATTATATGTAGTATTTATAATTTGGATATTTATAGAGTGGATGAGATTAAATCTCATGAATTTCATTAAATAGTAGATAAAATATTAACAAATGGGGTAAGATCGTGATCGTAATTCTTTTATCATATCATAATTTTTGCGGTTTTTTATATCAACATAGTGTATTACAAATATTGACACTATGATATGAGTATTTCAACACAAGTACACGAAAATATCAACACAATTTTATTAATATTTTACATGCATTATATTGAAAATTTGTGACATATACGAAAACTAAAATGGAAACTATCAAATTTCATCATTCGAACGTATTTAGAACATATACAATTGAGATCTTGTTAGAATCTTTATAAAATTACCTTTTAATTTGATATATTTTTTGCGAAAAAATAATTTAAATTTAGAGAATTATATAAATCTAAAGTTTTGATATGATTTTGAAGAAAGATCATATATAAGAATTGATATTAGGAGTTGTGATCAATGTCGAACCAATTTTAAAGACCGAACTAGAGACCGAATTTGAGCCATTAGATCTAGTGTTTTTGATGAGATGCGCTACAGTGTAAATTATCTCGGTCTTCATTACAAGCTCATTTTACTTCATTGTATTAGGTTTATTACTTCATTCTGGTACGTAATACTTTGAAACTATAATATGTTTTACTTATTTCTAGTAGGTTTTGAAATGATTCAACACATGTTTCATTCGAATTCATTGACCTGAGTTTTTACTTTATTCACTTTAAAAAATGCAATTTATTCCAGTAGGTTTATTACTTCATTAAAAAACATTATTACTTCATTGGAAAAAGGTCCAGTAGGACTTCAAATGCTTCTACACATACTTCATTCAAATAGTTTATTATATCATTCCATGTGCTTTTACACCATTCAATTAGGCTATCATTCCATTCTTTTCAGTGCCGTGACGGCGGTGATAGACATTGTAGAGAGGAAGAACAATACGCGACGGCGAAACCGCCTTTACGTACTGGAATGAAGTAATAATCCTATTCGAATGAAGTAAAACCTACTGGAATGAAGTAATATATTCTTAAATGAAGTTAAATCTTCGTAATATGTTCGTATGACTTATTTGCACAGGGATGAATTAAAATAGGCTCGTGATGAAGACGAAAATAATTTATAAATTTGCGCATCTTATCCATAAAAAAACTAGATCTAAAAACCCTAATTTGGTATGGTTCTGCGGTTCGGCAATAAAGAGTGAATTTGCTATAATAGGACTCCTGACATTAGGTTTAAATTTAAAATACAAACTATTTATATTATTTGAACCACTAAATCTCCTAATTTAATGTCTAAGAATTAGTTTTAATTTGAGATGGCTAATTAGTTAACTCACAACCCTTTATCGAGTTTGTCAACGTGTTTAAATATATTTTTTAAATGGAAAAATACGTGTATGCATAAATTTGAAGTTGATTCTTGTCCTAGTATTTTGTCATATTTTTGTGTATAACTCATGGGTCGTGTCCTCATAATTTATATGGGTGGATAATAAATTCATTTTATTAGAAACTATGTATATATTCTAAATATTAGTTATAAAATTTTGAGATGATAATGTTTTTAGGTGCATAACAATACACACACAGTATAAAAAATTTGACAATAGTAATAGATACAGAAAACAAAACTCGTAGAGTTAAAATTTTCTTCTTTCTCTATACAATTAAGATGTAATATACTCCGTGATGGCTAACTCTACCTCATCTCTCATCACACGACCATCTATAAAACACACTATGTTGACATAATTAGAAATTTATGAACTTTGAAAATAGAGTGTAGGCCAAAATTGGTACTGAACATATGCCTATTTTATGATTTTGGTCCTACACTTTATCTTTTGAATTTTTGCATCCTGAACATTTCAACTCAGATCACAATCGGTCCTACACTAACTATTCCGTCTATATTTAACGGTCAATGTCGGCGCCCATTCAGTTAGTGATCCATATGCAACGTCGTCGACATCAATCTCCGAATCAGAAGCTAAGAAGAAGGGATGGAACCCTAATCTTATATTCATTTCATATATTTAGAATAAATAATTTAAAATATAATATTTCAATTTCAAAATAATAAAGAATCATATTTAACAATTTAATTTGGTCACAATCGGGTTTAATACCGTTGACCTTAGATGGAATAGTTAGTGTAGGACCGATTGTGATTCGAGTTGAAATGTTAAGGATGCAAAAATTCAAAAGATAAAGTATATGACCAAAATCATAAAATGGGCATATGTTCAGGACCAGTTTTGACCTTTACTCTTGAAAATATGTAAAACAAATGCACCATTTGTATCCATACATGAAACAAAAAATACTGAAATTAACATATACTCCCTCCGTCCGGCAAGATAAGCGAGTCGTATTCCTTTTAAACATACGGCTAAGAGTGTGTTAGAATTCGGCGGAGGAATCCGGCCAAAAACAACAAAAAATAACAGAGAATTAAACAAAATGGAAGAACACACACAATTACGTGGTTCGGTCCTAAGACCTATGTCCACGAAGAAGCTTTCAACCAATTTATTCGACGCACAATCACAATCGAAGTATCTGATTACAATCGCTCAAGAATCACACTGAGAATCACTCAAGAAATCAAAACACTCAAACTCGAGAGCTCACTCTGCAACATTGACTCCCTCACACAGAAAATGACTCTCTTTTTCTTGATCAATCAATCTCTAACTGAATTAACCCCATATATATGTGGGTTGTGAGAACTCACCGATAGCTCAGCTGAATCGAGCTCGAAACTGCTTGGAACCGCTCCGGTTGTAACCTCCAAAACAGAAATAGCCGTTGAGAGCTAACTCTTATTTTCTCCCATTTTACTCTTTTCTATTTTGCTATCAAGTCCCTCAACTTTCAAGTTATGCAATAGGCACCCACATATCACAAATTCTCTACCTTGGATCATGATTGAATAACTTGATCTACTTCTCTTTCCCTTACTTTCTTCAGTGTTGGACTACACTCACCATGTCCAAGCAATGCTTAAGCTTAGAACATGGCAGAGTCTTGGTAAGCATATCCGGTGCATTATCTTCAGTGGATATCTTTATCACTTTCACAGCTCCTTTGTTCACTTCATCCTTGATAAAGTGTAACTTCACATCTACATATTTACTTCTCTCATGGAAGGTCTGGTGCTTGGTAAGGCAAATGGCACTGTTAGAGTCACAGAATACAAATACTGCCTCTTGCTTTATCCCAAAATCAGACAATATTCCCTTCAGCCAGAAACTTTCCTTTACAACCTCAGTTAATGCAATATACTCAGCTTCCTTAGTAGATAATGCCACCACTGACTGTAGGCAGGACTTCCAACACGCCGCTGAGCCAAATAAACAAAAAATATACCTAGTTTTAGACTTCCTTGTGTCACAGCTGACTGCAAAGTCTGAGTCGCAGAACCCCACCAATGGGTCTTGATCATTTCCCTGAGCACCAGAGAACATGATACTGTAATCAGATATCCCTCCTAATTACCTCAAGATCCATTTCAAAGCATGCCAATGTTCAATGCCAGGATCTTCCATGAAACGGCTTGTTACACTTATAGCATGGCTTACATCAGGCCTTGTGCACACCATCGTGTACATCACACTCCCAACTATACTTGCATATGGGATTTTGTCCATCTCTTTCCTCTGAGCTGCTATCTCTGGTCTCTGAGTCACACTCAGCTTGAATTGCTGCCCAAGTGGTATTGAAACCAGTTTGCTCTTGTCAAGCTGAAACCTTTTCAAAACTTTACAAATATAATCCTTTTGTGTGAGCCAAAGCTTCTTCTCATGCTCCTGACAATATCCATACCTAAGATTCTTTTTGCATCCCCCAGATCTTTCATATCAAATTCAGACTCTAATCCTTTCTTTACTGATCTGATCTCTTCCATATTTGCTGCTGCAATGAGCATGTCATCTACATAAAGCAAAAGGTAAGCAATTGGTGTACTGCACTCTCTCTTTATGAAAACACAACTATCATACATAGACTTCTCAAAGCCTAACTTCTAGATGTACTCATCAAATCTCAGATACCACTGTCTGGAACTATGTTTCAAACCATACAAACTTCTCTTGAGTAAACAGACTTTCTGCTCATCTCATTTTCTGACAAAACCTGGTGGCTGCTCCATGTAGATCATTTCTTCCAACTCACCGTGTAAGAAAGCTATTTTTACATCCAATTGATGTAATTCCCAATCTCTATGAGCCACTATAGCAAGCTAGATTCTATAGAGGCATGCTTCACAACATGTGAAAAAATTTCATTGTAGTCGATTCCCTCTTTCTGAGTGAATCCCTTAGCCACCAACCTGGCTTTATACCTCACTTTGTTGTTGTTGAATGCTTCTAACTTCTTTTTGTATATCCATTTGCACCCTATGGTTTTCTGACCATGAGGCCTAAGCACTAGAATCCAAGTTTGATTCTTATACAAAGAATCAATTTCATCCTGCATTGCTCTCAACCATTTGTCTTTCTCCTAACTTCTAATGGCCTCCTTATATGAGGATGGCTCGTGATACTCCACTCTTCTGCTATAACCAAAGCATAGTAAAGCATACTGTAATCATTGAACCTAGAAGGAAGTTTTATTTGCCTTCTTGCCTTTCCTGTTGCAATATTTCCTTGTGGTGGAGTTTTAGGTGCAGGCTCTAGATAAGGGTATAGTCTCTGAACTTTCATCATCAGAATGCTCCTCATTCTCATCTCCAGTCAGTTCCACCTCAACTTGAGTGCTAACTGATTGTGTGCCTAGATAAAGAAATTCATTTTCTTGAAAAGTGACATCTCTGCTGATTACTACTTTGCCATTCTTTAGCTCTGTGCACCATAATCTGTAGCCCTTGACCCCTTTCTGATATCCCAGCAATGCACATTTTAGAGCCCTAGGTTCAAGCTTGCCCTGCTTTATGTGTGCATAAGCCCTGCACCCAAAGGTCTTCAACCTTGAATAATCCCCAGGTGAACCATACCACTTCATGTCTGGAGTCTCAGAGTCAATGGCCGATGATGGGCACTCGTTGATCAAAACGGCCGCTGTAGAAGCTGCTTCTGCCCAGAAAGTTTTAGGCATTCCTAAAGTGAAAAGCATGCACCTCACCCTTTCCAAAACTGTCCTATTAGCCCTCTCTGCAACTCCATTTTGTTGGGGGTTATTAGGGACAGTTCTATGCCTCTTAATACCTCTTTCCTTGCAGTATTGATCAAACTCATGTGATAGAAACTCCAAACCATTATCTGTTCTAAGGCATTTCAGAGTTTTTTCCTTTCTCTAATTCTACTTCTTTGCACCATTCTTTAAACTTAGAGAAAGCTTCTGATTTTTCCTTCATAACATATATCCATAGTTTTTTAGAAAAATAATCTATTATGGACATAAAGTACCTTCCTCCACCTGTGCTAATAGTCTGTGATGGCCCCCAAATGTCTGAGTGTGCATAATCCAATGGAGCTTGTGAGGTATGCTTTGTTGCCTTGAAACTTAGCTTCTTGCTCTTGGATAATATGCACTGCTCACAGCTACTAAAATCCACAGTTGACTGATCACACTGAATCAATCACTTCTTGACTAAATCCTTAATTCCAGCTTCACCTACATGCCCCATTCTTCTGTGCCATGTAGCTAAATCAACTTTCTGTACTGCATTAACCTCTGCTCCTATAACCTTTGCCTTCAGATAATAGAGATTATTTCTTCTAAGTGTCTCCATCACAACTTTGCCATTTTTTAGCACCTGCAACACACCACCAGCTGAGCTAAAAATCATTCCCTTCCTTTCAAGAGTACCCAAAGATATCAAGTTTCTTTTGATTTCTGGGATATATTTCATATCATAGAGTATCTTGGTTGATCCATCATGCATACTCAACTTTATGCTACCTATTCCTTTTATATCACAGATGTGATTATCCCCCAAATGCACCCAAAGATTTGTTCATCTGAAATATTCAAGATATGTCCCTCTTCAACCATTTCAGTAATATCAGCTATATCTACAAGTTTCTCAGCCTCTGTCTGCTTCCTTTTCCAAGCATAACAGTTTTTCTTCAAATGTCCGAGCTTCTTGCACCAGTGGCAAGACCTGGTTTCCTTTTGATCTGACTCCTTTTGAGGCTGGAATTTGCCCTTATCAGATGCAGCCTTCTTGTTCTTGGAGGGCTTCTTGCCTGCTGCCTTGACACTAGAATTTCTGCTGCTGGATCAGTGACCTTTCCAGAAGCTTTCTGGAATTCCTTGAGCTTGAATGTAGAGTGCACTTCTTCATAGGTAATCTTGGAGTCTCTGCTAAGGAGTATGGCATCTTTAAATTGTTCATAACACTTTGGCAGAGAGTTGAGAAGCATGAGCGCCTTATCTTCATTCTTGAGTTGCTCATCAATATTCTCTAAATCGTCAATACACTTCCCAAACTCATCTAACTCCTCCAATACACTTCTTGATTCAGTAATCTTGAATGTAAACAATCTCTGTTTGATATGTAGTCTATTGGCAAGAGACTTGGTCATGTAAAGTGACTCAAGCTTTGCCCAAATTCCAGCAGTTGTTTCCTCCTTTGAAACTTCCCTTAATACTCGATCACTGAGGCTAAGAATCAAGGTACTGTAGGCCTTATGCTGGAGCTCCTACTTCTTCGGATCAACCTTCTCTTCACCTTCAGTCGGCTTCTGATCCTTCTCAATCAAGATCTCCTATAAACCCTGCTGCATCAACACTGCTTTGATCTTCAGCCTCTATAAACCAAAATCGTTCTTCCCCATGAATTTCTCCACATCGATCTCTGCCGAAGCCATTTCGCCGATCAACAATCAAACCCTCGGTTCTCACAGTCGACGCTAATTTGTTAGAATTCGGCGGAGGAATCCGGCCAAAAACAACAACTAATAACAGAGAATTAAACAAAATGGAAGAAAACACACAATTACGTGGTTCGGTCCTAAGACCTACGTCCACGACGAAGCTTTCAACCAATTTATTCAACGCACAATCACAATCGAAGTATCTGATTACAATCGCTCAAGAATCACACTGAGAATCACTCAAGAAATCAAAACGCTCAAACTCGAGAACTCACTCTACAACATTGACTCCCTCACACAAAAAATGACTCTTTTTCTTGATCAATCAATCTCTAACTGAATTAACCTCATATATATGTGGGTTGTGAGAACTCACCGATAACTCAGCTGAATCGGGCTCGAAACTGCTCGGAACCGCTCCAGTTGTAACCTCCAAAACAGAAATAGCCGTTGGGAGCTAACTCTTCTTTTCTCCCCTTTTACTCTTTTCTATTTTGCTATCAAGTCCCTCAACTTTCAAGTTATGCAATATGCATCCACATATCACAGAGTGCGTGCATCAAAAACTTTTGCTTTACAAGTGGAAGTTGCATGTTCGCGTGCGTGCATTTCTCACCGTTTCTCTATTCTCCTTAACTAATTTACCAGAATTGAATCTCCATCCTTGAATTGGATCATAATTTCCACCCCAAAATCAGAATGGAACTCAAAATCGGTGAGCTACAATCGAAAGTTGTTTCAACCTTACCCTACCTATCTTTGTTGTCGTCTTCTTCGTCATCACTACTGCCGTTTTGAACTCACATACTCATTTATCGATTCACGATTTTGCTCTTTCTCCAATTTGTCAAGCTCAAAGCTCAAATTCAAACCCCAGCAGCTGAATTCGTCTAATTCATTTATGTTTTACGCTGCAAATTAATGGTTTTGCATTCTTCGGCCACACACACTTCACCTCTTCGGTGCGATTTCTCACAGAGGAAAACCCTATATCTCCCCCAATTACCTCTCCTAGGTCTTTGTCCTTGCACTTGCGCTTCATATTCTCACATTTTTCAGGGGAGGAGAGGCGTAGGCGCTAGAAATGTAGGATGGGCTATGTTCCAAGCTCAATCGCGCATCAATGGCGGAAAAAACATTGTATTGAAGCGGTTTTCCGATGAGGGTGAATTAAACAGTCAATCTACATCTGATTCGAGCATTAAAGCTAGTAATTGTTACAGCACAAGTTTTGGGGAGGATCCTATTGTGAATAAGCTGAGGAGTCAGCTCGGGGTCACCCATTCTATTCCATATCCGCCCATAAATCGCAGTATTATCGGCCTACTTGGTTTCTTCTTTTTTGTTGGTGTTGTATTCGAAAAGGTATGGGCGTGGAGGAGGGCAGAAGCGAGGAGTGGAGGCAGTAAACTCGGGAGTCAGCAGAAGGTGTCGTTGTTCCTCGAGAAGGAATTGCAGAGGAAAGAGTCGGTGGAATGGGTGAATATGGTGTTGGGGAAGCTGTGGAAGGTGTATAGAGGTGGGATTGAGAATTGGATAATTGGATTGCTGCAGCCTGTCATTGACAATCTGAAGAAGCCGGATTATGTGCAGAGGGTGGAGATCAAGCAGTTCTCTTTGGGTGATGAGCCACTGTCTGTTAGGAGCGTCGAGCGCAGAACCTCGCGCCGTGCTAATGACTTGCAGTGAGTTTTACCCCTTTCAATACATGTTTACTCTCAGTTATATGAAACCATTATCACATATGATTGATCTCTCGCAATTTGTGTGTAATAAGGTGATTGAGAATGGGCGGAATCGAACGTTTCTCGTCTTTTAGAGTTCTTGTTGTGCAGTTATCGAGAATTGTATGAGTTGTGCAAAGGGAATGAGTATATTGGTTTATGGATTGCAAATCAAGTTTATCAACCCTTTGAGTACACGTTCATTCTCAGTTAAATGAAACCTTGTGTAATAAGGTGATTGAGAATGGACAGAATTGATTGTTTATCATTTTTAGAGTTCTTGTTGTACAGCTGTCAGAATTGTATAAGTTATGTCAACGTGAATGACTATGATTATGTTGGTTTATGGACTGTATATCAGCCCCCTCATACCCTCATTATTACTGAAAACCAAATAGATGCTAATTTTTTAAATTGAAAGTTCCAATTTTTTGGCATCATACTCTTTTAGTTTTCTACAATCAATTTCATATCCATTATAACCCAATTCATGATAAACAAAACCTTCTGGTGCTCTGAACTTTCAGACCTTTGTAAATCTAATATTTTATGTGCCAATGGACTTTCCATGCCTAACCTTGGCATCATTCTCAACTTTGACAAGTAATGGAATTCTAATTAGTTTTGTATGTGCACTTTGGAAGAAATGGAGTAGTGAGAAGAATCTTTCAATTTTTTTGGTGATTTATCAACATTTACCTACAATCTGTAGTTATTTTGTATGATACATATATTTCACTCTGAATGCATGTTGATTGGTGATTTTTTTTTCTTGGTAAAAAAGATACCAGATAGGCCTCCGGTACACTGGTGGTGCGCGTATGCTTCTACTTTTGTCACTTAACTTTGGTATCCTTCCCATTGCTGTGCCTGTCGGTGTGCGAGACTTTGACATTGACGGGGAACTATGGGTTAAACTGCGACTTATACCAACAGAGCCATGGGTGGGAGCTGTATCGTGGGCTTTTGTCTCTCTTCCAAAGATAAAGTTTAAGTTATCACCATTTCGCTTGTTTAATTTAATGGGTAGGTTATTTCAGCTTCTCCATTGAATTTTCCCTCAATAATGGCATGTCATATAGCCATCATGAATTGTGAGTATGCTCTTAAGTTATGAAAAAATCTACAGAGGAGCAATTGATTTTTTTTAGACATCACTCGGAAAAACTGATTTAAGAATTTTGGGTAAACCTTTTTCGCTTTGTAATTACTGAAATGCTTACTCATAATAAATAGAGTTACAGTTCCTTAGACTCAAGGCTAGATTGATCTCTTTGCATAATCACGCCATACCCAGGAGGATAAATTTATTGGTTTAAGATTATAACATTCATTCGTCGACATAGGATAAAGAAGAAAAATGCATATATTAGTTTCTCTGTGATGGAAGTAGAGTTTTGTACTAAAGATGCCAGTTTCTTTCTTTCTGTCGTTATGTGTAGCAAAACTCTCTATTCTGCTTAAATTATTTCGATCACTGTTGATCCAAGCTTTAGAAATATAATGTCTGCGAAGAAGTGTTGCATCTGAAACTTTGTTCATTTCATATATCAGATTCCTTAATATCTTTTTTTTTCTAATGGTATTTTCTGTGTTGGTGCTCGGGGGAATATTCAGCAATTCCCGTACTTTCAATGTAAGTGATGTTCTCCAAGTTTTCTGGATTATCGTCTGCTTCAACTTTATTTCTGTTCTTCATCTCAGCTATAAAACACTTATGCAGGTTTTTGACAAAACTTCTCACGGAGGACTTACCAAAGCTATTTGTGCGTCCCAAAAAGATAGTTATTGATTTTCAGAAGGGAAAGGCTGTTGGACCTGTTCCCATGGACTCCAAATCTGGAGAAACTCAAGAGGGAAACAGTAACTTTGCAGGAGAATTGTCCGTGACACTTCTGGATGCTCGGAAACTTAATTATGTATTCTATGGTATGAATTTTGCTCATTCCAATGCTAAGTGGAACATTTTAATGGTCAGTAGATAAATTTTCATTTATAGTCACAAATTCTTGTCCAACAATTTAACAGGAAGAACAGATCCATTTGTTATTTTAAGATTGGGAGATCAAGTTGTACGTAGTAAAAAAAACAGCCAAACTACAGTTATCGGGCCTCCTGGCGAGCCAATCTGGAATCAAGTGAGCTCTTTACCTGTTCTAGATCTGATTTGCATGGTTTCACAAGGAGATGCCCTGGATCAATTACTGATATCCAGCTCTTTACATCTTCCAGGATTTTTATATGTTAGTTTCCAACCCTAAGAAGAATAAATTGTCAATCGAAGTAAGGGATTCTCTTGGATTCACAGACCTAACTGTAGGTACTGCAGAGGTGAGGCTCTTAGATTTGTAGGCGAACACTTTTGTTTGTTTCCACTTTGGGAAATTGGCATGCCGCAAATTAGAATCTCAAAAATAATTATGATGCTCCTATTTCATTGTACAGTTTCTGTGATGTTTATTGAATTTTGTTTTTGTGGAAAGGTAAACTAATACTCCGGTTTTAGTACATTGCTACACTCCCTTCTATCTAAGTACAGTTGTGGTTCCTAAAGTAAAATCGAGACTTTTAAGGAGTTTTAAGCGCAGCTATGGAGTTGCTTTTGCAGCAAGCTGTATAAGAATGAAAAAGATTATGTAGGCCTAATTTCCTTTCCATACCACAATATATTCAAACAGTATTGTGTAAGTAGGGAGATGATGGTTATTTAGTTATTCATGTATATATCCACTATCAGCGAAGTGAACAGTCTATGGTTAGAAGGAAACTTTGTTCTAGTTAGCATCCACTTCGTCCATTAAGGTCTTGCTAACATCATAACCAAGAGTATTTACTTTTTTGCAGATTGATCTTGGATCTCTGAAAGATACAGTTCCTGCAGACAGGATAGTTGTACTTCGAGGAGGTTGGACTCCATTTGGAAATGGATCGACTGGAGAAATTCTGCTGCGTTTGACATACAAAGCATATGTTGAGGATGAAGAAGATGAAAGGTCCAACAAAGTACTCGCAAATACAGAGGCATCCCAGAACGACTTGTCTGATTCTGATGAACCTGATTTCACAATCCCTAAACGTGCGGAGGAATACGTAGTTGCAACAGATACCGAGTCTTTCATGAATGATCTAGCAGCACTGTTAGTAAGTGAGAAGTTCCAAGGTATAGTAGCCTCAGACACCACGAATAACAGGTCTCCAGATGACAGAGCCAACAATGGTGCATCTGAACCAAATGATGGAGCCAACAACGGTGCTTCTGAACCAAACAACACCGCTTCTGTGTCTGGACAGCAAACTCCAGCTAATGATTCTGGTGGTTCTCAAGGTATGAATAGCCATTTCCTTGGTGCTTGTTTTCTCAAATTGGTCTTCTTTTTTTCAGAATATGCTGTTAATGCAGAAGCAACTGGCATCTCTAATTTTCAGGATCAACTTTATTTTGGCTTGCCATTGTTACAAGTATCACTGTCCTTGTAGCGTTGAACGATGACTCCTCGGGTTTGTTCAATCCTTGATGTGAGTGGTCTCACATTATTAATCGCCCCAACTGAATTTACACGACTATTAAAACGTTGCAATTACAACATCCCAATTCTTTAGCAGCCAAATGACGCTGTTTCACTGGCCCATGCTGTACAAATTTCGTAGAACATAATTGAGGATGTTGAAATTGTAACGTCTCGAAAGCGTGTTTTAATTGCAAAGTAGGCACTGATTGTGTTATCTGCTGCAATTAACCCAAATATGTTTCTTCAAAGATTCTGACAAGTGCTCCCTTTTCCTGTAGGAACCAACCATTGAAGCTCTATTTCAAAGTCATCTTGTATTTATATGTAAGTGAGGTGTTAATATTAGAGGATCCTATACATTTTCAGTACATATAGTTTTATCTTTATCATATTATTGTTAAGAAGCTGCCTATATTTGGAGTTTTCTGTGATTGATGAATGATGATGTTGAGTATACATTCTGTGTGATAGGTTGGTGAAGACTGCATAAGGTGGTGGAGAAGAGTGTAGATGTAGACTGCTTTTCCTTTTGGTGTAAGTGAAGTTATTGTTATTAGAAGCAATGTTTGTCAATCCTACATATTCTTTATTATAGATAGTCACCATATCATTCTTTATTAAAATTGTTTATAGATAAAAACACAAATGAGTAATATTGCTAATTTATTTTTCATAAAAAGTAAACATATTTTTTAAAAAGAAAGGAAATTCAAGCAAACAAGATAAATGAAAAAAGAAAATAAAAAACAATGAAACATTTCTCCTCCAATTAATAGGATAATTAAAATATCATTATTGATTCTTTTTTCATAGGGCATTTGAAAAAAATATAAAAATTTAATACTGATATAAATTACATTCGAATAAATAACAAAAATAAGTTATACACACTACTATTGCAAGTTTGTTTTTCACCATTCATCCAAATAGAGATGCAAGACTAACCAAGTGCACTGAAAGTAATTACATCCAAAATTCTCCATCACATTCGCAGCAGCATCAGTTAAATCTGGTTCAAAACAAAATTTCCAGACAGGATTCCAGAATCATGATCATCAAAAACATCAATACACTAATCCGAACATATCTTAAAGAGCACCTAGCAAGTCACAAATATAGGAGGAGTCCACCAAGAGAAACCAGCCTATGGAGCCTTCTGATCTGCAACCAACAGCAGAGAGAAACACGTCAATAAGATGCACTTCTTCTTGCTCCATACGAATACGAAAGCTGTATCAGGCTTCAATACAATATAAGAAGAGCCTTCGGTGACTGGGGGCATGTACAATGTCCTCGGTGGTGGTTCCGGTTCGTCGACGCCGGGCACCCAGGGTTCGTCGACGCCGGGGGTACCAACCACCCCATTTTGATGTGGATGCATACGCCCGTCCCTCCGCCCCGCCCTGAGGTATTCGCAGGGATCATCCCAGATTCGGGAGGATTATTCCATTGATCCCCCTCTCCGGAAGAAGGCCGAGGCGAGCCGGCGAGTGGGCGTCACGCATGGTGCCGGAGCGCGTCACGTCGTCTCGGCGCGTGGCGAGACGTCTCGCCATTCGTCAAGGCGGGACGGAACGCGGAACGGGCTGGGGACGAGACGGGGCGCTGCAACGCGTCACGCCGCCGTCTCGTCCCTTCATGATGGAATACGGGCCACCCGCGTGACGCGTTGCGGGTGGTGGCCTTAGACTCCCCGCCATTTAGCATGCACCTTGTCGAAGTATACAGAAGGCTAATCCTAAGAATCAACCCAAATCGCCACTCGACATCAATCTCAATCTTCTCGACCTTGAAAAATCTGGCTAGATATACTTCAGTAAGTTTAAAACGCCATTCAAATTTGTATCTATGACTAGAAAATTCAATATGAAAGAAATTGACATAATCCATCAATCAAATTTTATGATCTTGACAACCCATTTTAATCAACTATATTTATATGTAATCTAGTAATACTTTATGATATACTCGAATTTGTATCATGGCTAGAAAATTCACCATGGAGAAATTGGCATAATCCATCAATGAAATTTTATGATTTTAACAACCCATTTTAATCAAATATATTTATTCTGTAATCTAATACTATGTGGATATCATGAATAAAAATAATTTATTATCAGTATATCGTTTCAGAAATAAAATAATACCAATGTAATCTATAGGGTAGTTATCTGTTATTGAGCCATAATTAGAAATTAAGTTTATTAAAGCCCAAATGAAATTTAGCATATTTATTATATTCAAGAATATTTACTAGTTACAGATTAACGGTTAATTTGCGCAAAATTCATCATTCTCTTCTGCAGCAGAAGCTCTTGAATTGATTCAGAGGGAGAAAAGTATGGCTCTAAATCCTCAACTTTTCCACAATGGAATGCCGGTGCCATTCATCAACGAGATGTTCGTCCTGGGTAGAGACGGCGTCGAATTTGAGATCGACAAGATCCCCGGGTTTGTTTCTAATCCAGTTTCTCTATATCATTTGGAATTTGAACCAATTTTGCTGTCGTTTGAATTTCCGTTGTCCTTTTAATTGATTGGTGGATGAATAAAGCCATAGTTCTTGTCACGATCGTCGGATTGATTGATCAGATAACTTGTTGTATGGAATTGACACTCATTGTTTAGGAGCTGAATTGATTGTTAGGTTCGAGCTGATATTATGATTATTATGTTCAATTCGTGTTAATGTGGTTAGTTTTAATGTGAATTCGGTTGTCAATTTATGGATTTGGATATCCTAATGCTGATTGATAAGCCTGAAAATGATGCATTCATTCTCTGCATCTGCATCACTTAGTCTAGTAATAGAAGAAGAAAGTTTTCGTAGTCCATACGTTTAGCCTTTAATTCTCCATTATTCGTTGGACGATTGGATGAGTTGTTACATAGGTATTGTTATGATACGGTTTAGAGAATCAAGGAACGTCAACTTTATTCAATACTCCGATCAACACCACAACTAACACACGTTCGATACAACCACTCAGAAGTTCACTAGATCTCCCTAAAGTGTCACACATTTAACTACACAGAAACATTAGCAAAGATAATTACAGTTGTGGAGCTAATTCCCTTTATCTATCCTTCTCCTGATATGCTTCCACGATGTTTTCATTGATCGCACTTCTCCTAACGCTCACTTTTCATGTATCACCTTCAGCTAAGACTTAGCTCGGAATGGTATTAAGTTATGGATCAACTAGTTTTAAGAATCTATTAGTAGTTTCTATTGGGCCAACTTGACTTCTGAATGTGTGCAGTTTAGAATCAAAAGAACGCTCAGTTTTCATGTTTCACACTCTGCAGCACTCAAGGTGGAACGGTGAAAGCAAAGGGAACTATCTACTTGTCAAATATCCGCATAGTGTTTGTTGCAAAGAAACCTGTTGGCCATCTTTTTGCATTTGATATGCCCCTGGTATGCATAAGCTCTACTTGTATCATGTATGTCTGCTCTGACAAAAGTGCTCGAAGAACTATTAATCTGTCGTCTTGTCCATCCGAGGTTTGATCTGTTTTACATGACAATATGGGTTGCTGTTTCGTCCTTAAACTGATAGTTTTGATGTTGTTCCGTTTATTTATTTATCTTAGTGTAAATGTTTTGTCCCTTGGGTATGGGATGGGGCAGAATTTAACAATGAAGTATAATAAGAGAGGAACAGAAAAGATTTGATTCCTGAACACTAAATATATGATGCCAAAATTTGGACACTCTAAGGTATCCTATGGACTTGCAAATGAAATACATAGAGAGGGATAGAAATGATTGTTACCAAATACTAACAAGGAACTTGATGAAGGGCTTGACTGTCTATTGTGAAACTATCTCTGACTGAATTATGATTACATGCTTCTTCCTGCAAATTTGTATTTTCTGGAGGGTGGGAGAATTTAAGGATGGATTTTGTAGCATTATAACCACTTTTCGCATGCACAACACAATTTTTTGCACTTTGTCAATATATTTCTCCTCTATAGGCTTTCTTGTGTATTTACATGGTTGTACTTATTTCAACTTGGGATTTACAATGCAGCTTCATGTTCATGGTGAGAAATTCCACCAGCCAATTTTCCACTGCAACAACATTGCTGGTCAAGTGGAACCTGTAAGCTTTTAGAACTTGTGTTTCTGATCTGTTGCTTCACTCGAGCGCGTCTGAAGTTTCTGCTGCCATTTCCAGGTTGTGCCCGATACTGAGCATAGGGCTCTTTACTCGACTCATTCTTTCAAGATTCTGTTCAAGGATGGCGGCTGTGGAACATTCGTCCCACTCTTCTTCAACTTGATTGGTTCTGTCAGACAATATAACCAGCACCTTGCAGCACAGCCTCGAGTGGATCCTCTCCTAGCAGCCCAAACTCCAGTGGACGAGATGATGAGACATGCGTACGTGTACTTCCTGCTACACTCTATCACTCTCTTTGCTATTTTTACATCATGTTCTGCTAACGACAGAAGGAACTCTTGCGTATTCTGCAGATACGTTGATCCTAGCGACCCCACTAGAATTTTCCTGCAGCAGCCAAATGCAGAGTCTCAGTTGAGACGCCGCACTTACCAGACAGATAGTAATGAAAAGCCAATGTAAATCATTGCTGTTGTTTCCCTCAACTATACTTGTTGAGGTCATGTTTGGAAGTTTATTTTGAAGTTTTTGTGTTGAACAGCATTTATGTATGAAGTGTTTTCATCTTTTTCACGTGTTGTTATTACTTTTCTGTGACTGCCTATACACTGTAAAATCAACATGAAGATCATGACTATATCAAGTAATTTACATGGTTCTTACACAGAGAATTCATGAAGTGACACGGTGCAAGCCTCGTCTCAGCCACAGCTGGTACGCAGTCATATGGAATGTGTCGTAACTCCGAGGCACAGGAGACCACCTGAAGTGCTTCCTAACCACACACAAGTTGCGATAGAGGTCGAGGTATGTCTCCTCTGGCACCGATGTTATGATGTTTTTCAACTGAGGAATGTCGTGTTGGTTGAGTACGATCGAGAACTTGGTCCAATCCAGAATATTAGCAAATGGGAGATCATAGTAGTTAGATATGAGAACAGGTACACAGCCGTAGTGGATAGCATCCACAACTCTGGCTGTGTTCACCTCGTACCCTTTGATGTGGAGGCAGTATCTGCTTCTCCTGAAACCTTCCTCATACGGCATCGATGCATGCCCAGCGAATATACGGAACGCGGAGTCGTTCCCCCATAGGCGCAACACCTCTTGCCGAGCAGCAGAGTTCTGAGCTCTCCCCGCGAAGAAGACGAGCTCGGTCCTGCATCAAATGTGATGAACACAATCAAGTAAGGGGGAACATACTATGGTACATTTGCCTTTCAAATGGTACGTTCGGTATCATGGAACTAAGGGTGTGGATTTGGAATACAGTTATAAAATTAGTTAACTTCCACACACACTATACACATTAATCTCACACACAGTGCACACATAAAGGCACACCACTTCACACACAATATCAAAATTTCCAAATTCAGTTTCATATTTCCAATTCCATCATACCAAACACGTCCTACTGACCTCCGATGAGGAGGGTCGGGAGCTTCGATATCCGGCCGAGGCCAGACTTGAGGCAATGCTACATCTTTGTGGGGTGTGTATAGCCTCTGAAAGTAGCTAGATGAGCAAGTAATCTGAATGGCATTATTGTGGAGTTCCCGGTGCCTGGAGGCGGCGTCGCGGCCGACCGAGTGGCAGCAGACGAAGAAGTGGTCCGCGCCCCCGGAGGCGTTCCAGTGCCCAGAATCGGAGCTGATTCTGGACACGTAGCCCGCCACGAAGTCGGAGATGGCCGACTCCGAGCGGAAGAGGGGGTGATACCGCATCACATTGACGGAGAACGGCATGAAGAAGAAGTCCGCCTCGTCGGGGCGATCCGTGACGAGGGAGCTCCGGAGCAGGGCGAGCTTGAAGGCGTGCTCGCTGTAGTAGTTGCCGGTTTTGGGGTTGAAGGGGTCGGGGTTGGGGAGGAACACGGCGGCGGTGGGGGATGATTTGGATTTGTTGCTTGGAAAGGCATGGGGATAGACGTAGATCTTCAGTTTGTTTAGCATCTGCTGGTAATCAGCGTTGAAGATTTCCCAATTGTGGTAAGGAGTGGTGAGTGTTGGCGGCGGCGGAATGGGTGGGGGGATTTGGGGGCGGAGGGATGAAAATGTAATGGTGGAGGAGGTGATGAAGAGGAGAGTGAGGGGGGAGAGTATCAAGAAGTATGTGTTCCACCATTTTCGATGTGGAGATCTTAACATGTAGCGGAGAGACGGCAGAGTCATGGAACTGAGGGAAAGTCCGTGATGATGAGTGAGGCTTTTCTTTAGAAGTGGTGAATAGTAGTAGTACTTCAATAGTGATTAGCATAAAAATGAAGGTGAAAGGGGCAAATTAAGGTGAGTTGTGCTGATCTGGGGCTGGGAGCATTAAATTGCTTGAGGATTAGGTGGGGGGGCGATGGGTTGAAGAGCGGAGAGAGGTGGGAGGAGAGAGAGTGAAGGAGAGAGAGACAGGAAACCTCGGTTTGCGTGTCAATCGACTCTGTTTGACCATTTACTATCCTGTTTTTCTGTACTTCAATATTTATTCTTACAGTGGTTCTAGAATGATTGACTTGTGTATGGAGTATTTTATTGTAATTATAGGTGTTTTGCATCATATAAGGTCATCCGGTTCCTATACCGTTCCTTAATCATTACTTAAACCACTAATTAAGGGTCCAACTATACTTTTTTACTCCATTCCTTAACTAAGGTACGGAATCTGCAACCATGCGTTTCTTATCTGTTCCTTAACCGTTCCTTAAATTACTATTCATTCAATTTCATTTTTTATTTTTATTTCCAACCCAATTCAATTAAAAAAACATACTTCATTAAAAAACACCCAACATAAAAAAATTACAACTTAAAATTCTAAAAAATAAAAAACACACAATTAAATTCCTAAAAAATTAAACTTTGCATAATTTAAAATACAAATTTAAAGAAAATAAAAAAAACTACTCTGCCGGCGAATCATCCCCCGAAGGCGGTCGGGGTGGAGGGGGAGTCGGAAGGCCAAGTTGTGCTGCCATATGCACAATTCCGTTCCATCAGGCCGCGTATTGAGAAGGAGAGAAGCGGGAAGTGTCCGCCATTATGGCGGTCATGTACACCACCATAAGGGTGTTCGAGCCCGATCCCGATCCCGAGCCCGATCCCGAGCCCGCATGGCTTGATTCGCCTCGGCCCTTCCTCGCTCTAGCCGCCTTCGTCCCTTGCGGCCGACGGCGCCCACGGCTCCCCCGTCATCGCCAACCGTACCCGCAAACTCATGCGGTGCAAACTCTGGTCCGCCGCTGCCCTCACTGGTGTCACCAGACGAGTATTGGCAACTCGCTGTGTGCTTCGTGCGCTTTGAGGTTGAGCCCGAGCTGGAGCGGACACCGCCGACCCACCTTTCCTCTTCCTTGACAATCTGCCAAATATCAACATATTTGAATTGTTTACCGGTGTCCTGGTTGTAGACGCGCAAAGCCACCCTCAGAATGTCGGCTCCCGAAGCTCCGCTTTGGTAGTGCACCGCTTCGGTCGAGTAGATGCCGCAGAATTTTTTGACATGTTTGTCGACTCGGCCAAAGTGAGAGCGGAGCATTGTATATGTGCGCTTCCTGGACCCTCTCGGCTTAATCTGGTGATAGATCTCAGTGACCTTTTCCCAGAAGCACTTGTTGGCTTGTTGATTCCCGACGATGGGATCGTACGAGATAGTGATCTAGGCGTTGTACACCGCCATCGTTTCGTTGTTGTTGTATGGATGCCGGCCTAGATCCTCCTCCTCCTCCTCCTCCTCATCCTCCTCGCCCGCCTCCGCCCTGGAGCTTCCACCGCCCTGGCCTCCTCCCCCCCTCCTCCTCCTCCTCCTCCTCGTCCTCGCCCGCCTCGGCCTCCTCCCAGAGTGGGTTCAACGGGGAAATCCTCCCCGAATCTGGGATAATCCATGCGAATACCGCGGGGCGGAGGGTCAGCGTATGCATCCACGTCGAAAGTGGGTGGCTGGTACCCACCCGGCGTCGCCGAACTCTGGGTGCCTGGCGTCGACTAACTAGAACCACCCAGAGTGTTGTACATGGTCTCTCAATCGTTAAACGTGTTGAGATCCCACCCGCCGGAGCCGCCACCGCCGGAGTTGCCGTCGCCGGACATTTTTTGACGAGATTTTAGATGAAAATTGGGGAGGAAATGAAGTTGATTTAGGAACAATAGATGTGTAGTTGTGTATGAAATGAAGATGAATTAAGAGTATTTATAGACTAAAAAAATATAAAAAATAAAAAAACGGTAAAATCAACGGTAATATTACCGTTAAAACTGTTTTTTATAAATTCAAATTTTGTAAAAAAAAAGAATTATTGCGTCATAAATGACGACGCCCACTCGCGGGCTAGCGAGTGGACATCACGCACGACGCAAGGGCGCGCCACGTCGCCGAAGCGCGTGGCGACACAGGCCGTGCCGCGTCTCGCGACGACGGCACACGACACGCCATGGGCACGACATGGTGACGGAACGCATGGCCGCAACGCGTCGCGCGCCCGTTTCGTTCCTCCGGAACGAAAAGCGTATGTGGATGCTCTAAAATGAAATTTTCCCTCGTTGACTCTATTTATTTCAATAGATAAGTGAAATGAATGTATCCATCCCTGAAAACTGGAGTAATTTTGATAGTAGACCTTGCGAGTTTTAGTAACATTGATAAATAAAGAAAGATATAATAAAAAAGTGGTTAAACGTGGAAAATATAACTGATTTAATTATAGCGATAAACTTAATATAATTAGATATTGACTATTTTTTATGGATGACCAAAAATAGAAAACAGACTATTTTTTTGGACGGAGATAATATATAAGATTATAAAATTTATAATTTCATTAAGGTGTTAGATAGTCTAGATTATTTGAAAATTTTTATAATGTAAAATGACATTTTTATACTCTCACCGTTTCATAGTAGTGGAGTCATTTTGGTGTGTTCCAAAGTAGTGGAGTTTCCATTTTTAGTAAAAGTTAACACATTTCTTCTCACTTACTTTACTTTCTCTTACTTTATTTTCTCTTCATTTCTCTAACTTTTTTATTTCTTACTTTTTTTTTTCTTTTATTTAACTCACTTGACAAAATTTTCTTAAATCACGTACTGAAAAGAAACGGCTACACTACTATGGAAATAAGGGAGTAGCATTTTATGTGACGATGTCTCATTTTTTCTAAGTTACTACTAATTTAAAAAAATACTGCTACCTCGTCTTTATAAAATGAAAACTTTTGAAAACAAGTTTTATTAATGCACAATTGGTGATAGGAATGGAGCCCCAAATTCATTGTAGAAGGGAGCAAAAATATATTTAAATTTTGGGAATTAAAGAAGTGGCAATTAGTTGAAAATTAATATAAAAATTCTATAATAAATATGCGAGGTGAAATATGAGCCGGGGCATTTGCCTTTAATTGTGTGAGAGAAAAAAAAATAGATAAGTAAAAAGAGATAAAGAGAAAAATAGATAAGTAAAAAGAGAGAATAAGAGAAAAAATGCTGAAAGTAGTATATTTGAAAATTGTGGAATCCATTCTTAAAATAAAAAGTTTATATATTAAGGGACATATATTGAAAATCATTTCTATTTTTAAGGGATAGAGGTAGTACAACATGTAATCAGATCTTGTTTAGTTCTTATGATCGCTATGGTGGTGGTCAACAATGGTGCATCGGCAGCAAGCCATTGGGTGAAGTCACAACATCACAATTATATTTTTTTAATTTTCAGAAACACGAACACAACATTTAATGCAACGAATATTGCCTATTTATCTCAATGGTTGCAAGCCATGCATGATGTCCGCGGCGTGTGGTAGTTGGGTGTGGTCAAGCCTTGGATAACCAGAGCGTCGGATAATGCGGCGACTGTTGAAAAACGTGTTTCATTGTCTTAACTCTTTTGGTTTTTCAACTTAAGGTAACCTCTAAGTGGTTTATGAGGATCCTTAATGCCAAGACTTTTGAAGTGGTCTCTCCTATCCTATAAATAGGTAGGTTTGAGAGATACAATATACCAATCTCAAACATTCTCTCTAGCTCTCTACATCATAGTGTGCATTTTAGGAGCATTGTCTAGTTCGATTCTCGGAACTCCATCAAGTTCGTCGGTGTCTAGCAGGTTTGAGGTGCTTCTACACGCTAGGAAGAAGTCGTTTTATCTTTAGGGGCAATACGTCATTCCGTGAGCACTAGCCGGGGCGTAATTTGTCTTGCGGAAAGAGGGTTTCCCTCGACTCGACTTATTGTTGGTTTGTTTTATTTTATTTCTGTTGTAATTTCCATTCCACTTTTTGTTGTTATTTTCATTCGATTGTAATAGTTAGAGTACCGCCTATACACGGCTTGAGAATTTTATCCCTCCTTTTCTAATAACGACGACATGTTGTTGTCGTTGAAATTGAGGTTGCTCCACAAATTCCATTCGGGTTGGCGGCACAATTGAGAATGAAACTTTGGAAAGAAAAATGAGTGAGAGACAAAAAAATGTATAGAGTAATTGGAATGAAAAATAAATAAGAGGTTGAAATTTGTTTTATTAATTATTTAATTTTATCTATATTTTTAAGGGATATTGTCACCTAATATCATGAAACTTTTAAAATGTTAGGTTTTTCCTATAAACTTTGAAATTGGCAAATAATATCACGAACTTTACCCCGAGTTTATTATTTCCCACCAATGAAAAATTTGTGCTATATTAATAGATTGAAGAACAAATTTGGAATGTGTGCTTCAAGAAAAATTGTTCTCAAAGATTGAAAATCTTGAAACCCTTTAAATTGTTGTCGAGAAATTACAGAAAAAATGATATTATTTGCTAGAATTTTTTCATTGGTGAGAAATAACAAACTCAATGTGAAGTTCGTGATATTATTTGTCAATTTCAAAGTTCGTGGGAAAAACCCAACTTTTTGAAAATTCCATGATATTAGGTGTCATATCCCTATTTTTAAATAATAATTTTCATCGACTTAAACAATGTCCACTCGCAGACCGACGGATGGACGTCACCGTCCAACAAAGGGGTGCCACGTGGGGACGCATGCAGCACTTTCTCGATAATTGCCTCCCACGCGCGAAGCTCTTTTAGACGCCGGTGTCTTGTCTTGTACCGAGCCACCGGCCAGCACCATTGCTGATGCTCATCAAAATTAAATGCATTTTTTCTTTTTACTGAGGGAGTGTGGAGCAGGGAATTCATTTTTCTTGTTTTACGGGTGTAAAAATAAATTTTTGCTTGCCTTTGTTTAATCCTTTTTTTACAATAGGTAGATAGAATACAAAAAGGGCAAGTAACCAAGAAATATCAAACTGAAACCAGAGTATTACCAGTTTCAAGGGCGACGCGGATTGTCTTCTTCCACGAGCTATGGCCAACTGCCTATGGACCTCTCCTCATCCAACGGTTGCTCCGCCCTCCGCCGACTCCCGGCCTTCGGTGCGCCTCTGCAGCTTATTGTTTGCGCACACTCTTCCCCCCTCCACCCGTCGTATCAGAATATATTGCAGTTCGGACGGCGGAGGCGGCCAGAATCAACCGGAAACAACTGGAATTCAGCTCTACAGAGACATCGAGAGGTTAGATAGACCTAATTTTTTGTTTCTTACTCTACCTTTTGTGGTTGTGAGTTGTGATGCTGAGATGATCAGATGAAGATATTTTTTTAATTCGAATCTTATTCATGCCTTTCTGCTTGCAAATTATGACTGTTTGTGGGGAAGCATCGTTGCTCAGTCAGTAACTTGACTCCTTCAATTGTGTGCCCAAATTTTTAAACTCAAATGGGAAGGAACTTTTTGGTTTTATATTATCTGGTAACAGGTGATCTAATTATTGCTTTATGTGGGCTTCATTAACAGAGTACTCACAGAAACTGTGAAGCAATCTCAAGCAGGTTGGGGTAGTTCAGGAGATTGGAGTGAAATTGAGGTATATTGGACTTTAACTGTCTTGATATCTTGTACATTTGGTTTCTATTCAGAAGATGACCAAGTAATCTTTTTTTCTTTTTTCCTGAGAAATGCTTAAAATTTCCACCTAAAGTTGAATGGGTATATTTTTTAATTTGTTTTAGATGCTTTTTCGATGCTTTTTTCTATTGTGCTCCTGACCGTATAGACACTGCAGTTACATACAAAATCTAGATGAATTTTGAAATGGTATTTTATTTCCGTAAAGTTTTTAGAGACTTTTTGATATATTGCTACTAAAATATATGTATTTCCCAGGGTGCATGGGTATTGAGACCAAGAAACACCAAGATAACGTCAATTGTACATTTTATTGGTGGCATATTCGTGGGTGCTGCTCCTCAACTTACTTACCGCTTATTCTTAGAACGTCTTGCAGATAAGTAAGTCGTTTTACTAAAAAATATAATTGATTGTTTCATTGGATCTGAAAATCCATGTCTTATATACATCATGACATGTATATGTGCAGTATCTGGCAGTAATAGATTATGTTATGATTTACTTCTTCAGTTATGACTATTGCTTCGAATTTGAGTTGTTTGTTTCTACTCTACTGGCATTCTGAAAATTGAGTTTTTTCAACTATGAAGCTGTACCTTTGTTTTGATTTTGGTGTTTCGAAGTTACAATAGCCTTATTAGATATGCTTGATACTTATGGGGGAGGGGTTTGTTTGGATGTATTGGTTGTGGGAATGCTGCTTTAGAACTTAGAAGTAGAGGGGAAAGGGTAGGGTAAGTGTAATTCGCTGTTTTTAGCATCATTGAATACTTTGGGATATCAACGTTCTTACTTTGCATCTCGTGAATCAGGGGTACATTAGTAATTGCCACACCTTATGCTAGTGGTTTTGATCACTTCCTTATTGCTGATGAAGCGCAGTTCAAATTTGAGAGGTGTATGCGGTCTCTCAAAGACACAGTAAGTTAGATCTCATAGATATGGAAGTAGCTGCAACCACTTGGCGATATGATTGTTTAGGTAGCTTTGTTGCACAGGTTGAAGACGTTCCTTCTTTTGGCATCGGTCATTCTTTGGGATCCGTCATTCATCTCCTAATAGGTTGACTCATTATTCGAGCTTTATCTATAATACCTAACTTGGGAATACCCCTAGTAATTCGACTTAAAGTTTCCTGTCTGCTTTTCAGGTTCAAGGTATGCTGTGCAGAGAAGTGGAAATATATTAATGGCATTCAATAACAAGGTACTGGATGACTAATTACCTTGTTTCACTGTGCATTTTTTAGGTAAAATATGGAATATTAGCTTTCTTTTTAACACAACTTCACAAGGAGACAATTCAACCAGTTGCTTCAGAATGATATTTTATTTGTTTCAAGTTGTGCAGAATTGACGAAATGGTTGCTTATTGCGTTCAGGAAGCGAGCTTAGCCGTTCCACTGTTTTCACCGGTTCTGGTGCCAATGGCCCAAAACTTTGGACCACTTTTGTCACAATTAGTGTCGTCACCAACTGTTCGCCTTGGGGTGAGATTCTAAATTCCATTTACCTGGCCTAACTTGCAGTTAATACAAGCAATCCATACTCCATAGTTATTATCTCCTTAATGTATCAGCACCAAAATATGTTGCTATTATACTTCAGTATCCGTAGTCCAAATGGATACTTCCAATAACAACATAATGCTTGATCAATAATATCAATTTTTAAAGAATTTCATCAAGAATTAAGATCAAGAAATCGACAGCTCGACATCAATTACCCAACATAAAATAAGAGTTTGCCGGCAAGGGAGGGTGATGACATACTTTTTAGAACAGTGTGGTTTGGTGTTCGGAAAATATTGCAGGCTGAGATGACAAGAAAACAGTTTGAGAACCTTAGCCCTGCCATTTTGAAGCAAGTTCTTCCTCTGGTTGAGCAACTACCTCCACTGTACATGGACTTGGCCAACGGGAGGGAAGAATTTTCCCCAAAGCCAGAAGAAACTCAGCGATTGGTAAATTTAGTTTCTAGCTTAAGCATATTGTCATATTTCTGTTATCCTTACAGGTATCAGTATTAGAAATGAATAGGAGCTTGATGCTTTCATATAGTGCAGTCAGAAGTATTGGCATGTGTCATATATAACACCTAGTTTGTTCATATGATATTGACGAAGCATGCTTAGGCAAATGTATATGGATAGACAAGGTCCAGAGCGAATCCGTAGTGGTGATTTTTAGTTGGTGAAATTTTTATTGACGTTTCATCTCATGAGGATTGAGTATTTGGAGCGTAGTATTTGAAATCCATTACGAAATATCATTCTACTTTTACGAATGAGTTCACGTTGTGCAGTATTCCTTGAAAACTACTAATGTCACATTGTTTTACATTATGGTGTACCACGTGACAGGTCAGATCTTACTATGGTATCTCAAGAAATCTATTGATAAAATTCAAAGACGACAGCATCGATGAAACTCCAAGACTTGCCCAGATCCTTAGTGCAGAATCGGCTATCAGTTCAATGTTGGATATGTCCATCCGCTCCTTACCTGGTGATCATGGCCTCCCATTACAACAGGTATTTCTTAAAGCTATGTACACAAAACCCTGGAATCGGAACCAACAAGTTATATTTCCTTGAAATTGTTTGACATTCAGGTTTTGCCCGATGTTCCTCCTGGAATGGCAAATGCAGTGAACCGCGGAGGAGAGCTTTTGGCTAATTTAACAGCAGGAACACCGTGGGAGGCGGTTGCGAAAGAGGTGGGGAATACATTCACTCCAGAATCAAATATTTTTCGGTCACAAAACCCCAAGGAAGTCGATTTGCTTGTCGATGTCATTACCAGCTGGATGGCCTCCAACTCTGGGCCTAGGCTGCTAAACTCATAATACTAGATGATGTTGTATCAAATGCACATGCGGAGTTCGTGTTTTGCTTGAAAATTAGACACGACGAAAGTACAAGGTAAGTAATAGTAGCATGTTCGACAAGTTGTAACTCAACTCGCATTGCAAGGGAAGGGATGGTTGGGTTTAAGATTTTAAACAATTTACTACAATTGTGTCACAATAACTTGTATTATGTGGTATAAAAAATGGGCTTTAACTGAAGTTTGTTTCAGTTTATGGGTCCAACCAAAACCCACTTTGATTTATTGATGGATCAGCCCGGCCAGTCTACTTGACAAGTCTAATAGCTGTTGCCTTGTAGACGAGATGAAAAATACAAAGTGCTATTGGGCTAATATTCAAAGCACATCATGTCCAATCAAGTGGAATAACCACACAAGGATTTGCATCAATCCATCACATTCGTTCACACACCCACAGAAAAGAAAATCAAACCATGATGTGAAGAGAAATGGCAAGCATTAAGCAGGAGGATTGGTGTAACTTAAGACACCGTGAATAGTCTGAACAATGGTGAGGGCAGAGGAAGATCGCGGCGATGACGGAGAGAATGGCCCACGGATTGGTAAGTACATGTGCATAAGGTTAGAGCATCCACAATGGTAATAGGCCAGTCATAGGCTAGCCACAAACTCCTCCTGCCACATTATCAACACTAAAAACTCCTCATGCCACATCATCAGGACAAGCAACTGGACAAGCAGTAGGCTAGACACGATAAACAAAATTATAAAAAATAAATAATTAACAATCACACAAAATACGAAATTAAATTTACGACATCTCCCGTTTGAACAGAAGTGTCCGCATCCTCGAGATCTATCCCCAACTCCTCTAAGGAGAAAGTCTCACACCCAGTGAACTGCGTCTCCGATGGGGTCGATGTGTGCGAAGAAGCAGTCAAAAAATCAAGACCGGGGCGATAGACGTTGTCCCCCCCGGCGTCCCCTGCATCCCCGGTTGCCACCCCGGCATCATCTGCATCCCGCCTGCCCATCCCGGCATCATCTGCATCCCGGGTTGCATCCCCGGTACCCCTGCCCGCCCTGCATCCCGACATACTACCCCCGGCTGCCATCCCGGGCATCATCTGCTGCCAAGGGTGCATATTGTAGTACCCGGCCATCGGACCCTATCCACCTCCCACGGGTACTGTGGAGGTTTGAGACCCGCTCGTCACTGGACTCGTTGTTGTTCTCCATTGTGCTTTATTGCTCTTGTACAGAAATTAAGTGAGAGAGAAAACTCGTTAAAACAAGCGGTGCGAATGAAAATGACGTGCAAATCGCGTATATATAGTGTTTCGAAAAGAAAAAAATGCTGGCCGATCGCTCGCCGATTGCCCGCCTACAATGGCGGCCAGCCGATCGCGAGCGCATCAGCCAGCGCTTAAAAATCAGCCTACGCTCGTCGAAATTCTCGCCGTTTTTCCGCTCGCCGCCTACAATGGTTCGGCTAGTAGACCGGCCAACGCCGGGAATCGGCTAGCCGGTCCGCTAGCCTCCATTGAAGATGCTCTTAGCTCTCCACTGGTGCCATGGCTTCTGGCAGTACTCGCTTACCTGTACGGGCGGGCTCAAAAGATTAATTTTGATAGAAGCTAGTATATCATAAAATTCGATTTCAAAATTTTGTGACAATAACTTTCATTATCCCTAACTCACTTAAACTAGATCATTTCCGGTGCAACATGGTTTATTTGATTTCAGAAATGTGTCACTTCAAATGGGACATAAAAAATTAAACCTTGTATGTGAGATATACCATTTTTTGTTATACACCGTAGTTACGGTATATATCATAATTTACAGTATATACCACAATATTTTAAAATTCATATTGTTACCTTCATACCGTACCAAAGATTACGGTATGCCGTAAATTTAGTATTTTTGTATTCTGTTGATATGACAAGGCTGGAATTTCTGTATTTTTCCCCACCGCTAGACTTAAGCCCCTCTTAGTTACCTGCTTGTGAACCTGTTCGAGGTAGCTCTCGGGGTCGAGCGTGATGTCCTTCGACAGCGAGTTGAAGAGCTTTGCGACGGCCTTGTCGCTACCTAGCGCATTCTGTATGATGCCGCACGAGTGGAGCAGGCTGACGTCCAGGGAGCTGTCGATGATGTTGTCCATGAAGAAAATGTAGGAGGTGAGGTCGTTGCCCGCGCCGACATGGAAGCGCTCGAACGCGATGAGGTTTAGGTGGAGCGACTCGAGCTCGTCGTCCACCACGATGAGGGGGAGCCTCAAAACCCCTCCGTGGAACGTGATGTCTTTGAGGCTTCGGGACTTGCTCCGCTTGATGCAGATCCCGGCCTCGTTCAGCTCTGTGGCCGAGCGAATGATGTCCTTTTATCATTTATGATCAAAAGTGAAAGTGGCACTTGAAGAGAGGCAAATGGAAATAGCAAAACTGGACACTCAATGGCAGACGAATGAAATAGTAACAATGAAGAGATTGGTATTGAAGGAAATAACAAAGCAACAATTAGTATTTGTTACTCTATCAACTTCGGGAGCTATTAAATATCTCCTTTTTTATTTTATCTGTCCGTTCATTTTTACTATTTTTAGTAAGTGGACAACACATTCCACTAGTTAATTTTACTAATTTTTCCTACTAACTTTTCTTTATAAAGTCAAATAAATTTTTAAAATATGGATTGATAAAAAAATGAAACATTTATTGTTGAACGATGAGAATAATATACTACATTCGTTCCTGAAAAGTATGAACATTTGGTTTACCGAGTTTTAATGATTGGTAAAATAAGAAAGAAAGGCTGGTGTAAGTAGTGATAGTGGAGAGCGAGATCCACATCACTAATAGTGTAGTGTAAATGTGTAATGATAAAGTTGTAAATAAAATGATATAGAGGTAATATGTTGTTTAAATAATCTAAAATTAGAGTGTTCATACTTTTTAGGGACATACTAATAAAGAAATACTTCATATAGTAGTACTCCCTCAGTTCCCTCATAGTTGAGTCATTTTCTATTTCGAAAAGTTCCTTCATAGTTGAGTCATTTCTATATATAATAATTTTTTTCTCTTTCTTGCTTTATTCCATCTACTTTATTATCTCTACTTTTTTTCTCCCACTTACTTCTTCATCTATTTAGTTAACACATTCAACGTCCATCTCTTAAACTCCGTGCTGAAAAATTTCGCATCAACTATGAGGGAACAGATGGAGTATTTTTTAGGGACGGAAGGAATATAAATTAGTGTAGATCAATCAGAGTTAATACTCTTCGTCCCATAAAAATAAGTGCATTTTGCATTTTCATCCGTCACATAAAAATATGGACATTTCCATTTATGGAAAGTTATCACAATTTAGGACACGTAGAGCATCTCCAAGGGGAGAGATAAATGAAGTGGTAAAGTCATATAACTACATATTTACCTATTTTCCATGAAAAATCATTCTCCTAAGGGAGAGGTATTTGAGAAGGTATTATACATTTTTCCATTTTGAAGAGGTATCTTTACCTCTCCATCAATGGAGAGTTAAAATCTTATAACTACCATATTTTCCTTCTTTTAATGAAAAACTATTCTCCAATGGGGAAGGTATTTGAGAAGGTATTACGCTTTATGAATTTTAATTCATTCTGTACTATTAATTTATTTTTAAAAAAATGATTTAACTTTCTATATACATTTTTCCTTTGGAATGTGTTATTTTTTAGAATGGTATATTTCACTTAATGAGAAGGTAACTAAATAATATATCTCTTTCATTTATCTCTCCTTGTTGGAGATGCTCTTATACATCAAGTTATTTACAACTTATATCACTATCAAAACACTAATAATAATATAAGACCAAAATCCATTAACACTATTTTAAGTGTATTTCAATTTCTTTCTCTTATTTTATCATACGCTCATATTGTTATGCGAGGAGTGAGTATATCTAAAGAATTGAATGTAATAAAATAAGTATTCAATTCAATAGCACAATGTACTAGGAGTACTTTAGATCATTTCAATATTTATTTATTTTGTCTCGAAAAATCAATAAATTTGATATGCAATTTGCTCATAGTCTGAATCATCTCGAAATTTTAAAAAGTCTACATTGATACTAAAAAACAGTAAAGTTTGAAATTGTTGGTTTTGTGTTGCGTTTTACCTTGATAAAAATGTCATTCTGCACGGCCACGAGCTTCTCGAGCACAACAACGGCAGCTGATTCTCGAGCATCAGCATGTGCCGCTTTAGATAAGTCACAATGTAGAGCGAGCCGTGCTTGCTGAAGATCGGATCATTATCCGCGTATTCTCCAGCCACGACCGGCCTTTCCGCCCGAGGCCGGAGGACCTGGGGCGGTGGCGCGGACCGGGGCTGGTACGACACTGGCATGTGGGCCCGGGCCTCGGCATGGTACGTGAGAGCGCCCGAGCCCCGAGCCTGTGTGGCGGCCGCGGTGACACGGTGATACGAACCTATATTATTATTATTTAGTTTAAATATTATTATTATTTAGTTTAGATATTGTAGGGATTTAGCATATCTCTTTCTATATCTTTGTTTTCTTGTTCATTAAGTCAGTAGCATTATAAATAGAATAGATTGTTATCTTTTTTATTCATTCAATGAATATATTATTTTGGCCAAGTCCCTTGCATATTACGTTGAATCCTTAATCCCTACGCCACATGCTGCCCGACGGAATCTCACTGCGTACAGCCGGGACGTATATCTGATCTGCAGTCGCTGCCCGACGGGTTGGAACCCGCGCACAGCCACCCAGATTCTTCCTCCGCCGACCCTCACGGGCGCCGGATTTATCTTGTTCTCCGTTCTACCGAACGTTAGGGATTTAGGTCCTTAACAACTGGTGCCTTCATCGTGATCTCACCCTCCCACCATCTCGAACCGAAGCTACACCGCTGCCCGACGGAAAACATTCTGCGCACAGCAACTGCTTTGGTTGCCGAGTCCCGTCTGTCCGTCGAGCTCGCCGGACAACTCTCCTTCTGCAACGCCCGACGGGAAGGATTCCCGCATGCCTCGTCGAAGTCAGACGATCATCATCCACCACAGCCACGCTTCAGTCCGTCGACATGTCATACGACTACGTCGGCTATCGCCGTCGTCAGTACGACGTCCCTCAGGCCACACAGCCATTCCGTCCCTACCAGCCGGCCCAACCTTGCCGTGTAACCTGTTGGGACCCTCCGAGCAGCCGGGTGGAAGTACTTCGTTCACCGTCGTGGCCTGATCCAGAATCACCCTACGTCTCACACTACTTGGATCCACCTGATCGTCGCCCGCGACCGAGATACCAACTCCAGGATTTCTATCCCTATGACCCTCCACTGACGCGACAGCCCTCTTGTTGGGAACCACCGCCACACCGGGCATCGCAGGGATACTTGGATTATGATCAGCCACCGCCGCGTCTACCTAGTTGCTGGGATTCGCCCAGACATCGAACCAATCGCCGCTGTCCAGCGGCGCAACAGCAGGACCGCGACTACCTGCCCTTTGACCGGCCCCGAAGCTCGGAGACGTGCTGGGACCGACCTCGCCCTCGGGAGGAGGTGAGAGCGCGAGTCCAGCCCGCCTCCCACCAGCCTCGTTACTCCACCGAAAAGCCAAGGCGGAACCTGTACAGTCAGCCCACACGTGTGACCAGTCAAACTCCGGAGCAACCACGCCTGCCTCTAATACGGGTCTCCCAGGCGGAGAAGTCAGAACGGTCCAGGTTGGGTCTCTGCTGGCACTGTCCTGAGAAATGGGTGATGGGACATGTGTGTAAACAATGCATTCTCTGTTATGCGGATGATGAGTATGAGTTTGAGGAGAACATTCAAGATGAGAATTTAGCCGAAGAGAAAACTGATAATATTCCCACGATAGTATTCGGTGATGATGTTCCCAATGACATTACCGATGTTCACAATGATGGCGCTCCTCTTAATGTTCCAAACAACGAGTCCCATGGAGAGTTCCTCAAGAACAAAGGGATTGTCAAGAACGACAATGAGCCACCGCAAGTGCTCGTTGGGGTATCTGATGAGAAGATTGGTGAAAAGGAGGAGACATTGCTAGAAGATAAAGAGGAGGATGGTTCTATTGGTGAAGTGGAGAAGATAATCGTCTCACTCAATGTTGTTCAAGTGTCACCCCAAAATGTTGTTGGAAATTGTTGGGGCAAGAAATGAGATGGTGCTTACACCGATTTGCCCGTAATTGCTTGTGTCTATATGGATTTGAATGTCGGTGATGTTTCAAGTATGAATCATCGATCAACATCGCTCGACAAAGATGCAAGGTTGATCCCTCCGAGTAAGGACATGCCATGCTTGGGCATTCTGGGAGGCGTGGACAAGCTCTTCGATTTGGCAAGGAATTTTTCCGACAAAGTTGGGTCTCCTTTGTTGATTTTTTATGGAAGAGAAGACTCATCTGTTCGGTGTGTGTTTGATCCAGGAGGAGTTGCCTCGCCGAAGCTTCTGCTTTCAACTCTCCTTTTTGCTTCGTGGTTCCCACCTTGAGGACAAGGTGGATTTTAACCGTGGGGGAGTTGATACGAACCTATATTATTATTATTATTTAGTTTAGATATTGGACGGATTTAGCATATCTTTTTCTATATCTTTGTTTTCTTGTTCATTAAGTCAGTAGCATTATAAATAGGATAGACTGTTATCTTTTTTATTCATTCAATGAATATATTATTTTGGCCAAGTCCCTTGCATATTACGTTGAATCCTTAATCCCGCGCCGAATTTATCTTGTTCTCCGTTCTACCGAACGTTAGGGATTTAGGTCCTTAACACACGGAGTATCTCCAACACGAAGCACCCGTCCACGACCATGAGCTCGAGGAACTTGGCCGTGTCGTCTCGCCAATCCGCCCCGAGCCGGTCGTAGGCGTCCATGAGGTCCTGGGTAACGGGTGTGAGGGTGTCCACGTAGATCTGGAGAGGTCTACTGGAGCGCTTGAGGAAGTGGAGGAGCGCACGGTGCTTGTGCTCCATCTCACTCAGGTGGCTGCTCCCGTGGTGGTAGGGCCCCAAGGAGATGATCTGCGGCTTGTAGGCCCGCCCGGGAGTTGACGTTGGTCACGGAGGCCGGGATCCGGTAGATCAACCCCCTGCCCCAGTGGGCTGACTCGGCCGAGGCGTTGGGGAGATTTTCGAGGGCCTTGTTGGTGTTGACTACCCATTGCATTGGCCGGGGCTCGTCTTCGGCCATTGTGTGTGCTGTGCGTGCAGTGTGTTATTGTTTATGTCTCTCATGTTTTTTATGAGTTAATGTGTGTGTGCTTTGCCTACCGTTGAAGCAAATTGTCACAGTACACACTAGTTTGGGAGGGCTTGGCTACATTCTTTTCGTACAATAATATGGAGATGCTTTGTAACCTTGTCTTGTTGTTGTTGTTGAGAATCTAGGAAAAAACATCAATGTTGGAACAAATGGAGTACATTTTCCAAGATAATGTTGCTCTTAATTCAGACATAAGGGAACCAGACCCAACAAATAGAGGGAGAACCGTGCACAAGATGTACCGTATAATATACTCCCTCTATCCATCAATAAATAGTACAATATATCTCATACTTGATCCGCCTACGTTTTATGAAATTGTTAAACTTTGTGATGAAAAGTTAATACAAAGAGTTAGTGGAATATGAGTCATATTTTTATATAGTTTTATAATGTAATGTGAGTGAAATAAGTTAGTGGAATATGTGGTCCATTTACCAAAAATAGTCAAAATGAAATGGAAAATTATTTATTGGCGACAGACGTAAAAGGTAAAATGGGACATTTAATAGCGGACGGAGGGAATACTATGTTGAAAACAAAATATTAAGCATCACAAATTTCAGTTTTCATTTAGCTTGTATTAAAGCACCAAACTTGAGATTTTTTATGTTTATGTACAAGGACCAAAAATCTTCATGATATTATTAAATCTTTGTGTATTATCTCAAAACAAATTATTTAAATCTTTGTAGTGTTATTTAAAAATGAATTATTTAAATCTTAATTTGTAGTATTATTAAAAATTTTGTATTACAATCAGAAAATTAATACTACATCCATCCCATAGAAATATGTCATTCGCGATTGGCACGTGTTTTAATGTGCAATTAGTAAAGTAAGAGAGAAGGAGAAAGAGTAGTTGAAATTGTGTAGTGGATGGTGGCCCCATAAATAATAAAGTACTCCCTCTATCCCAAGAAAGTTGAGTCACTTCTTTTTTGCCCTCATTTAGAAAAATAAAATCGTTATAAATAGTTAGAGTATGTGAATAGTAAAGTAAAAGCGAGAATAATATAGATAAGAGTCCATGGTCCAAATGGATACTTCCAATAACAACGTAATGCTTGATCAATAATATCAATTTTAAAAGTATTTCATTAAGAGTTAATATCAAACTTGATGCCTTCATATCCTGTAGTAAAAAAACTACTAATGTCAAAGTGTTTTACATTATGGTGTATCGTGACATGTCAGATGTTACAAGAAATGTATTGATAAAATTAAAAGATGACAGCATCGATGAAACTTTAAGAGTAGCTCAGAACCTCAGTGAAGAATTGGCTATGAGTTGGATGTTGGATATGTCCATGGGCTACATACCTGGCGATCCCATTGCAACAGGTTTTTCTTAAAGCTCTGAAATCGGAAGCAACAAGTTATATTTCCTTGAAATTGTTCGACATTTCAGGTTTTGCCTGATGTTCCTCCTGGAATGGCAACCGAGGAGGAGAACTTGGCTAATTTATATAAATAGAGCATCATTATTGATCATCTTTTCAAAAAAATATAAAATATTGTATATTAAGTGAGTTTTTAAAAGTATAAAAAATTAAGAATGTTTCTCTCTCAAACGTATGCACTCATTTTTATATGATACTCATTTATAGAGATTTAAGCTTGGTTGACAAGCCATTAATTATCTCTTCACTATATTTATTGGACATTTAATAATTTCTATACCGTTTCTTCACACAAGTTCACAACAACTTTTGTCTAAAATGCATGAATATACTATCTACTCATATTTTTAATAAATTTCATCAACTCTACTTTTCAAAATTTTATGTTTTGACTTGAAATATTTTTTTCTATATGCTTCAAACACGGTTACACTTATTTATGTAATTTAAATAAATACTTAATAGATCGTGATTAATTGCACTAGTGCACTTTGATATGCCCACCATATTTTATAAGGAGGAAACAATTGTAAGGAACAACGTAGTACTATATATTATCTAAGGACGCACCATCCTTCAAAATAACATGACCACTTATATAAGATGTATTTTTAATATTGGGAAGAGACAATTTTTTTCCGTCATATATACTTATGAGAAAAATATAATACAGTACTCCAAAAATTACCTCTTAAAATAACAATTGCATTTTATGCATCTTAATATTACATTTTATACCACTGAGAAGCCAAACAAACTTTATAAATTTAGATTTAATTTTTAAATATTTATAATTTCATCTAATTCCATAATTTAATCTATAACTTAGTACTAGTATTATTTAATTAATTGGAAATTTATTATTAAAAGTTTGTTAATTTCGATTGAATTAACTAGTTAGATCAAATTGGAGATTAATTAAAATATAGTAGTATTACATATTTAGATTGAGCATAAAAAAAATGAAAAATACACGCGTGTTGAAGCTGAAGTTGTGAATTTGGAGGAGAGCATTACAAAATAATGAATGAAATCCCACCCAAATAGAAGTGTAAATTAAATTCTCTAGCACAAACCTTCCTCCACCACGTCATGTCCAATTCAGGTAATAACCACACAAGGATTTGCATCAACCCCTCACATTCGTTCTCAATCTCACACACACACACACACAAGAAAAGAAAATCACAAGCCAAAGCAAACAAGGCAAGAAAACCAAGACGTGAAGAGGAATGGCAAGCATTAAGCAGGTGGATCGATGTAACCTAGGACACTGTAAACAGTCTGGACAATGGTGAGGGCGAAGAGGAAGATGGCGGCAACGACAGAGAGAATGGCCCACGGATTCGTGAAGTAGGTGTGCATGAGGTTAGCCCTCCATTGGTGCCACGGCTTCTGGCAATACTCACTTACCTGCAAGGGCGAACGCAAAAATTTAATTTGATTTGATACTAGAAGCTATAATAAATTTCGATTTCAAAATTTTGAATTATAACTTTTTTTATCCCCCATCGTACAAAAAAAAAAGGTTGAACCCCCAACCCTAAGGGCCCCACACATCCCGGTCCGACAGTATTGTGAGGGGTATTAAATCAGGGTACGCACTACGCAGTGACCCGCTAAGGGGAGGGTCTAATCTGCTGTCTGCCAGAAGCCCACCTCCCAAGGCTTCACACTTAGGTGTTGCAACTACACAACAATAGTGGGATTTGATCATTGGCCAATCATACAAATCTGCCCCTCCGGAACCAACAGCGCTATGCCCCTGAGGACAACTTTTATTATCCCTGTCTCACTTAGAGTGAAGCATGTCCCGTTCAGTATGAAATTTTATGCAGTATTATTTTGCAAATTGAATGGGGATAGAATAAGATACTCTCTCCGTCCTTGAAATTTTGTCACTTATTTCTATTTTTTCTGTCCCTAAAAATTTGCTACTTTTCACTTTTACTATTTTTGGTCGTAGACCTCACATTCCACTAACTCATTTTCACTCACATTTTATTATAAAACTAATCTATAAAAGTATGACTCATATGCTACTAACTTTTTCAACCCACTCTTTATTACATTTCTTAAAATCCGTGTCAGATCAAATAGTGACAAGTTATTAGGGAAGGAGGGAGGCGGAAACATGATAAAGTAGAGAGAGTGTATTTTATCAGGAAATGTGTCATTTTAAATGAAACTTTTAACTTGGTAGGGACATAAGCCCCTTGCAGTTACCTGCTTGTGCACTTGCTCAAGGCTGCTCTCGGGGTCGAGCGTGATGTCCTTCGACAGCGAGTTGAACAGCTTGGCGACGGCCTTGTCGCTGCCGAGCGCGTTCTGTATGATGCCGCACGAGTGGAGCAGGCTGACGTCCATCGCGCTGTCGATGATGTTGTCCATGAAGAAGATATACGAGGTGAGGTCGTTGCCCGCGCCCACGTGGAAGCGCTCGAACGCGATGAGGTTGAGGTAGAGCGACTCGAGCGCGTCGTCCACCACGATCAGGGGGAGCCTCAGCACCCCCCCACGGAACGTGATGTCCTTGAGGCTCCGGGACTTGCTACGCTTGATGCGGATCCCGGCCTCGTTGAGCTCCGTGGCCGAGCGGATGATGTCGTCACCTCCCTGGTGGGCGGGGGCCGCAGCCCCGGCCTTCTGCTTCTTGGCGCGAGGCTCCTCGAGAAGGAGGCTCTTGCGGTATATGTCTAGGATGTGGAGGCAGTGGTTGAACTCGTGGAGGTGTTTGGCATGATTTATGTTTTGTTGGAAGAATTTTAGGATGCGTTTGGTCAGATCTTTGCAGTCCTGCAGTCATATGTATATGTGATACAGACAAAACTTAATCTTAATAACAAACTACAAACCAATATAGAGGTTATTAGTATACCATTTTTAGTTCATTTAGAAAATTTAGATTTTTAATACACAAAGATCATGCATGTCATTTCTTTATATTTTTGGTTCATTTCAGACACTTATTTTGATATAATGACCCCATGTTTTTCGAATTCGAATTATTTGAATATAACAAAACAGTCTAAAAAATGACCTCCATATGTTCTACTCCCTCCGTCCCTTGAATATTGTCACAGTTTGATCGGACACGGATTTTAAAAAATGTAATAGAAAGTGGATTGAAAAAATTAGTAGAATGTGGGTCCTACTTTTAAAGTACTAGTTTTACCTTGAGCGACTTGTCATTCTGCACGGCCACGAGCTTCTCGAGAACCAGCATCGGTAGCTGGTTCTCGAGCATCAGCATGTCCCTCTTTAGATAAGGCACAATGTATAGCTTGCCGTGTTTGCTGAAGATCGGATCGTTTTCCGCGTAGTCTCTCACCAAGGCCTCCCGCTCCGCCGGCGCCTGCTGGCTGGGGACCGGGGCCCTGGTCCACGGCCAGCACGCGTGGCCGATGCAGGACGAGGGCGGGGGCGGAAGCTGGTGAACGCCCGAGCCCCCGGCGTCCGTGGCGCACGCGACACAGAGTATCTCCAACATGAAGCACCCGTCCACGATCATCAGCTCGAGGAACTTGGCTGTGTCGTCGTGCCAGTTGGCCCCGAGCTGGTCGTAGGCGTCCTTGAGGTCCTGGGCCACGGGGGCCAGGGCGTCCACGTAGGCCTGGAGGGGCCTACTGGAGCGCTTGAGGAAATGAAGGAGCGCGCGGCGCTTGTGCTCCTCCATTGCCCTCAGGTGGACGCTCCCGTGGTGGTAAGGGCCGAAGGAGACGATCTGGGGCTTGTAGGCCCGGGTGTTGACATCGGTCACCGAGGCAGGGATCCGGTAGATGGAGCGCTTGCTCCAGTGGGCCGACTCGGCCGAGGTGTTGGGGAGATTTTCGAGATCCTTGTCGATGTTGAGAACCCATTGCATTTTTGGCTGGGGTTGTTGGGGATGTTCGTCGTCGGCCATAATGTGTGCGAGCAGTGAGTTGTTGTGTGTCGCGATATTTATGTCTCTCATGTTTTGTTTTTTTTTGGAGTTAGTGTGTGTGTGCTTTGCCTAGAGTTGAAGCAAATAGTCACACTAATTAAATTGGTAGGGCTTCATTACATTCCTTTCGTGAATACTAGGATTGAGATGCTCTGTTGTAACTTGTAACCTTGTCTTGTTTCTCAATTTAGGAAGATTCTTGTTTGCTTTTGAGCTGTTGGAAAAGAGAGTCATTTTCACACTTGTATGACTAGATCATAGTTACTACTCTTATAGTTAAGTTTTATAGATGTTGAGAATCTAGGGAAAAATTAATGTTAATATGTTGTAGAAGTACTACCTTTTTTTAAGATAATGTTGCTCAATATTCAGACATGAGGGAGAAGCCGCTGCACAAGATGTCTCTACTAGTAGTAATACTCAATTGAAAAGCGTCACAAATTTTCAGTATTTCACAATTTTTATTATATACTACTAAAAAATACTTAACATCTTTTTATACTCTATATTCAAAACATCAAATTTGGGCATGTCATTCTTAATATGAAGGAGAAATATTAACGGGTGGGAGATAAAGGTCCCAACATAGAAATAATTTTATTGATTATATTAAGTTATTTGAGAACAAAATTATAATTATATGCATACATTTTTTTTTCCTTTATAAAGAAGAATAATGCAGGTTTTACATAAAGGGCAAAAGACAATATGTATTTTACTAGCATACGATCAGATATATTCTAGATTGATCACATATCTACTAAAGAACAAAGGATACAATTATATCTTATTTCTCATTATCCTCTTGGTCAGTTTTAATTTTAAAACTCATTATATACAATCCATTATTCAATATTCATACTCCATGATCTACATTATTTTACCATAATTTAAGGAAGAAAATTGATGGTCCCCGAACCCACGGTTAAAGGTAACACTCATAATTAAATAAGAAAAAACTTTTCTCTAAATATGAAAATATTCAAAATGATAATGTTGCTCGCATCAAATCAGCATCAAGACAATGCTGATATTCATAATCATACATAAATAGTAAATCAGACCAAACAAATAGAGAGGTAAATCAACACCCACAAAAGTAACATATCATATGATATGTGATGACTAATTTTAGGTCTTTCTTAGTCAAAATAGATTCGCACTCAAATTCACAAAATTATCCTTAATATTATCACTTCAGCGCAAGAGTACAGCTTCGTGTGTAGTAATTTAAGGTGTCGATCCGCAGGAAAGGTACGCTTGTTTAACTCCAAATAAAATAAAAAAGAACTTTAAAGATGAAGGTTTTTGTTTGAAGTTTTGCTTTCTCAAAACAATGAAAATAAAGTTGAATTCAAATTAACACAAGTGAGACAATTGTTACTCCAAACACTTGCTGACAAGACACAGATTTATCATATGCATTCAATTCTATCTCATACGTTTGGGACAATTTAAAATAAATCAACATGCAAGCACTAAACATGCTAAACATCAACTAGTCAAAGAATAGTTAAACACTTACTCTTTAAACCAATTTCAATAATCCTAAGAACCCTACGAAAGCGCGAGATTCAAAGTACAATTGCAATTAAGATCAAAATCCATTATCAAGCTGTAATCTAAACAATTCCAATTGATAATTCATTACTACCATAATCCATCGCAATTCAAGCTAAAGAGACATTAAATCAAGACTATAGAATTATCAATAAAGATGCACCTAAAGTAATAAATTCATTCAATCAAATAAGTAGTAATAACGAACATGAGATAGAACGAACATAGAATAAATCACGAATCAAAATGTCATACTGCGTGTTTGGAGCAACACAAGATTCTTAGCCTAACATAATTAAACCCAGAACAATGATAAATGGAGATAAAACCCTAGAAACCATGGAGTAAATTTGGAGTAGATGATGGCTGGAATTTTGTCCTTTCTATTCTCTCTTTCTCCCGTTAAATTCCTCCAAAATCGCTCCTCTCCTCAATTGCTCAATGGAAGTCTCTGTATTTCTCTTTGTTTCTCTGCAGTTTTTTTCTAAGTCCTCTCTCTCTGATGCGGCGCTCCTCTCAATCCCTCCTTTTTATATCTTTCTTTTTCTCCCCCAAATTCGCTTAGAATTAGTCGCCAATTTCCCCTAAGAGCATCTCCAATGGCGGACGTCCGGTCGGACATCCGGTCGGACGTCGCGACGGGCGACCCGGACGTCCGCCACTGTGGCGTTTAGGGTCGGATACGGACGTCCCGTGAGGACGTCGGGTGTCATCGGACGTCCCTGCGACGGGCGGGCGGACGTCCGCCACTGTGGCAAGGGTCGGACGTCCCGCTCGGACGTCCGAATTTTTTTTATTTTTTTAAACCCTATATATACGGCTCGTTGAACTTCATTTCATTTGCACCACTTGTTGTTAACAAGTTTCTCTCTTCTTTTACTACAAATTTCATTTCTACTTTTAATGGAGAACGATAGGAACTCCCCGGCCACGAGCGAGTCGCAGACTCCGGCGTTTCCCATCGACCTGGAGGGAAACGTAAGCGGAAATGCGACAACGGTACCGGGAATGGGACAGATGGGGGCCATGGGTGGGATGATGTCCCCTTATATGTACAATTGGATGGGACAGATGGGTGGTATGGGTGGTATGATGCCCAGGGCAGCCGGGATGGGGGGCATGACCCCAAATATGATGATGCCGGGGATGGGGATGGGGGGCATGACCCCAAATATGATGATGCCGGGGATGATGGCGGGGATGATGCCGGGGATGATGCCGGGGATGATGCATGTGGGAGGGGGTGGCAGGGGTCCTGAACCACTAGCGGACGATGTCTATCGACCGGTTGTGGATATGCAATCTACTGATACCCCTTCCACTTATGTTCCGGATACTCAGTTCACCAGCATAGACACTTTCTCTTTTGAGGAGTTGGGGATATCTCCAGTCAGGCAGACGCCCGATGATATGAGCGGGGGCAGGGGGAAGGGACGTGGCAAGGGCAAGGGGAAAGCCCCAGGGTCTTCCTCACGAACGGTGGCAGAGGAGGAGGATGAGGAGACGGGAAAGAGGACGATCTGGAGCCAGTGGGAAAACGTCGCGCTTGCGAAGGCTTGGATTGCAATTGTCGAGGATCCCTATGTCGGTGCCAACCAGCATATTGACAGACTGTGGCATCGGATCGCTGAAGCCTACCACACACACAAACCGGCTGGGGCGAAGCGTCGCCTTCCCGAACAGTGCCGGAAACAGTGGGAGCGGTTGAGGCCTAAGCTTAGTCGATTTGCTGGCCTCTACCAAAACAACCTCCGCCAGGCAAGCAGCGGTATGTCCGAGGAGGATGTCCGGAACCGTGCCTTTGCTCAATACCCTGACAAAGCCTTGAAATTCAAACAATTCGACCAGTGGGAGGCCTTTCTCGTTGTGAAGGATTCCCCAAAGTTTTGTGGGGGAGTCGAATCGGGCTGGGCGAAGCGGACGAAGATCAACGCTTCCGGTGAATACAGCAGCAGTGCTGGTTCGCACGAGCTCCCGGAAGCCGACGAAGTGTCCCCGCTACCGCAATCAGACTCTCGCCGTCGTCGTCGCCCGGTTGGGCAAAAGGCTGCGCAGCGGAGGGCTAGGGGAACCAGCGGCGGTTGCGGGTCGTTCGAGGTCGAATCGGAGGCCCCTGCTCCCCAAGAAGATATCGACCGCCTCGCCCACGCGCAGTTAACGACAAGCTTGGTCCGGACCATGCATAGGTGGCATAGCACGACCGATCCGCTGTACAAGAGGATGCTGAAGGATGTCATCGATGGATGTCGGCGCGATTTGGGGATGCCCCCCATTGGAGATGATGGCGCCGAGATTAGCGGAGGGGACGATGGGGGCGGCACGGGCGACGGTGACGGCACGGGCGACGGGGGAGGCACGGGCGACGAGGACAGCGCGGAGTGAGCCGGGGATGTTGGATTATGTATTTTTCTTTTTTTTTGAATGACTATGTATTTTGCTTTTTTCTAACTATGTGTTTTTATGTTTTATGAATATGTATTTTTGCCCGTATTTTGATTTCCCGTATTCCGTGTCAAAATTATATTTCCGTTTTTACGTAATTAAATTATTGTGATTTTTTTATTGCGGGATGTCCTAGTGGGAAGGGCGGACATAGGAGGGGATGTCCTAGTGACGTGGCAGTGAGATGGGAAGTCCTAGTGACGTGGCAGAAGGTGTTTTTGGGATGTCCTAGTGGATGTCCTAGTGGGATGTCCGCCCACTGAAGATGCTCTAAAGTCTCGCCTCATTTTCTTCTTTTTTTGGGAATAGATATTAAAGCCAATTAAAATATCATTTTCTTTCCTTAAACCATGCGATTCCTTCCGCAATTGGAGTGCCTTTTTCAATCATGATTCTTACAATATTATAGCACTTCCTGTCAAGAAAACATATAATATAAAGAGTGATGCTAAATGGCCATAATGTGGCCGGCCATAAAAAGTTAACTTAGTTCATTTACATATATAAAAAATTAGAATTACCGATATAAACTTATATGTGTGTGAATGGACTTGTGAGTTGATACTTATCTTTGAATTCCATTACGTAAAACACATTAATATCACGAATTACTGTATACGTTGAGCAACAATCAAGAAATGACAGTAGTAATAAGTTGAGCAAAAACTACGAAATAACAACACTAACATGTTGAGCAACATATAATGAAGATGATATAAAAGTAAAATCAAATAGTAATAAACCAAAAATTTGAAAAAAAATCAATTTTTTTTGTTATTTACTTAATTTATGGCTGGCCATAATGTGGCCGCATAGCATTATTCTAATATAAATTAGGCTTTTACAAATCAATTAATAAACCAACAACCTCATTCCATGCGTAAAAAAATTAATTAACAAAAAATAGTCAAATTTGAATTATTAATTGATATGTGCAGATGATTTAATTAAAAATGCAAGAAATATTAGAGTAACATAATCAACTATTTGATTTACATCAATATGTTGAGCTTCTCTCCCCAATTTGTATTAATCAGCACTAATACATAACTATATAGTATATCAAATAGTATCACTCAACAATTACTACACCACATTGCATTGGATCATATCATATGTCCCTGTCCCTCTTGCACTCGGGCGGCGGGGTCGGGTATCGGGTCTGGTCGGTGCAGTAGTTGTAGATAGTGTACTTGCTCCGGACCCACCGCAGGCGGCGCCACTGGAACTTGTCGAGGTCCTGGAACTGCTTCTGGTCCCACCACCGCTTCCCCTGCGTGTCGCAAATATTGGCATTGACCGAGGCCTCGCATCCGTCGATGTGGAAGCCTCGGTACGAGGCCACGAAGGGGGCCTTGGACCAGTCAGTCTTCTCCAGGCCTCCCCTCGTGGCCCAGTCGTCTGCGTTCCATAGGCTCGAGTACAGCTTCATCGGCTGGTTGAATGGGAATTTTACCCCGAGATCCTTGCTATTCTTGAACGCACGGATCGGGATATCGTCCACGAAAAATCTGTCACAATGAATCATATGCATTGCCATTAATTCCTCTCTTGATATGTTATAGTACTAAATGATACACCTAATAAAATCATATAGCACAACCAAAATATGCACTAGAGTAATTAGAGTAACAACAATTATTAATAGCAATCAAATTACTAAAGTGTCATTTGGTTGCTATATAGAATAAGTAAAGATTGAATTGTAATAATATGATAACTACGCATCCTCGAGACTATTTAGATATGTTTAATTAAATTATAATTGGATATTTAAAGATTGAAAAAATGTGTTAACAGTTCCCCTCCATCAACGGGGACAATAGAAGATATTAATATGTTGATGGTCGTGTAAAGTCAAAAGAGGCACATGGTCCCTACTAATTTAATTGAATCCAACCAGCAAATTATATGAGGTAGAGACACATGGAAAGCCATCCATTAATGTTAAATCTATACCAAACTATTTTTGTTTTTCAATGTTAATTTTACAAAAATTGTCTGAGATCATTTTTATCCCTTATTAAGCCTATACATATGAAAATTAAATTATCAGAGATTATAAAATTCGGAGGGACTGAAATTAGAGAAAGAAAGAAAGCAAGAAAAATAGCTCAAAAAAATTTGTTTGAGAAATCAAGAAGAAAATATTAAATATCCAGTAACTAGATATCCAAATTAAATATTACTAGTACATATTTAATATGGATTAACCGAATCTTGTTGGCCCTATTAATTTCACGCGCCACAGACTCTTAAGTCAAAACTATGTTTGATTTTATAACCAACACTAATGATATTTAGACAGCTATTGCCATTCTCAAGAACCAAACAATTTGACTTCTTCGACTCTTGTGATTTGGAGATTTCAAGATTGGTCAACAACATATTTTCCTAGCCTAGCTAATTGAGCAAAATCGATGGAATCAATGTTGCTATTTGAATAGAAATGGTGGAAAAATGAAATAATAAGAAGACTTACACAATTTGGTAGAGATTCCACAAGATAGAGTAGGTGTGGAAGTCTTTGGTTGGATCAAACCACAGAAAGATTCTTTGCTCTTTGTCTCCTTTTCCACCAGTGTATACATTTGTTTGCAAAATGTATGGTTGTCCAGTTCTATTTCCCAAGAATTCAAAGTCTATCTCATCATGCTCTGAGTTTTGGGAAGATAGCTACAATACAACCACAAAAAAATTAAAACTATTGTTATAGAGTAAACAAAAGAACTCATCTTAAAAGACTAGTTTATCAGCATAGAGAATTAATGTAGTCGATAAACCAAACATCAAGATTGGAGTTCGTAAAAAACTACAAATCGGTATTTAGATGGAGTTTGGCGTCGGAAATGAAGTAAATCAGTCCATGACCACGGAATCCCCGATGGGGGAACTTGGGCTTGCCCAACTCGATTCCTACTGTTATTAACAGTAGAGTTCATTGCTTTTGTCTATATATGTCCACCTTCTCATTCTAAATTGTCTTCGAAAATTATATTGTGAAATCTTTTTTCTTGACATTGACCCAAACATATACATATGGTATCAAACGAATTAATTAAGCAATTCATGTCATGATTACTCGTGCTAATTTCTAACATATTCTCATAGCATTTCCATCAAAACAAGCATGGAAGGACACTAATAAGAAATAATTAGTTTGTCTCCATATAATTCCAAAAGAAAACATGCTAAAAAAGTGAACTTTACTCACATAAAAAGCAGTAACAGTTCCAGCAGAATCCCCACCAACCAGCTTCAAATGCATACTAAAGTGTCCAAATAGGTATGAACCCTTGGATTGGAATCCAGTACCTAAACCAAACAAAACAACATCCAACATTAACTCTCTCTCAAACACACACAGAGACAGACACACATACAATTACAGACCAAACAGAAGAACCCATCCCAAAAAATTAGCCGAGATAGAACTCATTCAATCTATAAACTCCACACTAGTTGCTCTTACGGCCAATGTGAGACATTGAGTCCGTAACAAATACAGAGAAAGAGAGAGAGAGAGCATATATATATATATACCAGTGTAGTTGTCAAGAAGGAGCTGGATCTCAGAGCCGCCATTGAGGTATTTGATGTGGTCGAAAGCCCAAGTGGGGACGTAGTTTCGGCCGAAGGGGACATCCACCGCTTTTTTGGGCGCCGCCGCTAGTGCTGCTACGGCGAACATCAGCAGGCCAAGGGAGAGGCTCCAGAGGGAGTGAGAAGCCATGTTTCTGCAGAGAGAGGGAAACCAGGAAAAGAGCGGCGGCGGAAGGAAGTTCAAGGAGAATATGAGAGAGAATGGGAATGAAGGAGAGAAGTGGAGTGGTGCAGACCTCATTATATAGGCCTACGCCCCTTGCATTTCCTAGGTTGTATTGTTGTAATAATAATAATAAAACATAAAACATTCATAGTTGTCTCTATAAAAGAGAAGCAACCAAGAATGACTTTGTCCCACATTGAAAGTGGAATATAAAACATTTAAGGTTGTCTCTATAAAAGACAAGCAACCAAGAATGACTTTGTCCCACATCGAAAGTGGAACATAAAACATTCAAGATTGTCTCTATAAAAGAGAAGCAACCAAGAATGAGTTTCATAAATTCGCAAGCCCATCAAATATATGTAGGCTATTACGAATTTCTTGTATTTAATTATTTGTAAAAATTGTTTTTGCCCGCAGGGGCGTAACGCAGCTGGCAACGGAATTTTTTTTATTTTTATATAGGCGCATAGGAGTGTGTATGTGCAACATAACTTCTATGATATGCCCCACGCTAGTATAGTATTTTATTCCATGCGTTTCAATGAGTTAGGAGATCAAAAAAAGTTAGCCTCAATAGCCCAGCCATAGCCTAGTCACTGCCACATCATCAGCACTAAAAATCCTCCTGCCACATCATCAAAACAAGCAAATAGCTCAGTCATAGCCCAGTCATAGCCTAGTCACATAATATCCACATCACTATTAACAAATATATACAAAATGAAATAATTAACAATCACACAATATACGAAATTTAATTTACGAGACATATACGGGAAAAGTTTAATAATAATATTAAAATTTAAAAAAGTACAATAATTTTAAAAAATACATTAATTTAAAAACAAGTTGTGCGAATGAAAATGACGAGCAAAGCGCGTATATATAGGTTTCGGGAAAAAAAAAATTTTAATTTCGCGTTAGGCGGTGCGCTAGGCGATCCGAGCGCTGCAATAGCGCCGAGCGGACCGCCCAGCGCTGCGCGGTTTCTCTCTCCATTCGCCCGCTGGGCGACTGCAATAGACCGCCCAGCGCCGGCGCTCGGCTGGGCGGCATTGTGGATGGTCTAAGTAAAAAAAATAGTAGTAATGGAAAAAAATGAAAAATTAAATGTATGGTTCTTTTTATATGAAAATAAATGGCATGGAATAACTCAAAATGAGATATTAAGTGAATGAATTTCGGACATATGGAGTATGTATATGTTTACTGACAAACGCAAAGATAAAATTAAAGAAGTGCAAACTGACAATTGACACCACCAAATTTCATGCTCACTTTTTTGGATTGAAGGCACAATCTGTCAAACTCGATTGTGCCTAAACCTAACTTGCTTTTGCTTGAAATGTGGTGGTGAATCACGCGTCGATCTGTTTTGTATATCGACCCAACTGGCTAGAAAACGGAGCAGGTTGGGTTAGGTCATCTGCAACGCATCCCTTAGCCGTCTCTTATCTCGTCCCGGAGAGACGAGATGAATAAGAGACGGCGTTGCAGCCTTCTGTCTCCATCCCATCTCGGAGAGACGCCCGTCCCGGAGGGACAGCTCGCGAGACGTCTCGCCACGCGCGTTGGCGACGTGGCGAGCTCCGGTTCGTCCGTGACGCCCACTCGCCGGCCCGCGAGTGGGCATCGTTTTTATCCGAAAAAATGTTTTTTTTTTTTTTTTTTTTAAATATAGGAAAAATTCAAAAATTAAAAAAAAAATCCCAAAAAATATACTAGCCGTTTATAGGCATTTTTTGCAAATTTTTATTTTTATTTTTAATTTTTTTTAAGCCTCCAATCACTTCTTTAAATATCAAATCATTCCCACAAATTAATCCACCATAAAAAAATATTTTTTTATTTAAATTATGTATTTTTAATTTTTTTAGGATTTTATTAATGAGGTTTTTATTTTTTTTAGAATTTTAAGTTGTAATTTTATTTTATTTAATGAAGTGTGTTTTTATTAATTGAATTTGTTGGAAATAAAAATAAAAAATGAAATTGAATGAATAGTTAAGGGATGAGATGCGGATAAGAAATGGAGAGTTACAGGTATTGTCTCTTAGTTAAGAGATGGAGTAAAAAATATATTGGGGCCCATGAATAGTTAAGAGATGAGACGGTTAAAAGACGGATAAGAGACAGCGTTGCGGATGACCTTACCTTCTTTGAAGACCGTTGAGTAGAGGCGTAGTCACATGTAGAAAAAGGGGTATTTTATACTGGTTCCATAATTATTCACAATTTTATTATAAATTAAATTATGTATCCCAAATTTTATTGAACAACCAATTATTCATACACATGTTATCTACTGTTTACCCAGAACCTAGTTCTATAATCTACAACTCCAGATCTCATTTATCCAATATCTATTTATTCACTATTCACACTTCATAATTAACTTATCTCCATTAAAAAATATAGAACTAGAGAATTAAACACGAGTAAGAGAAACACAAAGAATGAACAAAAGAAATTGAAATTGGTTGCACTACCATGTTGTCTGTTGACAGTAACTCGATGATGCTTAATATGTCAACACACCCTCGATAGTTTTTATACAGTATAATCACATATCGCACTTTTAAATTAAAATTTTTGGATACATGACTGCAGATGCATTATTTGAGAAGTTGTCAATTACTAACATTTTATTTAATTTATTGCTCATAAGTTCATAATTATTACAGTGCTGGTTGGTTCAATTGAATACCTCCATCTGTTTATTATTTGAGAAGTTGTCAATTAACATTTTATTTAATTTATTGCTCATAGGTTCATAATTATTATAGTGCTGGTTGTGTCAATAGAATACCTCCATCTGTTTGCCATCCAGATATAATTTCACTAGGTAAATTTTTAAATTCGCATACTATTAAATTTGAGTTTTACGAATTAGGAAATAATATTGAATTGTAATTCAATGTGTCACGTGAAGAGACTCATATCTATTGCATAATATTAATACATTGTCGTAAATGGTTGTTCAAATTATTTACTAAGTATATCAAGATTGTTGGTATAAATTTATTTCTCATAAGTTGCCAAAAAAAACTTTGTAAACCTATAAAAAAGGTGTGAGGTTTATCATTCCCCAATAAATAGTTTTAACTAGTAATATCTAACTAATGTTTATTATTCACAATCAAAATTTAATAACAATTGATGCTCCAAACTCCAGAGTGCGCTGCTACATATGGAAATTTGGAATGTATGTTGTATGATATTAATGCTAAATTATATACGGCATAAATCACATATTAAGTTGCTTCAATAATGGAGATTAATAATAGTTCCCCATTAACTTCTGCGATGTCTCAAAGCTCCATTTTATTAAATGGAGGAGAAATATCTTACAAACTCATAGAAATAGTCTCTAAAAATCACTTCCTTCAAATTTAAATATATAAATGTTAAAAAAATGATTAATTGATTACTGGTCACACTCAAAGTCAATAAATGATAGTACTAATTAGTGCTATATTTTACACAACATGTCATGACTTCTACTTTTATTTAGTGAAACACATACATTATTTGATTATTTCCACATCTAACTATACTTTTTCATTCTGTCATATTCAAAGTGATGCGTTTTATTTTTTTTAAATGTCTCACTTAAAGTGAAAATATTTATAAAAATTAAACATCATTTCAATTTTAATTCTTTTCCCACTCAAATAAAAAGAATATTCAACTTTAAATTGGAGGAGTGCATATTAAAAATTAAAATATTGTATACACTCTCTCTAGTTTTTATGTTAAAGGCCTCGGTTATTGGTATTTATTCCCTAATTATGATCAAGATCTGATTGAGTTGGCAATCTCCCATGATGCATGGATTATTTAAAAGTTACAATAATAGTAATATGACAATTTCTTCATTCAGCAGGTTGACCTATTTCAAGACCGCTCGTGTTTCCTATATAATAATCTGATTTGATAATATTGTTTAAGAAGGATAAATTTCAATTTAAACTCTAATTTATAATCTAATTTATCAGTTCCAAGTCATAAGTTAATTTAAACTTAGACTTCCGACTTTGTATCAAAATATCACTCTTCCTTTTCCCGTCCCAGAGAGTAAGTCGTAACTCGTTATATGCCAGTCGTAACTCGTTATATGCCACTATAATTTTTTTGTGTTCTAATACTCGTACTTAAATGACAAGTTACATCAAGATTTTTTATACAAATTTAAAATTTGGGGTTTAATTAAATAGTTCTCATAATTCAGAATATTTTTTATAATTTAATAATGTAATATAGATTAATTTGATATTTATCATTCTTAAAAAATATTATAAAAACATTATATTACATCAATTTATCATATAGAACAATTAAAGAATGTTCCATTAAGGATGATGGGTAAAATGGCATTATCATTTTACAAAAATATATATACTCCTGAAATATGACTATGGAACAAAAAATTTCATTTTCTAAATGAGATACTTGTTCAAGAACAATGAAACATAGAGAACAATAGATGTGGTTTGGGTAAGAGTCATGTGCAATGATTTATTAATTGATTGCAAGGTGCCATTGCAAAGCTCTATTTCAAAACCAAAATCATTTGCTTGTGTGCTCATAACTTCAATTTCTTTGTTTACTTTCTCTCTCATCACTTCATTTTTTCTGGCAAATCCCATTATTAATTTGGTGATTATTGAGCTGTGTTTCATTAATGCTGCCACCATACATTAATTATCACAATCCAACCCTGCACCAGATCATATCAATTCAGTTTTCACCTCTTAATTCATGTGCAAGTTTATTGATATTGTGTATCAAAATAATTACTCCATTTAACAGGAGCATATAGATAAAATTGAATTTGAAATATGAACTCCAGGATACTGAATCTAATAATTCGAGGTGTTAAGCATAAATAAGTCGAGCTTGTCTAAAAATAAATGTATTTCTACATATTGATATTGCGTATCAAAATAATGATTTACAAGAGTCAATGTATCATTTGAAAAATAAACCGAATCATAAATTGGTATGTGGAGTACTAATTTAGTTTTATTTGTCAATCACCTTTAAAACTGAACAATTTCATGTCACCCTGTGGGAAAGCTCAAGAGGCTTGAGCTCCTACTAAACTTTTTTTTTTCTTGTATAGACTCATCAAATATATTCAAAATATATGTAAATAGTATATAGAAGTTAATGCTTTAAATATATTATAAATATTTTTTGAATAAATTTTACTATAAAATATAGCTCATACGAATGAATTTTTCTGCGTCTACCCATGCATGTCACTATAACATTTAGATCATGTTCTTCCAACTATTTTTCGACGTTCGTTCGAGTAGACCAGTAAGGATTCAGCTCATCCTTTTATGGAATTAACATTGTTTCTGTTGGAAGAAACAAAAAAAATGATGGTTTCCTTGTTTGATCAAGTTGTCTAGTTACGTTTGCAAACGTAACTTTAGATCTCACACCCATAGATTCTAAAATTAGAATATAGTTTCTCCATGTGACCAACTCATTATCGAGAGAGAGGGAAACAGAGGGTTTCTGTTCTTGGCAACAACAGCCAGATTCAAGCTGTTTCGTTGCATTATTATGGTGCGAAAATCAATGAAATCTGTTATTTTAACAAAATTTGTGAGCCTTCAACCATTCCAAGGGCAACACGAGTCGTTGCGCGATGCCACGGGCCATGATCTAGTCGAGTCGACTGGTCACACCAACTATTGATTCTCATTCGACTATATAATGTAATTTTCTATAAAATGTAATTTTAAGATTTTAATGAATTTCATATTTTAATTAAATTGTAAATTTTAATATAATTATAATGTATTAATAAATAAAAACACATAAGATATTAATAGAGATTAAAAGGATAGGATGAGGTTAAAAAGTGTTGTAGAGCCTATAAATACGGAAAGGAAAAGCGGTTTAAAAAACATTGATTGCGGATGGCCTTTCATTAGAATGTAAGTAATTTATTTTGGACTAGAATAACAATTTCATTCAATGATATTGCATCATAAAACATTTTCTTCTAGATGTTTTCACAAGCTTAGCTAATTGCACTTTTACACCTTATCATTGCAGCAAAGGCGATTCCGTCGCCTTGGGGCCCCCACACTCCGGCCCGACATTATGTGAGGGGGTTCAATCAAGGTACGCAGTAGCCCGTTAAGGGGGAGACCCTAATCCACTGGCTGCCAGAAGCCCATCTCCCAAGGCCTCACACTTGTGCCTGAGAGATGGAAGCAACTACACGATAGCAGTGGGATTCGAACCCAGACTCATTGCAGCAAGATCTGCCCCTCCGTTGCCAACTGCGCTACGCCCCCTTGTGGGCTACTTTTACACCTTATCATATACAACTGTATAGAAGGGACAGGGGTTCTGTCATTATTGTCTTGTTGAGCTTGCATTTTTATAAATGAAGTTAGGTTTCTTTGCAGAACTCATCACTACAGTATTAAGACAAGAAATTTTATGGGCTCTACATGTATTAGAGTGGCCTATCATGTGATAACATTTTAGGAGTATAAATTAAGAGCATTCACAATGACGGATGTCCCGGCGGACGTCGGATCGGTGTGCCGGACGTCCGCCATTAGGCAGCATGCATAGGGATACGGACGTCCGCTGCGGACATCGGAGTTCCGCGGCTTTCCGGGACGTCCGCCATTGTGTTGACACGACGGACGTCCCGATTTTTTTTTTATTTTTTGTGGATGTCCTTCGGGATGTCCTTGGAGATGTCTGACATTGTGTAGTGAGATGTCCTTATGACGTGGCAGGAGGTGTTTTTGCGAAGTCCGTCAGGATGTCCGCTGGAACATCCGTCCCATTGTGGATGCCCTAAGTCAAGAAATATTATTATGTGAGAAGTGTGTGGGCCTAGGTACTGGTCAGTTAACGACTATGGAGAGACGCCAAAACGATAACTGAAACCGGGACGGCGAAGGGTTCACTTAGCTTGCTGGGTTTCCAACTTGGGTGTAAGCTTAGAATTGGTTGAAGTTATCTCAAAATAACTAAATTCCATGTTTCCAATACCATACATAGATCACACTCAAAAATCAAAATCCAAGTTTCCAACACCTATATCCAAAAGCTGTTAATAACAATACTACCTCCGTATTTGAAAAATAGTTACATTTGAAATGATACGGGTTTTAATGCACAATTGGTAAAGTAAGAGAAAAAAATGGTAAAGTAAGAGAGAGGAAGAGAAAAATGGGGTAAAGTAAGAGAGATGAATAGAAAAAGCAATTGAAGTAGAGTTAGTGGATTGTGGGGTCCACTTCTTAAAATAGAAAGTTTAGAAAGTTTCTATTTTTAAGGGACGGGCCAAAATGGAAATAGTGTCTATTTTTAGGCAGTATGATAATCGTATTTATAACCGACGGGCAACGTGAATCTCCTAACCAATACCACCCCAAGAAGTGTGTGTGCATGTGAGTTTTTGGAGGCCCATAAATATGACCCAAGTACACAAACATATCTATTCCTGAAGAAACGAGAAGATAAGAATATAACTTTAAGAAGAAACTCAACCCAAATAACCACGAAACATAAAGATACAGCAAACATGCAAGAGGAAGAAACAAGAGAAGAATGTTCCAGAACACATAATTCCATTTCTTTAAATAACACATTTCACAAGTACAAAAGCCTAAACCTTCAAATGTCAACTCGTTTATAAGATACATCAGTTTGAGTTCAGTTACAGGGTCACTGTATCTTTTCTTCTTCTACTAATTGCATAGCTAGCAGCATTCGAGTATATATACTCATATCAAAATCAACTCTAGACTGGCTGATCATAATCCACAGATAGTGGCCAAGTAAAATTGGGCGTAGCTAAATATTGCACATGAACTTCAGCTTAAAATGCGTTTATTTTCCCTTCAAAGCCTTACTTTTACTATTGACTGGCTCTTGACTTGATGCCTGAGCATCGGAGGGCTCAGATACGGTAGAAGGAGAATCATCAGTTAGGATATCAGTTGAATACTTTTTTATCCTCAATGATATAAGAACACTAGATGAGATCCCGAGAAGGGGAAATAAATATGACCAAACCTGAGACTTCTGGGAGCCGGATGCTGAACCTACGGCAGCACTGGCAAGGCTGCCGATTGAGGTGTTCTGCAAAATCATGGGCATGCACCCAATGACCGTTGGAAGCAAGAAATCAATGAGGAAGCCAACGTTAGTAGCAGCCAATGCATAGTTTATGACATAGGATGGTACAGGTGAGAAGCGAGCAAGAAGAACAAATTTCCAACCGTCACGCTCAACTCCCCTTGACAACATGTTAAAGTATTTATTTTTCTGAACCCTTTCAGCTGCAGAGCCATAACTTCGAAAGACAAATCTGTCAGGGAAAGACAGATCAAATCAGATCACATTGCTAGAAAATTCACACACAACCCAGAAAGAGATAGAGAGAGAGGGATTCGAATCAGATCGCATTGCTAGAAAATGATCCCTTGTTGTGCGCCAAATAAGAGAATAGAATATGAAATGAAAAAATGGTCCTGTAACATACAAATACAAATACAAATACAAATACAAATACAAATACAAATACAAATACAAATAAAAAACTTGTTTTGGTAGCAGTTCTGCCACTAACTGAAATGTTCTTTATATTTCTAACACCCACCCATCGAAATAGAAGATATCACAGAATATCTTAAATGAGCAACAATTTATCACCGTCCGACATTAGCAGACGTGAAACTATGACAGTGACATATATCTATTGCAAACAGCAGATAACCATATCTTTCATATTCGGTTAAAGCTCCATTCGGTTAAATAATATTTTGCTTCTTCTCCAATTACCACTAGCTATATGGCTACACAGTCGATCACAGACGGCTGGTGGGATCATGCTAGTCCTTAAATTTTTACTGTCGTCATAAAGGATTGTGTTGCATTTTATTTTGACAAGTACTCCTTGTCCTTTCGCGGCATTTCTCCCACTAGGATTTTGCCGTAATGGTTTTAACGAGGCTCTACCCCCCAACTCCTCGGTCAGTGATTTCTAGGGGTTCAGGTGTTCATTATCTTTTCGTTTGTTTCTTACGAATTTCATTCCAATCACAACTAGCTATAAAAAAAATCACAAACTCCTCAAACTCCTCTATTTAAGTCAAATATCAGATATAGAGACCATCAACAATCTGTATCTCACTGCACATGAGCTGAATGTAAATATGTAATGTATATGCTGATTCAATTACAGTAGAACACAGGCTATGTTGAAATGAACAGTAAAACACAAAATTAACAGCATAACTTGAACACTTCACATAACAGATCACACAACCATCAAAACCATAGCTCGAATTTTAAATCCAAACAACAAAAGCAGGAAAAGAATGTCTGTATTTCTCAATTCCTATTAGATATTACGAATTACTCAATTGCAGTCAACTCAAAATAGCGAAACATCATCCAACCAGCTAAAGTTACCAGAAGATATTTCGACTTTATCAATTACAAGGTTAAAATTGGGGAAAAAGAGATAGGAGGAAGTGCCTGCCAATCCAGAAGGAGAGAGAAGCGCCGAGGATTTTAGCAGTGAAGACGCACAGAAGCGCCGGCAAAAATCCGAAGAGCATCGAAGCGCCGGCCTCGAAGAAGACGGCGTAGGGGAGGCAAAGCGCCAAGGTGATCGTGTGAAGTCCGACGTAGGCGGGGATCGCCCAATGCCCTAGCCGATCGGACATTTCTTTCAGCCATTGCATCATGGCGGAGTTATCCCATCCTAATTGCTCGCCAAGCTGCTTCCTCATGACCACCGCCGCGGCCAGAGCAATCACCGCCGCCGCAGTCCCCCATCGCCCGCCCAATAAACCCATTTTCCGGCGCCTGAGAGTCAGCGTTCTTGCTTCGCTTCGCTTTGCGTGACTGTGTGTTGTGCGTGTAGCCGCTCCTGATTTTGTTTACCAAAATACCCTTTGACTTCTAAGAGCACCCGCAACGCTGTGTCGTTGCGGTGCCTAGGCCGTTCCGGAGGAGCGGTTCCGCGACGGCACGCGTTGCAGCCGCCGTGTCGTCGCCAAACCGTGCTCATGCCGTGCCGGGTGTCGTTTCCGCCACGCGCCGAGGCGACGTGGCGGCCTCCCATTCGACGCGTGACGCCCACTCGCTGCTCCGCGAGTGGGTTTCGTCACGTGACGCAATAATTCATTTTTTAAAAAAATATTCGAATTTTAATTATAAAAAAAAATTGCAACGGTATTGTTACCGTTTTTTTAGCCGTTTTGTAATTTTTTTATTTTTTTATAATTTATTTACTCTATAAATACTCCTATTTCATATTCATTTCACTCACAAACACACATCTATTCCTCTCAAATCCTCTCTATTTCCACCCCAATTTTCATCTCAAATCAACTCTGTTTTTGCAAGGACACGCGACTCTAGCGCCCACACCCAACTTCAACAGGATCTAATTGAGCACATTTGGGCAAACTTTGGCGGATGAAATTATTAAAATTGTGTAATTTTATTTTTTTAGGATTTTAATTGTGTGCTTTTTATTTTTTTTTAAGTTTAAGTTGTAACTTTGTTTTAATGTTGTGTGTTTTTTATTAAAGTGTGTTTTTTTTAATTGAATTGAGTTGGAAATAAAAATAAAAAATGAAATTGAATGAATAGTAATTTAAGAAACGGTTAAGGAACGGAGGGTTGCAGGTTCTGTTCCTTAGTTAAGGAATGGAGTAAAAAAGTATAGTGGGGCCCTCAAATAGTAGTTTAAGGAACGGTATAGGAACAGCGTTGTGGATGGCCTAAGGAATTCTAGAATAGACCACGATTTGTGTAAAATGCCACAAAACCCCTTTTTTAATTTTAAGAGATTTTTGTTTAAGCGAAAAGATAACTGAATTTAAATAGAATAAGTTAATTAGTGTACTAATTAAGGGAGAAAAAGATAGTAATAATAATTTACTTTTTAAAAAATTGGTTGAGGGTGCGATTAAATAAAATTAGCTCTACAAGGGTTTTAACTTTTAACCGTTCTAGTTACAGCACAAAATTATGCTTTTTTTGTTTTCTTTTCATTTTTAGCTGAAAAAAGATGATTTTCTTAAAATATATCGCTTTTTACTCAAATCGTAGAGTTTATATAAATTGTCGATATGGTCACGATTAAAAGATTTCCTAAATCATAGTAATAGACTGCCTAAACCCCTAAACCATTACGTTGGTTCTGGTTCGCATGTTTGTGATGGTTTCGGTTCCATTACTAAACTATCAATCCAGTTCTTAACCGAATTTATGATTCTAGTTTAAGCATGCATTCCTAGTTAAAGGAGAGTTCAATCGGAATGTGTGCATGTAGGCCAAGCGATAGAGTGGTTGATCGTCGAACTAGGGGCTACGAGTTCGAATGACGTACCTTTGAAATTTATGTTTACTTACTAATAAAAAAAATTATGTTCGATTAGGTTTTTGTAATATAGTGCATTGTTAAATACGTCCATTAATGAACTGAATATACACGTAGGGCTGGCAATTTTTGACACGACACGATAACACGACACGAACCGGCACGAAAATAATGGGTTTGAGTCAGAGCTTATTGGGTTCGTGTCCTTATCGGGTCGACCCGTTAAAGACACGAAAATTTGGTGTCGTGTTCGTGTCATGTTCGTGTCGGGTTTGTGTTATCCGTTAACAATACGTGTCCGTGTCGTGTTAGTGTTATCCGTTAACAAATAATATTTTAATATTATTAATTCTTATTATTTTCATTTTTAATAGGTTTAACCGTTATCAGGTCGTGTTGTTATCGAGTCGTTATCGTGTCATCTCGTGTACGTGTTGTTATCGTGTCGTGTTGACCCGAATTGGTTCGTGTCGTTAATGGGTTCGTGTCGTGTTCGTATCTGAGGGTTTCGTGTCATGTTCGTGTTCGTGTTTGAGGTTTTCTTAACGGGTCGTGTTCGTGTTTGTTGTTATCGTGTTCGTGTCGTTATCGTGTCGACACGATAGCGACCCGACACGCACGATTTGCCACCCCTATATACACGTATTACTAGTAGTAGTTCTTTAAACACCAAATACAAACTAATGCGTAAAATGCTAAAGACTTAGACGGAGCAATAACATAAAGGGTTAATGGCTAGTCAAAATTTGATTTGTCATGCACATTTAAAAACTTAAATGACAAATAATGAAATTTAAAAAAAAATCAATTACAATAATATTTTTTAGTAAATGTGTTGTTAAATTGATAAGCATATGTAAAACATTGATGATGCAAACGTGTACTAATGTGACAACATGACATTAATCTGAACCTAAAAAATTAAAAATAAATAAATCTAATTTGGTCAAAATATTTTTTTAAAATACTAGTATTTCTTAAAACTTGTGACGTAAATTAAGACATTTATTTATGAGCAAAGTAGTAAGTATAATATTAACAGCAATAATAATGATGGTGTTATTCTTCACCACTTATAATTTTGTATGTAATTTTTGTATGTGGTGATGGTAAGCCCAATATACAGAACCCAGCCTAACTTTTTGGGCCCACATTTTTTGCATTACATTTCAAATTCAAAGTCTTCAACTTTAGGTACAGATTGTATAAATGTGAAATTCATTGATATTAAATCTGACTTCAATTTTATCTTTTAGTGTCACAGCAAGTTGAATTAGATTTGGACAAACAAATACTATTGCAGATGATGTGTTGAGACACATTTTCATGCTTCTTGTTTGCTCTTTTTATGCTTTTCTATCCTTTTTTCTGTTTTTGAATTTTAATTATTAGCTTTTAATGATTGATATGCACATACAATAGGAGTTGAAGAATAGGATAGTCAAAATTCAAAAAATACAGTGGCTGCTTAAATCATTTTCAGTTTTGCCTTTTTTTTATTTTAGACAAATAAAACAAAATTTAAATGCTAATAAGATAAATCACAAACAGTTCTCATGAAGAATCAAATACTAGGAGTATATGCTAAAGAATATCCAGCAAATAGGTATCTTAGTTTTCATTTTTATATTATGAAAAACATTAATGTATGTTTATTTTACTTATTTTCAGATTCTATAAACAATTTCTTCAACCATATATGTATCATAATGTGAATATCATATATTGATTAACAATGGGATCCATATTCATTCATAAGAAAACATATCACAGCTTTCTCGGCAATTTTTTTTATTTGAAATCAAAATTCAAATCTCCAAAATTCTATTTTATTGTAGTATATTGGTATTAATGTTAAAACAAATAGAAATATATCTCTAGCATGAGATAAATTTCAATTAAATTCTCTAATCTAGCTAATTAAACAAGACTACTACTTTCATCCACAAAATTAGCCATGTTCTTGCTATTTTGAGTCGTTCATTAAAATTAATTTTATCAACCATGATAAGTTTTTCTCAATCGATGAAGTAAGTTTCATAATCTCATTTTCCACTAATAATACATCAACCATTTTATCTATCTATCTATCTCTTAATTCATCAATTTTGTATCAAATACAAGTTTACAATTCATGTAGTCTAGTATACAAAATTAGTAGTAGTATATATATATTTTTAAATGTAGTAGTAATATTTTAAATTTTTATGATTATAATGTAATGTAATTAAAATACTCTTTAAAATTTTCATAATTATTGTTGGCCTATCATACTAAAAAGTAAAATCATTGTTTGTTATAAAAACCAATACCCTTCTAGAAACATATGAAAAATATATATAATCATATCAAATTCCATATTTATATTTTTTAATTAACTTTTGAACTGAGTGGACAAGAATCAACGAGGTCACAAATTAATTAATCATGTTTATGAATTATGATAAGAAGCTGCTCAAACTGAAATGAATTAATTAAAAAAATTTACTCAATAGTACTAAATGAATGACGTGTCGGTTATTTATTATTTATCGTGATAGGCAAGACAATTTGGCCTGTTAGGTTATAAACATATTTACAAAATAATATAAGGCGGGAAATAGCCAAAACCAAAAGCTTCTAGTCAAAGTAAAGCCCCTAATTTTGAATTTACAGCCAGACCTTACATTACTAGAAAAAACAAAAGTTATCATCTCTTTATCATTGACCGCTCATTAGATTTTATTTAATTATTATTCATCTAAGGATAATGATACGTATTAGTATTAGAGCATTCACAACGATTACTGAAATACTCCTCTCATAGAATTAGAACATGCGATGTAGCATGCAACATTTTATGGGGAAGAGAAGTGTCGATTTTATCGCATTTGTACATATGCTTTTACTTTTTTGATTTATTAATTATACTACAAATTAGTGTATTTAGTTATACGCAAAAGAGTCCGCATTGCGTTATTGATATTACTAAAATATTTGAAGTTTTATGTTTAATTTATAAGATATGCAAAGTCTCAATTTTGTTCAAATAGTGAATTCATATAGACATAATGATGTTTCAATCGGTTAAAATCCAAATCGGATTGGCAGTTCAAATTTTGGAAATTGAACTATATTTTTTATGGGTTAGACTTAAACCGTCTCTTATAAGTTAATCCATCAATTTCAAAGTAGTAGAATCATTTTCATTTTGGTACGTTCAGTGAAGTCAACATGTTTCTTTTTATTTACTTTTTTTTTCTCTTACTTTCTTCTCTCTACTTTTTCCATTTTCATACTTTATTATCTTTTTATTTAATACATTACACACATTTTTCTTAATCTTCGTGCCGAAAAGAAATGCATTTACTACTATGGAACGGAGGGAGTACTCCATAAGGGCATCTCCAACCATCCCCAAAAACCCAAATTTGCAGTTGAAAACACCTCCAACCATACTGCAAATCGCATCCTAAATCGTCATTTTTTTCCGTTTTTTGAACAGTGATACGCCAAAGATGCAGTAGCACTGTAGCTACTGCATTTCACTTTTTGAAGTTCCTGGAAATTGCACTTGGCTCCCTCATCCTTTGTAATTTTGAATGGAAGAAACGACTATGGAGAGTTGTAGATGGTTGAAGAAGTTGTGAAGGAAATTTTGAGATGCAGAGAAGAGAACGAAAAATCAGAGAAGGGGAAGAAGAAGAAGAAGAAGAAGAAGAAGATAGCGGCATTGGGAGAGAAACAAAAAAAAATTAGGTTTAGAATATATTTAATGGCACGGGCTAATTAAACCACCTCCAATTAAATATTATGTGGAGTATTTATTTTTGGATTTGAGAATCGGAGATAGGCTAATTAATTATTATATTTATAAATGTAATAATGCATAGTATTTATTTTTTTTAATGAATGCATAATATATTTAATATATATAAATATATTATTATAAATAATTGTATCAAATTATTTAATTATATTTGAAAAATTATTGACAAAGTGTTGTGGAGTGAATGTGTAATTTAAATAAATATGTAGTTAAGATTGAAAAAGTAAAAAAAAGTAGGTGAATATGGAATATTCTTTTGGGTTTTGAGTTTGGAGTAAATGGTTGAAGTAGAATTACTGTTTGATGTGACAGGACTGGAAAAATGGGTTTATATTTGGTGTAAATGGTTGGAGATGGCTTAAGCTAAATTGAAACCATCATAGTGTTTCTTCGAATCATGTTTCACTTCTAAATACTACTCCCCTCATCCCATAATAGATGTCACACTTTCCTTTTTTTTGTTTGTCCTGCAAAAGATGTTACATTTCTTTTTAGGAAAAAGCTCCCTCTCACATTAATATAAATATACTATTTTCTCTCTCCACCTAACACACAAGCAACATCACCTAAAATCTCGTGTCAATCCTCAAGTGTGTCATCTATTAGGGGACGGAGGAAGTACATATTTTTTGGAATTATGACTTACTATTAGAGCTTACGTAGTGGGCAGATGAATGATTGAACAAGGGTCTCGTCCAAAAGATCGTCCACCCAACTTTACCACTGTAGGGGATGGATGAGTAGACAATCGCCACGTCCGAACTTTTGTCCATGGACAAAGGGGCGCCCTTGCATCGTCCGACCTATCGTACAACCACTTCAGGAGCCCGGACGATAGGTTCGGACGATAAAAAAAATTTATTTAGTATAAAAATGATTTTTATTTAAAAAACAATTTTTAAATTAAAATAAAAATATTATAATTTTACAACGATCCATACTAAAAAGATGGATTCGTGAATTAGTGAAAGATTATATTTTGTAGTATATTTTTTAGTGAAAGATGGATTAGTGAATTAGATTGGCATGTTTTGCATTGCTTGAGTAAACCTTTTCTAGATAGGTTTCCAACTCCAACTCTCATTGTGACTTCAATGTGGGATAAATGGTTGTTTTAAAGATAGGTTTTTAACTTCAAGTTTCTTTGTGATTTCGACGTGAGACAATTAGTTTTATACTTAAAATAGAGTTTTTGTTGCTTTATTTAAAATATTGTTTGATTTCAATACAAAATCTATGTTTAGTCTGGTTATAAATGTATTTCAAAATCATAGAGGTTGTGGGTTCAAACCACAAACTCATTATTTTGTTTTAAATTTTGACTTTTATTATTTTTTTCTCATTTTATTAGATTTTTTTGTTTATATTTTATATATTCTTACTATTTATTATTTGTAAACAAAAAATTAAAATTAAATATAAAATTGAAAGGGAGGATACTAGTCCAACACTAGTCGTCTAGTTCGCACCATTGCAAGAAGATAGTCCGGACTAAGAAATGCTGATGTGGCTAACTATAGTCTAGACACTAGTTTAGACCATTGTGGATGAGCGTTTTTCATGCAAAATTAAGAAACAGGGGAAAATTGTTAGAAAATTGCCTACAAATAATGATTTTGGATTGGAACAGCCTCCATAGGCAAAACTAGGCTAAACCAAAATTGATATTGTATCGGTTCAATTTCAATTCAATGAAACCATAATCAGCAATAAGTGATTCTGACCCAAAACTGGAAATTGTAAAAAAAATATTGAAAAGTTATTTTAAAAATTCCCTTTAAATGACAATTTTGAAGTATAAGAATCATCATTTCCTTGGTTGGGCTGATTATGATTCAAATATTAGTAATTGACAATTCATAAATTTGCAACATCACTACCATTCCAACATTTGTAACCGACGGTTTTTGAGTGTGTATCATCGTTGTAGATATGTTTAGATATATCATCTTTTTCGCTTTATTATCACTACATTTAATTTAATAAATATTACTTTCTTCCTTTTGGTTTCAAAATAAAACGCATCATGAAAGTCAGAAGAGTAAAATTATTATAAAGAGTGAGGTATCCAATCCGATCCTATCTCAAAATCCGCAATTGTACGAAAAATAAATCTGTTCCAATCCTAATTGACCGAAATTCTAAATCCCAGAATCCGAACTGTAAAATTCGATCCAATCCGAAATTCCAAAATTGCACAAAAAATTCAAAATCATATACTACTAAAATTCCAAAATTTAAAAATTAAATAACAAAATTTGAAAATCTACAAATATATATATATATTTTCAGATTATGGATTTTAAAATGTTTTAAATACTTCCGATCCATTTTTTTAAAGTTCTTAAAACCTCCAATCCAACTCAAAAATCAATATTTAGTTTTTTTAAAATTTCAATTTATTCCAAGTTGAATATTTGAATTTCAGATATTTTGCTTGAAATTGCTATTTGTAGCACCTACAAGCAGTTAGAGATGTCAATCGGGCCAACCCGTTTGGGTTGTCAGGCCATTCGGGTACGAGCTATCCGGGTTATGATTTTTTCGGGTTATAAAAGTTCGACTCTAACCCTTCGGGTTTCGGGCACCGGGTTATTCTGGCCAATGCGTATTTTTAATTATTTTTATATTTTTAAAAAAATAATACGTATTTTAAATTTTCTATAATATTGTAAAAAAAGATTAAGTTATTTAAATTTAAATAATTATTTACAAAATATCTATCAATAGTATGTTTATGTTTATGTATTTAAAACATAAATCAACACTTTGTTTCAAAATTCAAACATAAATCAATTCGTAGAAAATTGAATAAAATTTTCATAACGTGAGATGTGCATCGTAGATGTAACAAAAATATTTTGAATTGTTAAAGAGTGAATTATCAAGATGCTAGCTAATTGGAGTAACTCTAAGTTTTCTTGAACTATGATTGGTCAAATTTAATTTATTCCAGCTGTAAATAAGTCAAATAATGATTTATCTTTGTTTTAAGAATCATCAAAGTACGCATAATTCAATGACGAAGCGGTGTCAAAACACTTTGCACTTTTATATTGGAAATATACTAAAAGAAAGCTTTTATATACGAGTATTTATGAATCCATGAACCACATAGTGATTTTTTTTCGTGATCTTATATAGTCGGTTGACGTATTTGGATTTTGCATGGTTTTAGAAGGTTGTCTTGGATGATTTTGATTATATTTCTATATTTTGGTATGTTTACATGTTTGTTGAGAAATGATAGAAAATAGATTAGAAAATGTACACAAAATATGTGGATGTGCAGCAGCCTTGTTTGAGTCAATGTTTCTCGCAATTTTGAAGTTGATAAACCTCTAATACATATCATTCTCTTCGTCTTCGAAAGAGCTTCGCGTGGATATATTGCACACCTCAATCGGAGCTTTGTAGAGAAAGTTATGACCGTTACTAAAGTTGCTCGCTATGCAGAAGACTTCAACCCGACGGGCCAACCCGTAACCTGAACGGGCCAGCCTGCTTAACCCGACAACCCAAATGGGTCAGCCCGAATGACCCAATTTTAAATTCGGACTGCGAAATTACAACCCTAACCTTATATTTTTTTCGGGCTATCTGAGCCGGCGGGCGGGTTCCAGGTTACATTGACATCCTACTCGTAGTCATTCACCAATATGAAGCTCCTCTTTCCCCTCTCACACCATATTGTATAGATACAACTAATCTACGATTCTACATACAAATTCAGTCCACTTATTCCACCTGGTCGTCTCCTTCCCCAATTCCCCTTCTTCTTCTTCCTTCATAGTATTTAAATTCAAACCCTAAATCAATTTTCCCCAAATTCTCTCTCTCTCCCTCTCCCTCTCCCTCTCTCTCTCTCTCTCACACAGCTCCGATGACTCAAAACCTCCACCGCCGCCGCAACAACCTCAACCGCATAATGTTCCCCCGCTGCCTCCACGGCATCCCCTGCGCGCACCCTCCCCCCGCCGCCGTGATCCGCCTCGTCAAATCCGACGGCGCCGTCGCGATCTACGACCGCGCGGTGACCTCTTCGGAGCTGATGGAGGAGTTCCCGAAGCACATGGTGTGCCGATCGGACTCCTTCTACATAGGGCAAATCACCCCGGCGCTCTCCCGCGGCGACCGCCTCCTCCCCGGCCACGACTACTTCCTGTTGCCGGCGAATTTCTTCCAATCGGCGCTGTCGTTCGCCGCGCTGGTGCGCGGCGGGGGGAAGGCGCAGTTCGAGATCGAGAAGACCGCGGCGGGGGGACTGAGGGTGAAGGTGACGGAGGAGATGATCGCGCGGCGGCACAGAGAGATGGAGGCGGAGGCGGAGGCGGCGAGGCGGATCGTGAGGGTGTGCACGACGCCGCAGCTGAGGAAGGAGTATGAGTCGCTGGTGGGGCGGCGGAGGCAGTGGAAGCCGAAGCTGGATACGGTGTATGAGAAGAAGGGGCGGCGGCGGCAGAGGAAGATTTTGAGGAAGACGAAATCAAATGTTGTGTGAATTGAATTTGATTTTAGATTTTTTAGGTAGATTGGTAGAGAGAGGGAGAGGGATTTTTTTAGCAAGGATTCAATCGATCCACAGTCATTTTTTAGCTTAGTTCATTTTACATGTCATATACTACAGCATAATTTTGAATAATTTTTGTTGTTCTTGCTTGGAAATTTTGGTTAATTATCATCAGTTTCATGAGGTTTTATGAAATTAAGAAGTTTTATGATATTCTCATTATTTGAAAATAAATATTTTCTTTTTCCTTTTCAATACTAGTACATCTGTTTGCTTTTTTATTTTTCAGTTCCAAACTATCTGTGCTATTTATATTTTAAGTAAGAATTAAACTATTTAACTAAGATAGTAGAGTTAATTAAATGTTCTTTTATTATATTTAAAAAATTTATTTAATTGCACTGATTTATTCATGTATAAATCATTCATACATATAAAAATACGTAATTGAAAAATATTGAACTTTGCTCGATTAAATCAAGGGAAAGGATTCCTTGCTGTGGCAAAATCACAACAAGAAATGTTGTGGAACAAAAGGCAGCTTCTTGAATATTAAACACAGGTAATTTTCTTTCTTTCATTTTCTATTAAGCATGGTCATTATCATTTTCATTATCTGTTAAAGCATTAATTTCTTTGCGTTTTTTTATATCATGGATATTACATTCTTTTGCTTTCGATTTTGTATTTGCCTGTATTTTTCAACATTTTGATTTCATCCGTATTTTTATTTTTGAATATTAGAAAACATAAAACATAAATAAACATTTTACAAAAAATGAAAGAAAGAAGATTACTTGCGTTTAATAGTATTCAATAAGTTGTGTTTTGCTCCACCACAGGGGATCCATTCCCTTAAATGTAACTACACTTCATGATTAAAACAATCAATTATACAATTTCTTAATAGTAGTATTTGTTTTGAAACAAGTAAATAGAATGTGGGTGGCGGACACAACACATGCTACCAAGGGTTTAAGCTTCATAATTAAATGTGTTACTCTCTTCGTCCATTATTAAATATCCCAATTTTTCAATTACGTTCATTTACTGATAAATGTTCTTTTCACTTTTATAATGTTTGATAAAAAAACCCTCATATTTCACTAATTCATTTCACTGACATTGTAGTAAAAAAAACTATATGTGCAATTATAAAAATACGAGTCACCTTCTATTAATTTTTTCTATCCAATGCAAATTCAAACTATCTTCTTAAATTTTAAGGAGGTAAAAAATAAGACATGTATGCCGACTTTTTTATTCATATAATATTAGTATTGAATATTTCATCGTTTATGTTAATTGTTGGTAGTATTAAAAAGCTCTTGTCATAAGAATAAAATATATAAATATTGAAATTCTACTACTCCATAGTCCTTAATCATGTTTGAGCAGCATAGTATAGTATATAGTGATTAATCACGTGATGTGCAGTGTGAATAGGAGATTAGGTTGTGTGATTGGATTGGAGAGAAGCCGAGAATGAAACAGGAAGGAAATCTAACTGTTTTGCATGTTCTTATGCTACAGTTTATCAAAGATAATCAAATGATTAAATTAAGTAAAACTGAAATTCCTATATTACTATATTCCTTTGATTGAAGGTGATATTGCTAACCATATTCCGACATGTTCTTTTTGCTTAAATAATTAATGTGGTTAAATTAAAGAAGAAGAAAAAAGTGGATAATGGAAGTGAATATTAATCGAAAAAGGACAAGATAGGAGTCAAAGGAAGTCAGTTAATGGTTATGGATATGTATATTCAGACAGCTGCCAAATATTTTTCTCACGTGCGCTGCCAACACAGACCGCTTTCGTTCCGTATCTTCTACCCGGTTAATAATTGTGCTCTAACCAAATATTGCACGTGAAGTTAAAACCGGACTGATAAATATACGGTGGAATTATCGAGTCATGGTTTAAATAATTACATCTTTTATGTAGTATAAAAACACTTAAATTCATAAAGTACTCCCGATGAACTTAAAATATACTCCCTCTGTCCGCCGTTACGAGTCTCATTTCTTGGCAGCATGAATTTTAAGAAATGTTAAGAAAAAGTAAATGGAAAAAAGTTAGTGGAATACCGGTCTCGCTTATATATATTAATTTTAAATAAAATGTGAGTGGAATGGGTTAGAAGAATGTCATGTCCTATTACCATTAATGGTAAAAATGAATCGGGATTCCTATTTGCGGACGGATGGAGTACTATACTACAGATCAGTGGTGGATCGTCGAGGCGGGGGCAGAAGGGGGTGACCGCCCCTCCCTGGCTTTCCGCTACCATGAACCCGGACGTGATTTTTCCATTGCCGCCCCATCCGATAGCTTCCGACGTCGCTCCTTCCCCTTCTGTTAGCTTCTGATAAATTTTATTTCGTTCTTTCCATTTTAGAATCCTGGATCTGCCACTACTGCTACTGCTGTTGCTGCTACTACTCCATTATAAATAAAATAGAATAAAATCAACTACTACTACTAAAGAGCAATAAAACAAGTAAATCAGCCTATCCAAAATTATCACAAAAGAATAAAATAAAAGCAAATCAGATGTAAGGTCATTATGCATTAATTTACAGAGAGTAGTAAAAATAAGATTTGACCATTAGTTCATTCGATATAATATTATATTATATGAAAAATTTACTAAAATTTAGTTAATGATAAATAATAAAAACATTGTCAAATTAGTCTTGAATCTTATAGATCATTTATCTTAGAATTAAATATATGATATAAAATAATTTAAAATGTATTTTTATTTATTTATCTTTCCTATCAAACTGCTATCAAACTGCCATATGCGTATAATAATAATCAACAAGTTTATAAAGTAGTAGAATTAAAAGGTTTTTATGTCAAAGTTAAACTAAATAGCACGCTAGTTAACGACCGAGCAATCAATCCGATCCGACCGGTCTACTTTCAAAACTTATGCCTCCACTTGAAATCGTCAAATGCTTTCATATTAAACCACTATCAACAAGTCATCCTCAAAATTAGATAAAAACAAAAGATCACTCTCCTAAACAAAGTCATTTTCTCTTGCATTCTATATTCATAGTTCCAAGTTTTTGACTATACTGTGCTGCAACATGTCAGCCAATTTTATGCCAAGATATTTGACTGCATATTAGACCCAATGGTGTGCCAACACGTGGAGTAGATACTATTATTATACATCGAGCAAGCCATGATTCATTCAATTTCACCATGTTTATGTTTAGAAAACGTGTGGATATCAAGATTGAAATACCGTGGGAAAATATATTAAAATATCGAAATACCATGCTTATTATAGCAAAATATTAAATTTGAACAAGACATGTTTTTTTTTTGTTTTGACCACAGGTGTATCGAACCCGTCTTCGGCAGAGTCCAACTAATCCATTTGCGGATTAAGGCTAAGTCACCCAGAAGTCATGGTTTTTAATATGGCATGATACCATATCAAAGGATTTCAGTGCGCTAATGATTGAATTTTATATACAGCCAATAATACCAAAATATACCCAAAAAACCAATGACAGTACCAATATTATAGTACTAAGATAACACTGATATTTACTCTTACCAACATTATAGATGAGATGTGTAATTTATAACATACCAATCTACCAAAATATCACATTTGATCGTGACAGATAGCTAAGAATTCGGTGAACGAAACGTGAGTACTAAATTTTCAACCCATATTATAATACAAATTTGAGATTACCAACTTTTCTTACAAAGCCTAAATCTGAAATAAATTATAGGTCTCCTGCTACATATTTGGAAGGAAAAGTAAAGTGCAGAACCTAACATACTTATAATAAGGATGAAAAAAATTCAATAATGTTAATAATAGAGCCCGTTACTTAATCTCGTGCCAACATCCTCGCTCAAATTAGTGGGTAAGACGATGCCTTATAATACCTCTTTCTTCGTCCAACTCAAAGCTGGCATTCGAAAACTCTGTGCTGCTGAAGAAAGCTTTCAGATCACTGATTCCATAATCAAGTGCCTGCATTTTGACACATCCTACCTCAATTAGCAATTCACTCGCCCCATAAATAGCAAGAGAAAAATAAAATGAGCAAAGATCGAAGCTGATTTAAAACTATACCTTGCTTTGTAATTCTTCCACTTTGACATCAACATGAGAGAGGTTAGCAGTAGAACCAGTTGCAATTTCTTCAAACTGCAGGGTGTCCTTCACAAGTCCTCGAAGAAGGTGGAGAACGATTCCGTTGAAATCCTTTTTGAATATCATATATTTTTTGAAGTTCTGCAGTAAGTTTTGATTCATTTCAGTTCATAGCTCAAAATAAATACATGAGGTACCAAAGAATTTGATCGTTTGAGATCCAAGGGGTTGCAATTTTATATCTAGTCCTCCTCAAATCCGGAGCAAGTGCAAAATGAATGTTCTAAAAAAGTATTAGCAGACTGATAATTGGGTCCCCGTGAGTACCTTCTGCAGTGCTTTCTGCACACCAAACTTTTGGGTTGAGATAAATGAATCCAGCAGAACTCGAATAGCCATGTCAACATCCTCTTGTGTGACATGGTTTCTGAGGTGCATTCTAGCATGGGCTTCAGACATTCGTATCATTGATTCTATGTGTCTCACTGCAATAGGAACTCCTTGTCCATTCTACAAAAGTAAAAGCCAAAAAGGGATCATTACAGTGATACAACTTTAATATAGCTCATGAGGAAAACACACAAGTTTAAGTTATCTTACTGATGATTCTCTCCGAAGTTCAGCATAAACTTGTGTAAGCTTGTTTAAATCTGCATCATGCAACTTTGGAAACACGTTTAGCTTAGCATATGTTAGGTATTTCTTTAGCATCTCCTGGGGTATTATCTGCAGAGAAAGAAATATTCTTACATATAAGAATAATAATTATGAGAGAGGCAGTGACAAGATGGTAGAAGTAAGACCTCTGGATCAGTTTCTCCGGCTGAAGCTTGGTTTTCATCCTGTGAGTTGTTCACGGACCTATCGTCAAAGTTGGAACCTTTGGGCTGGGATTTGAAGTGACTATCAACGACAAATTGTGCCAGCATCTCATCAGTTACTGGGTCAACCACATCCTGTGTATATCAAATATTTTTACAATTAAAGAGCTACTGGGAGTACAAGTACAAGAAAGCCATTTGGCCAACAGAAAATTCAAATAAGAAATGGACCTTGACAACACAGAGAACATCAAATCGGGAAACAATTGGATCAGTGAGCTCCACATTCTGTGAAAATGTCTTTGAGGAATCATATCTGCAGTAAATTTACCAGAAAATTATCAAAACCAGCCATGGAAGTATGGAACAAATAAAATATGGGAAAATGGAAAATTTAACAAGAAAACCTAATTCACTGAGACAATGCAACATGTTTTCCTCCAAACAAAGTAGGATCGATGGTACCATGTTTTCATTCAACAATGGATACTGTATAATGCATAAGAAAAGTTCCCTCAAGGAAGGATTATAGGATGCAAAGACACAAATCATGTGGATTTGATCATCTAAACTTGAACTATACACACCTTCCCCCAATAGGATTTGCAGCAGCAATTACAGAACAGCGGGCCTGGAGAGATGTGACTATCCCAGCTTTTGATATGCTAATACTCTGCTGTTCCATTGCTTCATGGATGCTCACTCTGAATTACAAATATTTATAATCAGTACCATGTTCGAATCAAGCAGACAAGCATTCAAAAACAGCTACTGACCTGTCCTGATCATTCATTTTGTCAAACTCATCAATAAGACATATGCCTCTGTCAGCCAAAACAAGTGCACCTCCTTCGAGAGTCCACTCCCTCGTGACCGGATCCTTGTGAACTGCAGCAGTGAGTCCTACAGCAGAAGCTCCTTTTCCAGTGGTGTACACAGCCCTTTGTCCAGTCTTCTCAACATACCTAATAAGTTCATCAAGCAATATTACGCACAATCACACAAAAGCAAGACCTTACAAACCCATAGTAACTGCACCTCAGTCCGTTAAATATACTGAGAAGTTAGCCAAAAAGGCTAATGAGGAGTCTGGAGTGTACAGTAAATATCAACAAAGCAATCAAATCGGAGAGATTGTTATTAATGGAGTTTGAAATTTCAAAACTTTAATTTTTTAAAATAATTTAGAAAGTATGTAGTTACTTTAGGAACTGTGATTTGGCTGTTCCAGGATCACCAAGCAGGAGTACATTAATATCTCCTCGCAGACGATGTTTGCCTTCAACATTCTTCTCTTGGCCACCAAACATGGCCAGAGCTATCGCAGTCTTAATGTCCTCATGGCCATAAATGGAGGGGGCTATTGACTTGGCAATCTGAGTTAACAAAAATGAAAAATCAAAAGGTAATGCAAACATGTAGCAATATTAGATTAACAAGTTGCTTAGTCAATTGACCAATTAACACTGGACATACCCTTTCTCCAATTCTTGGGTCTTTTGCTAACTTCTGAATTTCTTCTTTGTCTTCTTGAGTCAGCTTGTAAGCTGAAAAGAGGTCATGTTTCTTGGCAACATAATTTGCTTCAACCACAGTGGCAAAGACAGGAAACCCATTCTTTGTATTTAAAGACAAATCAAAGTTGTTCGTATATATGCCAGTCACCTCCTGGAATTTAAAAAACAACAAGCGTTGAGCAACTCAAGGGGCAATAAGAAAGCTAGAATCAGATGCAAAGACTTACTATCTCCTCTCCGGGTCGGGCACAGTCAATTAGATCATTCAAAAGTATCACTTCCTTGTGTCTCGGTAACCTACCAGCAGGAACAATTCCAGGGCTCTCTTGAAGAGTAAGTTTCTGGTAGTTCCTATATATTGTCTGTATCAAATAAAAAAATTACTTAGCAGTGATCTCAGTGGCATTTAACAGAAAAAGGGAGCAGGAGAATATTTACCTGTTCATTGTTAACAGTGAATGGTCCTTTTGACTGACACTCTGGACAAGAACCCACCTTTACCTCTGAATACGAGTTCTGGACAAAAGGCCCAAGAATTGCACCACATTTATTACAATCATATTTAACTTGCTGCAATTGAGGAAAGACTCCAGAACGTCGAGTAACAACTCCACCAATACGAATCATGGTGTTCAAGTGTATCTGCCTGCAGGGTATAAACGGAAAGCAAATCTCAGTTATCACAGGGGGGGCTCCACAAAAAATAACATTGTGGGGTACAAAGTTTTTACCTAATGTTTCGTATCTGATCATAGACAGGCAGTTTAGTAATGCGCACATAGATCTTTTGATGAATTTTCTTGTAATTTGGGTACAAGTCAAAAACAAGCTTATTGGCAACTTCTTCCATAATCTCGAGGACAGACTGGGGCGCATCCGCAAGCCAGATTGCAATGTTGGGGTGCGCAAAGATGAATTGTGTATAATCAATCTCAAGGCTACACTTGTTAACTGCAAGAAAAATAAACAAGATAATAAGTGACTGAAAATAAGCATTTGGAAGGAATTCTAAGCTTAGCCCTGGCATACACACAGAGGAAGGTTTCTTACCTGAGACCATTTCATTGATCTGCCTCAGATACTCAAAGTCTTCATTCTCACTCTTTGGTTTGACATACGTGAGCAAAAAACCCTTGAATTTCTTGCCAATGAAACGCCTCACTTCATCTCTAGTAACCCACTCTCTAAGGGTTCCCTGAACCCTATACATGGCATTCTCGGGTTCATCATTCTCTTCATCCTATGGTGACAGCCAACCGATCAATCATCATGTGCTTATAAATGGTGAAGAGATAGAGAAATTTAGCATGCAATGTAAATCTGATATAAGGGAAATCCATACGTCATAAGGGTCATCATCTGTCTGATCAGTCATGGGAACATCATCCCTGGAGTTGCCTCGCGATCTACCGGGAGAACTGGCCATTCCATCAGTATCGTCCATACTTCCAGGAGTACCTGGAGGCCTGAAGTCAGCCCTTGTTCTTTTTGATGGCCTGTAGCTTTCATCGTCAGTATCTGCATACAAAATTTAGCTTTTCAGTAACAGGCGCAATCCAACTCACAGTTTTTTGGCTTGTTGAAGCACATTTTGTACCAATACACTCTTCAGCTAATAAACATTTCTTGCCACAATTGACCACTCAGTTGAGCAACAAGCTCCGATACTCATCCAATGCAATTCCAGTAAATCAGATCTTGATTACAAACGTTCTACAGTTGTTTTAGTTATCACAACGCATTTAACATGGTGATGTCTAATATAATCCATCCATTTGAAAAAAAGTCGTCTAAACTTACAACAATGTAAATTACATTAAATTGTTTGAACAAAAAGCAAAAAAGTGTAACCATGGTACAATAAACAGCCGAAATGGAAACCTAAACTAGAGGAATGGAGAAAATGACATAAAAGAGACCTTGATCGTGAAGAAGCTGCGGAAGCTTGCGCTGAGAAACACGAGCCTCTTTGGCGTCAAGCTCGAGCTCGGCAGCTCTGCGATCCGCCATAATCTGGTCCAAATCCCTCTCGTCCTCGAGAGAATCGTCAATCCCCAACCCTTCGTACTGGTCCTGCTCGCCCATCCCCCGATAGTCCCTACAGCCATCAGTACCACCATTAGTAAAAACGAATGTTGAGAAATCTCGCCTCCGTATGTTACTAGAGGCACGCAACAGAGATACTTACTCCATGAAATTGTCGTTGAAGAGGTCCTCCCCTTCTTCCTCTTCATCGTTGAGGTGTTCCTCTTCGATCTCGTCCCTGACGATCTCAGGATCGACGGACGCCTCGTCGTCGTCGTCGGTGTAGTTCTGGCTGGTGTTGAAGGGCAGCTGGTCCGTGTTGAACCCTGCCGATGTCGGAGAATCGGGTGTGGACGGAGGAATCGCGCCGTCGCCACCCGATCTGGATGAATCGTCGTCTCCCGCCATATTCAGCCTGCGGTGTGTGATCGAGAGAGAGAAATGAGGGTTGCCGGAGCGAGGAAACTGTTTTCAATTTGGGCATAACCCTACCCCCTTATTCGGTTACTTTGGCGGGAAGATTTGGCGCCAAAAAATGCGGCTTGTGCATTCCGCTCGAACGCGCAGGACCAACTCAAGGTTTGGCCCATATTAAAAGCCCATTTATTTTGGGCTGCATTATCGATATGGAAATAGTTTGGGCTCATGTTTAATTTCCGTATAAAATGACATTGACAATTCTACAAATAATTACTATCATTTAATTAAAATAGTGGGTGTTCGGTTTGTATGATTGTATCCCGGATTAAATATGTAGAGTGTTTGGTTCATGAGATAACTCAATCCTAGATGAATAATCATGTAGTTAACCCCTATGACTAAAATAATCTCACAACTCAATCCTAGATTATATCTTGTTATTATTTTATCTAGGAAACCGAACACCACCATAATATATTTTTTTCACTTTTGTTTCAAATTTGAATAAAATTATGTTCGTTCATCTATGAAACCTTATTGTTTCCGTCCTATTTTAGTTGGGACAATTTTTTGGAACGAAGATTTAAAAAAATGAGTGTTTAGAGGTTGAGTAGAGAAAGAATAAAATTATGAAAAAGAATAAAGTAGGAGTGAGATAAATAGTAAAAGTATAAGATACAATAAAGTTTTTGTTAAAAAAGAGACAGACTCCAAATATGCTAAAAAGAAATATGACTACAAATATGTATTTTTCTCTTACTTTTTATTTTGTTTTATGTCATATTTTAATAAATGACATGGCTTAGTCTCTACATACTAAGTGACAAGCAATGCGTTTCATATTATATACAAATACTCTAATAAATACTAATCCCTCAGTCCCTGAAAGTTTGTCTTATTTTTCTATTTCCGTCCGTCCCACAAAATTTGTCTCACTTCACCTTTTACCATTTTTTATAATGGACATCATATTCCACTAACGCATTCGTACTCACATTTTATTATAAAACTAATATATAAAAGCAGGACTCACATTCCACTAACTTTTTCAACACATTTTTTATTATATTTTTAAAAACTTATGCCGGGTCAAAATGGGACAATATTTGTTGGAAGGGGAGTAAGAAATAGGAGTACTAACTATAACAAGCATGATATGGCTTACAAATTGGAAGTCCGAGGTTATATTTCATGGCACTTTTTCATAACCAATCACATAAGTCCGAGGTTATATTCGTCCCCTCACGTATAAATTATTCATATTTATAAGACTAAAGTCCCAAAATGGTCTTTAACATATTGCGTTTTTTTGTCCAAAACATTATCTTTTGAATTATTCGGTCCCTCACATTTGAAATCGGATCACATTTGGTCCATTTTGGACGGTTCCGTCAAATTTTTGACGGTGTTAATTACCGGGTCACAAATTCGTCACTAACTGGGAGAAATAAACCCGTCACAAATCCGTCACCAACCGACTATTTATTAGCTGACGATGACTTCTAACACCAAGTGTGCAGTTTAAACCTCTTCTCACCTTATTCTCTACCCACCGCATTTTAGCACCCCGAAATCAAATTCCCCATTCTCAATCTCAAACCCTAATCATAACGTCGATCAATTAGAGTGAATTCGACATCGTAATCTGTCGGCTTCTACTGTGTATTACTGTAAATTATTAGATTTTTTTCTCCGGTCGATGAGAGGCGACGAAAATGTCCAAAGTGAAACACTTTTTCCGGAAGCTTCACATTGGCGATCACCACAACCAAGTGCGGCCGCCTGCGCTGGTTCCCTTATCTCAAACGGCGTCGTCTCAGCAATTGACCTCCACATCTCCGTCTTCCGAGGTGCCTCTCGACGGGGTCGTCGTCTTCGGGTGGCAATTCGAGCAATATAAATATCAGTTTCTTCGAGGAGGAGTTTCAGATGCAATTGGCGCTGGCAATAAGCGTTTCCGATCAGGGTCAGAATTGCGTTGACCCGGAAACTGCTCAAATCAACGTCGCTAAGCAGATTAGCCTTGGTTATGCGCCTTCTCAGAACCTCTCGGAATCCATGTCGCTCCGATTTTGGGTACATCGTTTACTAGATGTTTTCTGGTGTGTTGCCCCATTTTGGATAAATTGCCTGTGTCGGTGAGCACGAATTATGGGGTTCGGTTGTGAAATTTAGATTTTTGTGGGGGAGAGCTGCTGGAGTTTTAGGTTGTGACTTAGTTACGGGAGAATTCTTTCTGTATGGATTGTGGATTTGCAAGTAATATTTGTTGTTGGGAGTGTTGGAATGTTTGCAAATTTGGGGATCCTGGTTATAATGTCATTTTGGATACACGTGATGTGAACAAATAAATTAATTAGTGACGGATTAGTGACTCGTTAATTAAAACCGTAAAAAAATTGACGGAACCGTCCAAAATGGACCAAATGTGATCCGATTTCAAATGTGAGGGACCGAATAATTCATAAGATAATGTTTTGGACCAAAATAAAAAAAATGCAATATGTTAAGGACCATTTTGGGACTTTAGTCTATTTATAAACATTTGAAGATAATCAAAGTTACAAATAAAATTTGTTTAATTTAATTACTTCAATTGTAGAGTAATTATTTGCATGGGATGCAAAAGAAATCATAATGAAATACGTGATGTGGCTTTCATGGCGGGAAAATGTGGAGCTAAACAAGTAATTTGTCTCCCTTTCCACAACTCACAACATTCAGCCAAAACCAAACCATCAAACAAACAATTTTTCTGCAGGAAACACCTATTAAGTGGGGAGCTCATACTACTATGATCAAACATCATACAAAATCAGCTTCAAATTCATAGACAAACCGCGATATACTCCGTGGAAGAAAGCTAGATCTGAGGATTGCTTGCTCGTTTATGGCCTTTGCCTTCCAGGCCTCGGAATTCGTTAATCAGTTTCCCGATTCGATCGTTTTTCGCCATTGTTACTGTGTAGATCACTCAGATTCCGTTGCGGAATTTACGTTTGTTGGAATTTTCAGATGGAAGGCTGAGAATAAATCTGGTTTGTGTGGAGTGATTCGATGGAGTTTTTCCTCTGTTAAGTGTGGATACTTAAATGAATGGCCAAAGAAGATCAGGGACTATATTGCAAAATATGAAGCAGAAGTTTGAAAATCGGTTACAACGGTTATTTCGGTTGTGAAGAGCGGTTGAGCTCGGTTGAGCTGATTTAAAAGAGGCTGGAGCTAAGTGTTGATAGACAATAACTGCATCAACACATCTGAGAAGAGAGATACACCATCTTTGTGAGGAATTAGTGAGGGTGAGAGTTTGTTCTTGATCCGTGAGTTCATAGAGAAAAGTGAGCCATTGATTCTTGAGTGTATAGCTTCTTGTTTGAGTGTTCGATTTGTTCATTGTATTTTGCAATTCAGTAAAGTGAATAAAAGTGATTCGTGATTCTCCTGTGGACGTAGGTTCGAAAGAGCCGAACCACGTAAACTCATTGTGTTTTTCGGTTTGTTGCGTCAATTCTTGCTGCATCGATTGTGTTCAACAAATCGTTCGAGTGAAGCATTCTTCATTGGCAGTCTTTGAATCATTGATTTATATCCTCTGTTTGTGATGCGAAGAATCCGATGCCGTTGATCATGCATTCGCCTAAATTGCAACGCCTCGGCACTGTCGATCACAGTAGCTCCTCTCGACTGCGTGTTTATCAAGTCTGGAAGGGGAAGAATGTATGTGTTTTCTTCATGTGTATTTCACCCATTTATTGTAGATCTAAGGCAGTGATGTGTGAAATTGCGACTGAGAACCTTATGAATAGAAATTGGACTAATGTTAATTTGAAATCTAGTGTGGAAAATTTTATTGGATGTGATAATTGGGGATTGAGATGTGACTGCCATTTTTTTTCCTGAATACATTGCAGAAATTCTTCTGTGGCGCCAGAATCGTATTTGGTCCAGATATCAAGTCTATTTTCCTCACATTGTATCTCATCCTGATTCCAATGATCTTGTTTTGAGTGTTGATTGCCAAAGGGCTTATAATTTCGTATTCCCGTGGTGAAGGAATTATTCTCGTAGTTTCATCTATGTTACTAACTGCATATGTGAGGTTTTCTATTCGATAACTTGTTATGTACTGTAATGCATTTCCATCTCGATCGGTTATTGATAATGTAAGATAACACTGGAGCAAGTAAGAAAGTGCATAAACATTGTCCCTTATCTTGTTTTGGGTGTTCGTTGTCAGCGTCCTTATAAGTTCATATTCCTGTGAAGAAGAAATTAAAATCAGAGTTCATTTGTTTTACTAACAGCACATGTGAGTTCTTCTAATATATTACACTTGTTACGTGTAATGCATTCTATCTTGTTTATTGATAATGCATGATACAGTGAAGCAAGTCAGCATGTGTATGAATTCAAAACCTAAGTATGCACTATAGTTTTGTATAGAAATTGGAAGCTTGCACTTGGAATAGTTTGTTTATGATTTAGTCTGTTTGCAGATCATAGTTCTTCTTTTTCTCACATCTGGAAGTGATCCTGGGATTATTCCCAGAAATTCTCAGCCTCCTGACCCCGATGATGATAGCTCTGGTGTATCCGCGGATTGGAGTGTTAGGATCGTCGACTGCAACATTAGTTTGATATTGTCCGCTTTGGGTCAAACCCGCACGGATTTGTTTTTGGGTCACTCCCAAAAGGCCTCAAACTAACTGGGGTTGGACAGGAATTATATACACCTTCCAACTTCCCTCACTCATCCGATGTGGGACGGGTTTGTAACCCAACAAACCTCCCCTCAAACCGAGACCATATCGGGAACGCAGTTGACATGAACATGGGTCGTTTCAGCCCTGGCCCCCGGGTCATCCAGGGCCCTACTCTAACCCGAGTCCTTCAGGGCCCGACCCTAACAGGGGCTCATCCAGGCACAACCCATAGCCACCTGGGCTTTGATACCACTTGTTAGGATCGTCGACTGCAACATTAGTTTGATATTGTCCGCTTTGGGTCAAGTCCGCACGGATTTGTTTTTGGGTCACTCCCAAAAGGCCTCAAACTTACCTTTTTTTTCCATACATGTCAGAATTCATTAGTTTGATATTGTCCGCTTTGGCTCATTTGGTATAAGTTTTTGTGTATATCAAATTTACCTTTTTTTCCATACATGTCAGAATTCATTTTTCAAATTATTACTACTACTTTTTTTGTCTAGTTTTTTTCCATCCATGGCTAAAATCATGTTGTGTTACATGCTGAATTTTTTTTTCAAGTTTACTGAATGCATTATAAATAATCTTTTATCTTTTATTTTGAAATCTAATTAGAATGTAAGATGTTGCTGATATTTCGAAACATAACCCTAAACCCTGTACTTTACTGATGTGTTATATACTAAAATCTCTAACTGCAAATTTATGGCAACAAACAGAGGAATTATAGGTACTTCTTCATGTTTGTGTCATCTACGACCCTCTTATGCTTGCATGTTCTATTTTCGTGCTCGCTAAACATCAGGACAGTCATGAACAAGCACCAATGTACCCCGTGCATGGCTGTCCAACAGTCACCCATTGCGGGGATGCTCATCGGGTATACTTTCGTGATTTGCTGGTTTGTTGGAGGCCTCACTATGTTTCACTTGTATATAATCTCAACAAACCAGGTATCGTATACTTTCTGTCTTGTATTTTCTCTTGATAATGCGATTGTCCAATCGTCCCCTTTTCTCTATGCAGACTACGTATGAGAATTTTCGGTACCAATATGATCGAAAGATGAATCCGTACAATGTTGGGACTTTTAGGAACCGTATGGAAGTGTTCTGCTCTAGGAAGCCACGTTCCCGGAATGACTTTAGGGCATTGGTCAGAAATGATTCGCTTGTTAATTCGTACACGGGCGCGACATCAGATTTAGAGCTGGGAAGGCGGCGGGGCTTTGATGCCGGTGATTTTGAGGACCCGAGGAACCGGATGGGTCATTTGGGCAGACTGGAGAGGTGCAGGACACAGCCAAGACATGATCACTGGGAAGAACGGAGGGGCAACTGGAGATGACCTGACCTCGTTAGGCCATCCGCAACGCTGTCTCTTAACCGTCTCATCTCTTAACTATTCATGGGCCCCACTGTACTTTTCACTCCACCTCTTAACTAAGAGATAGCACCTGCAACCCTCAATCTCTTATCCGTCTCTTAACCATCCCATCCCTTAATTATTCATTCAATTTCATTTTTTATTTTTATTTACAACAAATTCAATTAATAAAAACGCACTTCATTATATAAAATAAAATTACAACTTAAAATCCTAAAAAATACATAATTAAATTCGTGGTAAAATAAATAAAAAAAAGACATAATTTAAAATACAATTTTATAGAAATTATAAAAACTACTTCGCCGGCGAATCATCCCCGAAGGCGGTGGCGGTGCACTCAAGCTACCTGGAGGCGGAATACCAATTTGTCTTGCCATATACTAAATTCTGGCAAGATGGGCTTGATATTGTGGAGGCGTAATGCGGGAAGTGTCCGCCATCGTGGCGGTCAAGTACATGGACAATAGGGTGTTCGAGCCAGAGACCGAGCCCGAGCCCGCCTGGCTTGATTCGCCTCGGCCCCTCCTCCCTCTAGCCGCCTTCGCCGCCTTGGTCCCTTGCGGCCGACGGCGCCCACGGGAGGAGCCCCCTGCATCGGTGGTCGTGCCCTCAACCTCTTGTGAGGCGCTGCCTGACCCGCCCTCACTAGACGAGTATTGACCACCCGTTGTGTGCTTCGTGCGCTTCGAGCTCGAGCCCTGACTGGACTGGACACCGACGGCCCACCTTTCAATGTCTTTGACGGCCTCCCAAACATCGACATGTTGTCACACCCGCATTTTCTAAGAATAGGAAACACGGTTGATCGCGACTAGGGGAGGATTGAAGAAGCGGGGAAGAAAGGGGAAAACAACACAATCTCAACCATAGCCCGAAACAAATGGGAATAGCTCGAATAAAATCAGAGTATCTCAACAATCAACAACTCAAAAGAAACAATATTTAGCGGAAGCATTTGAGAGAAGGAATATGCCATGTGTGAAGACATGACACATTCTAAACACTTAATTTCTTCAACGGTCTTGCTCAACACCCACCGCACCCATCACGCTCAACCTGCAATTTTTAAAAGAAAAGCAGGGCTGAGTATTTGATGCACTCAATGGACTCATGCCGAAAACATTTTTATAAAAAGTATTTATCATGCCACCATTGAGTGACCTCGGGTTTTAACTGAAAATGCCCGAGACACTAAAATCATTTCCATTGTAAAATTCGACTGATCAGTCATTTTCTCATAGATGTTTACCATATTTGATCCATTGATTACAAGGAATGTGGCCACATTCCAAGTCACTAGACCGGCCGACCCAAAAGACGGCTCACGATCTCCATAGGTGTACACTAGCCTGAATAGGGACTCACTCCCTAGACAGACCCGAATTCGATTTTCCATTGATGGCAAAAGCCACATCAGATAGGTTCCATAGAATAAAACAAAACACGGCATGACAAATATTCATATCATTTTCACATAAAAATATACTTTGGGCATTGCCCTTATTTAAAAAGAAAGCTCACCTCGTTCGTTTAATTTTCTGAACTTGAATTCTTTACTTTGACTCCAATTTTGTACGCAGCGAAATCTTAATGGACTCCATGCTTCTCTTCTCGTTTATTTATTTTCTTTTGTTGGATCACCATTAAATAATTAACTAAGGCCCAATCATTTAAATAATACTCCCTAACCCACCTATGATAAAAAGCCCAACAAGAAATAAAGAGCTAACAATCCCAAATCTTTTCTACTCAAGTTCCAAACACACGGTCAGAAGTCCCCATCTCTCTATTCTCATTTTTTTTCTCTAATCTCCTATTCTCTCTTCCGTTCACGCATCGGAACTAGAAATTCCCAAGTCTTTTTTCTGAATCCAATCTAAATCCCCAAATCCTCAAATCAGAGAAGTCTCCTTTTTTCCTCCATACCCTCTCGTATCTACTCATACCGCCACTGCTGTGCGCCTTTGCCTCTCATCCGCGCCGCTGCCGGGATCGCCATCGCTGTCTCGCCCCCTTAGTTCGCAGCTCTTCCGCCGGTCACTGCTGCTACTGCATCTAGACCAGCCCGTCGCCTAGTTGCTGCTGCTGCTCTCTGATTTCTCTCCTCTCCGTCTCCTATTTCTCCCCTCATCTCCCGGTTTCACAACACTATCGCTGCCTCCAACCAGTAGCGGTCGCTGCCGGCGTACCCCTTTCAAATTCGTCGATCCTCCGCCGTTCGTCCATTCCTGCTGCTCGGCGTGCGCCACCGCATCGAAGTCGAGGTTCTAAACCGCCGTTACTCTCCCATCGGCAGCAACTATTGATTCTCTTTTACTCTCCGCCGTCCATTCCTGCTGCTCGGCGTGTGTAACGTGAAATATGTGGAGGGGTTTGGGTATATATATAGGCAAAAATGTCAGATATTGATGGATTTGGTGGTTGAGATATGGCTGAGATTTTCTCCTAGATTTCCTCCCCATCTCAGATTTGGTAATCGAAAAGGAAGGGGCGAAGGGCTCAAAATTGGTGAAATAAAAGCCGACTTTCTTCTACAAAATCGGGGTTCAAAAGAAATAGTTTTTAAAAAAAGAATTGGGCTTTAAAATAAATAAATTGGGATAGAAAAAGAATAATTGTTGTAGGCCCAAAATGATATTTCTTCTCTCGACAAATAAATAAAGGCGAAAAATTTTCTGGTGCACAGACGATGGTCCTTTCATGAACACAATGAAAATAGTAGAAAAAGTCGGGGTGTTCCATTTGAATTCTTTGTCGTTGTCGTCAAAGAAGACTAGCAAAGCTGCTCTCATAATGTCGGCTCCACTGGCTCCGCTTTGGTATTGAGCTGCTTCATTCTTGTAGATGCTGCAAAATTTTTTGACATCTCTGCCGACGCGGTCAAAATGATTGCGGAACATCTTCAAGGTGCGGCGGCGGGACCGATCCGGCTTGTTCTTGTTGTAGGCGGCGGTGACCTTTTCCCAAAAACACTTGCGGGTTTGTTGATTCCCGGCGATGGGATCGTACGAGACGCTGACTTAAGCGTTGAACAGAGTCATCGTGTCCGCCCGGCTGTATGGATGACGGCCTATATCCTCCTCCGCTTCCTCCACGGCGTCGAATGCGCGACCCCTGGAGCTTCCACCGCCTCGTCCTCCTTCCGGATTGGGTTCATTTGGATAATCCTCCATAATTTGGGATAATCCTTGCGAATACCTCGAGGCGGAGGGACGAGCGTATGCATCCACATCAAAATGTGGTGGTTGGTACGCCGCCGGCGTCGACGAACCGGAACCGGAACCACCCAATATATTGTACATGCCCCCAGTCGCCAAACGCGTTTATGTCAAAGCCGCCAGAGCCGCCAGAGTTTCCGTCGCCGGACATTTTGTGATGAAAATTGGAGATGTGAGATGAAAATTGGAGATGTGAGATGAAGATGATTTGAGAATAATAGATGTGTGTTTGTGAGAGTATTTATAGAATAAAAAAAGAAAAAAAACATTTTTTTTACCGTTCAACGGTAATACTACCGTTTTTTTAATTTTTTTTTATTAAAATATTTTTTTTTAAAAAAATAATTTATTGCGTCAGTGTGACGACACCCACTCGCGGCGCGCGCTACGTGGCGAGCTGTCGCGCCAGCCGCCCCTCTGGGACGAGACGCTCGGCGAGACGGGACCGGGACGGAAGGCTGCAACGCTGTCTCGCGGCCGTCTCATCTCTCCAGATGAGACCGAGACGCCCGCGAGACGCGTTGCAGATGCTCTTACCCTCTTTCTTCGAGACGTGCATAAGATCAAGTCGAGAAGAAGGTATCCATATAGTATATTACAATTTTTGTTGTTGTTGCTGCTTGCTATAAGAACCATCATTCAGAGTGGAGCAAGTAAGATTGTTCATCTTTCTTTCTTCCTTGCAAAGAGAATACACATTTTTGTACTGCTAGAATTGGGGTAGGCCATTGATCAGATTAACTGAGATTTCTTTTTTTCATGTATATGGATTTCAATACATATTTCTGATGTCATATTTCTTGATCAAACTAGCATTGAGAATTTATACCATGTCTATGCTCATCTTTCAGAGATATAGATATTTATAAATTTTCAACTCACTCAATTAATTGTTAAAGTTCATGACAAAAGTTGATTGTGACTTATAGAATTGTAGAGAGAAGTTTACACTACAAAACAAATGAAACTTTAATAGAAAAAAAAAGAGTGATAAGAAAGATAAAAAAATAATTTAAATTGCAAATATGGGTAAAATGCGGATTAGAAACAAACACGTCACAAGAAGATACCCTTAAATGGATTTGCAAGAGACACGAAATTGTAAGTGTCTTCGATTGCGCGAAAGATAGTTGCATGTTTCATTTAAACATGATACTATAACAAGATACAAACGGATTTTTTCAAACACATACCATCTTCATCTATTTTTATGCATTTTTTATTGGCGACTCAAATAGAAAAGCATCTTACTAGACACAAAAAGTCTTTAACGTCTCTCATTTGGAAACAAGAAACCTAAAATGTTTATCCATTTTTGCGAGCCAAAGAAAAAAAAACAGTTTTGGAAGACTAATTCTACCTAAGCGATTTTCTATTCGATTTCTTTAATTGGCGACTAGTTCCCCACTAGCAATTTTCCAAGCAAACCCAATTCGATTCCATGCATTTTGCATGCTCACAGCTCACAGACCCATTGAAGACTCTGAGTATGCAAAATTGTACACTTATGCGCATTTAAACACACTAATTTGTGAAACCATCACACCACACCACATGATGTCAATTACATAATGTCAATTTATAATTTTAAAAATTAAAAAAAATCATTTTTCTATTGATAAATAATCTCATTCTATTAAGGTCAAGGATCATTCTTAAATATCGATTTAAAAAACTCTATTCGTCCATAAAAAGTATGAACATTGGATTCCATATCATTAGTGGTGGAGTGTAATAATATAAGTTGTAAATAAAATGATGTATAATGATATTGTGTTGTTTAATTATTCTAAAATTAGAAAGTTTACATTTTTCAAGGACGAACTAATAAGGAAATAGTTCATACTTTTCAAAGACGAAATAAGTATTGTCTACCGGTATACTTCCTCTGTGACACCAGAATTAATACATAATTATTAAAATAAGAGAGATGATTAGATAATAGTCTAATGGTATACTTTCGTGATATATGTTGTAAATAAACTGAAATATATGAGCAATGGATTAGAGGGAATTTTTCATAAATAAAAATGAATTAATTTTTATAGTATAGAGGGGCATGTTAATCCTCTTTTATCGGCAAAAGATTGTTTGATTAAAATATGGCAAATTAGTGTTAGCTTAAATACTACTCCACTAAATTGTGAAAAATAAATCCATTTATATGTTTAATGATTATTTACTTCAAATGCATGCCTATGTAGACATGAAAAATGTGTAAATGGAGTACATAGGAAATAAACAATAAGCACACACAATCCTCATATCACAAAAAGTAATTAATTATTCATTATTTACATTTCTAAAAAAGTATCAGCATCTCAACATTAAAAGAATATAGAGATTTTATAAATTTACAAATAGTTTTATATTTTTCCTTTTTATTGCATATAGAAACAAAAAAACTGCAGATTCATACTCTCTAGATAAATGCAACATTATGAAACCATAGAGATTGTAATATATTTAGAGTTTTTTTGTTGTCTTTCCCTTTTGATTTCATATAAAAACAAAAAACTGCAGATTTCAAGATAAACTCAACATATTTTCTAAAAAAAAACTCATATTTTAAAGGAATCTACATTAACAATGATAATAATATAAGAAAAATATAAAATAAAATCTCATAAAGAAAAAGACCACAAAACTAAATCAGAACCAGTTTGATCTTCAAATTGCCGCAGATCCGCCGCGTAAAATTTCTCGCCAACTGAAATTCAAATCAGCTTCTGCTTCAGATTAAAACCCTAGAGATTATTTATGAAGCGAAAGAAAAGGGTAAAAAGGTCAGGAATCTCTTTCGTTTGGCGCGCAGAGGCGGAATTTTTGGCGGCAAAGTAATGGACACGACACGCGGCGCTCTTTCATTGGTGGAGAATGTATGTGCGTGTCGGCTATGGTGACATGGCATGGCCATCCCATGCCATGTGTTTTCCCGCGCGATTGGAGCTAAAAGGGTTTTATTTTCGTCTTAAAGCTAAATAAAAAATTACTAAAAAAGAAAAAAAGGAAAAGCAAATCTCTCTCTCTATAGCGCTTGTTTTTCTCTCGTAGAGATAAGGGAGAAGAATCAGGAAATCGTTGCAGAAGGAAGCAAACAGCAATTCAGCTGAGGTAATTGTTTTCGCTCAATTTGAATTATTGTTCTTTTTTGGCTACTTAATTAGGGTTTTGTTTTGGGTTTGGTGAAGTGTGTGTACTGGTTTGTAATTGTTTCCCCAAATTTTTGTGACTGAATAGATCGGAGATCTGAAACACATGGCTGAGCTGAAGATGATTCCGGCCCCTAATCGTGATCGAGATGGAGGTGGAACCACCATTGAAGCCCGGTTTGCACACTTCTGCAAGGTCTCTCCTTTTTTTTTTACCATGTTTGGTTTTTAATTGTTTGTTTTTGTCGTTTGCTTTCCCATTCCTCATTCTTGGCTGTAATGTGTGTTCGTCTGTGTACGTGTATGTTCGTTTTCTTCTTCTACTGTTAATGTTGTTTATGACCTTTAATTTTTTTTACCAATTATGTGAGAATTGGTTCATGTGCTTTATAAAGACTATAATTTTAACAGCATGTGGTAAATTCGATGTATTCTTTATTTGCGATTCGTGCTATCTTTTTTTAACAAATAAAAAGTTGTGGGTGATTTAGATTTTTGCTGTTTCGGTTGGAAGTAGTTGTGCATCATTTATGCGTAGGTTAATTAAAGTTATCATGTGTTTTGTATTTCAGTTTTCCTTTCTTGGCCCTTATGTTAACGGTTGATTTGCTTTTGGCCTTAGGATGATCTGGCCTTAGATGATGGCGACTTTCTGGAGCAAGCCACAAAGTTATTTGGTCAAAGCAAGAGTCTACTGTTAGCTAATGTATCTGCTATTGGAACTGGGACGGTGTGTAATAAACCACCCTTTTCTTATACTCCTGACATTGACTATCTGCTAGTTCATTTTTTTACTGAATTCGGTAATTTTCAATCTATTCATAACATGTGTCGTTAATTTCAACTAAGTTGATATTCTATGTTATCAGCTGGATGAAGCGGAAAGGTATTGGTTTTCATTTGTCCTCTATTCAGTTAGAAGGCTCAGCGAAAATGTTGGCCCCAAGGAGAAGGGTCTCAATTTATGCCAGATACTGAGAGCAGCAAAGCTCAAGTATTTTCTTTTTATCTCAAGCCCTTGTCAATAGTTGGTTTTCAGGAATTTTGTAGTTGCTGGTTATCAGGAATTTTGTCATTTTTCCTTGCAGCATTATTGATTTTTATAAAGAACTTCATCAATATCTAATCAAGGTCGGATCAATTTTGAGTAACCTGTTTGGTGAGGATTGGGAGAAGAGGCTTGAGGTACTTAATGATCTGGGATGTATTATTTTATCATTCTTTCAGTTTTGGTTGTATTTGTTTTGGTCTCTGTGGTTGTGCCTTATTCCTGTTTTCCATCAGGCAAAGGAATCACACACAAACTTTGTGCATTTGACCCTATTGAGAAAGTGAGTACATCCCATTCATCACAATTCATGCTATTGCTTCTTATGTAATTTTAGCATTAATAACTTAACTTTTTCTATAACTGAATTGTCTTATTTTGAGTATATATAGGCATTATAAATCCTAGATGTTCCAGACATCTTTGTATCTCCCATACCATTTTCTGTGGAATAGATTTTTGCACTACTCAGTTATTGTTGTGCCCATGCTGTTTATGCATTCTAATGCATTCCGTTGTACTCCCTCCGTCCCAAGTTACTTGAGTCGTATTCCTTTTGGGGTTGTCCCAAGTTACTTGAGTCATTTCTATTTTTGGCTAAAAACAAAACATCTAATCTCACCTACTTTACTCTTTTTTTTACTTTACTCTCTCTTCTTTCTCTTACTTTATTCTCTCCTCTACTTTATTTAACTCACTAAACACAACTTTCTTAAATCCCGTGCCGAAAAGAAACGCCTCAAGTAATGTGGGACGGAGGGAGTATTCTTATTTAAGTTTACCAGCTTCTGAAAAATTGATTCCAACCTTGTGTGTTTCTACTAAACGAATTATTTTTTTTGTAAACATTCAGTTATTCAAAAGACAGAAGGACAAAATATATTGCTACCATCTCAATGTTTATCTTTGAATACTGTTTTCAGTACTATCAGGTTTTATATTCAGCGCCTAATTCACATAATAAATTTATCAAAATTGTCTGTTCAATATGTCATTATCATTATTCTGTCTAGTTCTGAAATTGTGCTTGATGGTTGTCTACATGAATCTATAGAATTTATAAGCGTAAATATTAATTGATGGCCAATCGCTAAAGGGGCAAAAGACCTAATCACCCACTCTCTAATAGCCAACAAACTGGCCTTGATTTATTAGTAATTATTTAAACTAATGATTTTTTGTTGACTATTGTTTACAGGAAATATGAGCGTGCATTTAGGGATCTTTTCTCTATGGTTGATGCTGATGATAACAAACAATTAAATGTGGCAAATGTATCTGGTCATGAATCAGATTACTACCGTTTTGGATGGTTACTCTTTCTTGCCCTTCGTGTACATGTGTTCCGTCTCTGCAAAGACTTAGTATCATGTACTCATGGCCTGGTCTCTGTCCTGGTCAGTGGTTTTAAGCTTTAATACGAAACTGAATGGTTAGCCTAGAATTCAGATATAAGTATGCTATTATGGCATGTACTACAATCTGTTTCTTTCAACTTTATATGCATAAAAATGCAATTATTATTTTGCTCAAAAGCTCCAAAACAATGCAAAGAAAACCTTTTTTAATACTAGATGATAAGTGTATCAAATTATGGGTGCCTTCTACACGATTGGTTATGCTTTCTTCAGACTCAGTATATCAAGGTTAACTGTAAACTCCATTTATGAATGACTACCTATTTCTGCAACTGTTCACAGGCAATACTCTTAATACACATTCCTGCTCGCTACAGAAACTTCAATCTTAATGATTCTGACCGCATAGGTATATTGTGTAATACATTTAGGTCTTTGGGTTCTTGTTATGTATTGTTTCTTTGTCGAATGGTCATATTCTGACACTTGCTTACAGTTATGAAAGGCGACAAGGCTGATCTCCTTGCATCACTTTGCAATATGTACGACACTTCAGAAGATGTTCTGAGGCAAACTTTGGATAAAGCAAACAACTTGATAACTGATATATTGAAGAAAAACCATCGTTTGGCTTCTGATTGTACACCGCAGAACTTGGAAAATATTGTTACAGGTTGGTCTAGCATTGCTTGATATTTATTCTAATGGACTGTTATTTGACATTCTTTTTTTTTTCTCATGATCAAATATAGATGGTTTAATCTATTTTGACGATTTGATGGATGAATCATCTTTACCATCAAGTGTGAACTTGCTGGAGAAGGATTACGATTCTGCAACTCGAGATATGGATGGATTAGATGAGCGGATTTTTATAAATGACAATGATAGCTTGCTAGTTTCGGGCAGCTTATCTGGAAGTGCTTTAAACATGAGTGGATCTGGGACAAAGGTCAGTTTCTTGTTAAAATATTGAGTTTTAAAATCACGGAGTCTGTTGCTAAAGCATTAACTTTTTATTTTTATTTTTCTTTTAAATTATGCCGTTCAGAGGAAATTTGACACAATGTCCTCCCCAACAAAGACAATTTCAAGTCCATTGTCTCCTTACCGATCTCCAGTACGCCATTCCAATGGTTATGCTGGCGGTGGCATGTCCAAGATGGCTGCTACTCCAGTCAGCACGGCAATGACAACTGCAAAATGGCTATGTTCTGTTATTGCTCCACTCCCATCTAAACCTTCAGCAGAGCTAGAGAGATTCCTTCAATCATGCGACAGAGATGTGAGTGCTGATGTCACTAGGAGGGCTCAGGTAATACTTGAAGCCATATTTCCAAGTAGTGGACCTGGGCAAAATGCGACCTTGATGGACAACATATGGGCTGAACAACGTCGAATCGAAGCAATGAAGCTTTATTTCAGGGTTCTCCAAGCACTGTGCATGGCTGAGTCCCAGATTCTGCATTTGAACAATTTAACTTCTTTGCTGACCAGTGAGAGATTTCACAGATGTATGCTAGCATGTTCGGCTGAGCTTGTTCTTGCTACACATAAAACTGTAACAATGTTGTTTCCAACTGTTTTGGAGAGAACAGGAATAACAGCCTTTGATCTTAGTAAGGTGATAGAGAGCTTCATCAGACATGAAGAAACTCTCCCCAGGGAACTTAGAAGGCATTTAAATTCTCTTGAAGAACGACTATTAGAGAGCATGGTTTGGGAAAAAGGCTCATCGATGTACAATTCCTTGATTGTAGCAAAGCCAGCCCTTTCTGCAGAAATAACTCGTCTTGGCTTGTTAGCTGAACCTATGCCGTCTTTGGATGCAATTGCCATGCACATTAACATGTCAAGTGGTGTTTTAGCCCCCACACAAAAGCATGACAAAACCGGTAAAGAATTATCAGATTGTGTTGTATTGATCTTGAGAAAAAACTAACTTGTTTGAGAATGATTCTGCTTTTTTGGTAAGTAAATATTGATAATATGTGAAATGATCCAGGTCAAAATGTAGATATTCGTTCACCAAAGAGAGTGTGCACTGAGTACCGAAGCGTATTAGTTGAACGGAACTCGTTCACATCGCCAGTCAAAGATCGCCTCTTGGCCCTAAACAACTTGAAATCTAAGTTTCCAGCTCCTATTTTACATTCTGCATTCGCCAGGTATTTGCACCAAAGGCTATAGATGCTAGAAAGTCCGATCCAAATTTTGTTATATTTGGCTTGACATAACTTATCTTCTATTTGTTTTCAGTCCTACACGACCGAATCCAGGTGGTGGAGGAGAAACATGTGCTGAAACAGCAGTCAATGTTTTCTTCAGTAAGGTAGCTTGTGCTACTGTACCTACTATGTTTAAAATTAGAAAAGCCAGTTTCATATGCATGATTGAGATATTGTCATGGGAGCTTCTTAAGAGTGAAAATGTGGGGGATGAAGCATGCTCTTCTATTTTGTTCAGTCAGTTGTGCATTTGCTAGCTAGTACTTAACTATACGCATCAATCATTGCTGGATGGTTGGTCAGAATGTGAAAATTTTGAATCACTCTACACCTGCCTCGTGGCATGCTCCTGTATTTGTGACAGTTTCAAATTGATTCTGTATTTGGTTTTATAGATATAAGTTTGATGTTTAATATTGTTTCCCAGATTGTGAAGCTAGCAGCTGTCAGAATTAATGGGATGGTTGAAAGACTACAGCTTTCGCAGCAGATAAGAGAGTCTGTCTACTGCCTTTTCCAAAAGATCCTCAGCCAGCGGACAACACTGTTCTTCAGCCGACACATTGATCAAATTATCCTTTGCTGCTTCTATGGAGTTGCTAAGGTCTGCTTTTGATGCTTTAACTGGCTCAAGGGTGATAGTCATCCACTCTTTACTGTTCTCTGACATGCAGTCCTCCACGCAGATTTCCCAACTGAACCTGACCTTCAAAGAAATCATTTTTAACTATAAAAAGCAACCTCAGTGCAAACCCCAAGTTTTCCGGAGTGTTTATGTTGATTGGAAAGCTCCTCGCCGAACTGGGGTGTGTTGCTTTTGGCTCAACCTCTTGTTTGAAAATAGAGTGGAATTTAAGCATTTTCTTTATTTTGAAACAGAAAACCGGCCCTGATCATGTTGATATCATAACATTTTACAATGAGATATTCATTCCTGCGGTAAAACCTCTTCTCGTTGAGCTTGCTCCTGGTGGATCTGAACAGGGTGGTTCTCATGCTTCGGAAGCCAAGAATAACATTGATGGTTAGTAGTGTTAGCAAGTTAAATATTTATACTAAACTCTCCGATGGCCGTTAGGAGTCAGAAAACAAAAGCAATTAAACCAAGAATATAGCACTAACTTGGGTGTTTTTTCCTGCAAATTAGGTGCATTTCCAGCACCAGCATCACCTAAACCATCCTCATTTCCAAGCCTTCCCGACATGTCACCTAAGAAAGTATCGGCGGCTCACAATGTTTACGTCTCCCCATTGCGATCATCAAAGGTCTGGAAAAAGTACATTGCATCCCTCCCCTGTTTTTGCATAACATTTCACTAACTGATAATTTGCAGATGGATGCATTAATATCACATAGCTCAAAAAGCTACTATGCTTGTGTGGGAGAAAGCACGCACGCGTACCAGAGCCCTTCGAAAGACCTGACTGCTATCAACGATCGCCTGAACGGGTACTACTTGGGGGTTTGTACTAATAACCAAACTGACACATTATATATTGAATTCTAAATAGTGGTGTTGTGTTTGGTTTTCAGAACTAGGAAGCTGAGAGTTGCTCTCAAGTTCAACGAAGAGGAGGGCAGATTGGTGAGAGAGACGGGGCTGGTGACGGACTCTGTGGTTGCCGACAGCCTTTGCATCCAGAACGGGAAGCGTGTGTTGACCCCGGTGAAATCTGAGCAGCAGCCGGAGTTGTAAAAGTATTTTAATGGGTTTGTAGATAGTGTGTGACTAACCATGGTTAGGTAGTAGCTTAGGTAGTGTGATGGGGGTTTGATGAGCGGTGAGTTATTATATTATGGCTGCCTCTAACCCCAGGGTGCTCTGCTGATAATTTCTCATGCTTTTCACCTCTAATAAAATTTTGCATTTTTGCTTCCAATTTTTTCTGTTTATTTGTTTAGTATTATTATTATTTAAAAAGTTATGTGGGTCATTTAAAATCAAGGACAGTTGTATGTAAATTGATAACGCATTTTAGGTGATGTTTTTTCTTCAAAGAGTCATTTATCGATTCTCCAATAATGAAAAAACAAGTACATGTATATTATTTGCAGTTTTGGTAACTTGATGTAAAATCAATAAAATTTGCATCTTCGTTATGATTAGTAATCACTAATCATTCGAATTACCTCAGAAATAAATCCATAAGAGCATTTGAGGAAGATTTCTTAAAGAGGGAAAAAAATTAATTTTCTTATATAAATCGGTTCATAGTTAATCGACTACATTTTTTGGTTACCTTTCATCCATTTTCATTCAATCTCATTTAAGTTAAATTTCAGTTTGCAAGATTCATGATTTTACATATAAATTTCAAATTATAACATCTGAAACGAACTTTGACTTTAATCTATAGTAACAAAATTAAAGTTTATTCTTATTTAAGTAACGGAAATTTAATGGATTCATCTTTTTGTCAAATAAAGAATTGATAATGCAGAAAAGTTAATAGAATAGGCAAAACAATAGTCACCAACTTAATTTTAATAATGTATAGCTATTTTATTTAATAAATTGTCTTTTAATTAAATTTTGTTATACGATCAAACACTCTCGCATCATATTTTATCACTTCACACTAAATTCCTTGTCTCTAAAACCTTAGAGGTCACCTTACTCTCCCCTTCATCTCTTTCGATGCACATCAACAAGGCAAACGACTACTAGATCGAGATCCCACCACCGTCTCACTCCCTCTAACAACTACTTCTTGGTGCCCCACCTCGCACTCATCGCCAGACGCTCGCCTTTCTCCTTCGTATCGGCTTGCCAAATCTGGTAGTACACCAACCCTCCTCCTTCCCTTGTAGCCTCATCGTCTGCAATAATGCCTATAACATGACATTGTTGAAAAGACAAAAGACTAACACATAAAGAAATATGTATGTCTTAAATAATGACATTTATGTTCTTTTTAAAGCTGAAATAAAGCTGATGATTACTTATTGGTTTTGATTGTCCAATAATACCTATCGAACTATTACCATTTTGTGAAAACATCCATTTGTTTTTTGTTGTTATTTAGGAAAGATTTTATTACCATATTCAATTCAATCAAACTCATCAATATTTACCATTTTTTAAATCTTATATTCCCAATATATTCCATTTGAGAGGATAATCCAATATGATCAGATCAACTAGTAAAAATTTAATAGTTTTAACATATTATACTACTACATTATTTTATACTATAACAGGTAATTATAAAAAAATCACGATAAGCTTTAATATCAAAAACCAACTATAGCGTAGTATTTCTTCAAGAAAAAAGAAAAAAAATACTCATAGAAGAAAAGGAAACGAAGAACAGAAACAGCTTCTTATTTTTCCGCAAATGGAGGAGCCGATGCTAACAATATCCTCAGTTTTACAAGGAATTAACAGCTTCCAGCCGAAATTCTCCGTTACTATCTCGAGTTTGATCGAATTTGATTCCTCTCCGATGATCTCACTGATTGAAAGCATGCATCGTGACTCGACATTAAGAAAACCTTTTTGGTTTTGGCATTCACCGTTTCCTCAGTTCCATTTTGATGGTAGATCTCAATTATCTCATGCTATAATCATTTTTGATTGCGTCGGATTTCTTTCCCTGTCCACTTCCCCATATTTACTAGCAAAATGCGTTGTTTGAATTTTTATAATTATAGCACAATAGTTAGGTTTTGCATGAATGGGTCCAAGTAGAGAGATTATCAAGTTCGTGGCTATGTATTGCGCCTAAAGGAATTAATTTTCCCCTAATTGTGTGTTTGTGGTGAAAGCATGCTGCTAGGTTATCGCTAATAGGCAAGTCAGTCCATCGCGTATTTGAGGGCGAATGAACTGCAATGAGTAATTCTGTGCTTGGTGAGCCCAATCATATTGCGGAAACTAAGCTAGTTTGGTTTTAAATCTTGTTTCTACATTGCTATCCTTGGTACCAATTGCGCGTAATTGGTGAAGAATACTATCTTTAGTTACATTCCTTAAGTTTGGAATTCAATTTATTGAAATGGTTATCGTTTGATCCAAACTTTTTTCTTCGACAGTATTTGGTGCGTTTTGTTGGACCATAGGCGGTTTAGAGTTGAACAGAAACTGGAATCTTCATCAGAATGGAAATTTGATGTTTTGGTATGGACATGCCATTTCTTGTTTCTGGTGGAAATGAATGTTTAGTTCATGGGCTAAGCAATTCTAGAACTTTCAATCATTCAAGAAGGATGTGTAGTCCAGAAGTAGGCGTGGTTTATCTAGTGAGTGCATGATCTCTAGAAAATCACTAATTTGTGGAGTATGTTCTAATTATTGGGGATGCTACTTTTAATTCTGTTTCTTTACCTCACTAAATATTTTGACAATAAAAGGAGAACATGATATTATTGATGTTATTTCTATTTTGGTTTCTTTACCTCATTAAATATATTTCCTGCATAACGTGATTTAAGTAAGGAAAGAACAGGTCAAACAATAAAAGAATTAATAAATTCTTCCACGGCCATTCTATTTTTAAAAGTATTTGCACCAGAAGAGGAAAATATATTTGGGCTATGTGTATGCACTAATATTGTGGCTTGTTTCTATGCAGTACAATGATCTCGGTGGCTATAACCCTTAAAAATTGCCATTTCATCACCTTATATATGTAATGACTACGTAGCACTGCAAATGTAGCAGCAAAGGGAGTTGAACCAGGTATGTTTTCAGAACCTTAAAGTAGGAACTTTCCTAAAAGATATTTTTATTGCTTCCTTGCTTGCAGCACCGTTAAATGATCCAGTTTAGACAAGGTGAGTATAATCTGCTGAGCAGTGAAAGCAATACATTAAGAGCTACTTTTCTTGTAGGTATCCTGTTTTTCGGTGGGAAAGAAGAGACTTTTTTCTAAGAAAAAAAAACAGTTTTGAGGCAGTTGATTTTATTTTCGGTCAACTTTCTTTGTTGATATGAATCATGCACCTAAAAGCATATATCATTCCCGGTATTCTCTCAAACAACACATTACCAAAAGACCTCACTGGGAAGACCCTGATTTGTTTGAAATAGTTCGTGCAAACTGCTGCCTTTGTTTTCCCTGGCTCGAATAACTTAATGAAAGTCAGAAAGTAGTATTTATAAATTATAGTTTCAGAGGAAAAAAGATGGGGCCTAAGCTTAGGTGAGCAGATTGGTGAAGCAAAGCACTTCTGAACCTATGGACGGGACTTGGGTGAAATGGAGGTTCTCTTATTTCCTTCTCTTTATAATTAATCTTGTGTTGCAGGTATAACTGTGCAAAGAGTTTGTTTTTGGTCACTAAACATTTATGAAGATATATTTGCTTTCCCATATAGACTTTTTACTCTTTTTTCTTTCTTGGTCACACTTTGGTTGGTACCTAATACTCCCTCCATTCATGAATAGTATGAACTATTTTCTTGTTAGTCCATCCTTGAAAAGTATGAACTATTTTCTTATTAGTCCTTCCCTGAAAAGTATGAACTTTCTAATTTTGGAATAGTTAAACAACTTATACCATTACCCATACACATCATTTTATTTACAACTTATGCCATTACACTACACTTCTAATGATGTGGAGCCCACTCTCCACTAACACTATTTAGTATTTACACTACCTTATCTCCCCCTCTCTCACTTTACCAATTATACACTAAAACCTGTGCCGAACCAAATATTCATACTCTCTCCATCCGCCATTAGATGTCCCATTTTTGACCGGCTCGGGTTTTATGAAATTGTTTGACTTTATAAAAGATAGTAGAAAAAGTTAGAGGAATGCGGGCCCCCTTGCCAAATATGGTAAAAGTGAAATGAGGCATTGATTGGGGGACGGACAAAAAATGAAATATGAGACATTTAATGGCGGACGGAGGGAGTACTTTTCCGGGACGAGAGAGTACTAACTTTCTCTGTTAAGTATCATATCCAATTAGTTTTGCTAATTACACGTTCCAGGGAAAGAGAGAAATAATCAAAAGCTAGCCCTTAGTACTTGAGGGTATATATTATCTATATATCCTCATGAACTCCATAAGGAGTGTCTTCTTCAGATTTTTAGATCTGTTTAATCACCTCTGATGCACATCCTACATTCCTACTACATGAAAATTTTCTTGTTCATGTCCACTTCATGTATTAGAACTATCATAAAAAATCAGAGCTGATGAAACTACTAATCTTTGGTTAAACATTAATGATTTTCTATCCATAGAGACCAGAGTTGGCCATGCTGGAAGGCACAGGTGGTTCTTTTTTCAGGCATTTGTCCAGTGCCTACCCTACTGTGTAATGTATAATAAATTCAATTAGGACTTAGGAAAAATATTGTTCACCTTCAGACAGTTTCCAATTTTTAAAGTGAGCCACTAAGACTAAGAGTAATTACTGATTGAGGTTGTTCTCTTTTAGCTGAAATTCCACCTGTTTTTTATGATTTAGTGTCAGTGTGCAATCTTTCAATAGAATACAACATTAATCTTTTTAAATGCACCAGGTGTTCGTGAATGCCAATGTTTTTATGAAGTGAAATTCTTTCCTGATTGAAATCTTTTTAAATTTTAGTGCTAATTTTTTTTGTTTTGTTATTGGAAACTAATTACTTCATTTTGGCATTTTTATTTTTCATGAGAAACAGACAGGCTTAATGTATTATAAAAATTTCCTTGTAACATTTAATGCGATGCTGAGTTTGCATAAGAATTCCAGGCAATGTTTTTGTTTCTATATGTGGCAGTTGAAAGCTAAGTAATTACTACATCCTATGGTGAGATACTTACCATAATATATTTTGGGCAAAAACTAATAAATACTGGTTACTGCAGATCTGTGGATACATGACAGCAGGATTTTTGGTCCTCTCTCATAATGTCATTATAAGGCTTATTAGTATTCTCTTTTGGGCATGTACCAAGGTTAAATTTGGAGTAAAAATAATATTTCAAATTATTGATTTTCTTTATCCTTGTAAACTTTACTCATCATGATTAAGTTCAGTCCTATTATTTATCTAGACAGATGGACTAGAAACAGCCAGCCAGGTTTCTAGGTCCTTGTAAAGCATCTCTTGCATCAGGGCCAGATATGCATCCACATTTGAATTGTTGTGAAGTAGCTTTTTCTGTAACTAACTCAGGAAGAATTTCTTATATCTGCTACCAAAATACGATGTGCATTTAATACAACCCCATCATTTCGACACCTGCTTTAATTGTAGTCTGGCATTTAGAAAATTCCATTTATTAAAGCAAACAACAAAATTGTGTTATCAAGGTGGTCTAGATTGTTCCTCCTCTCTAATTTTCTTTGTTCTCATTGAACTTGAGACAGATTCAGAGAGAAAAAAACATATTAGGCCTTGCAATTACTTAACCCTTTCTCTAGATGTTGGCTGGAAAAATTGATACAGAGACTTGTAGCTGAGAAGATTTTTTAATTAATTCAGGTATTATTCATTTGGTAAATCTTGATTTCTATGGTGGAACCTTTATTTATATATTTTTCACTTCAGATACAGCTTGAAATCAGCCCAGATCCATTTGATATTTCCTTTCTGAAATATTTTCTTTGAAAAAAAAATTCTCTTTTGTTTATTTTAGTTTTTTTTCCTAATCTTTGTAAGTCAAATTGTTTATAATAGAGATGTTGTTCATTGTAGTTATCTTCAAATATCAAATTATCCGAAAAGGCTACACTTGTTTTGTGTTTATTTATTATTCTCAACTGTTTATAGTGATATTGGTTTTTATTATGGTTATAGTTTGAAGGATTTGAGGGTAGCATATTTTGAGAATACAAAGGTATTAGATGAAAGAAATGCAATGCACTAAATTTTATCTTTTGGCTGTGGAAAATATTGAGGTTTAAACTATTTCTAGTTTCTTTTTGGAGTTGTGGCTGGCCCATATATATTGAATTGAATATGAAGGGAATGTTTGAAGTAGGCATGACCTACGGTTTGGATCTGGACAATGACATGCATAAGGTTAATTAGATTGCTCTAGTAGTATCTTGTTGTTTTATTTTGATGACCAGTATTTTGAAGTAATAAAAACATGAACAGAAGATCAACATACTATATAATTTTGTTCAACGGCTTTGGTCAAGTAGTTATCCTAGTATTGAAGCGTGCTTGGACTTCTTGATAATATTCCTTTAGTTTTGGATATTGTTTTTACCATTTTAAATGGATTTCTACATTATAACTCACTTATAATTCTCAATAAATATATCAGGGCATTGGTCGTCCTGTCATTAATTCTATATGCCTTAAATTAGAAATCTGAGTATTGCAGTGGAAAATTGTGATTGGTGGAAAATTATTTGATCTTATTACATATTTTATCATTTTCATTTTCAATGCTTTACTGATATATGGCTATGACGTTTTCTTTCTACCAAGAATTCAAAAGTCTAATGATCGGGTTTTTACCATTCAGCTTGCAACCATGGGTAAGCACGCAAGGGGCAAAGGAAAGTCTAAGCCAACGAAGAATGAGACAAACCATACAACACCTAAAGCACCCGTTTCTAAGTATGGTTTGCCACCAACTTCAAACATCAAAGCTCGAGAAAGGGAACTGGAGGAATGTCTTATCCTAAAGCTTGAAGATTTGTACACTAGAGCCAAAAATCGGCTATTGACATCAGGATATGACATGGCTGAAGTAGAAAGAGCATTCTTGAATGCTGGCTATGTTCATGGTCCAAAGGATCTTCTGAACAATGTTTTGACAAATACAGTTTCTTTTATTGAACAAAAAGTGAAGCCGCAAGGAAAAGGTTTTAGGGACATGAAGGAGTTGTATAAAGCCATGCTACAAGCTCTGCTTGATAATGTCTTGCGTACTGAACCAAGGTTGCAAAGGTCAGATGAGATGCAAAGGTCAGATGCAATGTGGCTTCTATTAACCAGCAAGTGGGGCACTGTTCCATCAACCAGCATGCCATCTCATGACTTCGGGGGTGATAATAGCAATGGATGTACTAGTGAGAAAGCCCCATCGGAATTGAATATTGAATCTCCGTCTAAGAGGGTTGGGGTTTTGGAAAGAATCAATAATACACCTGGATTAGCATCGAAAATAAGACAAGATATTCCAATTCTGATGGCATCTCTACAGAGGGAAATGGGTACTACATTCATCAAGCAACAAGATCTGGAAAATGCAGTCTGTGAACCAATAGAAGGTTCACATATTATGGATGCTAGTACTCTCACACTCCTAGAGGAAGTATGTGTCAAATGGCAGGAAAACAGCCCTAATGATCCAAAGACTGCATTCATTATTGACTTGATAAAAAGTATTAGAGACCTAGAGGAAAAAGTGAAGGTGCAGAAGAAATGGGCTCAAACAAAAGTTATAGATTCAGCAAAAAGGTTGAGTAAAGATTTGCTGGAACTAAAAATGTTGAAGCTGGATAGAGTGCACTCGCAAGGCCTGAAAGATAAGAACCTTTGTGCCGAAAATGCATACTCATTGTTGGTCATGGAGACTGAACAAACTTTGAGAAATATGAATTGTGAAGCAAGTAGGGTGAGAGAAATAGTTAGAACTCTAGAGCTCAGCAAAGCGCACATTAAGGCAGATACAGAAGCACTAAGACTAAGTACATCTGAGTATGAAAGCGATCTAAATCGAGTATTAAACAGAGAAATGAAACTCATGAAAAAAGTCGCTGCTTTTGGAAAACAGATTACCAACCTCAGAGTTAATATTACTGAGGCGAAGCAGACGGTGTTACAGCTGCAGCATGATATTCTCCAAATCGAGAAGGAAGCTAAGGAAGCTGAGGTTCGTCATATTCATGAACTCCATATCTAGTAACTAGTATTTCTTAAGCTGATTTGGAAGATTTACTTGAACCATAAATTACTTGCAATCTTGCGCACAAATTTTGATGCTTTCTGTTTATTGCTTTTCAATATTCCGTTTTTGTTAATTACCCTCTAAGAAACTTATTGACTTTCAAAAACTATCTTTTTCATTATAGTATATTCCATACTAAGCTTTGCATCGTGTTTGGCTGTAGTTCCTGATTGATTCTGTTGCAACTAGGCCAATTATGCATCTTAAAGTAGGTCATTGATATTTTTCCTCGGATTGCTCATTTCAAGTTCCAACATTCCCCTATATCACATAAACATGCAACATTTTTTACATACATGCCAATGTGTACAGAATATGATACAATAGAAATTAAAGGTAGTACATTATAATTTTTGGTGAACACATATGTGTGGTTTTCATATACTGAAGGTCATATTCTAGGGTTCTATTTACTACCAATTCTAATAGTAACTTCTTATTAATCTCAATTTGTTAGAGTGAAGAGTATTGTTACTTTGATTTACCAACTTTATATAGTTTCTTTTTCGATTCACGAGTGCATATTTTATAGTATTTGTTATAGTTGTTAAATATGGTGGTGATAAGCTTTGACCTTTAGCTGAAAGCTTCTAAACTCATCGAATCCATTGCATATTTTTCATGGTTACGTTCATATAAGGGAAATTTGTTCATATGTTTGAGAAGTATCCATAAAAAGGCAAATGCATCACCTATTCATCTATACCCTACTGACCTTCTCGGGATTCATGTTCTAGACCTATTGTTATATGAAGAACTCTTGGTGTTCCATACCATAATTATTGAAGATGGATAGTGCATCAAGGCATAGACATATCTGGAGCCTAGGCACAGTGCAGATCCACGCCTTTTGACATTGGCAGAAAACAACACAAACTGATCTTATTATACTAAATGGGGTCTTTTATTTTGGACGTTCCTTGTCTTGTTGGATGAAACATATTTACTCAATACTCATTTATATTTACGTATAAAAGACATTTTTATTAGTTTCGTTAATATTTTTTCGGGTCTTTCTCCTTCCCTTAATAATTTGTCTTACAGCTCACTACTTTCTACATGCCTGACTAAAGAATCTTAAGCGTAATTATCTAATGCAGCCAGTGTTTTGCTCCATAATACGGGAAGCATACTGTCCTTACTTGATATCTAGTATGATTAATACCCTAAGGTGCGACAGAGCTTGATGTGTGTCGTCAATCTAATGCATCCCTACTAGGCTCTACTAGTTTAGACCGAAAACTGAATTTGGGGCTAGCTTCTAAATAATTACTGGTAACGATGCTTGACGAAGCTCAAAGTGAGGCATAACATCTCTGATAAAAAACAGACAACTATTAGACTCATAGCTTTAAACCATGCATTGTCCCATCTCTACACGCTCAAAAGGTTTGAGTCTTAAGTTAATGTGCAATTGTGCATCCACCATTATAAAACTCAAACTTAATTCAGCATAGCAAGTAATAATATTGGATATAAAGTTATTATGTAATTTTTCACATATTATCTCATATTAAAATATGTTTACAAATGAAAAGATGTTAACAAACCATAAAAAGGTTTATTCTCTTATTGAGCATTATTAGAGGTTCAGAAGTCAGAACTACAAAAGAATTTCCCTATCTAACTCATTACATGATTGAAGCTCTTTTTTCCTTTTCACATGTTCGTAATCATCTTAGAGTTTGTCATAATCGCATAGATTTTGAGAGTGCTGTGACGCGATATAATTGAGATTAATAATTTTATCGTAATGGATCCACAACCATAACATAGCTGTACCTGCAGCAATGAAAGTCCTAGAAATATTTGTAACCTCCACAGAAGGTGTACTTAGATGCTATCTTTCTTGCATTGTGGATTTCTTGCAATTTCTGATAGGAGTAGAGGTCCATGTCATTTTTTTCAATGAATCGTCAAAACCACATAATTAATAAGGCAATAAGATTTATTACCCAGTGAATTTTCCGACTAAGCTGAACTTTTTGCAAATGAGTTTGTACTGAAAGATCAACTCATCACCATGAGTTTGTACTGAAAGATCAACTCATCACCAAGCTTAAGTTGTTACATAGGGCAGCTGTAACACTTTAACACTGTTTGTGTTGTGCACATGAATATTGTGTATTTAGGGACTATTTCTATTTTCTTCTTTTTAATTTTAGGGTGGGTAAATATATGAGCAAATGTTAAGATTTGAAACTAGGATCTTTTCGATGCTTGGCTTTAATACAATGTTGAATGACAAAGTCGTCAATAACTGTCAACTGTGTTAGGAGAACGAATTGGTAACAAATAAATTGGATACGTGAAATTTTACCAAAGGTGATTCGGTTCCTTTTCATTTCTAATTATCATAATTGTTTAGGATTTGTGAAAGTCGGGGGAGTCAATAATGATAGTACAATAACTGCAGATACTAAATGTATACGTCAGTTAAAGCTATTATTGGAAATTTAAGCTAGGTTTTGATTTTATTTTCATTGTTTCTGGAAAGTACAGACGGAGAAGAATTTTCTCTATTAGTATGGCGTGTCCTAAAATGCCAGTATGCTTGATATTATTTTAAGAGTTTCGAATTGAGGATGGAATAGATTAAAAAGATCAAATATAACCTTGACATTCATTCCCCAAATCTCTAGATATTACATATCTAATCTTCCTACTGTTTACATAAAGTTTCTATAGTCTGAAAAATACAAATCTGTTATGTGCTGTAATTTTGTAGCTTGAAAGTGATGCTCACAAAACTTAAATAAAACATTAAAATTAGCAATCCTTTAATTGCCAGCTGGCATCGGCTAGATACATTTATGCGACGACCTTAATGTGTTTAATACTCGATGCTGAAGGCAATGTCGTTGTAGATAGATATAGGTTTAACCGCCCTCCTATAATATTTATGTCTTGTTAACCTCTCTACTTTTTTATCCCATGACAATTTACTAACATATATCATGGAGTGCGTTATAATGCTAACTTTTCTTAAATTGCTAACTTGCTAACTCATCAACGCAATATATTAAAAATGTCAACACGATGACATTAGCATGGGAACACAAATTTAGTTGACATGCTTATGTCTTTGTGTTGACTTTTAAAAATAGTTGTCATTACAAAGGCTTACGTATATCACCTAAATTTGTGTTGACATACTAATATCACCGTCCTGACATTTTTTAGATACCGCGTTGATGAGTTAGCAAGTTAGCAATTTAAGAAAAGTTAGCAATTGATCACACCTCCAAATATCATTGACTCAAATTCTGCTTTTGCACTTGGCCGTCACCATTAGTTTTTTTACTTCCCCAAGTTCTTGGTATTGCTGTAAAACATAGAAGTTTCTTCCATTAAATACATGGAGTACTTTAGTTGGCCCTGTTTGGAAGATGTATCTCCTATTGAGGCTGCTTTTTTTTTTCCCAGTCTGGTGATAGTAATTTTGGCATGCACATTAATAAATTCAGATTTGCTGAGTATTCTTTATCAGCTGGCATGTGGTTGATTAGTGTGGTGAAAGTCATTGGTTTTGCTGAGTATAATTTTATAAACTTTCCTTCGAGCATGACCTGGTTTACGATTTTGTTGAGTATGTTAAAGGCTTACAATCTGCTTCTTAATCCTTTAATTGTTTTGGTAGATCAAACATATCTTTGCTGTGAATGCTCCCCATTCATGAGCGTGTGCAAGGGACTGGTCGCCTTTTACTCCCTATAGACTTGCAGTGCTTTTTTCATAGGATTGACTACTTTCAATAGTTTCTAAGATTAAGTTGTTCATTTTCAGATATATTCTTGTGAGCTGGTCGTAGTTCCTATTTGTTTGCTATTAACTGACACTTTGGATTGGCTTGGTAAATTGTTGGCAGAATAGTTATCTTTGTTCATATGTTAATTCATCTGTGGATATGTACGGACTAGACTCGATGGGTTTTGTATAGGTATATATATAGTACTACATATATTTGATTGACTTCTATACATTTTGAGAAGGCAGTGTGGCATGCCATTTAAAATGATACTCCTACATTTATATTTATCCTTAGAGTAAGAAGGATATAAATAGTAGTAATTGATTTAATAGATAAATACTCCTATATAATGGGAGTAGTATAGGAGTATATATTGTCCCTAAATTAGATATATAATGGGTGTACAAATGAAATAACCTGTTTGTTTTAATTTCGTATATACTGTCGATTAGGTTCTCTTTCTATCGTTCAATGCAGTTTCAATGTATGTGCCGCTGAAGTTTGAACATTTTTTCCTTTCACTGAAACTGCAGGATCGATGGAAGCAGGAAGGGAGGGAGAAGGAGCAGAGGATTGCTCTCGAGGTCACGGAAGCTAGAAGGGCAGAGGCACATAGAGCCTCTTTGAGACAGGAGCTGGCGGAACGTCGTCAAAATGCTGAGAATGCCTTGAGGGCGAAAGAGGATGATCTCCGGAGGCTTGAACAGGAGCTGTCTCGTGTGCAAATGTTCTTTCAGATGTCAATTGTGTCATTGGAGGGAGACACATTTTTATACAACGGCGTTGAGATACCATCTCTGGAGAAGAACGCTCCTAGTGAGTCCTCGAGGCGCTGGACCTGTATGAAATGCTTTACCAATGACGTTTCTGTCCTTTTTCTGCCGTGCGCCCACCAGGTGCTGTGCGCACCCTGCCATGAAGGGCGCACCAGCAGTTCGATGGGTAAACAACGTTGCCCCTTCTGTGGTGCGGAGATTGAGCAGAGCATCAAGTGCTATGGCCCGACTTAGTAATTTATCGTGGTTGCAGAATTTAATAAATAAACAGAAGGATTTCTCTGGTTTTCTGCTGGCAGTTTGGATTGTGTTTGATCAGATATTCTGCTTTCTCTTTCTGCATTTTCTGTTGAACTTCTTATTATGTTTGAAGTGTTTGAGAACTCATCCACCTTTGCCTTATTTCTTGATTTTCAACCTTTTATTATTATTCTAAGTGTTCCTCACAATTTTATGAGTACAATTTATAATTATATTTCTTGTCTGAAACTGAAACACATGAATAGGTCTGCCAACATTCTTTGTTCTAATTTTGAATCTTGAGTTCTACACTCATCGAAACCATGCAGCCCAAATTTGTGAATGTTTATCTTAATTCAACATTTTTTTGTCTTCTTATATTTATTTTCTTTGGATTGGTGAAAATTATTTTCTTTATTATGATACCTGATGCAAGTCTCTATAAAATTAGTAGCCTTGGGCCAAGAATTGTTTTCAAGTTACAATGCGATTTTATTAATTTTGTGAATTATTAATGATATTGTTAAGTTATCAACTTAAAGTGGGATTTTATTAATTTTGTGAGACATTAAAATATACATACATTGATGACTTATAGAATAAATATTGTTTTTTCCAGCAACTAGAAAAGAGTTGAATTCTCTTTACCAAAAAAGAAAAAAGAGTTGAATTCCACCTAGATTTAAATTTCAGAAAAAAGGCAACAATAGATTCCTAATAGTATTCAAGATTTGAGATACTAAAAATAATCACAATATTTTGAGACAAAAGTATACACTTCTTTATATTTTGAGGAAAAAAGGCAACAATAGATTCCTAATAGCTTTCAAGATTTGAGATACTAAAAATAATCACAATATTTTGAGACAAAAGTATACACTTCTTTATATATATTTTGAGGAAAAAGGCAACAATAGATCCCTTAAATTTGCTTTCCATAATTATAGTGTATATTTTTGGAATAATATTTTATGTAGATTTATATCCTTATATAATAATTATTTCACATAATATAAAGTTTTTGATACATGTATATACATTTGAACATTTCTTTAAATATTTAACAAGATTTCCGTATTTATCCATTCTAAAAAATATACTTACATAAAATCAAGATCTGACTATGAAAAAAAGTGATAATAATATACTAATACTAATAGCATGTCGGTTCATACGATTTCATTAATAGATGACTCTGCTCTATTGTACATTTATCAACTTAAAGTACAATTTTATCAATTTTAAGAGATACTCCTACTACTAAAGTATACATACATTGTTAGGTTATCGACTTAAAGGGAACAATAGATTCCTACTAGTATTCAAGATTTGAGGTACTAAAAAAAACACACACAATATTTTGAGACAAAAGTAAGAAGTATATATTTTTAAGAAATATTTTTGAAATCTCAACGCATTATTAAACAAATGTATAAATTTTAACGTTTAAAATGATGATATATCCTATATAAAATACATCCACGTTAAACATTTAAGTTTATTATCATTTGTATAAGAAATTCACCATTCACATAATTAAGTAAAAGGAATGACAAAAAAATTTACTAGAGAAAAAACATAAACATCGATTCTAATAAATCCAACGGAAGTAAAACTAATTAATAAAAACGCAAAAACTGATTCTAATAAACCCAACAAAAAAAGGCATCACTAATAAGTAATACTACTAAACCATAAACCACCACAACCATTCCCATAGCCGTACCCATACCCCCCTCCACCGGACCGGAGTAGCTACCACCCGCACCCGGAGGCGCCACATACTCGGGCAGTGATGTTGGTGAGGGAGGCGCGGTGGATAGACGAAGTTAGTGTAGGCGTTGGAGGCGTGCATGGAGCGGGCGGCATAGTCATAGGCCAAGATTATTTCACTGGAACTGACTCATTTTGCTTGGGCCATGTAGAAAAGGACGATCACTTCTTACAAAACAAGAGTCGAGTGTTTGAAGATGTTTGTGATTGAACGGGGTTTAAATAGAGGGAGATTGTAGGTTAACAGAGTTTGGTAATAATGTGAAAAATATTACTACTAAATAATTAATTTTCGGATGAAATTTTATTGTGAATTAATTTTGGAATGGAATATTATTTTAGGACATAATGTCTATATATACGCAACTCTCTTATATTTTGTGACCATAATTATATTTTGCCTAATGGAGTATAATTTAATGTTATTTTAAATAGATTTTATATGATTATATTATGATTGTTTCACCTAATATAAAAATCTTAATACATGCTTGTATACCTCTTTAGATATTCAAGATTTCCATACCTATTAATCTAGACAATTCTAAAAAATATAGTACTATGCTTATGCTTAGGAGTGTTATATTGCTAACTCAATACTTAATTGCTAACTACAATTAAATAATAGCCTTTAGATATTCAAATTAAGGGCGTAGATCATCAGCCCCGAAATGTCAATACGATAAGCATTGTGTTGATATTTTCAAAACACTATATTGACATTTTCATCCAAACCCCTAATTTGGTAGTTTTTTTTATCTTTTTCGATTTAATTAATAAAAATGAAAATTACACGTACCAAATTTTAGACCACTAGATTTCTAAAATCTTATGGTCTTAAATTAATTGTAGATAACAACTAGAGAGTGAGTTAGCAATTGATCATTCCCAATGCTTACGTACGATCAAGATTTTGAAAGCATAAACCGTCTACGTACTTTCATTGAAAAGTGTTCAATAATTGTAATATTAGTGTTTAGTTTTTTATTTAGAACTACCAAATTCATAACTTAATTTTAAATAAACAAATAGAACTAGTTTTAATAATAGAGTTTCTTTTTTATAATTTTCTTATTAATCACAATCTATAATATACTCCCTATGTCCCATAATAGATGTCACACTTTTCTTTTTAGTTTGTCCCACAAAAGATGTCACATTTCCTTTTTTGGAAAAAACTCCCTCTCACATTAATATAAATATACTATTTTCTCTCTCTACCTAACACATAAAACAACATCACCTATAATCCTAAGTGTGCCATCTATCTTGGGACAGAGGGAGTATATTTTAACTTTCTTCCTATTAAATTCAAATAAACTTTCTTCTTACTAAATTCAAACATTGAATTGAAAAAAAAATAAAAATTCGAAGCATAAAGAATTAAAATTAAAATTATAAACTCAATTGTATTAATATATCATATATCAAATTTTGTTGCGTGATATATATAGTGAACTGAGCTAAGAAATATAACATTCTAGAAAGAAAAATGAAAAATACTAACTATATTGCTTTAAAAGATTATATAGATAAATTAAAAATATGTAGAGAAGACTTCTCTACATTATTCTCTCTCTTAATTTACCATTTCTCCACATTAACTATTTATTATCATTTTTACAAAACGAATGCTCAAAAGTAACTAGGACTGCTAAAGTGGGACAGATGGAGTATCATTTTAAGAAAGAGATGTTGGTCCCTAAAACCATGAACTTTGGCTAAATTTGGTATTTCGACAATATTATAACTTTTGTTCATTCCAACAGATTGTGTTAATTTGGGATAAATCAATCTCAATCTTAAAATCAGAGCAAAACACTATTTACATAAATATCAAGTTGATATGCTAAATCAAAATTTGGTAATTCAAAACCTTATTAACTTCCCTAGTGATGTGCTAATTTTTGGGAGAAATTAATCTTGGTCACAAAATCATAGCATAACGCAATTTACATAAAAAAATTGATATCCTAAATCAAAATTAGATAATTCAAATCATTATTCATTGAAGGGTGATCCAAGAATTTGAGCACTTGGATGTGCTCAGATTTTTCTGGCAAAGCTTTTGCTCTCTCTTGGCATGTGAAGCTTCATTCAAAGTCTAATCATAAAAGTGATGGGAAAAGGTGATAGTATCATAAAATCATGATTGTTTGATTGTTAGAAAGAAAATATATGGTGAGATATTCATATATTAGTTGTCACATATTGAAAATCAATGTTTGACGCAATCATATTAGGGTTTGGTCGATCTTCGTGAATTAGGTACGCTTTAACAAATTGGAACGTATTTAGCCTTTGTAAAATTTGACAAGGAATCAAAGCAAACTCTATGCTCGAGCCGAATGTGCCGTCTAAAGGTATATGATATGGGTGATCATGCTGAAATATTAACAAATACGAAATACTCAAATGTGAGAGATCGGTTGAGATATTCATATTTGAGTTATCTTGGTTGATTTTTCTTTACATATAAGGTATACTTCAAGTAATGACTGTGATCGTATCTAATCCCGTAAAATCTGACTATGCATAATTAAACATGCATTTATTTTCTCTCATGAAATTACAACTTTTAGCACGTCTTGAAGAGGAGTGCAACTTGATTAGTACTCAATTCTAAACTATGTGATTCAATTATGATTTGAATGGGATTGTATCAATCATTGGGCTCACTAGCTTAATCATTCTCGTATACTTCGAACTAAATTTATTTTGCTTATCATAATGCCCTTTTCCGCTTATCACATCATGTGACTGGGCGGCTTACTTTATTTTCATTTTTTTATTAATTACATAAATTAAGTACTAGGAATATGGGCATTAATTCAAGGTCACCCTCTTGTATAAAGAAACCAAATTATTGATATATTATGGAAAATGATATGCCACGTACTTTACGGTGATCACCAAGCTTATTTAGTATACACTTTTGTTATTGTTTGTTCTGTGTTATTTAGTTAGATTCTAGGTATCATCTTTTCCATACTTCAAAAGAGGATCATAAAAATGGTCATACTAGACTATTGGATATTTTGAAACTTCGTAATTTATCATTGAAATTTTGAAAAATACGGGACAAATTAAAATATTACTACTACTAAACTTCGTGATTTTACAGACTCTTTTGTTTCTCTATATACATGTTTTATTTAACGGTTGAATTAGGCATAACCCCTGGATTTTCTTGGTATCTAAACAAACCATAAAACAAGAGAAATCAAAAGAGTTAATTGGGTTCCATGTGATGACCCTTAAATTCATTTTTATGATTAGAGAATAATAGTACGTACTACCTAACACACAGCCTAGTCACACACACAATTAACACTTTACATGGGTAATTCATGTTATAAAATGGGTTGGATCATGCATTACACTAACTACTAATTAACTGTGCAAGATTCACACAAATAAAGTCACAAAACAATGGTTATACTAAAATATGTGTTTTCGACTTGAACGTAGAATCACTACTCCAATAATTGAGTGTTTAATTTAGTCTAATTTTATTCAGCTTGAATTTTATTTTATTTTCCAATTTCAAGGAATAAAAGTAGATAACTTGTAATAAATTGAGCCTGTTTTTTTTGTCTTTGTTGATTCTTGATTTTGAGCTCAAAGTGATTACTCGGTCAAAGCAATCGATTTAGCGAGATTAGATTATTTTGGTCTAAGTATTCACCAGCATGTGGTCTCTAAAGTGAAAAAATTCTGCCCAAAAATGCTCGAAAAGATTCATTTTAATGTTGTTTTAAAGTGGAAACATGAAGTAAACTTCCCAAATTTGAGGAACATTGTTTCGTTGCTATCCAGCTTAAGTCTGTGAACACACAGGAATTTCAGATTTTAATTTAGCTCATCTATAGTTTTTTCCAACAAATTGACGGATAAAATCATGAAATTTGGTCAAATTCTAGTTGTCGTATAACTTTAACGAAAAATTATGATGTTTGAATTTTTTGAAAGAAGACTACGATGATAATATTTGGTGAAATTGCATATGATATGATAGTAGAGAAATCATATGTGGATGCCGAAAAGTTAAACAATATCATCTATTCATAAAGAAAATAGCATCTGGTTTACAATAATTATTACATGTAAACGACCAAATATTTTTGTCGTGCGATAATTGTGAACAAATCCACACTTTATAATTGTTTCGATTCTTTATTAAGTTGTTGGACATGCCAGAATATAACCGAATTCCATGATTTTTCCTACAATTTATCCTTTTTTCCGTCAAGTGTTGAGATGACTATGAGATTGCTTCATAGTTTAAATTCATCCAAATAAATATATCGCTTGAACAAATCTACTAATTAGTTCAAGCTCAATTTTGAATGTTGAATTTACACAAATTTACTCACATAAGCATTGTATTAGACAAAGTTTTAACTCTATGTTTGTAGGACTTAATTACTACTTCTTTGTGGATAATAGCCCTAATTTTGATCAAGCCTTTTTTGATTACCAAGATATTCAAACTAGTTTAACACCAATTTGCAATATTAAAATGTCTTGAATCTGTGAATTGGCTCCTCAATTTTCAAATGTTTGCATGTGATTTTGCAAAAAGTGTAATGCAAGCATTTACTAGGAAGATGCATCTACTTAGTAGCATAATGCACCCTTGATGGATTGACCATCTTATTCAATCAATTATAGGATACTATACATAATCTTTGTCTACTTTCAAATTATCTAGACACTTGATTTAATTTTAAATTAAAGACTATTTTTTTTAAATTTTCAGATGTTGTTAGTATTTGTTAGGTGACCTTTGATATCAATTGCGACTAGTTTGGGGCATGTTCTGATATTTTGGCCAAGTAATTATTGTGAATTCTTTCACCTATATATGTTCTTCAATCGATGTTACTACATACTAGTAATTATGTGGTATGTTTTTCTTTGGTTGTATGTGTAATTATGGGTCTCGTTGCCTAAAATCAGCCAGTTCTCTTCAGGTATAATGATATCTCAATCTTAGGCATCACTCTCGTAATTTGGCTGAATTCTCATCGTTTCTAAATTTCTAAATTCCTAGTTGCCAACTGGTGTAGAATATGGTGTATTTAAATTGTCAATATTTGCATACTTTGATGTATGATCTGTGTTTGTTGATTGAAATTTCTTCGAGTTTTTATGAGACCATTTCTCTTTTGTAGGTTGATGGATGATTTGTCGAGAGTTATGATTATGGATAGAACGATTGCTTTTAAAGGAGTATTTTTCATTACTTTTTTTTTTAGTTAGTTTTTGTAATGAATTTCTTTTATACTACAGAGTTGATTCTGTTGCTTGCTAATCTTCGGCTTTGAACATACCTTTATGCATTAAAAAATGATTCCATGGGGCATATCTATTATCTATTACTCCATTCGTCCGTGAATAGTAGTCCCATTTTTTAGTTTTGGTTCATCCGCAAATAGGAGTCTTCATTCATATTTCACTAACTCATTACATTCACATATTATTTAAAATTAATATATACAACTGAGACTCATATTCCACTAACTTTCTTTCATCAACTATTCTTGACAGTTCTTAAAATCCGTGCCGGAAATGAATGAGACTCTTATTCACATACGAATGGAGTACAAGTTGCGGAAATAAGAATGAAAGAAAACTAGAATATATATAACCCATAAAGAAATTCGTTGAATTTGTCGTACTATCATTTTATGAACTTAATTAACCGTCCCTTAAATTACTATTCATTCAATTTCATTTTTTATTTTTATTTCCAACCAAATTCAATTAAAAAAAACACACTTCATTAAAAATAAAATAAAATTACAACATAAAATAAAAATACAACTTAAAATTCAAAAAAATAAAAAAAGACATAATTAAAATCCTAAAAAAATAAAAATGACATAATTTAAAATACAATTTTATAGAAAATAAAAAAACTACTCCGCCGGTGAATCATCACCCGAAGGTGGTGGAGGTGCACTGAAGCCGTGAGGAGGCGGAATGCCAAGTTGTGCTGCCATAAACGTAATTCCGTTACTTGGTATTGGACGGGCGTCATGCGGGAAGTGTCCGCCATTGTGGCGGTTATGTACATGGCCATAAGGGAGTTGGGGGGTCCCCCCGAGCTCGAGCCCGCCTGGCTTGATTCGGCTCGGCCCCTCCTCCCTCTAGCCGCCTTCGTCGCATTTCTCCCTTGCGGTCGACGGCGCCCACGGGAGGACTCCCCGGCATCGTCTGCCGGGGTCTCAACCTCCTGCGAGGCAAACTCTTGTGGTCTGCTGCCCGAACCGCCCTCACCAGACGAGTATTGGCCACTCGCCGTGTGCTTCGTGCGCTTCGAGGTCGAGCCCGTGCTGGACCGCACACCGCAGGCCCACCTTTCCTCGTCCTTGACGACCCCCAAACATTGACTTATTTGAATTGTTTGCCGGTGTCGTCGAAGTAGACCCGCAAAGCCGACCTCAAAATGTCGGCTCCCGTGGCCCCGCTTTGGTAATGAGCCGCTTCATTCTTGTGGATGGCGCAAAATCGTTTGACCTCTCTGCCGACTCGGCCAAAGAGAGCGCGGAGCATTTTATATGTGCGGCGGCGGGACCCCTTCGGCTTAATCTGGTGGTAGGCCTTGGTGACCTTTTCCCAGAAACACTTCCGGGGTTGTTGATTCCCGACGATGGGATCGTACGAGACGTTGATCCAGGAGTTGTACACCGCCAGCGTTTCTTTAGGGCCGTACGGATGTCGGCCTAGATCCTCCTCATCCTCGTCCGCCTCCGCCCTGGAGCTTCCACCACCCCGGCCTCCTCCCTCGTCCCGGCCTTATTCCGGAGAGGGTTCAACGGAATAATCCTCCCGAATCTGGGATAATCCCTGCGAATACCGCGGGGCGGAGGGACAGGCGTATGCATCCAAGTCAAAATTGGGTTGTTGGTACCCCCGACGTCGACGAACCCTGGGTGCCCGGCGTCAACGAACCGGAACCACCCAATGTGTTGTACATGCTCCCCCAGTCGCCGAATGCGTTGAGATCGGAGCCGCCACTGCCGGAATTTCCGTCGCCGGACATTTTGTGATGAGATGTTAGATGAAAATTGGAGAGGAAATGAAGATGATTTGGGAAGAATAGATGTTTAGTTGTGTGTGAAATGAGGATGAATTAGGAGTATTTATAGAGTAAAAAAATGAAAAATGGCTATAAACGGTAATATTACCGTTTTTAATTTTTAATTTTTTTAATTCATTTTTTTTTTTAAAATGAATTATTGCGTCAGCGTGACGATGCCCACTCGCGGGCCGGCGAGTGGGCGTCACGCATGGCGCCGGGGCGCGCCACTTCGCCTCGGCGCATGGCGAGACGTCTCCAACCGTCACAGCGTGACGGAACGCGGGACGGTCTGGGGACGGACTGGGGACAAGACTGGGCGCCGCAACGCGTCACGCCGGCGTCTCGTTCCTTCGTGACGGAATACTGGCCACCCACGTGACGCGTTGCGGGTGGCCTAAATCTCTCTATTAACTTTTCCTATTCCCAAATTTATATGACACTTGCAATCATCTTCTCCATTTCCAAATTTTTAATCTCTCTCTACTAACTCTTCCAATACAACCATTGAAGAACTTTATTCTCAAATAAATTCATTTGGAGAATCTATATGCACCATTACATCTTCAGAGAGCGCAAGAGCTAGAGGAAACGTAGAAGCATTGGCGAGGGGTGCTCAAGCTTTGCAGGAAGCTGAAGTTCAAAGAGAAAACCTAATTTTATTTTATTTTATTTTATAATGAACTGGTCTAACCAGCCACCGGTTTCCGGCTGAACCGCCCGGCTCATCCGGTTCAAAACGGTCCAACGTCACAACGGTTTTTATACATGAATCGGACCGGACACGCCACCGGTTCACGACCGAACCGGTCGGAGTGGCCGGTCCGGTCCGGTTTTTAAAACACTGGTGTACGGTGTGCCATTTTTGATACGACAATTTTTTTTTTAAAATATTAAAAGATATAGATATAAAAAATTAATGAAATTTTAATCTCATTTTTATGTACTTATATTAACACACCTGTTAAACATAGCATAGTAAAATATAAATAGGATATGTAGACAGACCAAAATAGAAAAAACACAAATTGCAAAATAGACGGAGTGAGCAATACATATTCTCTCCACCCACGAGACCACGACACAACATCTCATTTTGCCTTTTTAATACATCAACAATTATAATCTTATTTATATTTTTCCATTTTAGATAAGTTAACCTTACACTCTACTAAATCACTCATATGTTTCATTATAAAACCAATATGTGGAGTATGTAAAAATGAGACACGCATTTCACTAACTTTTTCTACTCACTCTTCTTCCCATTCTTAAAACTCACACCGACTCAAAACAGGACACCATTGCTTTCATATCTATCACAAATTCACAATCATTTCAATTCACAAATTATCAGATCTCACCAGGGTCGCCACATACATTTACCACAATCCACAGAGCTAAGCATCGGACGATTGAAATATCCGTTCGACGTCTGTAATGGTGCTCCGAGCATCACCAATCTCCGAGCCATCCTTTTGGCCAGACTCCTCCACCTCAACCTGCACCAGTTAGCTTCGATATTAAGCAATCTCATGGTTTCGTTCAGATCGAATCAAGACATGTGAAGAGGTTACGAGGTGCGTAGGTGTCGTTCAAGTGAGGATATATCCTACTGGCAGGATAAAGATCCTAACTAAGCCTAGACCTCGTCTTCAAAGATTCCTCAACCCACTTCTACTGATCAGTATAGTGGAGGTAAGGGTCGAATCCCACAGAGATGGTGCGTTTAAACTACTGCGGTGATGTTTTGGAGGGTTGGTTAGCTACCACGCTCGGGTTGAGTTTCTACCTAGGCGAGTAATTAAAGGGTGGCGTCCTACTGACTAGGATGGGGGAGCAGATCATGGAATGCAACTGTGTACGTGGAAATGAGGGGACATGGTGTAACAGAAATTGTTTGGAAAGGACGGTATTTCTATTTTTGGCTAAACAGAATATTCAGAGTGTAGTGGAGGTAGTGGTGACTAGGCTGACAGATCTGCAGGTACAACCAGAGGTGAAGGACAAAAGAAAGCAAAAGTAAATAAAAGTAAGGTGGTCCCCAATCTGGATGTAGACATCGTCTTCTCCAACAACACAACTTAAACTCAGATAACAATTCCAGATCCAACCCGGCAAACGCAGATTAACAACTCGCGAACACAGATCTAAAACTAAGAAATCAAATCTGAAATCAAACGCTGAAACTGGACTTCTGCATGCTGGTCAACATGAAAGATCGATTCAGAAAATAAAACGAAGCCTTGCATGCAACGATCTACTTCCAGATCAAATAGTACATGTTTACCTATCCTAAAGAAATTTGTTACGTAACAGAATTTAGAGATTTAGCACTTAAAACACCGAGAAATCTTAGATCTAAGCTAACTAGACAAGGAAAGAAAAGAACACTACAATGAACGAAACGGAAATCAACTTCATAGCATTAACACGTTCGGATATCCAAAGCAAGCATTTCAAAACAACAAAATCCCAAAATGTAACAGAAATCCAACGTAAAGACGGAGAACTAATTAAACTACGAAAGCAATTTAAAGATTGTTTGCCACTCCGGGCGATAAAATCTCTGACTGGAACTACGATCTAGCTAACTGGAACGGACGATGACTGGAACTCGGGAACATTCTGAACGTCAGGTGATCATGGCTCGGCGAGGCAAGAAGTGGACACGGCTGAAAGACTGAAATTACCGAGAGAACTCTCTACCTAAAGATGATGGTGAATTGAAGTCTATCCCCCCCCGGCTGCTCCTTCTCTCTCCAACTTGGCTACCTTTTATAGGGAGGCTACCATTGATTTTAGGGTAAATCCTCGCTGCAATTTGACTTCTTTGCCCTTAATTGTGGGTAATCCGTCCCAGCTATCCGTCTTCTTCATCTCAAGCCGTTTCAGCACGTATACGGATCAGTATGAGACCATGCTGGCGCTTTTTCTACTCGAACACTCCGGAACTTCCCTACTGGTCAGAACACTTATCCTGCACACTTTGAGCAACTGCTTTGCAAATATAATCATTTAAACCTGTCATACTGACCAGTAACCGAGGCCTAGAATACGACTTATCAAACTGCTCACACTTACCACATGCTTGCCCTCAAGCGTGAAGAACAAACAAAAAGCAATAAGTCGCATTCTAGCCTGGTTACTTCCCTGCCCGACTCTACCTAAAACTGGACTCTAGACTACAACGACGAAGAAGAAAGAAAACACAAACACAAACACAGAAATACATAAAACACTAACAGATTGGGCTACATTTTCAACCATCCCTCCCCTCGGGATCAGGTGCAATCCGGCCTTAGACAGCCTTGAACTTCTGCCGCCCCCCTCTTTCTCTCCCAGTCAGTACATCTGCTTGTCAAGATCGCCCACACTCTCGGTCAACCACCAGGTTCACTCAGTCACTCGCACCTCACCAGGAACGTTAGGACTGAATTCTCTCATCATGCTCAACCACAATTGCTTTGGACTTAGATCTCACGTGCAGCTACTGAAGGACTTTAAGGCTTGTAACGGGGCTGTTGGGTTGTAGTGTTTTGGGTAGATGTTCCTAAGGCTCTAAGGTTCAAAAACTTCTATTTAATTTATGAAGGGGGATTGTGTGCATCAGGCTTCTGATCAGTTGCTTTTCTTAGCTGGTGCTTCTGGCTTGAGTTTCCAACTGGTTAGTAGGCTTCTTGTGGCTTCGCCACCCTTATTCCTTCATTTTTTTGTGTGGTCAAATCTCTGACCATTTTCTTCTTTTCTTTCTTTCTTCCTCTCTTTTTTTTTTTTTTCGTGGCTTTGCCACCCTTATCCCTTCCTTTTTTGGACCTGGAATGTCTCCCTGGTCGATTTTTCTTCTAACTTTCCTGCCCAGCTGGTTTCTGCTTTTTTCACACTTCTTCCTAGCCAGTAAGCTCCATTTGTTTCATGCCTTACACACAGTCCCAGGGGCTAGGGGTGTTTATCTGGGTATAAAAGGTTAAGAAAAAAAGGGTTCTAAAGGTGGTGGTTTTCTTCTTTTTTTTTTTTTTTTTTTTTTTTATGGGGGGGGTTCCTACTGCCTTCAGTATTTGCTACCCGTGATCACTTCACCCTAGGCAAATTGTGGCAGCCTCTCTTTTCTTTAAGTGTATGTGGAAAGTGGTTCCACTTTAAGGCTTATAACTCACATTTTAGAGGGCTTTCGTGTTTGGCTCTAAGTGTGGGCTTTTCTCTCATACTCACATCATCCATACTGGTCAGGAGGTACTAAGGAGAGTGGTTTCGGTTTTCCAGCTTGTCTTATCTCCCTCAATTCCCCTCACCTCCAGCTCAGGACGGTTGAGTTTTAAGCCCAAATCAGCACACAACATAAAAAAAAAAACTAGACCTAAAAAACACAAAACGAGCACAAACACAGAACACACATATATACATCATACTGGCCATTACGTCCCCCCTCCTACTTCACAAGTGTCTGCCCCAGATAAGGCTGTGAAGTGGAAAAAAAAGTACTGGCCAGTATGGTAGACACACAGACAACAAAATAACAAACAAAAATAACAACTCAAACAGAAACTTCTCACACTTAGGCTATGGAATAGGCTAAGTGGGAGAGGTTTGAACACCGGACAAAATCCACTAAACAAAGAAACACGTATATACAAAAGAAACACAGAAAACATGCTACCAAGAAACAAACCCTAACTTCTCACACTTAGACTATGGAATAGGCTAAGTGTTATGAAGTGGGGTTTGCTCGCAAACACAGATTATACTACCTAACCGAATACCACAACATAACAAAAATACGAAAAGTTAAAAAAGCTTAAAAAAAAAACTAACTTGGTCAGTAGGGGGGGTCTATCGAAGTCGCCTGCTCCTTCGTGGGGCAGGTGGTGCAGGTTGTTCCTTCGGGTTGTCCTCTTCCGTTCCAGTTTCATTTTCCTTCGCCGGCTCCTCGGCTCTTGCCGGCACCTCGGCGTCCGCTGTCTCTTGCTCATCTTCTACTCCGGTCTCTTGGATATGTGGTTCATCAGTCCGGCCACCATGGCCACTCGGTCCTGCAGCTTGCTCCTTCCTCAGGTAGGTCATTTCTTCTAAGATGTTATCCATACTGGTTAACATTCTGTTCATTGCTTTTTGCATCTTGGAGTTTTCCTCCCCGAGATCTGATACGATAGCTTCCATGGCCGCCTGCCTCTGATGCATCATATCCTGCTCTGCAGAGCCCTTCAACATCCTTTCCACAACTCCTGCCAGCTTGATCACCTCTGCCTTCAATTGCTGATTCTCCTCTGCCATTTCAGTGACTGTCCTTTCTAGAGCGGCTTGCTTCTGAGTCAGTATTCTCTGCTCCGCAGACTCCTTCAATACCTGTTCCATTGCTGACGCTAAACGAATCATCTCTTCCCTCATCTGTCTATTTTCCTCAGCCATCTTTTCCACAGATTGTTCAATTCTGTCTCGCCTCTGGTCATGTCCTGGTGCTTCCTGAGCTGTTGTTATCCGAGCAGTGGGTATTGCCTCTTCTCCCATCGCATAAAAGTAGGGCACGCCCTGCCTCATGTACACCGTGTTCGTTCGGACGAACAGAGGGATGTCGAACAATCCTGGGGCGCTCACCATCGTTAGTGGGGTTAGGTCTTCGTCCTCCGAAACGGTGATGTTGTTCCTCATGAAGATTCCCAATATATGGCAGAGGGAAATATTCCGTGCTGGGTGAGTTGCGACGAGGTGACATGTGTATGCAGTCCAGAACCCTAAGTGCAGCTTCTTGCCCTTTTTTGCACACCATATAAGGTACAACTCCGTCATTGATGTCCGGACTGCCGAATTAGACTGCCCCAAAAGATTGTAGTCTAAAAAAAGTTGAACCAGGCGTAAAACGGGGTCGCTAAGGTGGATCGATCGGGAGATCGTGGATTGGAACTGCCCTGCTCCGGGGTGAGTAAGTTCCTCCCAAGCCGACTGGGGCTCAAATTCCACATGCCGGCGGGGAATCCCCCGCTCCCTGTTTCTCCATTCAAGTCCTATTGCCTCCTCCAAACTGCATATACCCAACCTCACAGTCCACTCAATCAGATTCATCCTAATTTCTCCTCCAAATACCCTGAAGCTAACACACTCTATATCCAAATCAGTTGTGACTTCGAATCGAAAAGTTGCGAAAAACTCCTTGGCCAAATCGACCGGGACACTTAACTTCTCATTCCTCAACAACCATTCAAAACCCAACTCATGCAAAAGGGCTAGAAACGATTCACTAATTTGCATCTCATCTAAGGATGGGAGATGAATTACCTTTCCACACTTAACCTTCTTGACTTTTGCGTTCTTTGTGCGGTAAACTGACTGGAGCTTCTTGTCGTCAAACAACTTCATCTCCTCCACAACGTCATCCGTGAGTTCCACCGTCCAACGCTTATACCGGAGTGGTTCGGCAGATGGATGCAACAGTTCTCGATGATCGTTGGGGAGTTCCCGCTCCTTGTATTCCTCCTCTTCCATGGTTGTGTCGCTATCTGATTCAGATTCTTCACTGGCCTCGTACTCACTATCGCTCTGTGTCTGCCGGTTTGATGGGGTCCTCCGGGCAGTCTCAGTGATCACTATGCCTGTGTTCGGGGTACGCATTCTTTTGGTTTTTGATTTTTTCTCCACAACGGTCTTGCCCTTTCTTTTCCTTTCTACTTGGTATCTAGCTTCCTCTTCCGCCTCGGTTGGTGGCGTCTCCTGGGTAGTGGAGCTACACTCTTTCTTGGCATCTTCCTTCTCCAATTGTTCGGGGCTCACTGACTCGGGTGCGAGGTCCAGTCCCTCAGCCACCCGCTCGGCTTCCACACCCTGATCCTCTTGCGCCGGACAGGGTTCGTCGTCACCCACGATCTCTAGGGGATCCTCCGCCGTGTTCGGTTCCGCCCTGTTGGGTGCCCACTTACCCAAACAACGTTGCGATTTCCTCTGCGGTTTGGGTGGCTCTGCCTTGGAGCCTGTCTTCACTACCAGTTTCCTTCTGACGGGGATCGGTTTAACTACCGGAGGTGCCCCTGGGGTGGATGCCTCTACCTCTGGTTCTGTTGTCTCTGTTCCTGCTTCCTTGGCTTCACTCTGCTTTTCCCTCTCCTCTTCTCCTTCAGACTGGGATGTCTTATCCTTCGGTATGGGTTCTCTAAAAGCTTGTTCATTCTCTCCTACTGATCTTGGTGCGAGGTCCAGACCCTCAGCCACCAAGTCAGTTGTCTCCTCTCTTCGGTTTACCCTGTTCATTATCGAGTCAAACTCCTCGTCCGTCATGAGGCCCTGTTTCCTGGCTGATTCGTTCAGATCTATCTCTGGCCGTCTTACTTCTTGAAATACTGGGTCCTTCTCGGGCGTCATTTTTGCTCCGCCACTCTCTCCCTGGGTTTCCCTTACTTGGCTGGACCTTTTCTTTCGCTCCTCAGAGTCGGAGCTGTAAAACGCGGCGATAGCTTCCAGGTCTGCCGAATCTGGTACCGAGGGTTCCGATGCCGCGGCGGCTGAGGGAGATCCTTCCTCCGACTGTAGTTCTGCGTGTCTGACCTGTGCATGAGGAATTTCACTGGGTGCGGTTCCTATGCCCCCCGTGTGGCCGAAATTGGTCAATGCCGCCGTCCAGTCCCTAGTCGGGTCTTGTTGGCGAAGGAATACCATTACGGCATCCAAAGAAATAGTGGCCGGCGGTTGAGCAGTCGGTGCGGGTGGTTGGTTCGACTGTGGTTGGGCCTCCGGGGTATCTTCTCGCAGCGGCTGCGTATCTTGGGTGTTCGCACGACGGGGCTTGATTTTCCTCGCGATAGCTTTCTTACCCATGACTGTAATTTGTGATTTGACGGTAGAAATTAGGGTTTGGTTTGAGAACGATGGTTCTGTGAGAGGGATAGAGGAGAATTTCCTGAAAGGTATTTTGGAAATGAGGGTTTTTGAGGGAGAAAGGGAGGGTCGGTTGGTTTAGTTCGGATTAGAAATGGCAGTTGCAGGTGGTTTCAACCGGCTATCAGTGGTTACCGGTCATGCCGCTTCATGTGAAAAGTGGTTGGGCGACAGGTGTTGGTTCCTGATTGGCTAGCGTGTGTACTCTCTCTGCTCCACACCATTCCAGCACTGCCACCCTGCAAAAGCTGCACACGCTTAATTCAAATTTACGTCCTATCACAATTTCCCTCTATACTTACCTATTACGGAAAATAATTCAAAATGGCACTTAAATACAAATTGGAGTGACACTAAATAGGTAATCTCTTGGTCAAAGTGTACCCCAACCTAAATTTAAGGCCCGAAAATATATTTTGGATTTTTTAGAAAATTTTCAAGCATGCAAAAATTAATTACGTATATACAGTATTTACATTCTCCTTAGGTAATTTGGAATCCTACCTGGCCAGTATATGCAGAATATTATCAAAATGAAACTAGCCACGTGGAATTCCAAATTCCTATCTTACTAATCAGTATGTGACCTTAGTATGTGGTAGTAGTGGAATTTCATCCACTACCCCCACCTCACTATTATCCCTAAAGATTTTCAACCTATGTCCATTCACAACAAAAGGCTCAGAGTTAGAAAGACTCCCTGAAATCTCCACCGCTCCATTAGCTCGGAGGGCTGTTACGATGTACGGTCCTGTCCACTTAGATTTGAGTTTCCCGGGCATTAACTTCAATCTCGACTGGAAGAGTAGTACTTTCTGGCCAACATGGAGCTCCTTGGTTCTCAGATTTCTATCATGCCATAATTTCGTTCGCTCCTTGTACCACATGGCCGAGTCGAAAGATTCCAATCTAAGTTCTTCAAGCTCCTGTAATTGCAGCTTCCTTTCCTCCTCACAGGCTGTAGCATCCATATTCACTTTCTGTACTGCCCAGTATGCTCGGTGCTCGATCCCTACAGGTAAGTGGCACATTTTTTCAAAAACTATTCGGTAAGGGGACATACCAATGGGGGTCTTGTAGGCTGTTCGATATGCCCAGAGAGCATCCTCTAATCTCACGCTCCAATCCTTCCGAGAAGGATTTACAGTTTTCTCCAAAATCTTCTTTATCTCTCGATTAGAGATCTCGGCTTGGCCGTTAGCTTGCGGGTGGTAGGGGCTTGAAAGTCTATGGTGCACACCGTACTTTTTCATTAAAGCTTCAATTGTACGATTACAAAAGTGTGTACCTTGATCAGAGATGATCGCCCTTGGGACTCCGAAACGGCTGAAAATGTGACTCTTTAAGAATTTGGCCACCTCCTTTGCTTCACACGTACTTGTGGCCGTCGCTTCTACCCATTTGGAGACGTAATCCACCGCGACTAGGATATACAGATTGCCATAGGACGAGGGAAAAGGCCCCATGAAATCCATTCCCCATATGTCGAATAATTCACAAACAATAATCGGTACTTGCGGCATCTCATCTTGGGCAGATATTCCACCGGTCAGTTGGCAACGCTCACAGCTCCGGCAGAACTCGTATGCATCTTTGTTGAGAGTTGGCCAGTAAAAGCCGCTATCCAGAATCTTCCTTGCCGTCTTCTTGGATCCGAAGTGCCCTCCACATGCTAACGAATGGCAGTGGGTCAACACATCCCGCTGTTCCCAGTCAGGAATGCACCTTCTTATCACTTGATCGGATCCTACCCTCCATAGGTAAGGGTCGTCCCAAAAATAATATTTTGCCTCACTCTTGATCTTCATTCGTTGGGCTTTGGTAACACTTGGTACCTCTGGAAGTTCTCCAGTTACTAGGTAGTTGGCCAGGTCCGCATACCATGGCTCCTGCCCTACCTTCTCTTTTCCTTTTGCTGCATCATTCTGACCAGTAAGTTTGTACACTTCTTCCCAATCAATTTTTCTGGGTGCAAAAATCACCTCACATAAGTGTTCCTCTGGAAACTGGTCGTGCACCTCCTCGCTGTTTCCTTCTTGCACTATTCTGCTCAAATGGTCTGCCACCTTGTTTTCGACTCCTCTCTTATCTTCCACCTCCCAATCAAATTCTTGCAACAAGAGTACCCATCGGATCAAGCGTGGTTTTGATTCTCTCTTGGTAACTAGATACTTAAGGGCTGCATGGTCAGTGTATACTACGACCTTAGATCCCAGCAAATATGGCCGGAACTTCTCGAAAGAAAACACCACTGCCAGCATCTCCTTTTCGGTGGTATCGTAATTCCGCTGGGCTTGATTTAGAGTCTTGGACGCATAAAAAATTACGTGCCTCCTCCCATCGATCTTCTGACCCAGCACGGCCCCTACCGCAAAGTCGCTGGCGTCGCACATTACTTCGAAAGGATGGTTCCAATCAGGAGCTCGTATGATAGGTGCGGATACTAATTTTTCTTTGAGAAGATCGAAAGCTGCCTTGCATTGCTCATCAAAAACGAATTCCACATCATTTTGAAGCAGTCTGGTAAGGGGTTGGGCGATTTTGGAGAAATCCTTTATAAATCTTCGATAAAATCCAGCATGTCCCAGGAAACCCCTTATTCCCTTCTGATCAGTAGGGAATGGTAATTTGGATATGACATCCACCTTGGCTCGATCCACCTGGATACCTCTTTCTGAGACTACGTGTCCTAGGACTATCCCTTCGGTGACCATAAAATGGCACTTCTCGAAGTTCAAAACCAGACTCTTTGCTTGACACCTTTCCAAAACTATGTCCAAATGATGAAGGCAAGAGTCGAACGAGTCTCCGTAAACCGTGAAGTCATCCATAAATATTTCTATGCACTCCTCAATCAAATCGGAAAATATGCTCATCATGCATCGTTGAAACGTACCTGGAGCGTTGCATAAACCGAAAGGCATGCGACGGTATGCATAGGTTCCAAACGGGCAAGTAAAAGTGGTTTTGTCCTGGTCCTCAGGATCCACGTGAATTTGGAAGTACCCGCTGTACCCATCTAGGAAGCAGAAAAATTTTTTCCCAGCTAATCTCTCTAATATCTGGTCGATGAAAGGCAAAGGAAAATGGTCCTTCCTTGTTGCGTTGTTCAGCTTCCGGTAGTCGATGCACATTCGCCAACCCGTGACCAGCCTTGTTGGAATCAGCTCGTTCCTCTCATTCTTGACAACTTGGATCCCGGATTTCTTTGGAACCATGTGGATCGGGCTGACCCACTCACTGTCCGGCACTGAATAGATAATCCCTAGCGACAACAACTTCAAGATTTCCTTTAAAATTTCCTCTCGCATGTTAGGGTTTACCTTCCTTTGAGCATCTCGATGAGCCTTCGCTCCCTCTTCTAGCCTGATGTGGTGCATGCAAACGTCGGGGCTTATCCCTACTAGATCTGTAAGGCTCCATCCGATTGCCTTCTTATTCCTATTCAACACAGTCAGTAGCCGCGCTTCTTGTTCTTTTGTGAGACTGCTGTTGATGATTACGGGATATGAGTTCTCCTCCCCGAGGTAGGCATACTTCAAGTTCGATGGTAACTTTTTTAGCTCGACTTGGGGTGGAAGTGTGTCTTCGGGTAGAGGGTTTTTCTGGGCCTCCCCGTCTTTCTTTAAGTCTTCCCCTGAAGGTTCTTCCGTACTGACTGGAAGCTTGGCCCCTGCGGCTCCAATGAACGCCGACTTTTGACAGAATTCCTTGATCGCTCCTTCTATTTCTTCGTCGGTCAACCCCTGGCTACTGATCAACTCACACCACGCAGCAGCTTCTTCGTCGGCCTGATCACAAGCATCTAAAGCCTGGAGTTTTTCCTGTAATAGTTCGGTCTCAAGAAAATCTTGGACTAGAGGGTCAATCACATCAACAAAGCATAGATTTTCAGAATCAATGGGTTTCTTCATGGCATCATTTATATCAAAAGTAAACTTCTCACCATTAAAATCAATGCAAATAGTCCCCTCGGCCATATCCACTATTGTCTTAGCCGTTCTCAAAAAAGGTCTCCCTAACAAGACTCCACTAGACTCTCTCGCTTCATGCTCACTCATTTTGATCACATAAAAATCAGCAGGGTATGTGAACTCCTGTACTCTAACCAACACGTTCTCTAAAACTCCCTCAGGGCTTATGCACGACCTATCAGCCAGCTGGATCAACACCCTAGTGTTTGACAGCCTCACTCCTTTCAGTCGGTTATAGATTGATAATGGCATGACATTAATGGAAGCTCCAAGATCACACATCGCATGTTCAACCTTCACATCCCCTATAGTTATGGGTAAAGTGAACATACCTGGATCGGCCCTTTTGGGCGGCAGTTTCTCTTGCACAATTGCGGATGCGATCCCTTCCACCATGATTTGTCCATCTTTTTGAGCTTTCCCGGCTATGAAATCCTTAATGAATTTTCCGAGCGGGGGTAGTTTCACGGCTTGGAGGAATGGTATGGTGACGTCCAACCTTCCAAAAATCGACAAGTAGTCGACCGGGTTCTCTTTCTTCCTCTTTGTAACAAATCGGAATGGGAATGGTTTCTCTCCTTTTTTCTCTTCTACGGGTTCCTCAGCAACTTTCTTTGGTAGCTCTTGGGTCCGAGCCTCCATTCTGGGATTTTTCTCTTGAGGAGGTTCCTTCCTGGTCAGTAAGGCATCGGGTTCACCTCTTATACTTGGTGTATCATCCAGGAAGAATGGATCCTGCATTCGAGGCATGAAATTCCCTATTTCCTCGGCTGAAATTGTCTCGCCTCCTATCTTCGTTCCATTCGATCCTTCACTCGGCTGTTTCGGTTGAGGTGCATCATAAGTAGTTCCTGACCTCAACGTGACCTTACTCACATTTGCCTTCTCGGGCATTTGGACTGTAGATGGGAGTTTTCCTGCATTTCCCTTCAAATCACCCATCGAACTGGCCAGTTGAGCTAACTGCCTATTCATCATATCCATGTTCGCCTTATGTTCTTTCTGGGCATTTTGCATCCCCTGCACGACCTCATTATGGGCTTGCAATTCTCCTTTGATGTTCTGTTGTGATGCTAGCATTTCACTCATCATGTCCTCAACGGATCTCCTCGGCCTGTTCGAGTTTTGGAAATGACCCGGCCCTTGGTGTTGATAGTTCTGGAAGGTTTGCTGTCCTTGATTAGGCGGGTATTGGTTATATTGGGCAGGAGGAGTGTACTGATCTTGAGGATATTGATTCTGGTGCTGGGCTTGGAATTGATTCTGGTTCTGATGGTGTTGGGATGCTTGGTTTGGTTGATTTTGGTAGTTTTGGAAATTTCTCTGATGGGGTGGCACGTAAACAGGGTTCGAGTTTGAGCTTTGTGGGTTATAGTTTTGGGCTTGTTGGTTTCTTCCTGACCAGTTGGGCTGGAAGTCTGGGTTTGCTGGTCCACGGTTAGGGTTTTGGTTTGGGTGAGGGTTATATTGGTTCTGGCCTTGACCTTGGTTCTGGTTTTGGTTCCCTTCTCCCCATCGAAAATTCGGGTGGTCCCTCCATGGTGCGTCCCGTTGTCTCCCCTGGATCCAATTCCCATTCTGGTTAAAATACCCAGCAGCATTAGCTTGCTCCGTACTGATCAAGTCATTCGGATGCTCGTATTGGGCCCCTTGATTCCCCTGCTCTGCACCCTTGTAGTTCCCAGTTGGGAGAGGTGGTGGAGTGCTCTTCTCGATGGCACTCAAAAGTGACTTCTTCAGTTCATCCATCTTCAAGTCCATTTTCTGCTCCAGCTTGTTCTCCTGATCAGTAGTCGATGCAACCGCAGCCCGCTCTCGGTTGTATCCTTCCCTTGAATGGTCATACTCTTTCTTTGCATTCAGTAGCTTCCTTAGGACTCTCTTTGCTTCGCTGACCCGTAATTGCGTGAAGCTTCCTCCCGAAGATGAATTGGCCAGGTCTTTGGTTACCGCGTTCATGCCCTCGTAGAAAGTATGATGTACTTCAATGTCCGCCATGCGATGGTTGGGACACGATTCCAAAAGACCCATGTATCTTGCCCAATAGTCGCTCAAGGGCTCGTCATATCCTTGCTTCACATTCGTTATTTCTCTCTTCAGTGCGCTTGTCTTAGATGACGGAAAAAACTCGCCCAGGAATGCTGACTTGAAGTCGGCCCAAGTCTCAATAGAGTCAGGGGGCAAGCGCATGAACCAGGTGTTCGCTTCCCCCTTGAGCACAAATGGCAGAGCTTTCAGCCTATAATCATCTTCAGTCGCTCCTGCTGGTCTTCTCTGCGCTCTACAAATCTTACAAAATTCGTGAAGGAACTCATACGGCCCTTCATAGCTTTTCCCGCAGTATGTAGGTAGAATCGCTATGACATGAGGCTTCACGTCACAAGCAGTCTGTCCCGGGGTGACCACGATAGCTTGCGGTGGTTCTCCTTCGGTATGCGCATTCAGCGTACCGATCTCTGGATCTTCGTCCATGTTGGCAGCCATTCCTGGATTGCCTTCCAACAGTGGTAACTCCACGGGAATTGGTCCTTCTATGGTGTCCTGTTCTTCGTCGCTACTCGTGTCTAGGTCAGACAGAGTTGTTGACAGGCCAGAACGAGTGGTCACAAGTATGGATCCTCGCTGAAGTATCTTCGGTTTCCACGGATTAGGATCCGAACTGCTTCTCATAAACTGAAACAAAAGAAAAAGAGAAAAAATTATACACGCCAAAGTATCACACACAATAGTATATAAAACGCCATCCATCCCCGGCAACGGCGCCATTTGAAGAGGTTACGAGGTGCGTAGGTGTCGTTCAAGTGAGGGTATATCCTACTGGCAGGATAAAGATCCTAACTAAGCCTAGACCTCGTCTTCAAAGATTCCTCAACCCACTTCTACTGATTAGTATAGTGGAGGTAAGGGTCGAATCCCACAGAGATGGTGCGTTTAAACTACTGCGGTGATGTTTTGGAGGGTTGGTTAGCTACCACGCTCGGGTTGAGTTTCTACCTAGGCGAGTAATTAAAGGGTGGCGTCCTACTGACTAGGATGGGGGAGCAGATCATGGAATGCAACTGTGTACGTGGAAATGAGGGGACATGGTGTAACAGAAATTGTTTGGAAAGGACGGTATTTCTATTTTTGGCTAAACAGAATATTCAGAGTGTAGTGGAGGTAGTGGTGACTAGGCTGACAGATCTGCAGGTACAACCAGAGGTGAAGGACAAAAGAAAGCAAAAGTAAATAAAAGTAAGGTGGTCCCCAATCTGGATGTAGACATCGTCTTCTCCAACAACACAACTTAAACTCAGATAACAATTCCAGATCCAACCCGGCAAACGCAGATTAACAACTCGCGAACACAGATCTAAAACTAAGAAATCAAATCTGAAATCAAACGCTGAAACTGGACTTCTGCATGCTGGTCAACATGAAAGATCGATTCAGAAAATAAAACGAAGCCTTGCATGCAACGATCTACTTCCAGATCAAATAGTACATGTTTACCTATCCTAAAGAAATTTGTTACGTAACAGAATTTAGAGATTTAGCACTTAAAACACCGAGAAATCTTAGATCTAAGCTAACTAGACAAGGAAAGAAAAGAACACTACAATGAACGAAACGGAAATCAACTTCATAGCATTAACACGTTCGGATATCCAAAGCAAGCATTTCAAAACAACAAAATCCCAAAATGTAACAGAAATCCAACGTAAAGACGGAGAACTAATTAAACTACGAAAGCAATTTAAAGATTGTTTGCCACTCCGGGCGATAAAATCTCTGACTGGAACTACGATCTAGCTAACTGGAACGGACGATGACTGGAACTCGGGAACATTCTGAACGTCAGGTGATCATGGCTCGGCGAGGCAAGAAGTGGACACGGCTGAAAGACTGAAATTACCGAGAGAACTCTCTACCTAAAGATGATGGTGAATTGAAGTCTATCCCCCCCCGGCTGCTCCTTCTCTCTCCAACTTGGCTACCTTTTATAGGGAGGCTACCCTTGATTTTAGGGTAAATCCTCGCTGCAATTTGACTTCTTTGCCCTTAATTGTGGGTAATCCGTCCCAGCTATCCGTCTTCTTCATCTCAAGCCGTTTCAGCACGTATACGGATCAGTATGAGACCATGCTGGCGCTTTTTCTACTCGAACACTCCGGAACTTCCCTACTGGTCAGAACACTTATCCTGCACACTTTGAGCAACTGCTTTGCAAATATAATCATTTAAACCTGTCATACTGACCAGTAACCGAGGCCTAGAATACGACTTATCAACATGGTAACAGAATAACAGATATACGACCGCCAAGATGAAATTTCATCAGCAGATAAGTTGTTTATGTCAGCACTTAAAGCATGAAAGATTACCAAAGTGGCTTTAAGATCACTTAGAGCAGCCTCTAGACGCCTGCGGCAGTCGGGAACCATCATCCTAGATTCAGACAGCACATTTTCCTGATACAAATATGTAAAAACACAAGTCATATAAATGCAAGAGAGAAACAGCATAGAAGGATCATATTTTATCCACTCTGCCAGAAATATGTTTAAATTCAATCTTGAATTTCAAGTGCGAAAACATCCCTTTTTATATTTATACCATTAAATGCAAATACGAAGTAACATATTTAGAGACTAAAACTTGATCTAAGGCAATTAAAACTCAACAAGCCACACACTGTCATGACAAACTTTGCACGTTAAATTTCTCGATTGCAGAATCGAGAAATTACAGAATTACCATCACCAATAGCATAATTTAGTAACAGAGTCTAGCTTGTGTACAAATGTTTAAAATAGAAAGAAATCCGACATTACATTTCATTTAAAGACAAATAGGGCACGACGAACCTGCTGTTTGAGAACATATGGATCAGCGCCTTTTGCCTTCATTAGCAGACTCTTTTTCAACATCTTTCTCGTAGGAGTGAAGCTCTTTCACTATTCTCTTGCATGTCTATGTCTTTATCTTCAAGTTCCTCAATGTCGCCATCGTTGTGCAAATGTATGTCTACGCTTTCATCAGAACAAGACTGTCATACGGTGAAAGTAAACCTGATGGATAATATTTATCGTTCTCGAGCAAAGTAAAACAAATAATAGTGGCAAAACACATCATAGAGAGATCCAGTGAGGATGGTAGTTTACTCTTATTGAACCAACTTACCTATGCAAACAGATATCTATATTTCCTATTGAGAAATTTGATTGAACAAGGGGGGCAATTTTAGCATAAGAAGAAGAGGGGCAATTTGTTCATAAATAATCCAATCAAAACCACATAAATGTCTTGATTCACATGTCATGATCCTGTTTGAGTAGCAAATTACTACTATTGTTTATGTAAGGCCATGAGCTGACCAACCCGACACCGGCCATGAGGCCAAATATACTGATTCGGATCGAGCACTGGGCTGCATAGACCATCAGGCAAAACATTCATACAACTTAACAGTCAACAACACTTAACACAACATCAAACTTTGGAAAATATACACAAATTAAACTATTGTGGTTGCATTCTATCAATCATATCAATAATGTCAGAGCTCAGACAACAACTAGGAGGAAATCAAGACTAATTCCAAAGGAAAACTACATGAACATGGGCACAGTCAATCAGTGTTGTTAGGGTCGCGGGGCGCACCGGGTCGATGGGGTGAAAATTCGGGTCGCGGGTCGACGAGTCGACGGGGTCGAGAGACCCACAAAGCTAGGTTAATTTTTTTGCCTTTTAAAATTAAATAAAATAAATATATTGCTCTAATGTTTATAATATATCAAATAATATAAATGTAGACGCAATTCATGTGAATAGAGATAAAATGGAAAATAGAAATGATCAAAATATCAAAACAATTCATAAGTCATAACACAATAAATAATTGAAACCATTGTCTGAAAATATCAAAACAAAGGAATATATGAAAGGTGGCAGCAACAGATCTTTGAATTGTTTATTTGTTTAGGAATGAAGAGGTCGAATTCTAAAGTATAGAAAGTAGGTTTGAAAAGTTTGATGTGGTGCATGCATATATATAGAGAATTGTGATTGAGAGAGTCAGAAAACATGTGAGAGATTTGAGAAAATCAGAGATAGCATGTGTTTAGGGCGACCCAGGCGACCCACTCGACCCAGCCGACCCAGCGGCGACCCTGTATCTCGATCGACCCACCCATGTTGGGGCGGGTGATGGTCTCGACCCAGGCGACCCGGGCGACCCGAACGACATTTTGACAACACTGCAGTCAATTCAGACATCAGTCCTAAGAGAATCAAACAAGTAGTCAAGAATCACAACTCACTAGGCTGTCATCAATCAATATGGCAAGAATTCAAAATTCTTATAAAGATCAAATTTTTTACATTGTTCCATTTCTCCCAGATCCTTCATTTCCTTATATACGTGAAATTAGAAACATTCATCCTTTAAAGTCGAAAGAATCGAAGTTTACACGATTTTTCAAAATTAAACCAATATCTTTGGAACAGAGAGACATACCAATCAAATAACCAAAAATAAGAATGAAACAATGCACAATTCTTATCTTAAAAACAGAATCAAGAGTCTGTTTTCCCAGAATAGCCAGAAATTGAACTAATTACCTGGTGTGTGACAGTGTAGCGACTCGACAGAGTGAAGTATGGGTTTCTCGGTTTTTTAAGGGAGTATTATCGGGCTACCGGGTCGGGCCGGATCTTATACTCAAGCTCACATGACCATCCATCGGGTCGGGTCGGGTCGGGTCGGTCGATGTGTAATTTGTCTGAGGGCTCATTTGGTTACCCTGTTTAGCCCATATAAGGGACACTCACATAGCGACATGTAGGGGTGAACAAAACGAATATCTGAACTGAACCTTACCAAAATTTTAGTTTCGCTAAATTAAAATTTTTGACCAGTATTAATTTTCGGTTCGATTCAATTCAGATAAATAAAAACAAAAAAAACTATATTCAAATACTAATAACTATCAACATGATATTTAAATTTTTTGAAGATTGTAATTGTTTAAGTATGTTAATTTGTAGAGACGATATATAATTTTATGTTAATTACAGAAAATTAATTTTTGAATTTTTTATTTTTGGATATATTTGTGCAATTTTAGTGTTTCGGGTTCGGTTTTTGTAATTTGGATTTGGACTTTTTAGGATTTTTTTTTATACGGTTTTTCGATTGGGAGCTGTTTTTGTAGTTCGAATTTTGGTTTTTCAGATGTATTTTGGGATACTTTTATTCAATTTTATTTTAATTTTCACAAAAATTTGTTTTGATTCGATTTAATTTGGGCAAAAAATTGAATCGAAAATCGAATACTCACCAGCGGTGATATGGACAAGTATATGAGCCACTTTCCTTCATTTTGTTATCCCATCTGGGCTTTTTTTCTTGGTTTCATTCTTGGTTTCATGGTTTCCTAAGTCATATATGGTTGAATTTGTTTTCATGTTTTATTGATTTTGTTCTTTTTTGGTTTCGATTAGTTCAAATAATTATAATTTTGGGTTGATTTTCTTGCTTCGACTATTAGGGTTGATTTTCTTGCTTCGACTAGCTTTAATTTTGCAAGGATTGACTCTTCATATTGATTGTTTCGATTTTGTGCTCATTTTCACACCAACGACTAGCCTACCTTTTTAAAAATCAATAGGAATAGGAATAGGAATAGGAATAGGAATAATGGTACTATTACTGTTTATAGTTGATGGATATCAATAAAACAAGAATATAAATGATATGCTTGTAGCCTAAATTATTTTATACAACTAGATAAAAGGATTAGTTATAGGCTAGCTATATACAATCTTTTACGATATTTTCAAATATATCTTAAGCTTCTTAAAATATCAATTTTATATCACTATAAAAAAAATTACTAAGGACACAAAAATCAAGACGCAATTTCTTACGTTGCGTTGAATTTTTTAAAAAATTACTATAATAATTTAAGATACAAAAGAAAATGATCCTAAATTAATGAAATTATATCAATCTTTTACTTTTTTAGTACACTTAATTTCATTTTTGTCCTCTAATTTTAATTGGGATACCAACAACTTTTTAAAGCGTTGATGATATATTTAGGATTAAATTAGCATTTTTAATTACATTAAAAAATATCATTAAAGAATTTTTCGTGGTAGTGTATCCATTTAAAAAAAATTATCATCCATTCAATTTTCGATATCACATTAATAACACAGCATAACTTATTTGTCTTTTACCAATGAGAAATATTGTCTATCTCATTTAACATAATCTTTTGGCATGTCAGGTGATAAGTTTGATTAAGGTTTAAAAGATTAAGAATAAAATTGATATTTTAGATGATTAACCTAGATAAAATATAAATTTACCTTTTGCTATTTCCCTTCCTCTTTTCGTATGAATCGAATTCACGAACACTATTACAATCCAAATCCGGAAGCAAACAAAAATGGTTAAAAATTGCAGTATATATCAATCCAAAACAATTACTCTCTCCGTCCCAAATAATTCGTCTCACTTTGACCGGACACGGGTTTTAAGAAGTGTAATGAAAAGTGAGTTGAAAAAGTTAGTGGAATATGAGTCATACTTTTATATATTAGTTTTATAATAAAATATGAGTAATAATGAGTTTATATATAGTTTTATAATAAAATATGAGTAAGAATGAGTTTAAGAAATATGAGGTTCACTACAAAAAACGGTAAAAAGTGAAATGAGACAAATTATGTGGGACGGACCGAAATGAAAAAATGAGACATTATCTGGGACGGAGGGAGTACATAAAATCGTACAATTCCAAAATAGTTCCACAAAACTATATAACATTATTTTTGCCAAAATACACTATCAATTTAACCTAAATCTCCAAAATTTTAAATTTACAGAGACAAAATAATTTTAAATTTACAGAGATAAACTACAGCATCCCTTACGTAAAAATAAAAACTGTGACTTTATAGTTTTATAACATACAAATTTACTTTTCATATGCTCAGATAAAACTATATATATATCTTTCACAATTAACAAACAAATAACACCTCCAATATATTTCCAAGTCATAAAAGTAATATCCAGCAAAATTAAAAATAAATCCAAACAAATAACTAAAAATAAATTTTAAATCTCAAAAATGCAAACTAGGTATAATATATGAGTCTGTTACCAAACAACAGCACCGAAACCAATAAACCCTAAAAAAACAAGTTCAAAATGGATATAAATTGGAAGAAAAATAACAGTAATCCCAGCAAAATTCAAAAGAAATTCAAACAAATAACCAAAAAAACAAATTTTTATACTCGCATTTCATCACGATGATGGTGATGCCTCGCCCTTCAGCCGGAAGGAGCAGCCCTCGGTGAGCCTGGCGCGCCCACCCGTAGGCTGGCACAACACCGTCTGGCAGTTGCTGCACATAACCACCATCGTCGAGTGGCTGAACACCGTCATTCTACACGCTCAAACCAACACAAGTTAATATCTATCCAATTTTCAAAACTAATCTATAGTTATATGAAAATATGACCTAAAATGCGTGTTCTTATCATATTTTATTTATTTATCTTTAATACCAAATTATCCGAAAAATAATTATTCCGAAACCCTACATGTTGAAGCAGCCCGGGCATTTGACGTCCATAAAGAAAGAGTTTGGCGTTGGAATTAGGCGCTTGAGCTTGTGCTTGCTCTTCTCAAGCTCCGGCGGTGGGTTGAGCAGATCGTAGTCGTTCGGCAGGACCTATTCATAATCAGAAAGTTACCTATCGACCAATTTGATTGTGAGAAAAGTAATAAAATTAATAAGATTTGACGTTCGATAAAAACCTACCATTTTCTTCCCTTTCTTCTTCGGCCAAAGACAAGGCGGAGGAGATTGCTGAAGACCAGGCGGAGGAGATTGATAAAACGGCAATAAGGATAAGAGGAGAGAACTAGGTTGTTAGTCTAGCACAATATATAACGAGAAAAGGTCACCAAATCTAATTTTTATATTCCTGTATGAATTAAGATACATTTATTTATTAGGTCTGTATCTTTAATAATACTATCATAGTTATTAATTTATTATTGTGGATAGATGGTGATTGCAAAATTTTAAACTCTGACCGTTTGTGGTCACCCCTACTGAAAGGGTTATAGTATGGTGGATTATATATACTCAAAACATTTATAGAGTTTATTTTGGAATTTAATAATTGCTTACGAAATTTAATAATAATTGTTTCTGATCATGTCATCGCAATAGGTGGATTCAATCGATTCCTTATGATCTCAAATAGATTTAGATTTAGACTAACGACATTGGTGACATTGGTGTGGTATCGGTGACGGAACCAAAAAATCAAATAAGCGGGGGCTGAAATTTAAAAATAAAATAAATAATAGTATTATTTAATTTTACATGCATTGTCTGTACAACTTTTACGACAAACTACTATTTTCGACAAGTTACCATACATTGAAATGCCGAAGAATAGTCTCATTTCCAATTCTTTTATGAAAATTTCTCTCTCAGTGTATATAACTAAGATATCATTTATCTATTCGTCTTCCATTATATCCAAGATCTATCTTTCTTAATAAGAATACTAGTACTATTATTTGAAGCACTTGCAATTTAATCATACCTAAGTTTTTTGAAGAAATACAAGCACATAACTATAACCAACAACAACAAGATTTCTTAGATAATATATATACATGTACTACTAAATTTACTAACTACAACTTGCACAATACAAATAATTTTATACTAATTCTAGTTTACCAAACTATCAAGTGGGCCAAATCCAAGTACCAAATAAATTAAGACGAATTGAGGAAAATAAAATTAAGAAACATGAGATAAAGATGAACTACTGCCAAAAATAAGATTATTTTATATGATAAAATTAATTTTATAATTTTATAAAATAGTGAACATTTACATACCCTGCTATCCATCAAAATAATTACCTTAATCGGCGACGGAGCACGGCTTTAAAGATCCGGCGGTAGGCCGTGCTCTCCTGACCAGGCGTGAACTTGTGAGGAGCAATTTAGTAACTCCAGCCGTGATTAATGATTTGCGAATTGGGCTAATTATATCAAAAGGACAAAATTAAAAAGCAGCCCAATAATAAAATTAATAGCCCAAAACTAGTAAGCCCTAGTCTTCGTCAAATTTGAATTCCAGAGAACAGTGGTGGGGCGGCATGGCTGGAGTTGGAGACTTGCAGTGCTAGCTTGGTCTGGGGCGGAGACTGGTCGGAGTTGGGCTGTATAAGGGGGGATCGGGGTCTGGTGCCGGCAAAGCCCCCGCTGGCGCGGGGGCTTGTCTCTACGTGGTTCCGTCTCTGTGTGGTATGACGGTATGACACTGAATGCATCCTAAACAGAGACAAGTCTTTATAGCTATCTGCTAAAAGACGATGCATCGGTGATTAATATTTCTCAATCGTTGTATACAACAAAGGGCATACATTGCTACTTTGACTTATCGAAGAAGCGTGAATTTTTCGTAACCTAGTAGACCTGATATCTTGTTGTTATTGCATTGAATCGTTTTTGCGGGGTTTGATGTGGTTTGATTATGTGTTCGAGAAAAAGTTTATTATTCAGAAACCAATCGATTTGTATTTAATTCCATAAAAAATTTAAGAAGATTAAGGAGAAGTAAATTATTAAAAAATGACACACTTACTCATATTTATATATATTCTAAAATTCTCTACTATAATATTTTATTATTATAAAAATCTAGTTTTTTATGATATTTTATTAAATAATAGTATCTATATTCTAAATAATTTTACTAAAAGTATTTAAATATTCTAATAACTAATTTTAGAAAATTCTACTCCATAATATTTAAATTTAGATAATTTCTAAATATTTCTACTACAAAATTAAGTTTATTTCTTTTATTCCAACATAAGATTCTCATATTTAGCCACGACCACATTTCTCCCATATTTCAACAATTCTCATTTCAACCATAGGACATGCTAAGTCTAACCTTATTTTCAACCTCAATTTAAAATACAACTCAAATAACCAATTTGAATTATTTTTGAAATTTCATGTGAAGTTCATTTTTTTAAAAAGGAGAGTAAACCACACGTATTTAGGCCTTATACTTGTCACGACGCACATTTACAATTTTTATACTTGCAAAATATCATTTGTGGTCTTTATACTTGTACTTATGCATGTTTTAAAGTTCTTTTCACTTTTTGGCATTTTTCGGATGAATACACCCCCAAATAGGTAGAGGACAAATTTATACACTATTTTATCTCTTTCCTTCTTCCTCTTTGCTCTCCGTCTTCCTTTTTCCCTTTTCCTCTTTCTCTAAAATGATATGTGGTGCAATTCTTCGTCAAATTTGAATTTTGGATTGTATTTTTGCCGAATTAGAATCGATCCAAAAGATTCAAACTTTTAAACAATAAATTCAAACGATGGATAATAAAAAAATTATAACTAGGCAGGAACCAATACAAAATCCAAAAAAATCATAATTATAAAAGTATACTCCTCGAAATTAAATAAATTCAAGTTTCATACATATAAAAAAAAACCAGCGGATCCAAAAATCCAAGCCATTTGGTCAGATATTTAGCATATAACAAATCAAGGCCCAGAAAAAATGATTTTACACTATAGAAAGTTTTGAACACTTTTGAAGGAAAAAAAAAAGAAAATTAAAGGAAAATATGATGATCATTGTTATTATTACAATTATTAGTATAATAATAATAATAATAATTATTATTATTAAATCTCTGCTTAGATTTGATCTCAATCGCAGCTCAATGTTTGAACTTCACCATTAACACTAAGTCACTAACTCTACCTCCAATTTGTTCATCTGCTTCGTTGTTAATCCACTAACCTATCAAATTATGAATCTCGATAATCCGTGTAGGATAGGAAAGAGGAGAAGAAAGAGGAAAAAGGAAGGCGGAAAGATATAAAATACCGTACAAATTTGCCCTCTACTCCTTTGAGGGTATTTTCGTCCGAAAAAAACGCCAAAAAAGTTAGATGAACATTAAAACGTGCATAAGTACAAGTATATGGATTGCAATTCCGCATATAATATTTTGCAGGTATAAGGACAACAAATGTTCGTCGTGCCAAGTATATGGCTAAATATGTAGTCCACCATAAGTACAAGTATATGGATTGCAATTCCGCATATAATATTTTGCAGGTATAAGGACAACAAATGTTCGTCGTGCCAAGTATATGGCTAAATATGTAGTCCACTACTATCTATGCATATATTTTTAACTATTCAATGAAATAATTTTGTTAATTCATATACTTAGTGAGGAAAATAATTTAAAAAAAGAAAAAAAAAGAGAAAAATTCAAAAATCTATTATTATAAAAATTTATATGCTTCAATTTATATTTTGAAAAATCATTGTTTTTAATCTTGAATTATGAAAGATTAGCAAATTTAAAGTTACAAATTTTTCTTAAAATTCAGTGATGAAATTATATTAGCCATCAATCTTGCCAGCGGACCCACTTGAAACCAATCGTATGGCCAGCGTGCTCTGAAACACGTCACGGATGATGAAATGACCATCGTACCCCTGTCTCCGTTATGGATTAGCGCCATCAAAAAGGTCTATTCAGAGCTCAGTCTTTGACTCCATATATTTTTCACTCACTCCGATCCGATCACGAAACCGTTCCCCGCCGCCGGCAATATGCTGCCGCCGGAGCTCCAGCCCCGGGCTTTCCGCCCCCACATATCCCCATCCACCAGCGCCCCCTCCTTCGCCACCTCCTCCTCCTATAACGGAGACCAAAACCCTAACCCTAACCCTCCGATATCCTTATATCACGGCGGAGCAGCCGGAATCGGCCGCCGCTCCAGCTCCTCTAAGAAGAACTCTCGATTCTCCCCCTCCTCCTTCGTCCACAATGCCAGAATCGCCGTCGCGCTCGTCCCGTCCGCTGCCTTCCTCCTCGACCTCGGCGGCGCTCCGGTCGTCGCCACCATTGTCGTCGGGCTCATGGTTGCGTATATCCTCGATTCGCTCAATTTCAAATCCGGTTCCTTCTTCGCCGTCTGGTTCACCCTCATCGCCGCGCAGATTACCTTCTTCTTCAGCTCATCGCTCTACTACACCTTCAATTATGTTTCAATTGCTCTTCTCGCTGCCCTAACTTGTGCATTGGCGAATTTCCTAATCGGAGTTTGGGTATCGCTGCAGTTCAAGTGGATACAGATCGAGCACCCTACCATCGTGCTCGCTCTCGAACGCCTCTTGTTCGCTTGTGTTCCGCTCATAGCTTCCACACTTTTTACCTGGGCGACTGTTTTCTGCAGTGGGTATGTGGAATGCTGCTTACTATCTCATGGTTTTTAATTGCGTTTTCTACTGGCTGTATTCAGTTCCCCGTGTGTCCTCGTTCAAATTGAAGCAAGAAGTGAATTTCCATGGAGGTGAGGTCCCCGAAGATAGTTTCATTCTTGGGCAGCTTGAAAGCTGTGTGCATACGCTGAGTCTTATGTTCGTCCCTGTATCGTTCCACATTGCCTCCCATTATAGGGTTATGTTCTCATCCAGTGCTGCCATCTCCGATTTGTTTCTGCTTTTCTTCATTCCCTTTCTGCTTCAATTGTATGCATCCACAATAGGGGCATTGTGGTGGGTTACTAAGAACGAGTACCAGTTGCAGAGCATTCGATTTGTCAATGGTGCTGTGGCTTTAGTTGTTGTTGTTGTATGCCTGGAGATTCGTGTTGTTTTTCATTCATTTGGGCGGTACATTCATGTTCCACCGCCTCTGAATTATCTGCTTGTCACCATCACAATGCTTGGAGGAGCCGCTGCTGCAGGTTCTTATGCTCTTGGTATGGTTTCCGACGCATTCAGCTCACTCGTATTCACTGCATTGGCTGTCACTGTCAGTGCTGCTGGAGCTATTGTAGTCGGATTTCCTATCCTGGTACGTAGTTTTCTTGTCCATTTACGACTTTGGTCATCTGATAATGTGATTTTCCTTTTGTAACTCCTTATTTGAGGATTGGTTTTGTGAATTTACTCCTTACTTAAGGTGTGCCTTTTTCTTTCTTGTATTGGCACGTTCTGGTAGCTTCGGACTGTTATTGTTGCCTTCTCTGATATTGTTTTGAGAACTTTTATGGAATTTGCTTAACTTTGTCTAATGCTGAAAGGAATATCTTCTCTAAACAGAATGCATAATTGACCATATTCTGTGGATGGTGCTATCTCTCTGACTCATTGCTATAGAAAATCAAAGTTAGATGAGTCCTCATTAACTATTTATTATTCTTAGTTTAATGAGTGTTAGATTTACTACTGCAAAGGAATGGGATGCAGAGTATCATGATAAGGTTATCTAGAAAATACTCATAGAACGTATCATACAAACCACACTTTCTCAGCATGTTTTCACCTCATTATATAACTCCAAGGTTTAAATTTATTTAGAGAGTAACGAGTTACAACAGGCTGCGTGCATTTTTCTTTCTGCTCTAATGGCCATCAACTGTTGCACCAACTATGCTCTATTAAGATTAGATTTAGAAATCTCATTTATGCTAGGTCTTAACTCTTAAGCTATGCCCACTGAGTGATGTTTTGTTTAAATCAATGATTTTTAAGACTTTGTCAGCCATTCCATGATGAATCTATAAAAATTCAGCAAGAAAGTTTCTATCGGTGCTACTTTAATATTTAACCTTTGAACCTCTACTTGGACGTATAAAGAGAAACATGGATAACAATTTCCTACTGATCTATTTTTTACTCCTATGAGATGTAGTCAAATCCGTCCGTTTAGATTTAGTTTCTGCCTAAGTTCAAAATTCATTCATAACTCTGTAAATAATCATGCATTATACACACGTCGATGTCTGACTGGATATCCCGATCCTCTAATTCCATGATTGTGAAAAGTACATAGTCAATAGTGTCTGGCTAGCATAGGTATTTAGGTCTAAAAAGAGTTTGGTTTCTGAGTAAAGGATGTGATTTGATTGCCAAGACTGTATATACTGAACTAAAATGGTTGACCCATTTTCCATCTATCTTTTCCATCTTTTTAGTATATATTCTGAAAAATTGATCCATTAGGTTGATACTTTATCCCCATTTTCTGTTTTTGCAGTTTTCTATGAACAGAAAACAATTTTAGAAAACAATTATTCACTGGAAAGTGGGAAAACTAATGTATATTGTGACCCCTAACTTCTCTTAATGATTTATGAGTGTAAAGCATACCTCCGAATGACTCCTTTTCCTTTACAGTTCCTTCCACTCCCTTCAGTAGCTGGATATTGTTTGGCTCGTTTCTTCACAAAGAAGAGCTTGTCATCATACTCTGCATTTGTTGTGTTGGGGAGCTTGATGGTTGCTTGGTTCATGATGCATAACTACTGGGATCTTAATATTTGGATAGCAGGCATGTCATTGAAATCTTTTTGTAAGCTTATAGTTGGCAGTGTGCTTCTGGCAATGGCAGTTCCTGGTTTAGCTGTTCTTCCTCCACAATTTTCTTTCCTCACTGAAGCTGGATTGATCGGCCATGCCTTCTTGTTGTGCTATATTGAGAACAATTTTTTCAACTATTCAAATGTGTATTACTATGGGATGGATGAGGATGTGATGTACCCGAGTTATATGGTTGTCATGACTACTTTTGCGGGTCTGGCCATTGTAAGGAGACTTTCTGTAGACCGGAGAATTGGATCAAAAGCAGTTTGGGTTCTGATTTGTCTTTATTCAGCGAAGTTGTCCATGCTTTTTATGGCTTCAAAGGCTGTGTTGTGGGTTTCGGCTGTTCTATTGCTAGCAGTATCGCCTCCTTTGCTGCTTTATAAGTACTAGCAAAACCTTTTTTCCCATTGTTAATGTTGCACTTTTCCTCATAAACTTAATGGGTCTGGTTACCTTGCAGGGATAAATCTAAATCATCAGCCTCAAAGATGAAACCTTTTCAAGGGTATGCACATGCTGGTGTGGTTGCCCTGTCAGTCTGGTTTTGTCGCGAAACAATATTTGAAGCCCTTCAGTGGTGGTATGGAAGACCTCCATCTGATGGCTTACTCTTGGGTTCTTGCATTCTCTTGACAGGCTTAGCTTGTATACCGATTGTCGCTTTGCACTTCTCACATGTCATGGTACAGTTCTTTATTATTATTGTTTTTATTTCTATCTAGCTTCACTTATGGATAGGACCAAATGTTTACATGGCATGTCATATGTTTACCTCGATTATTTAGATAATTCCTTGATGCTCATAATCATATAGCGCCAAAAGATTCTTTATACAGCATTCTCAAGTATTAGTCCATCCAGTATATGATACTTGGAAGATTAATATCTTCTTTTGCATTTTCTATCACTTCTAAAAGGCATTGTTGGTTAGCATGTATGCTTAGCAAATATGTTTTTATTAGGAATTTAGGATTAACTGTTAAGATTTTTTGATCTTCATTTGCAGGCTGCAAAGAGATACTTGGTGTTGGTCATAGCAACTGGTCTGCTATTCATCGTGATGCAGCCTCCAATTCCACTGGCATGGACTTATCACTCTGACCTAATCAAATCGGCACGTCAATCTGCTGATGATATTTCCATATATGGCTTCATGGCTTCAAAGCCAACGTGGCCATCATGGTTGCTTATTGCAGCAATCCTTCTCACTCTGGCTGGTGTCACCTCCGTTATTCCGATATCTTACATTGTTGAGTTGAGAACATTTTATGCCATTGCTGTGGGAATTGCTCTTGGCATTTACATATCTGCAGAGTATTTTCTTCAGGCAGCAATTCTACATGCTCTCATCATTGTCACCATGGTGTGCACGTCTGTGTTTGTGATTTTCACTCATCTACCTTCCACTTCTAGCACCAAGTTCTTGCCTTGGATGTTTGCTCTGATCGTGGCCCTATTTCCGGTAACATATTTACTGGAGGGCCAGGTGAGAATTAACAAGGCTTGGCTTGGAGAGATCGTGGCTGAGGAGGACAATAAGATTGCGACATTACTTGCTGTTGAGGGTGCAAGGACATCTCTCCTTGGTTTATATGCTGCTATCTTTATGCTTATAGCGCTTGAGATAAAGTTTGAGTTAGCTTCACTTATTCGCGAGAAGTTTGCGGAAAGAGGTGGACTTCGACACAGTCAGTCGGGTGAAAGCAGTTCAGCTATGGTGCCTCCAAGATTGAGATTTATGAAGCAACGCAGGGCCTCTACTATGCCAACATTCACTATAAAGCGGATGGCTGCAGAAGGAGCCTGGATGCCTGCAGTTGGTAATGTTGCCACTGTAATGTGTTTTGCAATATGTTTGATCTTGAATGTGCATCTCACCGGAGGATCAAACCGCGCTATATTTTTCTTGGCACCTGTCCTGCTGCTGCTTAACCAGGATTCAGATTTCTTTGCTGGTTTTGGTGATAAGCAGAGGTACTTCCCTGTTTCTGTCGCTATCTCCATCTACTTGGTGTCGACTTCCGTGTACAGTATATGGGAAGATGTGTGGCATGGCAACACAGGATGGGGCGTTGATATCGGGGGACCTGACTGGATATTTGCTGTCAAGAATCTGGCCCTCCTTGTACTGACCTTCCCAAGCCATATCCTTTTCAACCGTTTTGTTTGGAGCTACACGAAACAGGCTGATTCATGGCCCTTGCTTACCATACCGCTGAATCTACCACCAGTCATAATGACAGACATTATCAAGATCAAGATATTGGGGCTTCTTGGAGTTATATACTCCTTAGCTCAGTATCTGATTTCGAGACAGCAATATCTGTCCGGGTTGAAGTATATTTAGACAAGATGTGTTGAATGTGTTATTGCTAATTTACCCTTTTTGTTGCTTAAATGGCACAGGAGATTTTGGAAAAGGCATGGGCAGGGTTGGGTTGAGTGCTGGAAGCAATTGCATCGAAGATTATACGCGAAAATTATGTGCTTCTTGCTTGTAATGTGTACAATGAGGAAACGGACAGGGTTAAATTCAATTTATACAATGAAGAGAATTGCAGGTTCTGTGTAGTGCAATCGACTGTGGCGATTGCTTCCTCGAACTCTCCCTTCCCTTTCCCTTTGCTTTTTGGTTGCGCTTTCTTGTGTGGGAGATTGTGAAAAAACGTAATGAATATAACGTAAAAGAGTGGGGTAATAGGAAGAGTGAATGGAGAACTTTTATTGATTTCTTTTACAAAAAAAAGGAGCGGAGAGAGCAGTGTGCAGATATGGTATGAGTATCTCTTTCGCTTTCTTTTCAATTGAAAAATACTTGAAAATTAGTCATGCGGATAATTGCGAATTGTGTAGTAAGTAATTGATTAATTTGCAAACTGAGGCTGCTTGCATCATTTGGGAATAGACGATGATGGAGATGAAATTGAAATACGCTAAGATGTATGAAGGAACGTAAGATGGATTATATACTTCATTTCTTTTAAGATCCAAACAGTTTGCCATCTATTCATTTTGCGAGATAATATCTTTTCTTTTCTTTTCGATTTGTCTATAATTCAAAGGTAATTTTTTTCCCACTTAACTAGTTATACTCACATCCATCATAATATGAATGTACTTTATAAAAACTGGTCACATATTTTGTCACTCATTCATATTCCATCACATTTTTTTAATCTTCACCACGTCAACGGAGACATTATATCAATGTTTTAAAAACCGAACCGGCAAACGAACCGGCGACGTTACTGGTTCACGGTTCAACCGGTCGAACCACCGGTCTAACCGTTTTACTGTTGCAAATATATATAAAAATATATTAAATTTAGTAAATGATTTACAATTAATAATATATCACAAAACATTAAACCTTATAGATAATTAGTGATGTATAAATATAAATAATATTAAAATTTAGTAAATATATTCAGATATATATATTTAATATTAGTTAGTCTAGATAAAAAATTTAATATTTCATGTATTAAAATAGATAATGTTTATATTAATTTAAGAAAATTTATTTCGTAAAATAATATATAATTAAATATGAATTAAGTACTTATTAATTAGTTTAGATAAGATTATTCATTAATGTCAATAGCTAGGGTATATAAATTAAGTATGTAATATAAAAAAATTATTTACAGTAAATAATGAATCTTATATGGTACTAATAATAATATAGGTGGTGAGTAGAGCATCATTAAAATATAAAGGATGATAATTATATATATTATAATTAACAATTATATTAAAGAATAATAAAATTAAAATGAATTATTAGTTTTTGTAGATAAAATTAATGGTTAATGTATAAAAATATTTAATGTTCAAATTGTTCAATGAGCTCATGTGGTGGAGTGGTAGAAGTCTTCTTAACTAGAAGAGAGGTCATGAGTTCAACCTAGTCTGATAGGCCGGTTCCACCGGTTCACGGCGGTTCAATGCAGTGGCGGTTTAAAGGGGTGAACCGGACCGGACTATCTACCGGTTCGTGGTCTGACCGGTTGAACCGGCCGGTCCGGTCCGGTTTTTAAAACATTGCATTATACGGTGACCTTAATAATTAGTAGTAGTACGTAGTAGTATTTCTTTTCAACCCAAAAGCATTTTCTCTCCACTCTAAGGGTGTCCACTATAAGGTGGACACGCCCAATAGCCCCGCCCCAGTTTTTGTCTATAGCCCCAGTTTTGTTGTCCATAGCCCCAAAATTCTATTTCCGCCACTATAGTGGATACCTCCAATAGCCCCAAAATTTTATAAATAAAATAATCGCATTATAAATAAATAGAAAACTAGGTAATTATTAGGGCCGAATATTCGTTGTATTTCAAACCGGTAAAATGTTACAACGAATATGTAAAATAAAATACAACTAAAAATTCCGCCACCGCCTACTCGGTGTCGGAGTCGGCTTCCTCGTCGTCGTCTTCTTCTCCTTCTCCTCCTTCTCCTTCTTCTCTCTCGCTGCTGCCGGCCGCGGTTTCCCCAGGAGCATTATCAACAGACCCTAGTCGACTCTCAATCCGAGTGATGAGCCGCTTGTAGACGTTCCTGAGGTACGGGTCAGTTTCCCCTGCGTATTTGCTGCATACGTCTTGCAGTTGTTGCATCAACTGCACGTCTATGGTATTGGCCAATACCTCGTGGGGTTGCACCGTGGGCAGTGGGATTGGGGCAGACTGGGGGAAGCGCGATCCGGACGCGGCCGCCGATATGTGGGAGGCACTTCTACCCCCTCTGGCGCTGCGGATAGAGGCTTGTTGTCCCGGGGGCCGTCGTCGCCTTATGTGAGTCGCGGCTGGCTCTTCTACTTGCTCGTCGGACTGCTCGAACTCGTGCGAGCCGCTCCCACTGCTGTATTGCCCGGCAAGGTTGTGCCTTGTGCGCTTCGGGCCAGGAGCTGTGCCCACCTCTTGCGCGACGATCGACCTGAATTTCGGACAATCCGCGAGGACAAGATACTCCTCCCACAAGGTGAACTTCGGCTGGCCCGTCTTGCGGTATTGGCCCTCCGACAGGGTCTTCACATCAGCTGCGCTTCGGCCACTCTCGGCGTGGCGAAGGTTGTTCTCGTAGATGGACGCGAACAGCTTGGTAGCCCGCAGAATCCTACCGACCTTTTTTCGGATCTGTTCTGGGTCGCGCTTCTCAGCGCCGTCGGGCTTGAATTCCTCGTATGCCCCACTGACGCGCCTCCAAAAGCTCCCCGAATCCTGATCGGTGCCCACCACGGGGTCCGAAGTGATAGAATCCCACGCCTTCGCCACGGCAATGCTCTCGGCTTTGGTGTATGGCTTGCCGCGGCTGGACCCCTCGCCACGGCTAACGCCGGCGTCACTGCCCGAGCTACTCGCAATGCCGGCCCAGCTGCCCGAGCGTCCACGACTGCCGCCGGTGCCACGACTGCCGCCTCCGCCCCTAGGGCTTCCGCCCCTACAGCCACCAGGGCCCCGACTGCCGCTACCTCCTCGGGTCGGAACGGGCGTTTCCACCCGCGCGGCCGGCGTGTCTGGGATGCCGCCAGAACTGAGCAGACCCATCATAGTATCAAATGCGTCTTGATCTGCTTCGGTGATCGGAGATTGGCTGGCTTGGAAAGGGGAACCCGGCCGCGGCTGGTGAAGCGCGTCTAGGTTGGGTCTGTAATCCCCAAATGCGGAACGACTCAGATTCCGCTGTAAAGGAGGCGGCGTTGGAGAAGACCTCCACGGCTGAGATGGAGGAAGGGGTGGACTCGATGCCCACGGTGGGGGAGATTGATTCCAATTCCAATACTGGGACGGAGTCCCGCCATATCCGGCAAAACCCGACGGCTGTGATGGATTGGTGTCATATCCCGATTCCTCAGAGTCGGGTGAGTCGTCGTTTCCTCGATTCATTTTTTTAGAGAGTAGTTGTGTGGATAGTGAGTGGATGGATTTTGTGAAAATGGTGAAAAATAAGTAGAGGGGGTGTGGTATTTATAGAGGGGATGGTGGAAAAACGTCAAATTTCTCGTTGCCGGCGAAATCGCCGCGGCGGTTCAATGCACTATAGCCGCCGCGCCTATAGGCGCGGCTATACACCCCTCGGCGCGACATCGCCCCGCACACGGCGATCGCGCGTCCGCCGCGTCTCCCACTCCTCGCCGCGTCCAGCCCGCGGCTATCCTCCTTCTCCACTATAATCCGCCGCCCCACCGCCGCGCCGCGCGGCTACCGCCGCGCCTAACCATAGTGGACGCTCTAAATAACTCTAATATTCCTTCCGTTCCATTAACTCACAAAATAGTACACGTAAAATCTCGGGTGGAAAAACTAAATATTTTATATTTATTGGGAGAGATGGAGTAAGAAACGATGGAATGATATGTTGCATTTGAGGAACGAGCAAAGCTGACATAGGTCGGCGATTTATTAATGTAGGTTTCCAGTGACATTTACGAGTGTTAAATGCTTCATTATACTGAGCAAAAACTCATCGTTGATGCTCACAACAGCTTTCATAAATTTGTAGTACTCCTAATTTCTTTTTGTGATTTAGGAGTAGTAATATTTGATGAATCACAAAATAAAATAATTACTCTCCTTATCCAGAAAGAGTGGAATTTATCACTCTCTCCACAAAATTAGCAGAAACAGTCCACAATCAATGGCTTCCTCCGCCACATACGCTCTCCTCCTCCTCCTCCTCTTCGCCGCCTCCGCAGCGGCGGAATCTCCGACACCTGCGACGTGGCCGCTCCAATTCCACTCCATCCTATACGTCAACTACAGCGGATCTCTCAGCCTGATCAACCTCTGGTACGACTGGCCCAACGGCCGCAACTTCAACATCATACAAGACCAGCTCGGCTCGATTTCGTACGATCTCGAGTGGAACAACGGCACCTCCTTCTTCTACTCTCTCGATTCCGCCAAAACGTGCAGCTCCGCGCAGCTCGATGTCGGTATTCTCCGCCCCGATTGGCTCGACGGCGCCGAATACCTAGGTCAGGAGAGCGTCGACGGATTTCTCTGCAACGTTTGGCAGAAGCTTCGTTTCATTTGGTATTACGAGGACGTCGTCACCAAGCGCCCTGTTCATTGGGAGTTCTACACTGGTAAATCGTCTTATTTTGCTTTCTTATGATTGTTGTTTGATTTGTTATCGGAGTTTAGTCTTTGTTGGTTGAATTAATGGATTTGATTTGCGAGGGTTTTGTGGATTGTTGGAGTATGAATTCAGAACACAGCTTTTAACATTAGAGTTATTCTGCTATTTGTGTTGTGCAAACGCAGGGTAGGTTTGATTCAATTGTTTTTTTGGCGAATACTAGTAGTAGTATAATATAATTGGGGCAAATTGCCAGGAAAACGGTGGAAGGTTGGTCAAATTCTGATGTGTACCACTGAAATGCGAATTTATTGTGGTGAAATTGTATTTGAATGGCAGCTGGAAAATCCTCTGTGGATGTCATCGTCGGTCAGTTAACGATGTCGTCTATTTGTAGAGAAAACGACGGTGTTTAATTGAAAATCATTAACAATACATTACTTTATATTACTTGTAGACGATCTATTTTTGGCCATTGGATAATTGCAATTAAATCTAAACTTCATGATTTTTTTGACTGATTTATAGAGTAGCATGACGAACCAGAATTTGACGTAGGATTAAATATGACTCATGCACAAGATTACTAAGTAGATTTCCTTACTGTAGCATTTCCATTGAATCACCGAATGCGAGAGGTGGAAGTGGCCCGTCTTTCTTACTGGACATTATGAAGCCAAAATCAATGTTTATAGTCGCCTTTCAAGTGATTTTCTCTTATAGTATGCTTTAGAAGTAACCTTTAGTTTTAATTTGGAATATAGGGTTAGTTAAGTACATAGCAAATGATATCTCTACAGTTTTTGCGCGATTTTTTCTGCTCTGAGACTGAGGGGTGTTAATTTTGGACTGGAGGAGGACCATGTCACTGCTCTTGTTCGATTATGGAATTCTGTCTGATGCGATATGCAGTTCATTTCTTTTGTTTATCCCAATAACTGCAGGAAGATCTATCCATGTAATGACTTTTGACGTGGGAGCTGTTCTTGAAGACGAGAAGTGGCAGGCCCCTGTATATTGTTTCGAGAAGAAAGAAACTCAAACTGATCGTAGATCTGAGTACAAACTCAATGTTGGTTACTTTGAACCGCAACTTAAAGGGATTCTAGGAGGGTCAATGCAGCTCTAGATGTAATCTTGCTCATATTACTTCACTATCTACTTTGTCCTCTTTTCTGATAGTCTGATATACTGTGAATAACTAGCGAGTTGTGGTGCCTACCACCCTTGTGCATTCTCCATTTTTCATGACTGTGAAGAAATATTGAGTTATATTTCATCTAGTTTACTTGAATTGTTCTAAATTCCATTTTATGCAACTTACCTCTGACTGTTTAGATTGTTCTTACTTTGTATTTGATTCATGTACAGTGTCTAAGTATTTGTTATGATATGTATAATGAAGTTGTTTTCTCTAAAATGTTTTAAGAGTGGAGAAAATTTGTTTCTCAACATCTCAGAACAGTGGGCATTTGTTTCTGTAATGAAGCATTTGACATGCCGATGAGGTATTAAAGAGATGCCGTTGCTTGATTGAAGACACCTGCTGCAGTTACGATGTACACGAAAATGGAAGCAGGAAATATAACATCAGTCTACAGAAACAAATACTAAGGTACTGTGTGATCCCTAGTGCTAAGTTGCACATTTGCTTGTTCTCTTGTCTCTGTCGCCTGTTTTGCTCTATACTGATACCTATGTGCTGCGAACAAAAACGCGCAGAAATTGATCACGCTCATAACTGTAAGCAGCCAGTAGAAATTATCGAACCGGCCAGTGTTTATATTCTGAGACAGCCAAGTGGGTCTTCTTTTCTCTTCATTGCCCGTGATAGAATTGACGATATTGTTGAGTACGGTGGCTGCAAAGCATCCCAAACCACCTGCAACGGCAGCATATGCAGAGCCTATGCTTCTCATGGCATCCGGCGCCTCTTCATAGAGAAACTCCAGTAATCCAACAATGCAGAACACTTCAGCAATGCCGATCAAGCAATACTGTATGAGCAGCCAGTATGCACTCAGGTCTGGCATGGGGGTCAGGAAACTGGCCTCGTAGCCGTGTTGTATGGCATAATGTCTTCTGTACCTCTCGAAGATTCCAGCCCAGGCCACGGACACAGTGGAGACAGCCAGGCCGATGCCCACCCGTTGCAGCTGAGAGGCACCGTGAGGATGCCCTGTGATTTTCCGGGATAAGGGAACAAAAATTGAGTAATACAGTGAGAGCAGTAGGAATATGCTGAGTCCAGGGAAGACCGGCATGCACGTTACGGGCAGCTTAAGATGGCCCATGTGAGTGTTTAATGTGTAGGCCTGCTGTTCTGATAGAGTCAGAAATTCTGTTAAGATAAGGTTGAGCATAATGGTGCAAGCTGGAATTGGGACCAATTTCAGAAGGATCTTTATCTCCTCAACTTGTGTGACCGTGCAGAGCCCCCAGGGGCTCGGATCAACGCCGTCTTCTTTCAGCTTCAGAGCCGCCTTGTCCAAGCATCTGCAGGTTCAAAATTGATGCAATATCTTCAGATCAAGAGATGGAAATGGTGTTTAATTCTTTTATGCAAACACTTACCTGAAATCATCAGTATGCGTGATCTTGCTGCTACCCTTCACGGCTTATCTTTTGCCTGGAAGCTCGTACAAGCCGACTATCTCGCTGCTCTGAAACGAAGCCTTTCTCTTTCTAAAGGCGGCAACCAGGACTTGTGCCACCCGGGTTAGGGGGCTTCCACCGGGTAACCTGTGCCTATACAGAGGAGTTCCTATAAAGAAAACCAGATTCGACATGCCCATAGCTATGGCCAACGAACCAAAGGCGCTACCCCATCCGTGTTTGATCTGAATGTACACTACTGCTGTGAATGCCACGATTGCTCCAACAGTGACTGAGAGGTAGAAGAAATTGAAGAATCTGTCGAGATGCTCCTTGTAATCTTTGCTTCTTTCATCAAACTGGTCAGCGCCAAAGGAAGAGACGCATGGCCTAATACCCGCGGCCCCAAATGCAGTAACGTAGAGGACCGTGTATAGGTAAAGCATCTGCCATGGCTCTGCAGGCTCACAGTTGCCCATGAGAAGAGCAATCTGATCACATTTGTCTTGATTTGGCATCAGACTAGTCATGGTTGCACACAAGGTAATTCCTGTTAAACCCTTCAAGAAATAACAAAAAAACATTGAGTTTGATCTATCGATCTATCAATATATGAAGAAATGATAATGAAATCTGAAAAATTAGGCTGACTGCAAGATAAATGGTGGTGAAGATGGCTATAGTCCAGTATCTCCCGAGAAAGGCATCGGCGAGGAAACCACCGGGCACAGACGAGGCCTGCGATATCCCTAAGAAGTTGTTGACCGCGTTAGCTGAGTCATCGAAAGGTTGATGCATCACGTAGAACATGAATGCCACCATGTTCACAGACAGACCAAAGTAAGCCATTCTCTCCTCCATTTCATTCCCTGCAAACGTTTGTATATAATCAAGTAATTTTCCAATCTCTCTCAAGAAAAAAACACCAACCACACATTTCCCCTGTTATTACCAAAAATGAAGAAAGCAGCAAGCCAGCCTCCAGTCCTGGACACACTTGCCTCGGTAAGTGGCTTTCCGAGGATGTTCACCGGCGTTGCTCCGCTCGTGTAGCCGCCCCCCAGAGCCGTCCGCCTGTCGTCGGATCAAGAAAGTACATCCCCAGCCGCTTCCTCCGGTGAGGCGCCTCGACCGGAGCAACGGATGGCGACTTGATCTCCCGAGCAGCCATATGCCTATGTCCGAGCCTTAATGCTGCTACTTATATGCAATGCGGCCACTAAATTCGGTCACATTTTTCCTTCATTTATTTGGTGTGAGGACTGTTGGGGTGAAGAGAATCAGTTGCTAACATATATCATTAATGCAGCTGCAATAATGGTTGGAAACACAATCAGAATCTACTCTCCCACCAAACACCTGCAATTTGGACTAGCCATCATCGTCCCCAATCATTACAGGTATGCATGTATTCAAAATAAAAGTGTAGATAAGTATTTTTCATGATAATTATTTGAATCGACTTCAAACATAAATTTCATGGGTTATCATAGATCTTGAGAGTACTAGGAATATCATTTCATTTGAAGAGAAAAGGTTTATTGAGATGGACGATTTTTCACAGTGATGACAGGCTACGAATCAGGGTAATAATAAATGTAATAAAGAGTGATCCTACTACTATGAGGACCCTAATAAATAGACGTAGAAAAAATGAAGTAAAATCTGCAGCATTAATCGAAGCAGATGAGGGGAAGTGGTTGGTTGGCCTCAGCGCATCTATCTCACTAATTTTCGACTCCAAACACAAAATCCATTAATTAGATCGTCTACATTCCACTATCCAAATTTATCACTTTTTTCTTTATGATAAATGTGATATGCTACCTCCAAAAAAAGTCGTTTTTTTCATTTTTGTCTGTCCATCAAAATTAGAAAATTAGATTTATGTTAAGTTTCTCTCTGTAGTAGGTACTCCATGTCTCATTTTTTTCAATAACAATATTCCAACTAATTTTTCTCTCTATCAATTTCTTACTTGATCAATTTTTCATTAAAACGTGTGCCGTCCACATACAAGATTATTCTTTGCGGCCGGAGTTAGTATTATTTGGATTGTTAGACCAATGGTTTTCTGATTTAGGTCGATGAAAACAAAATTTGTTTTTGAGTTCTTTTTCCCATTTTTTTTTGTCTGTAGAATTAGTTACTTGAAAAATACCAGGTGACATTGATTGGGCCATTATCAAACTCATCTTGGGCTCAATTTGGAAGTTTAGAATGCTTGGTACATGTCGAGTTGCTGCAATAAATTTCTTGGGAAACTATACCCAAATCTATTGGGCCTAATGTCATGGGCTAAGCCATGATGAGCCCAAATAATTGATATATAGGTGATTTTGAAGCTTTAGTCCCGTTGCTCGTGCATGTGTAATTATTTCATAAAAGTCGAACTAGATACTCCTATGTCCCGATTAAGATGTCAAACTTGTTGGGTATCATGATTTTTAGGAACTACTCCCTCCGTCCCACAAAGTTTGTCCATTTTAACATTTTCGTCTGTCCCATAAAATATGTCTCACTTGGAATCTTATCAAAAAATAGACATAAATACACTCCTCGATCTCCTCAATGTTGGGCCCTTATTGCACTCTACACCTTCATTAAATACAAAGTCAAATAATTTCTTAAAATTCAAGCCGGATCAAACTGAAACAAACTTTGTGGGACGGAGGGAGTACTACTATCATAAGCAATGTGTATGCATCCCACTAAAAAATGAGTCATTTTCTTTTTGGCAAAATGTAACACTATTACTCTCTCTTCTTTATTGTTTGTCCATCTGTCCTATTAAACTTTCCCTCTAAACTCTTTAAACATCATTTTTCAATGCCCAAAAGAAACGTCTCGCTTATAACGGGGCGAAGGGAGCATATGCTTAAATAGAGAGAAATATGTAATTGAATGTTGTAGTATTAATTAAGAAAGAAAATATAGTCGAAAATGATTACTCCATTTGATTCTTGTTAATAGAGGCGTATCTTTATTGGCAAGAAGATTAGATAATAAATGTTTAACATGTTAAGTAGCGAGAATTAAATAAGAGAAAGAATAAGTAAGAGATATTAAGAGAAAATAAAATATGAGAGAATATGTGCCAAAAATAGAAATGACTATTATGTAGAAACGTACCAAAAAGGAATGCGACTCTATTAACGCGAAGCAGATGGAGTTTGTTTTTTAAATGAAAGTGCATTTTTGTTGGAATACGCTGAAAAGGAAGTGAGACAACGGATGCGGGCTGAATTTAGTATTATTGTACTTTATAGGTGCATCAAAGAAGCCCCCGGACTCTACGACGGCGATGGAGCTACCAAATGACTGTTTGGGCTTTTGTACCCTATGTATTTAGGCTCAACCTAGTTCCTATTATATCTATTATTACGGTTTGTTACTACTTTTGTTTTGGGCTTTTTGTACCCTATGTATTTAGGCTCAACCTAGTTCCTATTATATCTATTATTACGGTTTGTTACTACTTTTGTTCTCTCTTTGCAAATTGTATACAAAGACTAAATAGTGAAATCTTTATATTGACATCAGAGCATCCACTATAGGCGGACGTCCCAAATAGCCCCGCCCCCTTTTTTTGTCCATAGCCTCAATTTTTTTGTCCACAGTCCCAAATTTTTGTTTCCGCCATTATAGGCGGACAGTTCCAATAGCCCTGAAATTTTATAACCAATTTTCGTTTTAATTTTAAAATAAAATACATGTACATAATCCCTCAATTTACAAAACTCCAACATCGCCGGCTCCATTTCCGCCGAATCCCCTGCTCCGCCGCCCTGATTTCGTTAGATCTCTCTCAAAACTCCATCTCCGGCGAGCTCTTCGACCTGGCCAGCCTCGCCGTCTGTTCCTCCCTCTCCCTCCTCAACCTCTCCGCCAACACAATCAACCAATCCCCCCACTCTCCCCCACGCGCCGCCGCGTTTTCCTCCCTCAAAACCCTCTATCTCTCCCACAACAACATCTCCGGCGACTCTGCCGCCTCGTGGCTGCTCTCCGCCTCCGCATTCCCCTCCACCCAGCAATTGTCGCTCCAATTCAACAAGCTCGCCGGAATCCTCCCGGAACTCAACAATTCAACTCAGCTCCGATCGCCGAAAAAATCGAAGGGGGCGACGGCGCGCCTATCGCCCCGTCCTCGCCCCCTAGTCGCCGAAGGTGCGTCCGTCCCGTCCTCGCTCCCATTTTTTCGTCCGCCCCGAGGCGGACGTCCCTCCCACTATAGTCCGCCCCGTCGTCGCCCCCTCTGAGTCGTCCGCCCCGCCTCGCCTATAGTGGATGCTCTCATCCTTGTATCTATATACACATTAATTCACTATTTTCCTCTCCATCTCTCTTACTTACCCATTTTTCCTCTTTCCCTTTTTTACTTTACCAATTTTGCATTCAAACTTATGCCGTTTCTGAAATTCCTATTTTTAAGAAACCGAGGAGTATATGTTTGTCTTATTATATTTATAATCCTAAAATTCAAGGTGTTTCCACTTGTTTTGTTGCTCTAATTTGATGGATTATTACATTCTTTCCGTTATCAAAAGCTTCTACCAAAATTGTTGAACTTGACATTGTAAGTGTAATTAAAATATCAAATACAGTAGGTAATCAGATGGTTTCAAACTCCAAAATGGGATAAAAATGTGTACCTCTCCTCTCGTCAACTTCAAGCTTGATCCTTAGACATGAGAGGAAACCAGATCTTAGCTTCTATTGGGGATGATTTTGAGGAGTTCGATATCAAAGAGGAGAGTTTTATCGATCAATCCTTGGTTCCTCAGCACAAAATCCAGCGCCCTTTGACCCTTCGATCAGGAGTAGTAAAATTAAAGCATTCAACAAGAGATGCAATGAAGCAACTGTATGTTACGAATAAAGAGTAGTACCGAGAATGTCGTTGGCCTCGGACCTTTCTTGTTGAAGTCATTCTCAGGGTATCCTAGTTCAGGGGGGACAACGATCCTGTAACAATTTTCCAAATACTGTGAGATACAAGAGCAGAAAACTCAGCTTAACCGCATCTTGTGCTGCTATTGATACCGACTACTGTTACTACGATATTGGAAGGCAGCGGATTGGAGAGAGGTTCATCACCTTCGTATGCCCCCTAGAGCCATGCCTGATACAGCTTCCTCAAACGCCGGGATGACCTGAAGATATATATTCACAGACCGGCATAAGCATGGGGGAGGCACACCCACTTCTTTACATAGTGAATGATACACCAAAAGGCAATAAACGGGGAAAATGACAACCTTGTACTTGTAAAATAGCTACACCAACTAAAGTTGGCGTTTGATAACTATGCTATAGCAAGTTAATAACTCTTACTTGGTCTTAACCATGCATTTGGCGAACATGTTAGACTTAGTGAACGATATGTGTTATTTCTGGGGAAGCATGCGATGAAACCTATGCTTCAGCCTAAAAAATTAACTTACCAGTTTGGTGGGTTGCACTAACAGCTTCCGAAGTTGGACATGAAAACACTAAGCTGCCCTCCTATCTTTCTCACTCTCAATTTGCGTAGACATATTGTTGTGGGTATTCTAGTCCACACAATTTAACTTGGTATTCTTTCTTATTTGCAACAAACATGAGTTAAAGGTAAAGTGTTATTTTAACTAAGCTACTAAATACATCAACTAGATACATAACTAGCACAAACCATGACACATATCATGGTCATTATTCTATGTAGCTGATATAAATAGTCTACTAATCGAGCTCTAAGAGTATGGTTAGCTAGTTTTCGTTTCCGCTCTCAGATTGATGCATTAAATCATACATGAGGCTCTAAGAGTATGGTAAGCTAGTTTTCGTTTTTGCTTTCAGATTGATGCATTAAATCACATATGAGCTTCACTAATCAAGGATATGGGATTGTAGAAGATGTCCCATTAGTCAGCAAGACCGGATATTATACTCTCACTTCATTGGCAGCTCTATAACTTTTTACATGAGACAAATATGTCTCGGTAACTTTTTAGCTTGGAGTATAAATGTAAATATCAACCTGTGGATATGATTTTTAATAATGCAGGACAACACTTAGAAGAGATATATCCTACCTCTTGTGATCCTAATCAGAACTTGTAGAACTCTTTGTCATCGCCCTGCATGAGAAAAAAAGAATAAAGCACAAGAAGAAAAGAAGGGCAAAGAATCCAACAAGCAATAATATAAGGTAGCATGAGGGAAATACAACGAACGAGCCACCCTTTGTCTTGTTGCGAGCTTCAAATATCCGGCCATAGTAGCCAATGGTGAAACCATCCCAATCAACCTACATGCATTAACTGTGAGCTTCATTTCATTTTTTTTTGTTCTGTTATGTAGGTGAATTGAAATACAGAGATCTTATAACAAGTTAATTTTTTTGAAGTAAAAAACATTTACAGGGTTGAGTATATACTTCTACATATCAAACATTTTTCATGATAGTTCCTTGAAATAGTTACTGAGAAAAACAGACAGAAAATGATGGGCTTACCACGACGATTTCTCCTATCTTTGGATTGGGCCCAGTACCTTTTCTCAAGTCCTGCAAAATTATGCATGTTTGGAGTAAAAATTAGGAAATGTAACAAATGAATATAAACAAACTCTAAACAGTTGCACGATTCCAGAAAAGTGACCTTATACTGGAGACCCGAGTTTGTTTCTTCGTAGTCAGGATACCTCATCTTTGTCTTGCCATAATCCTTTCCACGCAACGCTGGCACTGTATGCTCAAACAGTGAGCCTACAATTAGTCTTCAAAGCTACTAGGCTGCAAATAATAATAAGATAATTATTCAAAGAACTGAAAAACTCATGCGCTACCCATTTTAGCACTTGAGATATGGTGATTCACTAGCTAAAGCCATCTTACCATCTACATTAATTTTCATCAAGTCTAAAGCTATAAAAGCTCTACTCCAATGTCCTCATGCTGTCATGCATATACATTCTGAAAAGAGGGTAGGAGTACTAAATTTTTCCAAAACTCCAATAGAAATCATCAAATAAAGCTACAGTCATTGTACACTATGATCGATGAATAAGGTATGCAACAGAGACAATTAGTCTGTTTCTTCTTAGATCTCTACACATTGAATTTATATTTGCAAATGATCATATTTATTTCACTTGACAATAGACATTATTCCCTCTGATTAATAACATTCCACCTCTTTATATAGAAATATAGCTCATCCAACTAATCTAATGTGTATTGGTTTCTCGAAATTTCATCGCATAAGTTACTTCCTCATTGAACTTCATTAAAAAAACCACTACGAAAATACATAAATAAATAAATAAATAAATAAATAAATAAAACAGATGACTGGTATTGGGGGGAAATTAGGGCAAAAAGTAGAACATAGTGAATTCTAAACGGAGATGAAGCAACGAATTTTACTGTCAGCGAATTCAGATGCGATGGAAGCTTCATCACTGTGAGAACCGAAAGCCGACGCAGCCAATAATCCAATCGAAGACATCATAAGCTGCCTCCGATCAATCAGATCCGAGCTTCCACTCTCGTCTTTAAGGATTTGCACACAAAACAAAGGACAAATTGTCACAAATTGGAATAAAATATATGAGGATAAACTGATGCTCATATTAGAAGAAAAAATGAATGGTGCTTGGACTAACCGAAAGAGCATGAGGAGTCGAAGAGACTCCGACAAATAATGCACAGGGTCGAGAGTGGCTGTGGCCGCGGAGTTGCGGCGGAATATTTAGCCGGAAAAAGCCGAGGGAGAGCTCCGACGGCTGAAATCGAGGTCACCATTTTCAGAGAGAAGTTTCTAGTGGAGTTGGCAATGCTTCGCGGGATGATAACGGCCTCATATTTTCTATTGACCGATTAATTACTCAAATGCCTATTTTACCCTTTCTTTTGAAATAGTTGGCTCATGCTCACCTATTATTTATTATGTCTCCAATCATGTCTTATTTTGTCATTTTGTTCGTTTGAACATTTTTATTTTACTAATCCGATATCTAATTGAGTCATTTCAGTATAAAAAATTATACTCTGTACAAAGAAGCAGAATCCTCGTTGGACCAACTTTTCCAAATCATGTTTCTTTACAATTCATAAATAACATAATCCGAAACCATATGTTTCATGGTATGTTTTTATTGAGTAGGACCAATTCGAAAATCAAAAAATTTTAAAACATAAGCCAATTCATAACAAATTTTAAATTTTCAAATTGAATATTCGAATAGGGTATTTTTATTACCTTAGAGCAAGTTTAATTTGAAAGATTATAGTATTTCATAATTAAATAGCATATACTTATGTTGGTTTCATGAGATTAAATCTCACAACTTAATCACAATTATGATAATAAGTCATAATCAACCACCTTCAACTAAAATAATCTCACAACTTAATTCAAAACCTATGTCTACAATTCTATATACTACTAGGAAATATGAATGCTAATTTTATTTGTTTGGAAATTCTTTAGCGATATTTGTTTGGAAATTCTTTAACTTTTGTTAAATTATGATATTGTTTATAAGCTTTAAAACTTACTCCTTCCGTCCTTCTGCAGTAGAGGCATTTCATTTTGAGCACTCGTTTTAAAAAAATTATAATAAATAGTTAAAGTGAAGAGAAAGTAAAGTAAAAAAGAGAATAATATAGTTAAGAGTCTTCACTATATTATTCTTTCTCTTATTCTACATTTTCTCTATTTTAATTATTTATTATCGTTTTTTCAAAACGAGTGTTGAAAATAAAACGCCTGGGGCGAAGGGAGTACATAATAGTAGTATAAATTATTGAACTACTACTACTTACTAAGTTAATCAGATTTTGCAACCAATCAAGATTTCAGAATTAACATAGCTTGTCTGCTTTATGACACAATACTCTGCTTTATGACACAATACACCAAAATATGCTTATTGTCTTTACATATACTCTCACCCAATGGCTCTCTTTATTCAAGCAATCAAACGAGCTTACATGTTGACTAGCTTCATCGAATTTGCCTTCTCTTGCATGCTGTCGAGCAAGCTATTGAAGCTCTTCTTGAACGAGTCGACTCCTTCCAGCTCCAGTTGTGACCCGACATAACCCCAGTCTATTCCCAGCTTCTCAAGAGCGTTGTAAATGCCTTCCGCTTCAGACACATTTGCGTCTATAGTCCTTGCAACAGTCCCATGATCGATGAATGCTAGGAGCGCTTGATCAGGCATGGTCGAAACCTAGAGATACAAAGGGAAAAAGTCAAGGTCAAGAAGAAGATAAAGCAATTGCCCGGGACCACTAAATAGAGGATAAGATGGCTTACTGTATCGGGTCCGACAAGAGGAGCCACATATAGAGTGTCTGGATAAGCTGGATTCTTCACGCTCGTTGAGGCCCATAGAAGTCTTTGCTTCTTGGCTCCTTTCTTCACCAGCGCCTCCCATCTAGGCCCTGAGAATTTCTTCTGGTACAGCTGGAAAGCCAGAGCTGCCTGAGCATTTGCAGCCTGTTGAGGAAAATAAGATTACGATCAAGACTAATTCTAGCCTGAATTTCTCGTCTATATATCTGAACTACCTTCCCCCGGAGATCAAGTGCTTCCGGTGTCCCAATCTTCTCAAGCAACTTGTCAACAAGGGAGTCCACTCGACTAACAAAGAAAGAAGCGACACTTGTGACTCGAGAGAGGTCGTTGAGCCCACTCGCTTCAAGGCCATCGAGGTAAGCATCAATAACTGCTTCATATCTAGCAAGAGAGAAAATAAGCTGCACATATCCAAAAGATCATTATCAGTATCGACAGTTCAAATATGAAATTGGAAGTTTACTTTGAAAAGATTCCTGAAATATCTTGCTAGACATGGCAAGATATTGAGTTGATCACATATTACTAGCAAAATACATGTCATTGTTAATAAGGTGTATTACGTAATTAAGTGAAATCGAATACATGACTGCACAATTACGCCCAAAATATTACCAATTCAGTATCATTAGTCCCTTGAAAGTGTGTAATAATAATTAACTCACCGTAACATTAACGCTTATTCCATTTGCAATAACTTCCTTAATTGAAGGAATGCATGGAGCTGTAGCAGGAATCTTTATGTAGACATTCCGACGGTTAACCTTCTTATGAAGCAGTTTTGCAGCCTGTATTGTAGTTTCAGTATCATCGGCAAGTAGGGGTGAAACTTCAACAGAGACATATCCATCTCCACCATCTGAATCATCATAGATCGACTCAAAAAGCTTGCATGCATCTTGGATATCTTTTACGACAAGCTCCCAGTAAGACATTTTAATGTCTACTCCAGATTGTACTAGTTGCCTGTAGTTATAATGGAATATTAACTAAAATTGCCAGGGAATCAAGATGAAAACTTTAAAGGGCCAAACAACAAAGAACGAATAATTTTTTGAATTAAAATAAAAATTACAGGATTAGGTGAAGGGGCAGAGCATAACAAGGATACACCATAACCAACTGTCACAGGTAATGTCACTACCTAAATAATCATTTAATTCAGATACTCCCTTCAGCAACCTAAAATAGAATCTGATCTTAAACTTGATCATATAAAACTCAGATAAACTCAATTTCCTCAATTCGTATCTTGGCCATTAATATCAAGTAGAGAAGAAATAAGATTATTCGAGGATCAGCTACAACAATAGAATCAAGACATTCGAAGAAACTCTAGAACATTCACAAGATCAATATTTGTTATGCACTTGATCAATATTCAATATTCACAAGATCAATATTTGTTATGCACTTGATCAATATTCAATATTCACAAGATCAATATTTGTAACCAAATCCAATAATATCTTACTTGAACTGATCATTGTATGCACTTGATGTCGAAATTGCTTTCTGAAATATCTGCAATTAGCCGCACTAGATGATTAATAGAAGACAAAAGGAAAAAGGGATTGTTTGTAATAGTAACATAACATAGTATACACATATGTATAGATCATATCATAAGAGAATTTAACAAATTCATATCCCTTACCGCTGGATTGCTGGTTACACCTCAAACTCCACTCTCGATCAACGGGATAAGATCAGTAACCGGACGGCATAGATTATCGTACCACGGGCTCTGCCCTTCCTTCTCGTAAAGATCGTGGAGCGTGGTTCTCTTCACACTACTCCCATTTCCATCAACTTTAGAGCATCTCACACTGCCCAATTAAAAAAATCAACCAAAGTCATAAATTATAGATCAATCGAGTCGTAGCTTCGAGTCCCATCATCCCTAAATTTCTAAAAACGAATTAAAGAGCTATAAACGAATTAATCCCTCCAAGGCATCATGTTAGATAAATTTACCGAAATATCACTTATATAATACGAAATCCACAAAATCAACAACGGGAATCAGCTCAGTTCTTTCATCTCATCGAAACAAATATCAAAAAAAGGCAGATCATTACGAAGACAAAACAAAAAAAAAGAAAAATTCCCACTCAACGCCAACACGAGAGGGGGAGGGGAAAATCTGAAGATGAATAGAATGCTAACATCAATGAACCGGCGATTCTTTGGCCAGCACGAACACTGAGCTTGGATGATGAAATGGATTTCTCGAAAATGGCGATCCTTTTACGAGGATAAGCAAAGCACATAGGCTGATTCTGCTGCTGCTGCTGCTGCGATGATCTGGTGAAGCTAGTTGCAGAACTGGCAAAAGCTGAGGCGGAGAGCTTGGATATGGAAGCCATGGCAGATTGGAAATGAAGGTGGAAGAGAAGAGTTAATTTTGGGGATTAGGGCTTAAATTAATTAAAAGGGATCAATTTTGTGCTAGTGATGCTAAATGGCCATAATGTGGCCGGCCATAAAAAGTTATTTTAGTCCATTTACATGTATAAAAAAATTAGAATTACCGATATAAATTTATATGTGTGTGAATGGACTTGTGAGTTGATACTTATCTTTGAATTCCATTACGTAAAACACATTAATATCACGAATTACTGTATACGTTGAGCAACAATCAAGAAATGACAGTAGTAATAAGTTGAGCAAAAACTACGAAAGAACAACACTAACATGTTGAGCACCATATAATGAAGATAATATAAAAGTAAAATCAAATAGTATTAAACCAAAAATTTGAAAAAAATCAATTTTTTTTTGTTATTTACTTAATTTATGGCTGGTCATAATTTGGCCGTATAACTTTATTCATTTTGTGCTGACCTGTCTTTACAAGCTATGTAAAAGCCAGTAAGTGAAGGGCAAATTTGGTAGGTCACCATGATTGTTTGGTGAGAGTGGTGGTAGGTCGTTTATAGGACTTTGCTATCTAATTCAATTGTTAAATTCAGTCTTTGGAGCAAACGTCGACCTTACGTGGCATCGACTCTATCTTAGTTATTTAGGGGTCGGCTTTACTTTTGTTTTTCGTCCGTTTTTTAATTACAGCAAGCAATAGTCGTTGCATCATATCTGCCTTTCAATATTATCGACCATAATTGCCCCATCTTGGATTGATTAGAATTTTTAAAAATACTAAAGGAATGTGAGTGGAATAATTAATAAAATGTTTATATATTGATTTTATAATAAAATTTGAATAAAACATGTTAGGGGATGCGAGTACACTATAAGGATGAAATGAGACATATAATGACATATGTCTCGAATAATTGAAGTAGCTAAATATAATTCAAGACAATGTTTATTAGTAGTATTAGATTTTTTGTGTCGTCACATATGCGTGTTAAAGACATGTCGAGTATGAATTAGAAAATAAGATAAAGATGAGATGATGTTGTAAAAATACTAGTCGTTATTGGTGTGTAGGGATTGAGATTGACTTCGAAGATTTTAGCAGAGCATGTGTTAGAATTTCAGGAATATTGATGAGATCACGTCGCTATCCAATATTGGCGGCTGTAGTGTAAATTCAGCAAAGAGCTACTCCCTCCGTCCCGCACTACTCGCACGTTTTATTTTCGGCACGTAGATTAAGGAATGAGTGTATAGCAAAGCCAAATATTACGGCTGTAGATGAAAATTTTTACTAAAAATGGAAATAGTGCAAATAACTTGTGACGCCCAGAAAGGAAATAAGTGCAAGTAGTCCGGGACGGATAGAGTATTTTTTAATGCAGGTTATATAAAAAATTGAATAGATGTGATCATGTGACATGGTGTTTGAATTAAATGTTTTAGATATGAAGATTGACCAGGACAATCTATCCCATGCCTAAATATACTTGAGTGACTCATGAAGGAAACTTTATTGCGTGAATCATGTTTGTACACACACTGCAATATAAATTTTCCAGATCATATGACATTAGTAAACTTATTGATAATCTATAATATAATCAGATTGGAAACTGGATGTATAAATCTAGCCTCAATAATTATTATGTCTAGTAGTAGTATATACTTGTCTAGGGCAAAATATAGTAAACAAAGTACCGTTTTCTTTTCAATTAAAAAAATTGAGTTTACTTTTGAAATAATATAAAGAAATATTCTCTTCATCCAAAAATAATTCTTATTTGTTGACGACAAGGATTTTAATTTAATGCGGAATCGATAAAGTATGAGAGAAAAAGTGAACAAATAGGTTAGAGAAAGAATAAACTATAGAAATGAGACTAATTCATTATGATAGACAGCCCAAAATGAAAAATGTGAATATTTTTGTGGACGGGAGATATTTATTTTTACCGTAATCTTGAAACACGGCTTCATGCAAAGATAGTGCATGAAAAGTGGAAAGGCGGGCTTCATTCAAGAATCTTACCATATTCTCTAAAGTGGCAATATTAGCATCGAATCACTACCATCATCCTCTTCAAGCTTTTCATACCTCAACTCATACACAAAAATTAGCAATTTCTACAGCAATCTTGCACCAGAAACAAAAAATAGGAACTTGACAGCTTCTACAATATTCAAGTTTCACCATTACTTTCTGGGCGAGCAAGAAACTATAGTCGATCGCATCTTCACCAAGGCTTGAGGTCGCCAACAGCTCCTGCAGTCCAGTTCAAAACCTTCTCCCCGGGTTTCAAGTATATTCTCTTGTCATGAGGCAGTTTACGAGCCAGCCCGTTAAAAATTTGATGGAAAGCATCTCCTGATTGTGCTGGCTGGGGGAACAACATCGCCCGCTTCATAGAAGGATTGGTGAGTAGCCTCTGCTTCCTTAGAATCACATCAGCCGGGATGGATGTGAGGATTGTGTCTAAGTAGGGAACGTCCTACTCTGCCACGAATACACCTATTTCCTCCCATGGAATAGCATCTGCAAACGGCAGCACAATGTTGTCTGCTATGATCACCGGAATGCAACCAAAGATCACAGCTTCCACAAGTCTGGGGCTCCAGCCCAACCCAGAGGGCATAAACAGAATATGCCACACTGCATGTCTTCATAGTATGTGGTTGGGTGATCCGTGGAGATGTCGAACAGTGGGTTGTTCTTGAAGTTCTCCCATATGGAGGCCCGGGCACCTCTGTTCGTAGATCAAGAACATATGACATCAGCTTTTAATGTGTTACAATGAATGCCATTGCAGATCCTGAAACAGTGCGTTGAAGATACTCAAACACTATGTTGAAGCATACCTCGCGTAGTAACCACCTTCAGGGTCGTTATCTACATCATAGAACAGACCACGGAAGTAGACGAAGATGGATCTTGGTGTGTCTGGGGGAATCAAGTGGGACATAATTTTCTCTGGAGGCGCATATGGAGGTATTGTTATTGAACCATCATTTAAGCAGACATGGTTTCTCTGTCCAAAAGTTTGAACCAAGGTAGAACGTTGAAACAACGGAAGGATCCCTCTTTTTATAGACCTCTCTTCCTACAATTAGACAAACCATTGGAATATCATCATGTAGTGCCTTCAGTAAGCAAGGATCTATCGAAGATTCAAAATTGTAATGTTGTAAAGACTGCACATGTACTGTCTACTTTTATGTGCTCACTCACTAAATAGCCTTTCCGAAAAAATGTAAAATATTTATTGGATATAATCAACTAATGCAAAATGAAATTTTTAGCTGGTTCTCAGTCAAGAGTCCAATACTAGAAATGAAGAGCTTACTTGATAATGAAAGCAGGCGCCAAAATCATGGGGAACGAGAAAGAAATGGTCAGCTCCTTCCGTTCTATTCCAGTAAGGCCATCTAGCGGAGATGTACTGTATCGCGCTCCTCATCATTCTTGGAGCTTTGCAAGGCAGAGGCAATCCATTAGGCGCGAGGTCACAAGTCGCGTAAACAGGCGTGTACCAATCTGCTTCATCGGGATTCAGAGTTCGAATAGCACTGGTTAAAAGAAACTGGTGCATATATATCTCAGCAGCAAACATGTGTGCAAGACAACGCGGATCTTTCTGCAGGATCTTCTTGTTGTATTTGCTTGGAAGCTTGTATACATAAACTTTCAATTTTCCCACAGGATTATCATCAAGAACATCACCAGCACTTCCTACATATATACACACACATAATGACAAGATCACCAAACATGAATTATAAGTTTAAAGATAATTTCCTTTGATATTTTCCAAAACTTAATTTTCCCCCCCGAATTACCTGATTGTATAGAGAAGTTACATTTTTTGGATCAACTCACAACACAATCTCACAACAAACAGTAACATTTCATCCACATTGTAAAAGTAATTTTATGGATTGGGGGAGTGAACACTTGATTATATCAATTGAATAATACTAGAAAATGAATTAAAATGATAAAATAGCATACATAGTTTTTAAAGCCTTTGATATTTCCCGAAACCCTAAATCCCCCCCCCCAAATTACTGATTGTATAGAGAATTACATATATTTCCTTACGCAGCAAACAGTAGCATTTTGTGATATTACCCAAAACCCTAATTTTCCCCCAAATTACCTCATTGTATATAGAAACAATACATTTCTTCCGATTAACTCACAACACAATCACACAACAAACATTAGCATTTGGCTTTGAAAATGATCGCGCATCACCAAACTTATACAAGCTCAGCATTACCTGAAATTCTCTCCGTACGAGTTCCGCGGCGGTCAATCCCCTCGACGCCGGCAGTGGCCGTGAACAGGGCGAGAAGCAGCAAACCCCACGTGGAAAAATCCATATCTGGATCAGCTCACATCTTCAGGTGAAAAAGAGATTAATATAGTGTTATCAAGGGAGCAGGCATTTATGCAGTTGAGAAGTGCTAGAATGTAAGTGAAGAATTACCTTCTTCGGTATCTTTGCTTTTCTTGCCATTTAAGACAGCACCAAGGAGGAAAAAAATACTCCGAGTTTTTAATGCAAATACTGTCCATTTTTGTAATCTGATTCGGATTGTTGCTTGCTGTGCTTCAATGGCGATTGATAGCTGCATTTGCTAGTTAAGAGAGAGAGAGAGAGAGAGAGAGTGTGTGTGTGTGTGTGTGTGTGTGTTAACTAACTTTATAATTTCACTTTACATCTCAAGCCGGGCCGGGCCGATCTGTGGAGAAAAATATTGGGTTACTAAAAATCATAGCCCAATCCAATTCCAAAATAGGATACCGTATTTTTTTGGATAAATATTTGATTTTATTTTATTTTTTATACCAAACTTCCTTGTATATTTGCTCTTAAATAATGGCACAAAATTGAATATCGACTCTTTAACTTTTGGTTGGGATGAGCTCAACCACTTTCGAATTATCTTTTTATAATTTTAATTTTCATGAACTTTTATTCTACTCCATAGCTTTCTACCATAGATCTAATTCCACCACAAAAACTAAATTCTCTTCGTTATTTTATAGTAAATTTTTTTATTGTTAAGTAATTATAATAGACTACATAATTATGTCTACTAAAGTTTTATCTTCTTAATTTTATAGTTGATGTTAAACAATATAATCACATTTTAATTGCATGAAATAAGATTGTAATCCTTAATTTGAATACCGTAATAAATAGTACTAGTAGTATTTTATTTTCTTAAAATTCATATTGAATTTTAGTACTAAATATTTTGTCTATTGTATAAAATCCATCATATCATCTTATATTATTAGCAATCTTAATTAATATTTTAACATAACACATTATCATTATATATATAGCTATCTTAATTAATATTTTAACATAACACATTATCATTATTTAAAATAGTAAATCTACTGTGTGCAATGCTTACAAATTTTAAATTATGCATACATCAAATAAAAAAATTGAATTTATGTATGTATATCAGTATAAAAGAAAAGCAGTCTAAACTAATAAATTGTTTGTGCAATACGATACGATAATATCATTCATTTTTTTAGTATACACATAAAAAGAAAATGTATATCATTAGGGATAGTTTCCTTAATAAATGAAAATGCATTTTTTTTTCCAAATTATTTATGCTTCTAGCTGGAAGTAGATGCCTTGTGTATTTCCATTTGGCAATATAATATGGTGGGGAGTGCCACGTCATATTACCATGTGGTATACCTAGACTAGGAAATTTCTTCTCCGGTTGATCATTTCAGACACTGCACTTCCAACTTCATTGATTACACATTAAAATTTATGTCATCTATAGTGAAACTAATATTTGCATAATTTTATTTCTACAATCAAGGATAGAGTTATACCAAATCGAATTTATGGAAGCAATGATCAAATAATATAATACCAAAAAAACAAAATATGATCTTCTAATATCCTAACTCAAAGCAATTAATAAAAGTTGGAAATCAGCATAATAAAAACTCCCAATATCAAAATGTTTACTCGAAACAAATATGCATCTCAATACAAAATCTTTTCAAGGGGAATAGAAAGATAAGTAGGCAGCATTATTCAAAACAGCAGTGCACTTTCAAGACTGCAGAGGCCTATCAAAATCAAGTCAAATGAATATTTAAACAATCCCCGAAATACCAAAACTAGTACAAATCAGTATAAAATTATTCGTCACCATAATGGATTTACCATATCAAGCTCAAGAGCAACTTCTCTCTCACCCAACCATCAACTTGTTCTCATCTAAAAAGGTGTAAGTGGGAACCTCGAGGTTGAACGGCGCAGGCCCTTTGCGAATCCGACCAGAGATGTCGTAATGGGATCCGTGGCACGGGCAAAACCAACCCCCGTAATCACCAGCATTCGGCAAGGGGATGCACCCCAGATGGGTGCAAACCCCAATAACCACGAGCCATTCGGGATTCTTGACCCTCACAGCATCCTCCTGTGGGTCACGGAGGGAGGCAACGTCGACACTGTTTGCCAGCTTGATGTCTTCTTCAGTTCGGCGCCTGATGAAGACGGGCTTCCCGCGCCACTTCACTGTGACGGTTGTCCCAGGTTCGATGCTAGACAGATCCACCTCGAGGGAAGCGAGAGCAAGGACATCTTTACTGGCAGACATGCTCAGAACGAATTTGAGCACAAGGAGACGGGCTAGTGATGCGTATACAAACCTGCCTCCAGTCAAAACAAAGTATGCGAACGCACGTTTGCTAGGATCACCTGGCGGGTATCGCTCGTGGTTGTGCTCATCGTAGACAATCTTTGAGCTGGGATTCTTGATGGCCGCCACGGTAGCAGGGACTTCAGGAACCAGGCCCGAGTCTTGCCCTGCTGCAAGGGCACCAGAAGAGAACCCTACGAGACGCACAGAGGTTAGGAAACATTATTTCAATTTCCGTGGCTATCTAATTTATACATGTGGCACAGCTGAAAGCAACTGTCACAGGAACAAGAGTGGGGGGCTGGCAGCAGCGTATCTCTTGGAAATTTTGCAAGATTAATGATGTATAAATATATTACAGATTTGGAAATTTTGAGAGGTTTGATCTCAGAAAATAGTATAACCACTAAGTGTAGATTATAGATAAACACCTAAGGTCCTAAACCAAAGCATGGAATGTTAAATGGTTTACGATAAGGGGATGAAGAAAATGAGATAGCAAGATAAACCAACTGCAATGCAAGATTTAATAATAGATAGAGAGAGAAAGGTAGAGTCCAGAGGAAACAACAGAAAACATTTCGCTTAAAAAAAATCCAAGTGTGCAAAGAGCAATTCTACTAAGAAGCAAATGCGATGATAAAAGTTTCAGCATACCGTGAGATCATTAATAAACAACAGGCAATAACACAGCTGTATACATATAATCACAAGGAATCTGGTTGGTTAGAGCTTTTACAACATACCTAGTGTTCTAATAAAAAACACTGACATGTGGAAACAACCCAACTATTAAACACCTGAACACATATGATCACAAAGAATCTATTTGGTAAGTTGCCCCCTCAGAAAACCTTTACGACACACCTAGTGTTTTGATAAAACAACCACCAAAGTCAGTTCACCGACTAAGAGCAACAGAGCATTATTACACATGATACTCAGAATAAACTGAATTAAAAAAACGCTACTTTAGGTCAAAGAAGAGCACATATATCCTGAACCAAAACAACACTATCATAATTATTAGTTGAAGAATCTCAATACTGCATAACTAATCACGGTTGGTAGGTTTCTCTACATAAGGTATACAAACGAAGCAAAAAAACCATAGCTAAAGTATGTTTATACTAGAATCAAGACAAGCAAGCTGTTAGTTTGCATGTTGGATAACATTTCAAAGCATCAAAAACATTGGTCTGTGAGCAAAAAAACTTGTACAGGCAAATGCAGGCATTAAATAAGCTACTTATGAGCATTATGATCAGAAATGTATTGATTGGGTCTAATTATCTATCATCAGTAATGAACGCACCTTAATTCCATAACCAATTTATATGCTAAGCTAACAAAATGATAGAATACAGCGCCAAATAAACCATTAATCTACAAAACATCAGGGGATACTAATCCAACAGCTCCATGAAGCGCTCCTTTCGAACTTATCATCTCAATGGAAACAAAATACACTATTTTTTGGATGAACGGTTCAATCACAAAACAATCCATAACAAACAGGAATCAATTAAGTCAATAGCGACAACTCACGCACAAACTCGCAAATATCATACTCCACATTTTCTTAACCGACCGGATCTTCGCAGCAATAACACTAATAAATAAAATAATCGACTCAAAAAAAAGCAAGGAACCTCTGATCTGATCGAACACAGAAATTGATCGAACGGGTGAAGAAGTGCGTTCATCAGACGATGAATCGCCGCCGACGAACGGGTTTCTGGAGGTAAATGCGGCGGAAGGAGCCTGAGCCGACCGCCATGAGAGAGAAGAAAGCCTCCGCCCCGCTACCCTCAGCATCTTCGATAAATGGAGAATTTTCACCTATCGATTGGATTGTCACGACTTATTCTCGAGCCCTAGCGCAGGATCTATCTCTCTCTCTCTCTCTCTCTCTCTCTGAAGAAAGGAAAATGGAAAAGGCAAATTGAAAGGGAAAATTACAGATTTGATTTGGCGAACGGAACGACACCGTTCCGCAAGCTTTGACTATTTCACGGCCTACGATGTCCGGTCCACATAGTCATGGGCTCGGCCCAGCAATAGCGGGCTTTGAAATTTCCCCTTTTTGAAACTGAGGATTTAATGGGCTTTGAATTTCACTATATTTGAATTTTATTAGAACTAGTAAAGACTAAATATGACGACTTCTCAAAGGAAAGTAAAGACTACAACATTAGTGAAAATATGAAATTAAAAATATAATTTAATTAAGCCTTATTTTATAATTAATATCGTACATCTTACCCGTTCAGTTATATAACATAAACTTCAATTCCATTTAATCATGGTACACTACATATTAGAGAGTCAAGGACACTACATATTCCTTAATGAGTATTACGCAGTATTATAATTTCACTCCATCCATGTATATATTATTCATTATTTATAATCATTAAAAATGGAGATATTACAACCATTAGTAAAATACGTTTATTTAGTGTTTTGTTATCTATATTTCTATACAATGTGAGTTTTGAAAAAATTTAAAATAATGTCATTTTGATAAAAAGTTTATCTACCAATTAAAATTATATTTATCATTTAAAATGTCAAATAATTATAACTCATTTACACAAACGTTTAAACTAAAATACTCCATCAAACTGCTTTTCATCAAATAAAAAAGGAATCCCAAATTGAAAATTTGAAATATAATGTGTGAGTAATGGAATGTGATCATTCGAGCTTTTGGCTTTTCACTTCTTACACCTATGCTATGCACGGACCAAGATATTTTTAAAAGATGAATCATCCATAATGAGCTATAAATATAATAGGGAAAATATTGTGCTTACACATAAATATAATATACTCCATATATTAAATTTTAAAATAATACGATTGCAGCTAATTTCGCATACATATGCACTGGCAATCCTTACAAATATTACACATGCCGAGGCCTAGAATCTTAATACTAATACATATACATGTAACGATATACATATACAAATACAAACCCTACGTCACCTCCTCTTCCTACATATTATTTCTACATCATATTACTCTCACCTTGTTTCCAAGGGCTCTCTCCACCATCAACCAGTCCATCCGTCGGCGGCGGCTCTCCCTCATCTCACTTTCTTCGCAGGCATGGCCACACCCCGAACACATCTCACGGATCCCAATAATGTACTGCCACTGTTTTCTTCAAAAAAGAATAGCTTGTTAGAAGAAACACTATCCGAAAATAATGGGGGATAAAATACCTCTAAAATAAATAGATATAGGTGAAAAGACTGATGAATGCATGAGCGAAACATTGGTCTTTGTTGGTTTTAAATACTGTGATACAAAGATACACTAACCGGACGTAATACAACCCAATGAAGAATGGAGAAATTAAACAGAAGTAAACTTAATTGAAAATACAATTATCAAAAACTATAAACCGTAGATGTAATTTGTAAGCCGAGTCGAGGAGTCCTCTTTCCGCAAGATGAGATACGCCCCGGTAGTGCTCTCGGATTGGCGTGTCGTCCCCAAAGATAAAACGGCTTCGTCTTGTTCGTTGCAGCACCGCAAACAGAACAAGCTTGGACGAACTGGATGATCCCGAGGGTAGAGCTTCGAAGGAAGACTATGCAGAGAGAGGGAGAGAGCTTGCAATGCTATGCTTGGTGTAGAGTGGTATGCAATGCATGGAGTGATTGTCTATTTATAGGCCAAGTCCACTCATTGGGCATTGATGGAGTCAACAGCCATTATGTGTGCCATGATGGCTTGACTGTAACCGCCGGGGGTTACAAGCCGTTACGGGAGCTGGAGATACATGATGCATCTGGACACGCTACCCGACGGGATTCATCATGGACCTTTTGGCACATGATGTGTTGGGGTCCATCGAGGACCTTTTATCACCCGCTATACGCCGGGGTCCATCGTGGACCGTTTGGGACCCGCTATATGTCGGGGTCCGTCGTGGACCTTTTGGCACCCGCTATGCGTCGGGTCCATCGTGGACCTTTTGACACATGGCACCCGGCAGACGGGGCACGGGTCACGGGACATGGTGCACTGAGCACAGGTCACAAGACATGGTACACGGAGCGTGACTCACGGCTCACGACTCATCTTAGTCCACAATAATTATTACAAGTAATAATTCATCTTATTAAATACATGTTTAATAAGGTTCTCTCCACCAATGTGGGATAATTAACACTTTTAATTAATCCATTCGTTTTATCTCATTGCTCCTTTATAGCTCACAACTGTGACAAATTTTAATTCATAATTTCTTACTCATCGGGAATCGGTTTAGAGAAAATGAATATACTCCAAAAGTAGATCGTCGCTATTGCATTTAATTTTACAAAATTAAATATCTCGTCACATTTATTATTGGTCAAAGTCCATTGACCAAAGACGATTCCAACAATTCCCCACATGAGTGAAAATTATCAAATGCATATGTATGCAGACACAAGCTCAACCCTCAAGAGGTATATAAGCATAAGGATAGGTAGTTGTTGGCTTTGAACCATCCATAGTCAACACAATCGGATACACAGGGAGCCTAGTAGCGCGGTGCTTTGAACTATTCCTCCACGGCGTGCACCGAGACAATGATGTCAACACTTAAACACCTCAACCTCATCCGTTCTCACATTTTGTGTCCATTACGGCCTTGAACACCACTTTGGATTCATAAGTGTGTTATATGAAGCGACCACACTTCACACTTATATAGGTGATTTCTCGTCGAGCATCTTGCCATACTCGGTCTCATTTGAGAACTCAATCTCCTCGAGATCCTTTAGGAATCATTAAAAGTCATTTGATGCGAATCCACAAGTCTCGCATCGTTTGATCAACCCCACTAAGGACATTCATCGACCAATGACAAGGGCAATGACAAAGAAGATGCAAGAAGCTTTAAGCACATTCATCCGTGGAATAAGCTCATCCGAAGAGAGAGCTCGAGTAGGGGACGACCGGAAGCTGAAAATGGTGCTCAAGGCCTCGTGGGAGGACGGAACGGAAGCGACGCTCGTCAAGACATGTCTTTTGGAGTCATCACCGCTTCAATGCGCGACGTTCGTATAATGGCCATAACTCTCTCATCCGGACTCCGATTGGGGCGTACAAGATACTCACGTGAAGCCCTTTCGAAGACGAAGATAGTGCTTTTGGAGGATTCCAGAGAAATCGCCCGACCGGGCGATTTTCAAGGGGAAAACGCCCGACCGGGCGTTCTGTCAGTTTTTGGTCGCGAATTCCAGAAAGTTCGCTCGACCGGGCGTTTTGCATGAGCCAAAACGCCCGACCGGGCGTGTTGCGCGACTTGCGTTTTTGGACTCTTTTTGTCTCTTTTATTTAGCACTTTTAGTCCCTTGTATAAATACCAATGTCTGGGAGACTTTTGAACATTATTGAAGAACAAAGACTCCATTGGAGCACCCATCTTCATCATTGAAGATTTATCCAAAATCCCTTGTGGTTGCATTTAATCTATTGCCGGGCTTAGATTATTTGTTAAGGCATGCTTGCTAGTTCTTGTGTTGCTAGTTGGTGGAGCCATTAGGTTTTTGTTTGTGAAAGTAGCTATTGGGTTTTTATTTCTTGAGCTTGAATCTAAATCATAACATTTATCATCTTCTTCTTCTTTTCCATCTTTTTATTGTCATATTTCTTGTTTGGGTTATTGGATATTATTGCAAGAACAAATCCGGGCAACATATGTTTATTGAATCCTTAAGATTCACATTATCATTGACTTAACCTCACCACTAGACAAGTTTTTCAACACTCTATTGCTCTTTAGGGAATAAATGTGGATGAGTGTTTCACACGAACTCTCATAGCTTAGTTTTCCCATTGAACCAAATTCTTGGGATCTCCAGTCATCGTGGTTGGGTTGCCACTATGACAGTTCTTTAGTTTGTGGATTTTAAACTCATTCCCTCTAGCAATTTATGTTAGAAAATAATGGGATAAAATTCCCAAGCAGTGTACAGGCGGTACTCTAATTATTATAATCGAAGGAAAATAACAAGTGGAATGGAAATTACAACGGAAATAAAATAAAACAAACCAACAATAAGTCAAGTCGAGGGTTACAACACTCAATGCTTTCTAAAGAATAGGTGAAGATTAAAAATCTTCCGAGTGTTACAACTAGAATCATATAGCTTTGTTTTCCCATTGAACCAAGCCCATGGGATCTCCAATCGTATGGTTGGGTTACCACTACAATGATCTTTTAAGATGTGGTTTTCAGTCTCATTCCTTTTAGCAATTTATGCATTTGGTCACGGTTTAAACTTGTCGTTAACGGATCCGCTAAGTTATCCAATGACCTTACGTAGTCAACTGCGATAACACCACTTGTGATCATTTGTCTTATGGTATTATGTCGTCGACGAATGTGTCGAGACTTACCATTGTACAAGCCACTATGTGCTCTCCCTATAGTTGCTTGGCTATCACAGTGTATCACTACTGTCGGCACTGGCTTCTTCCAATATGAAATATCTTCTAGAAAGTTTCTAAGCCATTCGGCTTCTTCCCCTGCTTTGTCTAAAGCGATAAACTCAAATTCCATGGTGGATCGAGCTATACGCGTTTGTTTTGTTGATTTCCATGAAAAAGCTCCACCCCCACAGTGAACACATACTCACTCGTTGAAAACGAGTCTTTTGAATCAGAGATCCAATTTGCATCACAGTACCCTTCAAGTACTTAGGGATAGTTCGTGTACTGCAGCTCAAAGTTAAGAGTATACTCCAAGTATCTCAAAACCCTAAGCAGAGCTTTCCAATGTTCCTTGCTTGGGTTGCTCATAAATCGGCTCAGCTTATTCACCGTACACGCAAGATCTGGTCGGGTGCAGTTTGTGATAAACATCAAACTCCCTATGATCCTTGCATATTCTTCTTGAGCTATAGGCTCACCTGTGTGCTTACTCAAATGCACGTTGGGATCCAATACAGTCTTAGCAGGCTCACAATCAAACGAGTGAAACTTCTTAAGCACTTTCTCATTGTAATGAGATTGTGTCAAAATAATTCCCTCATGATTCCTTTTAATCTTGATTCCGAGAATCACATCAGCTAAACCCATATCTTTCATGTCAAAATTTTTCTTCAACATATTTTTGGTCTCGTTGATAATGTTGGCTATTGCTACCCATAATCAACATTTCATCTACATAAATTCTATCTTCATTTATATCTCGTGTTTGTCGTTGCTACTTGATTATTGAATGAAGAAACTATTGTTTTGGGTGCATAAATTAAGATGGATATTGGTGGTAACAAATTATCAATTGAAACTGGTTAGAAGACAAATTTAATATTGGATGTTCATCTTAATTGCAATAATTCTTTGATTTTTTAGGATTATCTAAAATGGTTTAAAGAATAAGAGTTTATCTATTCTTTGCCTAGTTATTGTTTAGCATGTTTAGTGCTTGAACCTTGAATAATTTTAATTTGCCCCAATTGTACTTACTACTACTAATATGGAGTACGGAGTACTATTTATGAACATTTATTCATAATTTACACATGCAAAAAGAATATACTACTCCCTCCGTCCCGTGCTACTCGCACGTTTGCTTTTCGGCACGGAGATTAAGGAATGAGTGTATAGCAAAGTCAACAATTGCGGCTGTAGGTGATAATTTTTACTAAAAATGGAAAGAGTGCAAATAACTTGGGACACCCAGAAAGAAAATAAGTGCAAGTAACAGGAGACGGAGGGAGTACTACAGAAGGACAAATAGAGTACATCCTCGGAATCCTCTGTGCTCAGTTTAGGAGATGTATATGTATATGTTCTTAATCATCCATCACTCGCATTTGTCATAAACTAAAATGAAAACATCTGTCAGCATCGCAGATCATAAAAACGCATAACAAATGCTTTGAGATCGATTGGTGACCTCAAATCTGCCAAATCGGAAAGATTTAGCAAAATGCTGAAATTAAAAGAAAAAGTAAACAAGGCTTTTCAGTGCTCTCATTATGAGATGCATGGTCATGCTAGATTTAAGTATAATTGCCAGTATATCATGCTTTTTCTATGCAACACTGACAAATAGAACTGAGGCACAATTTTCTAGTTACGATAGAAAATTCAGGCTGATGAATTCCAAGTGTAAGATAAATCTTGGCTTGGATTGCTTTTATAGGAAAAATCAGCAAGAGATTACTAACCTTTCTTCCAGCATTCTTTCTTAGCCTTCTGTCCAGCGGATACAACAATCTCCAAAGACACCAGTATTCATGACACATGCATGTTTTGGATGAAAGAATGAAAATGCAACCACTTTATTTAAAAAAAAGATACATAATTATTTTTTTTAAAATACATAGTTAAAAAAAACCTCAAGTTTCGACAAATGCGGCCCCCGTCTCATTCCTCGTCGTCCCTGTCACCAGTCATGTCGTCCCTGTCGCCACTCCCGGGCAGGGGTGTCATCCCCAAATCGCGCCTCATAGTGTCGATGGCATCCTTCAACATCATCTTGTATAAGGGATCAGTCGCTGCATGCCACTTGTCCATGGTGTCGAGCATGCTCTGCGTTAGCTGCATGCGAGCAAGAGGGTTGAGCTCGGGAGTGACCAGGAAAGGAGCTTCCGATTGGACCTCGTGGGACCCGCTGGCGCTTCCCCTAGCCGTCCGCATCGCAGTCTTTTGCCCAACCGGGCGACGGCGGCGGGACGACGATTGAGGGGTCGGGAACTCTGCCTCGGCGTCGGGGAGTTCGTGGGAACCGGCACTGCTGCTGTACTCGCCGGAGGCGTTGATTTTCGTCTGCTTCGGCCAGCCCGCTTCAACACCCTCACTAAACTTGGCAGAAGTCTGCACCACATGATAGACCTCCCAATATTTAAATTCCCCAAAACCCAATTCACCGTCGGGGAACTGCTGGTAAGACAGAAGCTTCATATCATCGGCGAACATGCCGTTGGTTGCAGTGCGGAGGTTGTTTTGGTAGATGCTGGCATATCGGCTGAGCTGCCTCCTCAGCCGCTCCCACTGTTTCCGGCATTGTTCTCCATCGTGAAGCTTCCCACCTAGCGGTTTGAATTCGATGTAGCTTTGGCTAATGCGCCACCACATTCTGTCGATATGCTGGTTAGCCCTGACGTAGGGGTTCTCGACTACACTGATCCAGGCCTTCGCCAGCGCGACGCACTCCCCTATGCTCCAGATGGTCCTCTTTCTCCCGCCGACTTCCTCCCCCCCTCGTTCCCCGCACGCGAGGACGAGGTAGTGCCCTTGCCCTTCCCTCTCCCTTGCTTCCTCGTCATCCCTGCCACCGGTGGCATCTCAATGGGAGACTCCCTGACCGGAGATAGTCTCAACTCCTCAAAAGAGAAAGTCTCTATGCAGGTGAACTGAGTCTCCAGAAGAGTACTCTGGGGGAAATCACTAGACACTAAATCCATGTAGGGGCGATAGACATTGTCCCCAGGTGATTAGGAGACCCCTGCCTGCTCCGCCCCCCGGCAGCGGCAGGCATGCCTTGCATCATCCCACTCATCCCTGCACACCAAGGGGGTACATATTGTAGTACCCAAGCATCATCCCCGCCATTTGGGGTTGGGGCATCATCGGTGCCATTCTGAGCATCATCCCGGACATAGGTGCACTTTCGCCGGCCTTTCCCCCAACTCTAACAGGAAAAGTCGGCGTTTGTGACTCGCTCGTGGCGGGGGAATCACTGTCGTGGTGCTCCATTTATTTTCAAAAGAAATGAAAGCAGAGATAGAGAAACTCGTTAAAACAAGTAGTGCGAATGAAATGAAGTTCAACGAGCCGTATATATAGAGTTTTTAAAAAAAAAAACAAAAAAAAAAATAAAATCAGGACGTCCGTCATGGCACCGCAATGGCGGACGTCGTCAGAAAGCCGCAGAACTCTGGTGTCCGCAATCGACGTCCGCCGGGACGCCCGCCGCTGCGAATGCTCTAAGCATAAAACCTTAGAAAAGAGTTGAAAACATATATCTCAATTACCAAATTGAGAATGCTAGCTAAACCTTTTAAGAACAACTTCTTCCTGCAAATGTAAAATTTAGAAAAGATCTGCAGTTCTCATAGCCACCAACCATTTCATGTTGGATCAGAACCATTCGCCAAGAGCTTTAACTTCAGACTCATAGTGTATTATAAGTAGTTAGAAATTAGTAAAAAATATCAATTGATCACATCATATATTATATATAACTCGATCTCTAAAAATTTATCACTTATTTTCATTTCCGTTTGTCCTTAAAAATTTATCACCTAATACTATTTTTTACAGTGAAACTCATATTCCATTAACTTATTCTCACTCATATTTTATTATAAAATTATACTCCATAAAAATAAGATTCATATGTCACTAATTTTTTCAACCTAATTTCTACTACATTTTTTAAAATTCGTGTCATTTTTTAAAACCCGTATCGGACCAAGTAGTGACAAATTATAAGGCCATCCGCAATGGCGCCTAGCGCACCGCCTAGCCGAGCGCCGGCGCTAGGCGGTCCATTGCAACCGCCCAGCGGATTTCGGAATTAAAAACCGCCGAGCGCTCGGCGGTTTCGCGGCGCTAGGGGGTGCGCTGGACGATCCGCTCGGCGCTATTGCAGCGCCCGGATCGCCTAGCGCACCGCCGAGCAGATTTTTTTATTTTTATTTTTATTTATCGAAACACTATATATACGCGGTTTGCACGTCATTTTCATTCGCACAACTTGTTTTAACGAGTACTCTCTCTATCTTAATTTCTGTACAAGATCAACACCGAGAAATGGAGAACACCAACGAATGTACTCCAGTGACGAGCGGGTCTCAAACTCCCCCGGTACCTGTGGGAGGTGGATGGGGTCCGATGCCAGGGTACTACAACATGTACCCGTGGGCCGTGGCAGGGGATGATGCTCGGGATGGCAGCCGGGGGGAATATGCTCGGGATGGCAGCTGGGGGGAGTATGCCGGCGTGGCAGGGGGTACCGGGGATGCAACCCGGTATGCAGATGATGCCGGGGTGGGCGCCCGGGATACAGATGATAACGCGGGGGTGCCCAGGATGCAGATGATGCCGCGGGGGTGGGACGGCGATGCAGCCCCCGACATGGGGGTACCGGCGACGCAGGGGACGCTGGGGGAGGGGGACGTCTATCGCCCCAGTTTTGATTTTTTGACTGCTTCTTCGCACACATCGACCCCAACGGATGCGCAGTTCACGCAATTTGATGTTTTTTCTTAGAGGAGTTGGGGTTTGATATTCTCGGAGTTTTGGATACTCCCGTTCAAACGGGGGGAGCAGTGCAGGGTCGTGGCGCCCCAAAGAAGAAGGGTAAAGGGAAGAAGGCCGGGGAGTCATCGCAGCCGGGTGAGGACGACGGCTCGGTACGGAGAAGGTGGACGGATGCGGAGAACGTCGCGCTGTCCAAGGCGTGGGTGAGTGTTTGCAACGATTCTCTCGTTTCTAACAACCAGAGGATCGTCAACTTGTGGGGCAAGATAGCAGTAGTCTACCAGAGATTTTGCCCGGAGGGGAGGCGACACAACTGGGAGGATTGTCGGAAGGGGTGGGACCGAATCACGGTTGTCGTCTCCCGATTTTCTGGTTTGTAGGCCAACGCCCTCCGCATGCAGAGCAGTGCCCAAACGAAGGAAGACTGCAGGAGGATAGCGGAGAAAGCCTTCCCCTAGCCCGGGTTGTATAAGGACTTCACCTACTGGAACTGCTATCTTGTGCTGAACTACTCCGAGAAGTTCCGAGTAGGTGTCGACGCAGGCTGACCGAAGAAGCAACGACTGAACTATACCGGTGATTTCAGCGGCAGCAACGATGGTTCCCACGACCTCCCCCGAGACGGCCCAGGAGGTCCCGACCCCTCGTTCGTTCGCTTGCCGAACTCGCCCGGTTGGGCACAAGCGGGCTCAAGGGAGGTGAGGGGGGTAGCCGGGGGTTCACAGGAGGTCCAGTCGGCATCCTCCCTTGACCAATCCACAGCGGATCTCAAATTCTTCGCGCGTCAACAAACGCGCAATCAGATGGTCAAGACGATGGCCGAATGGCGGGCGGCGGTGGACCCCGTGGAGAAGAGTTTACTTCAAACATTGCTCCCGAGCATGCAGGAGGATTTGGAGGCGGCACGGAGGGAGACCGACGGGTGTAGAGGCGGTGGCGACGGTGGCGACGGAGGCAGAGGCGATGGTGGCGTCGGAGGCGGAGGCGATGGTGGCGACAGCGACGGAAGAGACGACGACAGAGACGAGGAGTGAATTATTGTACTTTTTTTTAATTATTGTAGTTTTTTCAAATTATTGTACTTTTTAAAAATTATCGTACTTATTAAAATTTTAATAGTATTATTAATGTTTCCCGTATATGTCTCGTAAATTAAATTTCGTATATTGTGTGATTGTTAATTATTTCATTTTTATATAATTGTTATTAGTGATGTGGCTAGTGATGTGGCTAGGCTATGTCTGGGCTATTTGCTTGTTTTGATGATGTGACAGGTGGATTTTTAGTGTTGATGATGTGGCAGGAGGAGTTTGTGGCTAGGCTACGACTGGGCTATTGCTGAGCTATTCCTATTGTGGATGGCCTAGGGGACAAAGGGAGAGAGTATATATTATATATACTAGTTAGGGATGTCAACCGGGTCGGCCCAGCGGGTTAATCGAGTGCGAACTAATTGAGTTGTATTTTTCGGGATATAAAAGTTCAACCCTAACCTTAAAAGTTCGGGTTTCGGGCTAGCCTAACGGGTTATCGAGTTGCTACAGATAAAATTAACTTGCGATCAATCTAATATATAATGATAAAAAATAGTTATATTTATAAAATATAAAACATTTAATTATGATAAATTTGATATATTTGCTTAAACTCATGATCAAATACTAATATTTGAGATTTGTGCAAAAATATAAACATATTTTGAGAAATTTTAAAGCATATTTGAGAAATTTTTTTTAGTGATTTGAAGTTTCTAATCTATTTATTTATTATTATATTAATAAAATTTTAATATATAATTTTTATATTTAATATAAAATTGAAAGATAATTTTTAGTTATCTACATTATAAAAATATTCAATGAAATGTCGTATTAGGAGTCAAACAAATAAAACAATGTAGTAATTTTATTGGATTTTCGGGCCAGCCTTATATGGCGGGCTACTTGGATCAGCCTACATGTTATTGGCTGTATTGACATCTGTGGGATGTATGACACTTATATCATATAAGAAACAGCAATTAATGAAATTTTCCATCGACACTAATGAGAACATGTATTATGAGTTAGTAGTATTTTTTATTAATTACAAAAAATTATTGAATCGCCATTACTACATACCATTATATATTGATTCAAACTTCCTCTTCAGTTTATATATCCTACACCTACATGACATTTTGTGAATTTTGCTGTATCGAAAATAATCATACCGAATTTTGCGGTATACCGCAATGAGGTATACCGAAAAATTCGGTAAGGTATAGGTATGATATTTTCTCATACCGCAATTTGCGGTACGGTATGCGGTGTGACATTTTGAGTGTGGTATACCGTACCGTGCCACCCCTAGGAAGAATGACAGCGACACTTGACTAGACGACCCATATATATCAACATGTCTATTAAAGAGTGGATAAACATATACTTCAATATGCGCACTAACTAATGGACAAACGACAACCAAATGCAATACAAACGAGAATATATCAACCACAAGTGGTGTGACAATCGAGATCTCACGATATGGCGATGACACTTGACTAGATGCCTCACGTAAAAATTGTTTAACAGTTATTGATTGTGAAATTAAGCGCCATAAAGAGCATTGTCTTGACATAGACATGATCTCAGAACGTCATACATTTTACTTGATCATATGACGCGTGTAACAATATTTTTTAAGAGCTATTGATTGCGAAATAGAGCGCCATAAATAACGTCGGTCTCGACGTAAATATGGTATCATATTGTCTTGAGTTATAATCTATCAAATAATTCAACACGTGTATCATTATATCAACACATCTATTAAATAATGGATAATCATACACGTGTATTAACTAATGAATAAAAGCTGGTTAATCGCAAGACGAATGAGAATATGCCAACCCTAAGCAAAGTGTAATACATGGGATCTCAGGGGAATAACACCGACCTTCAACTAGATGACACATACATCAACACCTCTATTAAATAACAAATAATCATAGTGTAATTCAACACATATAATAATTAACGAATAAAAGACAACTGCACAGAGATAAAAGGGAATACGTCAACCTCAAGCAACACGACAAAATGGGATCTCATGACAACGATATTTGACTAGACAACACGTAAAACCCGATATCAAAATATCATAAGTCATACTCGATCACGACGCGTGTCTAGTATCATAACAGAATCGATCAAAACAAATCATGAACTAACAAGAGTAAATGCCACTCGCATATTAATTGCGAATCCGAGCTCCGTACAGAGCATTTGTCATGTTAACGCAAAACACTATACTTGCATAACTCTCACAAGTTTTACTCGATCACACAACTTGTGTACATGACTAATGGGAACTAACAACTATAAATGCCACTCCAATAGAAGATAGAAATAATTAGGTCAAAATTAAATTTTAATTTCGTACAAAGATTTATAAAAATCTTAGTCATTTTTGCTTTTTTAGGGTAGAATTCACTATTCAATGGATGTAGATGTAGTTGAAGCAAAGAGGGAAACTGACAGAAATCGAAAAAATTCAAAAACTTTCCTTAAAAATTAATCCCGATTTCAAGTCCGCGCCAAACCCCGAAATTCCTCTTCTATATTTGAGGCAAAGCGCAGAATCCAAAAATCAAACCCACTCTCTCTCTCTCTCTCTCTCTCTCTCTCTCTCTCTCTCTCTCTCTCTCTCTCTACTTTGCTTTTCTCATTCACATCTGTATTCATTAATCAATCGTCATCACCAACAGCAACCCTCAAACCAAATGGCGCAAGTTAGCGAGCTCCCCTGCGACGGCGAGGGCGTGTGCATGGTCTGCAAGCAGAAGCCGGCGGAGGCGGAGGTCCTCGCGTGCAAGACGTGCGTCACGCCGTGGCACGTCGCGTGCCTCACCTCCGCGCGGCCGCAAACCCTAGCGGACACGGCGCACTGGGAGTGCCCCGACTGCTCCGATCTCTCCTGCGCCGCGCCGGCCGTCTCCGGGGGCGGGCTGGTGGAGAAGATCCGCGCGATCGAGGCCGATGCGTCGCTCACGGACCTGGAGAAGGCGAGGAGGCGGCAGGAGCTGCTCGGGGGGGCGAAGGAGGGCGAGGAGGCGGAGGGGAAGGGGAAGGAGACGGACGGGGACGGCGCTGGCAGTGTTTTGGGGATTTTGGGGGACCAGTTCAACTGCTCCATTTGCATGCAGCTTCTAGATCGACCTGTTTCGGTACGGTTGTGCTCATTTCTTCGTCTCTTCAGTTTATGCGTTTTTGGAATTTTGGTTTATGTGGCCGATTTTTGTAGGGATTTGACTTTTTTGATGGCTGAAAATGATTAATAATTTGAATGGGGTCTGTTTTTGGTAGTTTAACTGGACCGGCTACGTTTTTGCTTGTGTGTGAATTGGTGTTTTGTTTTTTCTCTTTCTTTTTCTGTGTGCTTATGCTTATTCAAATGAGTTTTTTGTTGCTAGCTGTGTTGAATTTTCGTTGTAGGTTTTGATCTATTGTTTTGCGTGGACTGTTCTTAAGATTTCCGAGTTTTATTTGAATCGGAGGCAAAATCTTACAAACTATACTTAGTATAGATTGGTTTCTGGAATTTTGATTTATGTGGCTGATTTTGGGTTTTGTTGAGGGATTTGAGTTTTTCGATGGCTGAAAATGATTAATAATTGAATGGGGTCCGTTTTTGATAGTTTCAATTGGACTGCTTTGTTTTTGCTTGTATGTGGATTGGTGTGTTGGTTTTTCTCTCTTTTTTTTTTATGCTTATGCTTATTCAAATGGTTTTTTTTTGTTGCTAGCTGTGGTGAAAATTCGCTGTTGTTTTTTATTTATTGTTTTGCATGGACTGTTCTTAAGATTTCTGATTTTTGATGAAGCATGTATTGCTTTTGATCTGCTTGAATATATTGAATGTGTGAAAATTCTCGTTTTGGGTGATATTTGAAGAAAGGTTCACTGAATGAGAACCTTTTTTGTATTGTACGAAAGGGTAACACGCCAATGCTAACAACATGTTAAACACGCCAATCCTATTGCTGTGTGTTTAGAGAGACGGTGAAGGCTTACACGTTGTTAGAATTGGCTTGTTCAACTTTTAAATGAAGCACTGGTGTGTTTCCCTTTCATAGGATACAACAAAAGGTTCCATTTAGAGGACATTTAATCACCCGAATTTTGCTGATGAATGTGTGACTTTGTGTGTATGTTTTTGTTGCATATTCAATGCGGTTGGTGTGCTGTAAATGGCTTCGTTTGTGTTCATATGGATTAGAAGAACATTTAGGGATTGGATACAAATGCTCTTTGATGAATTCCTATGTTTCAATTCAACTTATGTACTTGGGCCTGTGGAATTGGAGTCTTCAATTCCAATTCCAATGTTTGGTATCACAAAATATTTGGATTTGGATTTGAAGTACAATTTCAATTACTCCCAATTTCACAATTTAAATTCCATATTAAAAGTAGATAATTGGAATTCCAAATAATCATAAAATTGGACAAATTCACACACTTCACACAGAAATACAAACACACTGCACACACACTGCAAGCACTATATATCAATTACTTACATCAGTTTTACCCAACAAAAGGATTTGGAATTGAATCCTTGAAATTCGATCTGTAGAATTCTAATTCCAGTTCCGTGTACTGAACGGACCCTTTAGTTATAAAACAAAGCTTCTAAACTCATCCTTGTTCTCTTGATTCTGTTTTCAGACACCATGCGGTCACAACTTCTGCTTGAAATGCTTTCAAAAATGGACTGGGCAACAACGCATGAAGACTTGTGCTATTTGTCGGAAGATGATTCCTGTCAAGATGGCAAAGGAGCCTCGAATCAACTCTGCCATTGTTATGGCAATCAGAATGGCTAAAGCTTCCCAGTCTAACATCTCTGTAGGCCCTGCAAAGATATCCCATTTTATCCACAACCAGGATCGCCCCGACAAAGCATTTACCACAGAGCGAGCGAAAAAAACCGGAAAGGCTAATGCATGCAGTGGGAAGATTTTTGTCACAATCCCTTCAGATTTTCTTGGTCCAATTACACCAGAGTATGACCCGACAAGGGGCTTAGGTGTTATGGTTGGAGAAACATGGGAAGATAGGATGGAATGCAGGCAGTGGGGCGCTCACTTCCCCCATGTTGCAGGTATTGGGGGCCAGTCTAATCATGGGGCCCAGTCGGTTGCACTCTCGGGTGGCTATGAAGATGATGAGGATCATGGAGAATGGTTTCTCTACACGGGGAGGTATTAAATGCTGCCTCTGTTTGGCTCTATTACTTAAGATTAAGATGATATTATTCTCTTGCCTTTCTTGTTAGCAATGAAATCTGTCTGAAATTATTGTGAAACTGGGTGTACGTAGTCTGCCAATTCTTAATTACTTTATAAGGGTCTATTAATAACTTTCCTTGTGAAAGTGCCCATTAATTCTCTATTTTATTGCTGGGTACAGTGGTGGACGTGATCTTACTGGGAATAAACGGACGAATAAGAAGCAGTCGTTTGACCAGAGCTTTAAAAGCTCCAACGAAGCTTTAAGAGTCAGTTGCCGTGAGGGCTATCCCGTACGAGTTGTGAGGTAAGCTAAAATTTCTCATGTAATGCTTAAGTTCGTTGTTAGTATTATTTGTAACCCTGTGCAAAATAGTTCAATCTCTTTTGTTGTGCATTCTTTGTGCTGTTTATTACTTGAATTAGATGACAGTACTATACTTCATTTTATTCTTTTGGCTTCTAATACATCTTGCTCTTATTTTGTTGCAGGTCCCATAAAGAAAAGCGGTCTTCTTATGCACCAGAGGGGGGTGTACGCTATGATGGGGTTTACAGGATTGAGAAGTGCTGGCGCAAGGCTGGCCAACAAGTAAAAATTTGTCAAATAAAGACATTCACCTGTGATTTTTATTTATATCCTCTTATGACATTCTTTTTGAATTATTACAGGGATTTGTGGTCTGCCGATATCTGTTTGTTCGTTGTGATAATGATCCAGCACCGTGGACCATGTGAGTTATCGTATATTTGCCTTGTGTGCCCATTCTACTATCTGTATTTTGTGATGTACTCTTAAACTCTCTATATACTTTTGGCTGTAGTGACACCCACGGAGATCGTCCAAGACCCTTACCTTCAATTCCTGAGTTGAAGCAAGCTAAGGATATTACTGAAAGGAAAAAGAGTCCTGCCTGGGATTTTGATGTAAGCAACTTAGACTGACTAGGTCATTTCATTAATCTTGTGTTTTATTGGTGATTGTTTCTCGAGGTTTGCATGGGTCTAGGACTTTACGTCTAACATTCTTAGGATAAAATTACCTAGAGACTCATCCGTCTAAAATTTTCTGAAATAGGAGCAAAAGGGTGTCTGGACTTGGACAAGACCTCAACCGCCCAGTCAAAAAACACTTGTTGACGGTGATAAAGTAAAGATCACCAAGAGAAAAAACCGAAGTGGGACTGGGTCTGTTAAGGAAAAGCTTTTGAAAGGTAATTTTCCCTTTCCTATTCAAACACTGCTGTGATTATTTGTCTTTTCTGAAAATTGTGGACATTCTTATAAAGCATCATTTTTTGTTTCAATTCTTGATTTGTTTTGTATTTTAATGCTTTTGATTGCTTGTTTGACCTTGACATGGTTAATGTAATGCAGAATTTAGTTGCCTCATCTGTCGGAAAGTGATGGTTCAGCCACTCACCACTCCCTGTGCTCATAACTTCTGTAAGGTGTGCTTAGAGGGTGCCTTTGCTGGCCAATCTCACGTCAAAGAGAGAAAAAATGGAGGGAGGACACTTCGTGCACAAAAAAATGTCATGAAATGCCCATCTTGCCCACAAGATATTTCCGAGTTCCTCCAAAATCCTCAGGTACATGCATTATACTCCCTCCGTCCCGCACTATTTGCACTTATTTCCTTGTTAGGCGTCCCAAGTTACTTGCACTCTTTCCATTTTTAGTAAAAAATTTCACCTATAGCCGTCATTTTTGACTTTCCTATACACTCATTCCTTAATCTCCGAGCCGAAAAGGAAATGAGCGAGTAGCCCGGGACGGAGGGAGTATTTGTTATATTTCTGTTTGGATTTTCATCTGGCCGAATATAGCTCGCGAGGCTTATTCTTGGATGCTAGATGTAACATAAAATGGTTGTGCTAATGATTCAGCTTGACTATTATTATGTGCACAGGTCAACAGGGAGTTGATGAACGTTGTTGAAACGCTACAGAACCAGTTGGAGGAGGAGAACTCGAAGGCTAAGGAGACCGAGGATGCCCAAAGCTTGAGTTCAAGTGAGAATGCTGATGGAGAGGGCTCGGAAGTGGAAATGCGAGAAGATGCTGACAGCATCGATGAAGATGCTATTAGTGTTTCTAAGCGAAGGAAGCTTAGCAATGATGGTGCTGAAGCGGGAGAAGCAGATGGGGCGAAAGATGATGAGGCGGGAAAACCAGGTATGCTTGCTGATGGAGAAGAGAGCACAGAAGTGAATGTGCAAGAAAGTGCAGACAGCATGGACGAAACACCAGACTTTGTTGCTGAAAACAAAGAGAACTGCGATGTGAATGCTGAAAGCATGAAAGGGGACAAGGCTGAGAAGCCTTCAAATGACTCAATAGCTGTTCCTGCTTCTCCGCAAAAGAAACCTGATGCAGGAGTCCCAGAACCCTGTGAGCCAGCAAAGCGTGGGCGTGGTAGGCCTAAGAAAGCCTCCATGCAGAACAATTCCGGAGCGAATTAGTCTAGGAGCAGGCAAGGAGCATAGAGAGGTTTCAGATGATGCTGGTACCTCTGCCGTCTCTTCTCCTTATATTTTGCCATAGGCGCCCCAATGTGGGAAACTCTGGGCCTATTTTTGATATACTATTATTTACTAGAGGTGTGGTATAAACAACATTTTTTGTGATTTCATGGGTAGAGTTTTTCTCTTGGTATAATTTCAAGAGAGGTTTTGTAACTGTGGATGTGATGGTGTTTACCATCTATATTCCATGTTAAGCTTTTAACCCTTTCAAATGTGGAAAGTTTAATGCCTGAGCAGCTAGAAGCGCGCTGTGCTCGTGCTCGTGCTGTGCAAGCGTTGTGTTCTTAGGCCGTGCTTGGTAGTGATGAGGAATACAAAAAGGAATGAAATTGTGTCTGAACATGAATTAGACACAATTTCATTCCTTTTTGTATTCACGGTGGTCACTGTGTCACATGAATTAAACAAGAAGTCTAACACGGAGCAAATTAAAACTGTGTCACACTTCACGGTGGTCACTTGTCACCAATATACATTATCAGTTACGACTTTAAATTTTAGTTTTAATTGCATCAAAACGCAACATTGTTACTTACACATGCAGAATCGGTGAAAGTATTTTGTTTGTTAAATTTATCAACTATTTAGAAATTTATTGGTTAGAGAAGAAAAATCCAAACTAAAGGGACACATCGATGAGATAAAATTGGAATGATAAAAATTTCAACATATTAAGAAAGATTTATTGAAACATATCCATCTTAAGCCTTTAGCGTTTACCATCTCTAATCCATCTTAAGCCTTCACCCTTTTTAAATTAATTGAAACTAATCATGTACTTATCTAAAATTCTTATTGATCAGTTCTTTTTGAGGCTTTGCTTGTGTAAAGTTTTGTGTATGCACTGCCACGAACGTTGTGCGTGTGCGCTGTGCTTGTCTGTGCATGTGTTGTGCTCGTTTGTGTGCGCGCTATGCTTGTGCTCGTTTGTGCACGTGCTGTGCTCGTTTGTGTAGGCGTTGTGCTTGTCTGTGCGTGTGCTGTGCTTTATAGAGGAAAATGGTGCAAAAGCCCTAAGTTTTGAGTTCTTGTAAAATTAAACTAACTACTACTACTTCAAGTTTTTATTCCCAACTATAAATGTGATGAAAAAACATAAATTTGTACTCCATCCATCCTTAATGACATGAGTTTTAATGTTCAATTGGTAAAGAGAGTGTGAGGGAAAAAATAGTTGAAGTAGTATTAGTGGATTCAGGGTTCACATTATTAATGGTGTGTGATTGGTTAAAAACTTTCTATACTTAAACTTGGTCTAATTTTGGGGGCGACCAAAAATGGTAAAACTAATTTTTTTTACGTCAGAGGGAGAATTATGTAGCTAATTTCCAATAAAATTAAAATTTGCACAAACTGGATCCAAGTGGCATGTCGAATGGTCTTAAATGATGTCATTTTGATGTTAAGATGACATGTCAAAATATCTAATAGACACCAAAACGACATTGTACATCATAACATATCTAAAATATTCAAATTAAATATAAAAAATACACTGATTTAATCATTAAAACAACATCATTAATGTGTTCGCTTGCTAATTTAACACTAATTTTAAGTCATCCAAATCATTTAAATTACACATCACATATGATTTAGTTTTGGCTAGAATATTTGAATCGTGAAAAATTTGCTACACAATAGTAAAAGTTCATATATTCGAATCAACACGCACTTTGCATTTTCCGGCTTATATCAATAAAATAAAATAAAATAAAATAAAATAAAATAAAATAAAATTGGGAGTTAGTTATATTCCCGCCATTAATGATTTCCCATGTATAAATATCATCACCTCGCACTCGTCTCTAAGCTCACACATCTCACTTTACCAGAAATCAAATTTCAGTTCATTCCTATCAACACCAGAACTCACTCCCCAAATCAATCTCTCTCAATTCAATCCGATCAGAAATGGAAGCAACAATCAGTCAGAGAAGGCTGACAAGAAGCCCCAATCAAGATCCATCTCTTCCCCCAAAATCAATCACCAATCTGTTCGACGCCCCCAATTTACCCCCTCAAAACCCTAACCACGGAGCAGGAATTCAATTCCCATACCGGTCGCCGCGTTTTATCTTCTCGAAGGAGCTGACATGGACGGATTTCGGGGTAAATCGGGTGCTCATCACCGGAAGGGGCAGACAGAGGCTGATGGGGTCGTTGACGCCAGGAGAGCAGCGCAGGGTGGAAACGGATTATCTCAGGGTTATGGCGACGGTGGATGCAGATCAAGGTGATGACGCTGAGTATGAATTGCGATTGAAGAGGTACAACTCCGGTCATATGTTTCTCCGGAACCAATGGCGAAATCTGGTGGACAGAAACGGATTGATCCCAGGGGATTCAGTGATGGGATACGGCTACCGCAACGACAATGGTCAGTTTCGTTTGGTTATCCAGGTTGTCAGACGGAATTAAATCTTCATTTTCTCTGTAATTATTCATTACTTTGCCATTAATCAGAACTTTCTTTGGATCAATCTTCTTTTCCCTCGCCATTTTGAATGTTAATTTCACAAGAATTTTAATTTACTGGAATAGATTTTGGGTTCTATTTTTGATAATTTTTTAGTAACAGATTTATTCTGCCATCTTCGTACTTTATATTTTTTATAATTCTTCCCTTTTCTTGATTAATTGTGTTTTCCCCGATTTTTTAATATTTTTTTTCACAAGAATTTGGAATATTAATGAAAAAATATTTGATAGTAGTATAAGTTTTGAATGAATTGAAACAGAAATTGGATTTTATACGTATTTTTCTATTTATAAAAAAATTACAGTATGTTTCAAGAATTTTACTTTTGTTTCTCGAGTAATGGATTTATTCTGGCATCTTCACACTTTATATTTTTTATAATTCTTCTTTTTTCTTGATTAATTGCGTTTTCTGAATTTTCTACGGAGTACTAATATTTTTCCACAAGAATTTGGAATACTATTGAAAAAAATATTTGATAGTAGTGTAAGTTTTGATTGGAATAGAAATTGGATTTTTATACAACTTATTCTATTTTATTCAAGAATTTTACTTTTTTTGTTCCTTGAATCATAAATTTGTTTTGGCATCTTCATCATGTTTAATGTTAAAATCTTAGTTGTAGCTAATCTATAGTTTGAATTCACTGAATTATTCCCCTATATATATATATAAATTCCCCTCGCGCTCTTCTCTTCTCTACTCTTCACTCAAATCTCACTTAACCAGAAATTTGATTTCAATTCATTCCTATCAACACCAGAATTCACTCCCCAAATCAATCTCACTTCACTCCGATCAAATTGTAATGCTATCAGATACGCGACTCAATCTTGTTATCACAACGAGATCGATTCCGGAACGAGAAGAACGAATACTTGATATGAAAATGAATAAGCAAAAAAACAATTCTTGGAGAGTCAATGGAAATCTTGTGTTTTATTTGTGTGGAAGATTACAAAACTCTTGGATGAAAAAATTCTCTTTTCATTTTCCACAGCTCGGCTCTATTTAACTAACACTTATCTAACAACTAGTTCAACCTAACGGCTTTCATTTAAAGCTAACTAACTAGTCGCATCCGACGACGTGCATCAGTTAATAACAACTGTCAACTCCGAACTCGTTTAAGTTCGGCCAACACCGAGCACCAACACCGAGCACTGAGCACCGAGCTCAACACCGAACATTGAGCTCGGTTAATCCCTGAGCACGACTACAAACTCGACCAATCACCGAGCATGATTGCAGTTCGTCAGATCACTGAACAGCATATCGGTCCCTAATCGCCGAACAGTATATTGGTAACCGAACTGAACTGATTGTGCAGTTTTGCCCCAATCCTCATAACAAATCTCCACCTTGGGACATAACTGGACAATCCATAGATTTCATCCATCTTCCACAATCACTCCAGCTGAATCAGATTCACCAAATCCATGCAATACTTCAACTTAAGTCCGGGCAACACCTTTGTTAGCATATCAGCTGCATTGTGCTCAGTAGCTACCTTTTCAATCTTCACTGAGCCCATTTCAACTTCATCCCTCACAAAATGAAGCTTAACATCCACATGCTTGCTCCTCTCATGGAATGTCTGATGTTTTGACAAACATATGGCACTATTTGAATCACATAATACAGTCACAGCTCCTTGATCAACTCCAAAATCCGAGCAGATTCCTTTCAGCCACATGCTCTCCTTTACGGCCTCAGCCATGGAAATATATTCTGCCTCAGTTGTTGAGAGTGCCACCACAGATTGCAAACTCGACTTCCAACTTACAGCAGCTCCATACATGCAGAAAACATAGCCGGATTGGGACTTCCTTGTGTCAATGTTAGTAGCAAAATCAGAATCACAATATCCCAATAGAGGCTGTGCATCAAAATTCTTACTTCCATCAAACAGTATGCCATAATCCTGAGTACCATTCAGATACCTTAGTATCCATTTTAAAGCATGCCAATGCTCCATACCTGGATCTGCCATGTATCTGCTCACAACACTTATGGCTTGGCTGATGTCTGGCCTTGTACACACCATGGTGTACATGATGCTTCCCACTATGTTTGCATATGGGATTTTATCCATCTCTCTTCTCTGACTATCATCTTTAGGGCACTGATTTACACTGAGCTTAAACTGCTGGCTCAGGGGCACACTCACTGGTTTGCTTTTATCCATCTGAAATTTCTTGATCACATTCCTGATGTAATCTTTCTGAGTTAGCCATATCCTTTTCTTGTCTCTATCCCTTATGATCTCCATTCCAAGGATCTTCTTTGCATCTCCAAGATCCTTCATATCAAATTCAGATTTCAGATCACCTTTCACTAACTCCACCTCTTCCTTATGCTCTGCAGAGATCAGCATATCATCTACATACAATAGTAGATATGCCACAGCAACTCCACCTCTTCTCTTGATGAAGACACAATGATCATACAAAGACTTCTCAAAACCGATCTTATGCATGAACTCATTGAACCTGAGATACCACTGTCTTGAACTTTGTTTTAGACCATACAAGCTTCTTTTCAGCAAACACACCTTTCCTTCATTTCCTGGTTGGACAAAACCAGGAGGCTGCTCCATGTAAATTTTCTCTTCGAGCTCTCCATGAAGAAAGGCTGTTTTGACATCGAGTTGCTGCAATTCCCAATTTCTCTGAGCAACAATGGCAAGTAGAATCCTGATGGAGCTATGCTTTACCACAGGGGAGAATATTTCATTATAATCTACTCCCTCCTTTTGTGTAAAGCCTTTGGCCACCAACCTGGCTTTAAATCTGATTTGATTGTTGTTGAAGGCCTCAATTTTCTTCTTAAAAATCCATTTACAACCAACTGTTTTCTGATCAGTTGGCCTCAACACCAAAATCCATGTGTGATTTTTGTACAAGCTATCAATCTCCTCCTGCATGGCTAATAGCCACTGATCCTTCTCCGGACTCCTTATTGCTTCCTTGTAATTTGAAGGCTCATGATAGTCCATCTCCTCAGCTATGGCCAGTGCATAGTGCATCATATCAAAATCCTGAAATCTGGAAGGGAGCTTGATCCTTCTTCTGGTTCTGTCTCTTGCAACCAGTCTCTGTGGAGTCTTGATGTTACTTTCATGTTCAGAGGATCCACCAACACTGGTTTCTTGTGAATTTCTCACAGTATCTGGTGGACTTCTTACAGCATCAGATGAGGATTCCCTCTGACCCTCCACCTCAAACTCAACAGTCTGAACTTGCTTCATGAAGAAAGGCATTTCAGATTCCCTGAAAATAACATCCCTACTGATGACAACCTTCTTATTCCCTTCCTCACAGCACCATAATCTGTAACCTTTAACTCCAACCTGATAGCCTATCATCACACATCTGAGAGCCCTTGGTTCCAGCTTTCCTTGTTTGATGTGAGCATATGCTCTACACCCAAATGGTCTTAATTTTGAATAGTCTCCATAAGATCCATACCATCTACTATCCGGAGTCTGATTTTCAATGGCAGCAGAGGGGCATTTGTTGATTAAAACAACAGCTGTGGAGGCTGCTTCTGCCCAAAATGGTTTTGACATTCCAGATGCTATCAACATGCATCTTACCCTTTCAAGAATGGTTCTATTTATTCTCTCGGCGACCCCCATTTTGTTGTGGGTTGTGAGGCACCGTTCTATGCCTTTTAATTCCTTTTCTCTTGCAAAACTCATCAAACTCATGGGACAAAAATTCCAGCCCATTGTCAGTTCTTAGGCATCTCAAAGGCTTCCCCTTTTCTAGCTCAACTGCAGTACACCACTCCTGAAATTTCTTGAAGGTCTCTAACTTTTCTTTCATGATCATTATCCAAACCTTTCTTGAAAAATCATCAACAAATGATAAGAAATACCTGCCTCCTCCAATGCTATTTACTGGTGCAGGGCCCCATATGTCACTGTGAACATATTGGAGAGGTTGTGTTGAGTTATGTTTGCCCACTCCATATGGCAGCTTCTTGTTTTTGCCAAGAATGCATTCTTCACACGATCCAATGGCTCTTTGTATCTCTGAATCAGCCATCTGAATAATGCCTTGCTTTACCAGCTGCATCAGCCCAGTGTCCCCCACATGGCCCAGCCTAGCATGCCAATTGATGGTCTTTTGTGTGTTGTTAGCTGTTCCAGCAACTGCCTCAGCTTTCAGATAATAGAGCACATTGTTTCTGACAGCCTTCATGATCATTTGGCCATCCTTTTTGACAAGCATCTCTCCACCAAAGAGAGTCAATTCGTAGCCATTCTTCTCAAGAAGACCCAAGGATATAAGATTCCTTTTAATGGATGGGATGTATCTCACATCAGTGAGAGTTCTGAAAATTCCATTGTCCATCCTCAAACATATGCTCCCAACACCCCTTACATCACACACATGGTCATCTCCCAGCAACACCGAGCCTTCAGATTCCTTTAAATCTTGGAACCAGTCGAGATTGGAGGACATATGGAAACTGCAGCCTGAGTCCATGATCCATAGCCTTGATAATGGGCTATCCTCCACCACATTGAGAGCTCTTGCCTCTTCAATTTCCTCAGTGATAGCTGCTGTACCATCTCCTTTGTGATTTTCAGATTGCTTTTTCTTCCAAGCAAAACAATTTTGCTTGATGTGTCCTGGTTTCTTACACCAGAAGCAGCTTCTAGATTCCTTTTGATCTCCTTCCTTAGATGATCTTGGCTTCCACTTGTCAGATGGGGGTTTCTTGAATTGAATTGTTTCTTTGAAGTTGCCTTCACATTGAGGCTTTCAGCAGCTTGATCGATTGGCTTGCTGACACATTTCTGCATTGCCTTCAGCTTTAATGCAGAAAATACCTCCTCCAAAGTCACTTTCGAATCCCTTCCAAGAAGTATTGAGTCTTTGAATTGCTCAAAACTCTGAGGCAGAGCATTCAATAACATCAAAGCTTTATCCTCATCTTTCATGGGATCATCCACACCCTCAAGATCATCTATATACTTTCGAAAATCTTCCAGCTGATCCGCCAGATTCTTGGAGTCAGAAAATCTAAAGTTGAACAATCTTTGCTTGAGATGCAACCTATTGGAGATTGACTTCTCCATATATATTTTCTCCAATTTCTCCCACACTTCTGCGGCATCATCCTCTTTCTGAACCTCCCTCAAGACTCTATCGCTGAGGCACAAGACAATCGAGCTATACGCCTTGTATTCCAGTTCTTGACATTTCGCCGCATCCATCCCTTGAATCTCTTTCTTGTCCGTCTTGGATTTCACATAATCCCAGACGCCTTGCTGCATCAGAACAGCTCTCATCTTCAATCTCCACAGGCCGAAATCATTTTCGCCGGTGAATTTCTCAACGTCGAACTTTGCGGTAGACATGTTGAATTCGTCGTCCTTCTTCGATTCCCACAGACGGCGCCAATTTGTAATGCTATCAGATACGCGACTCAATCTTGTTATCACAACGAGATCGATTCCGGAACGAGAAGAACGAATACTTGATATGAAAATGAATAAGCAAAAAAACAATTCTTGGAGAGTCAATGGAAATCTTGTGTTTTATTTGTGTGGAAGATTACAAAACTCTTGGATGAAAAAATTCTCTTTTCTTTTTCCACAGCTCGGCTCTATTTAACTAACACTTATCTAACAACTAGTTCAACCTAAGGGCTTTCATTTAAAGCTAACTAACTAGTCGCATCCGACGACGTGCATCAGTTAATAACAACTGTCAACTCCGAACTCGTTTAAGTTCGGCCAACACCGAGCACCAACACCGAGCACTGAGCACCGAGCTCAACACCGAACATTGAGCTCGGTTAATCCCTGAGCACGACTACAAACTCGACCAATCACCGAGCATGATTGCAGTTCGTCAGATCACTGAACAGCATATCGGTCCCTAATCGCCGAACAGTATATTGGTAACCGAACTGAACTGATTGTGCAGTTTTGCCCCAATCCTCATAACACAAATCAAAACCAGAAATGGAAGCAACAAGAAGCCCCCAATTTCTTCCCCCCCAAATCAATCATCACTCAATTCGACGCCCCCAATTCCCCCCCTCAAAACCCTATCCACCAACTCGGATTCCCAATTCCAGCTCCACCACTGCGACTTCTGTTCTGGAAGAGCCTGACGCGGACGGATGCGACGAACCATCTGTACATCAACGACAGGTTCAGGCCGGGGGCTGATGGCGGGCGCTGACGGCGGCAGAGCGACGCAGAGTGGAGACGGATTTTCTCGAGGTTCCGGCGACGATGGATGAACGGATCGGCGATAACGCCACGTATAAATTGCGACTGAAGAGGACACCACTCCGGGGTGAGATGTTGCTCCAGAGAGAGTGGAAAGATCTGGCGATGAGAAACGGATTGGTCGACGGGGATGGAGTGGCGGGGTACGGCTACCGCAACCACCTTGGTCAGTTTTGTTTGATTTTCAGCGTTGTTAAAGGAGAATGATTCATCTTCTCTGTAATTATTCATTACTTTTGCCAGTAATCAAATCATTCTTTGGATAAATCTTCCTCAATTTGAATGTTAATTCAGCAAGATTTTGGAAATAATTTGGGTTCTATTTTTGATCATTTTTTCGTAGTAGATTTATTCTGCCATCTTCGTATTTTATATTTTTGATAATTCTTCCTTTTCTTGATTAATTGTGTTTTCCGGATTTTTTATTTTTTTTCACAAGAATTTGGAATATTAATGAAAAAATATTTGATCGTAGTATAAGTTTTGAATGAATTGAAACAGAAATTGGATTTTATACGAAATTTTCTATTTTATAAAAAAATTACAGTATGTTTCAAGAATTTTACTATTGTTTCTTGAGTAATGGATTTTGTTAGAAATGATAGAGAAACACAATCGAAGAATGCAGAGCTTGAGACGAAGGGAATTATTATTGCTAACTCAAGAAATCAGAGTATCAAAGATGATTACAATCGCTCAATGATTCTCTAGCTAAGTAGAAGAAAACCGAAAGCAAAAACAAAGCTCAACAACTAACTACTTCCAGCTACAACTAACTAAAGCATTCAATTCGAATACAACGGCTAGTTGAATCGGATGGCTGAGATTCAATCTCAGGTGACGCGCGCAATCTGACGGCTCCTGAAGCTTTGGAGCTGCAAGACTGTTACTTTCTTTTCTTCCTTCATTCTTTCGACTTCTCAGCAATTACACCACAACTACAAATCTCCACCTTGGATACCAAATGCTGAGCCTTCATTCCTTTTTACACATCCCAACCAACTTCATACACAATTCAAACTTCTCCCTCGGTAAAGTTTTTGTGAGCATGTCGGCTGGGTTTTCTAAAGTATCCACTTTGAACACTTTCACCCTCCCTTTCTCTATCTCTTCCCGGATGAAGTGTAAATGCACATCTATGTGCTTGCTCCTCTCATGGAACACATTGTTCTTAGCCAAGCTGATGGCACTTTGATTATCACAACCAATAGACACAGCATGTTGAACAACACCAAAATCTGCAGCTATACCCTTCAACCAAAATGTCTCTTTAACTGCAGCTGTCAAGGCCATATATTCGGCCTCTGTTGTGGATAGAGCAACCACACTTTGCAAGCTCGATTTCCAGCTCACTGCACCTCCATACAATGTGAAAATATAGCCAGATTGAGACTTCCTATTATCAATGTTACCCGCATAGTCACTGTCACAATATCCCACCAAAGCATCCCCCTTCACCTCACCACTTCCCCTGAACAGAATTCCAATGTTTCCAGCTCCATTTAGATATTTCAAAATCCATTTCAGAGCTAGCCAATGCTCCTTACCGTGATCACTCATGTATCTGCTTGTGACACTAATGGCTTGAGCCACATCTGGCCTTGAGCTAATCATGGCATACATTATACTCCCCACAATATTGGCATAGGGAATCTTCTCCATTTCAACTCTTTCCTGCTCATTCTTTGGTTTCTGTTCCACACTTAATCTGATATGCTGGGCCAGAGGGGTTGATGTGTTGAAGTGAAAGTGTAGTGTTTTAGACACGACGACAGATACAGCAGCAACAGGGCGTCTGGTCAGGCTTACACGCACACACTCTCTCTCTCTCTCTCTCTCTGCTTAACTAGCAAATGCAGCTATCAATCGCCATTGAAGCACAGCAAGCAACAATCCGAATCAGATTACAAAAATGGACAGTATTTGCATAAAAACTCGGAGTATTTTTTTCCTCCTTGGTGCTGTCTAAATGGCAAGAAAAGCAAAGATACCGAAGAAGGTAATTCTTCACCTACATTCTAGCACTTCTCACTGCATAAAATGCCTGCTCCCTTGATAACACTATATTAATCTCTTTTTCACCTGAAGATGTGAGCTGACCCAGATATGGATTTTCCACGTGGGGTTTGCTGCTTCTCGCCCTGTTCACGGCCACTGCCGGCGTCGAGGGGATTGACCGCCGCGAACTCGTACGGAGAGAATTTCAGGTAATGCTGAGCTTGTATAAGTTTGGTGATGCGCGATCATTTTCAAAAGCCAAATGCTAATGTTTGTTGTGTGATGTGGTGATTTTTGTGAGTTAATCGGAAGAAATGTATTGTTTCTATATACAATGAGGTAATTTGGGGGGAAATTAGGGTTTGGGTAAATCACAAAATGCTACTGTTTGCTGCGTAAGGAAATATATGTAATTCTCTATACAATCAGTAATTTTGGGGGGGGGGATTTAGGGTTTCGGGAAATATCAAAGGCTTTAAAACTATGTATGCTATTTTATCATTTTAATTCATTTTCTAGTATTATTCAATTGATATAATCAAGTGTTCACTCCCCAATCCATAAAATTACTTTTACAATGTGGATGAAATGTTACTGTTTGTTGTGAGATTGTGTGTGAGTTGATCCAAAAAAGTAACTTCTCTATACAATCAGGTAATTCGGGGGGGGGGGGGGGGGAAAATTAAGTTTCTGGAAAATATCGAAGGAAATTATCTTTAAACTTATAATTCATGTTTGGTGATCTTGTCATTATGTGTGTGTATATATGTAGGAAGTGCTGGTGATGTTCTTGATGATAATCCTGTGGGAAAATTGAAAGTTTATGTATACAAGCAAATACAACAAGAAGATCCTGCAGAAAGATCCGCGTTGTCTTGCACACATGTTTGCTGCTGAGATATATATGCACCAGTTTCTTTTAACCAGCGCTGTTCGAACTCTGAATCCCGATGAAGCAGATTGGTACTACACGCCTGTTTACGCGACTTGTGACCTCGCGCCTGATGGATTGCCTCTGCCTTACAAAGCTCCAAGAATGACGAGGAGCGCGGTACAGTACATCTCCGCTAGATGGCCTTACTGGAATAGAACGGAAGGAGCTGACCATTTCTTTCTCGTTCCCCATGATTTTGGCGCCTGCTTTCATTATCAAGTAAGCTCTTCATTTCTAGTATTGGACTCTTGACTGAGAACCAGCTAAAAATTTCATTTTGCATTAGTTGATTATATCCAATAAATGTTTTACATTTTTTCGGAAAGGCTATTTAGTGAGTGAACACATAAAAGTAGACAGTACATGTGCAGTCTTTACAACATTACAATTTTGAATCTTCGATAGATCCTTGCTTACTGAAGGCACTACATGATGATATTCCAATGGTTTGTCTAATTGTAGGAAGAGAGGTCTATAAAAAGAGGGATCCTTCCGTTGTTTCAACGTTCTACCTTGGTTCAAACTTTTGGACAGAGAAACCATGTCTGCTTAAATGATGGTTCAATAACAATACCTCCATATGCGCCTCCAGAGAAAATTATGTCCCACTTGATTCCCCCAGACACACCAAGATCCATCTTCGTCTACTTCCGTGGTCTGTTCTATGATGTAGATAACGACCCTGAAGGTGGTTACTACGCGAGGTATGCTTCAACATAGTGTTTGAGTATCTTCAACACACTGTTTCAGAATCCGCAATGGCATTCATTGTAACACATTAAAAGCTGATGTCATATGTTCTTGATCTACGAACAGAGGTGCCCGGGCCTCCATATGTGAGAACTTCAAGAACAACCCACTGTTCGACATCTCCACGGATCACCCAACCACATACTATGAAGACATGCAGTGTGGCATATTCTGTTTATGCCCTCTGGGTTGGGCTGGAGCCCCAGACTTGTGGAAGCTGTGATCTTTGGTTGCATTCCGGTGATCATAGCAGACAACATTGTGCTGCCGTTTGCAGATGCTATTCCATGGGAGGAAATAGGTGTATTCGTGGCAGAGTAGGACGTTCCCTACTTAGACACAATCCTCACATCCATCCCGGCTGATGTGATTCTAAGGAAGCAGAGGCTACTCACCAATCCTTCTATGAAGCGGGCGATGTTGTTCCCCAGCCAGCACAATCAGGAGATGCTTTCCATCAAATTTTTAACGGGCTGGCTCGTAAACTGCCTCATGACAAGAGAATATACTTGAAACCCGGGGAGAAGGTTTTGAACTGGACTGCAGGAGCTGTTGGCGACCTCAAGCCTTGGTGAAGACGCGATCGACTATAGTTTCTTGCTCGCCCAGAAAGTAATGGTGAAACTTGAATATTGTAGAAGCTGTCAAGTTCCTATTTTTTGTTTCTGGTGCAAGATTGCTGTAGAAATTGCTAATTTTTGTGTATGAGTTGAGGTATGAAAAGCTTGAAGAGGATGATGGTAGTGATTCGATGCTGATATTGCCACTTTAGAGAATATGGTAAGATTCTTGAATGAAGCCCGCCTTTCCACTTTTCATGCACTATCTTTGCATGAAGCCGTGTTTCAAGATTACGGTAAAAATAAATATCTCCCGTCCACAAAAATATTCACATTTTTCATTTTGGGCTGTCTATCATAATGAATTAGTCTCATTTCTATAGTTTTATTCTTTCTCTAACCTATTTGTTCACTTTTTCTCTCATACTTTATCGATTCCGCATTAAATTAAAATCCTTGTCGTCAACAAATAAGAATTATTTTTGGATGAAGAGAATATTTCTTTATATTATTTCAAAAGTAAACTCAATTTTTTTAATTGAAAAGAAAACGGTACTTTGTTTACTATATTTTGCCCTAGACAAGTATATACTACTACTAGACATAATAATTATTGAGGCTAGATTTATACATCCAGTTTCCAATCTGATTATATTATAGATTATCAATAAGTTTACTAATGTCATATGATCTGGAAAATTTATATTGCAGTGTGTGTACAAACATGATTCACGCAATAAAGTTTCCTTCATGAGTCACTCAAGTATATTTAGGCATGGGATATATTGTCCTGGTCAATCTTCATATCTAAAACATTTAATTCAAACACCATGTCACATGATCACATGACATCTATTCAATTTTTTATATAACCTGCATTAAAAAATAGCTCTTTGCTGAATTTACACTACAGCCGCCAATATTGGATAGCGACGTGATCTCATCAATATTCCTGAAATTCTAACACATGCTCTGCTAAAATCTTCGAAGTCAATCTCAATCCCTACACACCAATAACGACTAGTATTTTTACAACATCATCTCATCTTTATCTTATTTTCTAATTCATACTCGACATGTCTTTAACACGCATATGTGACGACACAAAAAATCTAATACTACTAATAAACATTGTCTTGAATTATATTTCACTACTTCAATTATTCGAGACATATGTCATTATATGTCTCATTTCATCCTTATAGTGTACTCGCATCCCCTAACATGTTTTATTCAAATTTTATTATAAAATCAATATATAAACATTTTATTAATTATTCCACTCACATTCCTTTAGTATTTTTAAAAATTCTAATCAATCCAAGATGGGGCAATTATGGTCGATAATATTGAAAGGCAGATATGATGCAACGACTATTGCTTGCTGTAATTAAAAAACGGACGAAAAACAAAAGTAAAGCCGACCCCTAAATAACTAAGATAGAGTCGATGCCACGTAAGGTCGACGTTTGCTCCAAAGACTGAATTTAACAATTGAATTAGATAGCAAAGTCCTATAAACGACCTACCACCACTCTCACCAAACAATCATGGTGACCTACCAAATTTGCCCTTCACTTACTGGCTTTTACATAGCTTGTAAAGACAGGTCAGCACAAAATTGATCCCTTTTAATTAATTTAAGCCCTAATCCCCAAAATTAGACGACTCTTCTCTTCCACCTTCATTTCCAATCTGCCATGGCTTCCATTTCCAAGCTCTCCGCCTCAGCTGCTTTTGCCAGTTCTGCAACTAGCTTCACCAGATCATCGCAGCAGCAGCAGAATCAGCCTATGTGCTTTGCTTATCCTCGTAAAAGGATCGCCATTTTCGAGAAATCCATTTCATCATCCAAGCTCAGTGTTCGTGCTGGCCAAAGAATCGCCGGTTCATTGATGTTAGCATTCTATTCATCTTCAGATTTTCCCCTCCCCCTCTCGTGTTGGTGTTGAGTGGGAATTTTTTCTTTTTTCTTTTTTTTTTGTTTTGTCTTCGTAATGATCTGCCTTTTTTGATATTTGTTTCGATGAGATGAAAGAACTGAGCTGATTCCCGTTGTTGATTTTGTGGATTTCGTATTATATAAGTGATATTTCGGTAAATTTATCTAACATGATGCCTTGGAGGGATTAATTCGTTTATAGCTCTTTAATTCGTTTTTAGAAATTTAGGGATGATGGGACTCGAAGCTACGACTCGATTGATCTATAATTTATGACTTTGGTTGATTTTTTTAATTGGGTAGTGTGAGATGCTCTAAAGTTGATGGAAATGGGAGTAGTGTGAAGAGAACCACGCTCCATGATCTTTACGAGAAGGAAGGGCAGAGCCCGTGGTACGATAATCTATGCCGTCCGGTTACTGATCTTATCCCGTTGATCGAGAGTGGAGTTTGAGGTGTAACCAGCAATCCAGCGGTAAGGGATATGAATTTGTTAAATTCTCTTATGATATGATCTATACATATGTGTATACTATGTTATGTTACTATTACAAACAATCCCTTTTTCCTTTTGTCTTCTATTAATCATCTAGTGCGGCTAATTGCAGATATTTCAGAAAGCAATTTCGACATCAAGTGCATACAATGATCAGTTCAAGTAAGATATTATTGGATTTGGTTACAAATATTGATCTTGTGAATATTGAATATTGATCAAGTGCATAACAAATATTGATCTTGTGAATATTGAATATTGATCAAGTGCATAACAAATATTGATCTTGTGAATGTTCTAGAGTTTCTTCGAATGTCTTGATTCTATTGTTGTAGCTGATCCTCGAATAATCTTATTTCTTCTCTACTTGATATTAATGGCCAAGATACGAATTGAGGAAATTGAGTTTATCTGAGTTTTATATGATCAAGTTTAAGATCAGATTCTATTTTAGGTTGCTGAAGGGAGTATCTGAATTAAATGATTATTTAGGTAGTGACATTACCTGTGACAGTTGGTTATGGTGTATCCTTGTTATGCTCTGCCCCTTCACCTAATCCTGTAATTTTTATTTTAATTCAAAAAATATTCGTTCTTTGTTGTTTGGCCCTTTAAAGTTTTCATCTTGATTCCCTGGCAATTTTAGTTAATATTCCATTATAACTACAGGCAACTAGTACAATCTGGAGTAGACATTAAAATGTCTTACTGGGAGCTTGTCGTAAAAGATATCCAAGATGCATGCAAGCTTTTTGAGTCGATCTATGATGATTCAGATGGTGGAGATGGATATGTCTCTGTTGAAGTTTCACCCCTACTTGCCGATGATACTGAAACTACAATACAGGCTGCAAAACTGCTTCATAAGAAGGTTAACCGTCGGAATGTCTACATAAAGATTCCTGCTACAGCTCCATGCATTCCTTCAATTAAGGAAGTTATTGCAAATGGAATAAGCGTTAATGTTACGGTGAGTTAATTATTATTACACACTTTCAAGGGACTAATGATACTGAATTGGTAATATTTTGGGCGTAATTGTGCAGTCATGTATTCGATTTCACTTAATTACGTAATACACCTTATTAACAATGACATGTATTTTGCTAGTAATATGTGATCAACTCAATATCTTGCCATGTCTAGCAAGATATTTCAGGAATCTTTTCAAAGTAAACTTCCAATTTCATATTTGAACTGTCGATACTGATAATGATCTTTTGGATATGTGCAGCTTATTTTCTCTCTTGCTAGATATGAAGCAGTTATTGATGCTTACCTCGATGGCCTTGAAGCGAGTGGGCTCAACGACCTCTCTCGAGTCACAAGTGTCGCTTCTTTCTTTGTTAGTCGAGTGGACTCCCTTGTTGACAAGTTGCTTGAGAAGATTGGGACACCGGAAGCACTTGATCTCCGGGGGAAGGTAGTTCAGATATATAGACGAGAAATTCAGGCTAGAATTAGTCTTGATCGTAATCTTATTTTCCTCAACAGGCTGCAAATGCTCAGGCAGCTCTGGCTTTCCAGCTGTACCAGAAGAAATTCTCAGGGCCTAGATGGGAGGCGCTGGTGAAGAAAGGAGCCAAGAAGCAAAGACTTCTATGGGCCTCAACGAGCGTGAAGAATCCAGCTTATCCAGACACTCTATATGTGGCTCCTCTTGTCGGACCCGATACAGTAAGCCATCTTATCCTCTATTTAGTGGTCCCGGGCAATTGCTTTATCTTCTTCTTGACCTTGACTTTTTCCCTTTGTATCTCTAGGTTTCGACCATGCCTGATCAAGCGCTCCTAGCATTCATCGATCATGGGACTGTTGCAAGGACTATAGACGCAAATGTGTCTGAAGCGGAAGGCATTTACAACGCTCTTGAGAAGCTGGGAATAGACTGGGGTTATGTCGGGTCACAACTGGAGCTGGAAGGAGTCGACTCGTTCAAGAAGAGCTTCAATAGCTTGCTCGACAGCATGCAAGAGAAGGCAAATTCGATGAAGCTAGTCAACATGTAAGCTCGTTTGATTGCTTGAATAAAGAGAGCCATTGGGTGAGAGTATATGTAAAGACAATAAGCATATTTTGGTGTATTGTGTCATAAAGCAGAGTATTGTGTCATAAAGCAGACAAGCTATGTTAATTCTGAAATCTTGATTGGTTGCAAAATCTGATTAACTTAGTAAGTAGTAGTAGTTCAATAATTTATACTACTATTATGTACTCCCTTCGTCTCGAGGCGTTTCATTTTCAACACTCGTTTGAAAAAATGATAATAAATAATTAAAATAGAGAAAATGTAGAATAAGAGAAAGAATAATATAGTGGAGACTCTTAACTATATTATTCTCTTTTTTACTTTACTTTCTCTTCACTTTAACTATTTATTATAATTTTTTCAAAACGAGTGCTCAAAATGAAATGTCTCTACTACAGAAGGACGGAAGGAGTAAGTTTTAAAGCTTATAAACAATATCATAATTTAACAAAAGTTAAAGAATTTCCAAACAAATATCGCTAAAGAATTTCCAAACAAATAAAATTAGCATTCATATTTCCTAGTAGTATATAGAATTGTAGACATAGGTTTTGAATTAAGTTGTGAGATTATTTTAGTTGAAGGTGGTTGATTATGACTTATTATCATAATTGTGATTAAGTTGTGAGATTTAATCTCATGAAACCAACATAAGTATATGCTATTTAATTATGAAATACTATAATCTTTCAAATTAAACTTGCTCTATGGTAATAAAAATACCCTATTCGAATATTCAATTTGAAAATTTAAAATTTGTTATGAATTGGCTTATGTTTTAAAATTTTTTGATTTTCGAATTGGTCCTACTCAATAAAAACATACCATGAAACATATGGTTTCGGATTATGTTATTTATGAATTGTAAAGAAACATGATTTTTGGAAAGAAGTTAGTAGAGTATATTTTTATACTGAAATGACTCAATTAGATATCGGATTAGTAAAATAAAAATGTTCAAACGAACAAAATGACAAAATAAGACATGATTGGAGACATAATAAATAATAGGTGGGCATGAGCCAACTATTTCAAAAGAAAGGGCAAAATAGGCATTTGAGTAATTAATCGGTGATTATAAAATATGAGGCCGTTATCTTCCCGCGAAGCATTCCCAACTCCACTAGAAATTTCTCTATGAAAATGGTGACCTCGATTTCAGCCGTCGGAGCTCTCCCTCGGCTTTTTCCGGCTAAATATTCCGCCGCAACTCCGCGGCCACAGCCACTCTCGAGCCTGCGCATTATTTGTCGGAGTCTCTCTGACTCCTCATGCTCTTTCGGTTAGTCCAAGCACCATTCATTTTTTCTTCTAATATGAGCATCAGTTTATCCTCATATATTTTATTCCAATTTGTGACAATTTGTCCTTTGTTTTGTGTGCAAATCCTTGAAGACGAGAGTGGAAGCTCGGATCTGATTGATCGGAGGCAGCTTATGATGTCTTCGATTGGATTATTGGCTGCGTCGGCTTTCGGTTCTCACAGTGATGAAGCTTCCATCGCATCTGAATTCGCTGACAGTAAAATTCGTTGCTTCATCTCCGTTTAGAATTCACTATGTTCTACTTTTTGCCCTAATTTCCCCCCAATACCAGTCATCTGTTTTTATTTATTTGTTTATTTATGTATTTTCGTAGTGGTTTTGTGATGAAGTTCAATGAGGAAGTAACTTATGCGATGAAATTTCGAGAAACCAATACACATTAGATTAGTTGGATGAGCTATATTTCTATATAAAGAGGTGGAATGTTATTAATCAGAGGGAATAATGTCTATTGTCAAGTGAAATAAATATGATCATTTGCAAATATAAATTCAATGTGTAGAGATCTAAGAAGAAACAGACTAATTGTCTCTGTTGCATACCTTATTCATCGATCATAGTGTACAATGACTGTAGCTTTATTTGATGATTTCTATTGGAGTTTTGGAAAAATTTAGTACTCCTACCCTCTTTTCAGAATGTATATGCATGACAGCATGAGGACATTGGAGTAGAGCTTTTATAGCTTTAGACTTGATGAAAATTAATGTAGATGATAAGATGGCATTAGCTAGTGAATCACCATATCTCAAGTGCTTTAGCGCATGAGTTTTTCAGTTCTTTGAATAATTATCTTATTATTATTTGCAGCCTAGTAGCTTTGAAGACTAATTGTAGGCTCACTGTTTGAGCATACAGTGCCAGCGTTGCGTGGAAAGGATTATGGCAAGACAAAGATGAGGTATCCTGACTACGAAGAAACAAACTCGGGTCTCCAGTATAAGGTCACTTTTCTGGAATCGTGCAACTGTTTAGAGTTTGTTTATATTCATTTGTTACATTTCCTAATTTTTACTCCAAACATGTATAATTTTGCAGGACTTGAGAAAAGGTACTGGGCCCACTCCAAAGATAGGAGAAATCGTCGTGGTAAGCCCATCATTTTCTGTCTGTTTTTCACAGTAACTATTTCAAGGAACTATCATGAAAAATGTTTGATATGTAGAAGTATATACTCAACCCTCTAAATGTTTTTTACTTCAAAAAAATTAACTTGTTATAAGATCTCTGTATTTCAATTCACCTACATAACAGAACAAAAAAAAATGAAATGAAGCTCACAGTTAATGCATGTAGGTTGATTGGGATGGTTTCACCATTGGATACTATGGCCGGATATTTGAAGCTCGCAACAAGACAAAGGGTGGCTCGTTCGTTGTATTTCCCTCATGCTACCTTATATTATTGCTTGTTGGATTCTTTGCCCTTCTTTTCTTCTTGTGCTTTATTCTTTTTTTCTCATGCAGGGCGATGACAAAGAGTTCTACAAGTTCAGATTAGGATCACAAGAGGTAGGATATATCTCTTCTAAGTGTTGTCCTGCATTATTAAAAATCATTTCCACAGGTTGATATTTACATTTATACTCCAAGCTAAAAAGTTACCGAGACATATTTGTCTCATGTAAAAAGTTATAGAGCTGCCAATGAAGTGAGAGTATAATATCCGGTCTTGCTGACTAATGGGACATCTTCTACAATCCCATATCCTTGATTAGTGAAGCTCATATATGATTTAATGCATCAATCTGAAAGCAAAAACGAAAACTAGCTTACCATACTCTTAGAGCCTCATGTATGATTTAATGCATCAATCTGAGAGCGGAAACGAAAACTAGCTAACCATACTCTTAGAGCTCGATTAGTAGACTATTTATATCAGCTACATAGAATAATGACCATGATATGTGTCATGGTTTGTGCTAGTTATGTATCTAGTTGATGTATTTAGTAGCTTAGTTAAAATAACACTTTACCTTTAACTCATGTTTGTTGCAAATAAGAAAGAATACCAAGTTAAATTGTGTGGACTAGAATACCCACAACAATATGTCTACGCAAATTGAGAGTGAGAAAGATAGGAGGGCAGCTTAGTGTTTTCATGTCCAACTTCGGAAGCTGTTAGTGCAACCCACCAAACTGGTAAGTTAATTTTTTAGGCTGAAGCATAGGTTTCATCGCATGCTTCCCCAGAAATAACACATATCGTTCACTAAGTCTAACATGTTCACCAAATGCATGGTTAAGACCAAGTAAGAGTTATTAACTTGCTATAGCATAGTTATCAAACGCCAACTTTAGTTGGTGTAGCTATTTTACAAGTACAAGGTTGTCATTTTCCCCGTTTATTGCCTTTTGGTGTATCATTCACTATGTAAAGAAGTGGGTGTGCCTCCCCCATGCTTATGCCGGTCTGTGAATATATATCTTCAGGTCATCCCGGCGTTTGAGGAAGCTGTATCAGGCATGGCTCTAGGGGGCATACGAAGGTGATGAACCTCTCTCCAATCCGCTGCCTTCCAATATCGTAGTAACAGTAGTCGGTATCAATAGCAGCACAAGATGCGGTTAAGCTGAGTTTTCTGCTCTTGTATCTCACAGTATTTGGAAAATTGTTACAGGATCGTTGTCCCCCCTGAACTAGGATACCCTGAGAATGACTTCAACAAGAAAGGTCAGAGGCCAACGACATTCTCGGTACTACTCTTTATTCGTAACATACAGGTGCTTCATTGCATCTCTTGTTGAATGCTTTAATTTTACTACTCCTGATCGAAGGGTCAAAGGGCGCTGGATTTTGATAGAGTAAAGGCTGGTGCCAGTAAGGAGCACGAGGAGTGCTCGACAAAATGCCCCAAAGGATAACTCACAATGTGTTTGACAAAATAATCAAATGAAACAATAATTAATTCTGGAAACAACTCTCGGCTTTATTGAATAACATGAATGGAAAGGAAATGAGTAACAAGACTAATCCTCACAAAGGAGGCCTGCGATCAATCGCCCTCTAAACTGATCTTCCTCGATGCCCCAACCATTAAGAGGACTCTCTAATTTATAGGTGATTAGCTTAACAAGAAGTTACTATAATAAAGGAAACTAAATAACAAAAGTGGACTAATGACCGCCGAGATTTTCAAGCTGCTATAACAACTTCATTCCACCAAATCCTCCATTTCGGTTGGCCCAGCTTCTCCCTCCATATCCTCCTTTTCGGTTGGCCAAACAACCTCTCGATTTCCCCGCGTGTACACCCTCCATTCCCTGTCCGTAACAACTGCCCCGTCCGCCAAAACAGCCTTGTCCTCAAGGCGGAAATAGGGGAATTGGCCGCACACGTCAGCTACATTCATCCACGTGGCTTCGTCCTCCGGCAGCCCCGCCCACTTAATTAGGACTTGTTCTTCTGCCAGTCCATCCCCTGAGGTGGAACGTCGATCAAGGACCCTTTCCGGCAAGAATGGTGGGTCAGCATCCATGAGGCCTTCCGGAAGAGTCTGCTCCGGAACCGCATCGCCAATGGCTCTCTTCAAGAGGGAAACATGAAACACCGGGTGTATGCGGGAGTCGGTGGGAAGTTTTAAACGGTAGGCTGCTTTTCCAATCCGCGCCTCCACCTGGAAAGGACCAAAATAACGGGGAGCTAACTTCCGATTAGTGGACGTGAACAGCGTTGACTGTCTGTAGGGCCTGAATTTCAAGTAAACCCAGTCACCAACATTATATTCGACATCCCTCCTATGTTTGTTAGCGGCGACGGCCATGCGCTGCTGGGCACGAAGTAAATGGTGCCTCAAGTGGGCTAGTGCGTCGTCCCTTGAACGCAAAGTGTCAACAACGGCCTGTGAACGGATCTCGCCGGGTAAGTAGTTGTGGAGAGTCGGCGGTGGTCGGCCATAGACGACCTCGAAAGGAGTTGTGCCTAATGCGGAGTGCATACTTGTATTATAACAAAATTCTGCCCAAGCAAGCCAACGGTTCCAGTTCTTCGGTCGGTCCGATGAGAAGCAACGCAGGTATGTTTGCAGACAACGATTTAGCACCTCAGTCTGGCCGTCCGTTTCGGGATGATATGCCGAGCTCATCTTTAGTTTAGTTCCCGTTGCACGAAACAACTCCCGCCAGAAGGAGCTAAGGAAAACCGGGTCTCGATCCGAGACTATGGACCTCGGGATACCGTGGAGGCGGACCACCTCTTTGGTGAACAGGGCGGCGACCTGTTTTGCAGAAAATGGGTGGCGGAGAGCGATAAAATGGCCGTATTTGGACAAACGGTCCACCACCACGAAAATGCAGTCCATTCCGCCGGCCTTGGGGAGTCCGGAGAGAAAATCCATACTGACGTCTTCCCAAATCCGCTCTGGAACCGGGAGGGGTACAAGAAGTCCGGCCGGCGATTTCGTGTCAGATTTATGGCGTTGGCACGTTGAGCAAGCTGCCACAAAATTCATGACGTGTTTCATCATCCCAGGCCAATATACGTTGGAAGCTAGGCGTCTGTAGGTGCGATATGCTCCGGCATGACCGCCGCTCGGCGTTAGGTGGAATTCTGCCAGCAGCTTAGGGATCCACGACGACTGGGATGGTACCACAATGCGGCCTTTATAAAATAGAACTCCATGGATCAGTTCGTAGTGCGGTGCCGCCGGCCGTCCTGCTTTCAGCTCGGTCTTGATCTTGGACAGCAGTGGGTCAGCCGATAGCGTGGACTGGACATCAGACCAGGCCGGCCAAGTCGGTCGTGATAGCGCTGAGAGCTCGAGACAATCCTCATCCCTCCGAGATAATGCGTCTGCGGCGCGATTATGTTTCCCCTCCTTGTATAAAATAGAGAACTCGTACCCGAGCAGTTTGGCCGCCCAATTCTGTTGTGCTGGCGTGGATAACGGGTGTGCTAATAATTGCTTCAAGCTTCGTTGGTCGGTGTGGACCACAAAACGGCGTCCCAACAAGTATGGTCGCCAGTGATGAATGGCTAGGACCAGAGCCATTAATTCTTTTTCGTAGGCAGACTTGGCAAGCCAACGGTTAGATAAAGTCTTGCTAAAGTAAGCTACCGGCTGTCGATCTTGCATGAGGACCGCCCCTAGGCCACGGCCGGATGCATCGCACTCGATGACAAATTCTTTGGAGAAATCAGGCATACGGAGTAGGGGCGCAGAGGTCAAGGCCGCCTTCAAGTCAGAGAACGCCTTGTCTGCCTCAGCTGGCCACGCCCATGTCCTCTTCTGGGAGCTTACCACGGCCTTCTTCAATAAAGAAGTCAGGGGTGCTGCAATTTTACCATAATCCCGGATAAAACGTCGGTAGTAGCCGGTAAGGCCGAGGAATCCACGTACCCCCTTCAGTGAAGTTGGGGTTGGCCACCGTAGGACAGCCGAGATTTTAGATGGATCCATTCGAACACCATCGAAGGATACTATATGGCCAAGGTACTCCACGCTGTCGCGGCCCATTAAACACTTCTTTGGGTTGACCACCAGCGAGTGCTCCTGCAGGAGTTGAAAAACCCGGCGAAGATGATCCAAGTGGTCCGACCAAGAAGTGCTATAGACGAGTATATCGTCGAAGAAAACCAAAACGAACTTCCGCAAAAATGGGCGAAAAATGTCGTTCATTAACCCTTGGAAAGTGGCAGGTGCGTTGGTGAGACCGAAAGGCATCACGAGGAACTCATAGTGACCGGAATGTGTGCGGAAAGCAGTTTTGTGCACGTCGGGGGCAGCCACGCGGATTTGGTGATATCCCGCCTTTAGATCAAGCTTACTGAACCATCTGGAACCATGCAACTCATCCAATAGTTCCTGAATCACCGGAATAGGGTACTTGTCAGGAACTGTTCGCTTATTCAGTTCGCGATAATCCACGCAGAAACGCCACGACCCGTCCTTCTTGCGAACGAGGAGAACCGGGCTTGAATAGGGGCTCGTGCTTGGTTGAATGACCCCCGAAGCTAACATTTCAGCGACAAGTTTTTCCATTTCATCCTTCTGCAGGTGGTTATACCGATAGGGCCGGACCGAGACTGGCTGGGACCCCGGTTGGAGAGGGATCCGGTGGTCCGCACGTCGCGCTGGTGGCAGCTTGGTTGTAGCCCGGCTGACCGTGGGAAAGGCGGCAATAATGTCTCGGATCTGCTCTTGGGCTGCAGCCGACAGATTGTCGTCAAGCCCAAACGCCAATGTTTCCTCGCTGCCTTCCAAAGAGCGTAAAACCCAGCAAGCGTCGCCCTCTTCGAGTGAATTGATGTCGTGGGAAGAACATGCCCGACGAGTGAGAGTGGGGTCGCCTTTAATAGTCAATAAACGGCCATTAATAGAGAACTTCATAAACATTCGATCCCAATTTGCCATTACATTGCCCAGTGAGGCCAGCCAAGTGACTCCTAAAATGACGTCGACGTTGCGCAGTGGAAATACGTAGCAAGATAACTGAAAAATCTCTGTGGCTAGCCGAAGTGGTACGGCGTGACAAATGCCTGCGGCCCGAACCCTTGAACCATCTCCCAACATAACGGAATAAGGAGAAGTCGGAGTGATCTGTAGCTGTAGGAGTTGGGCAACCTGTTCCGAGATAAAACAATGGCTCGCACCACTGTCAACCATCACCTTCACGTTGTGCGAGTCAATGTCGCCGAATAGCTTCAAGGTATAAGACGTGTCGAGACCATTTGATGAAAGTTCTGACAGCTGCAGCTCGACACCCACATCTTGATCGTCTGGATCGTCTATTATTGGAACATCAAAGACAGGTTCCTCATCATCAGCCACCAAAACATTCAAAGTTTTAGGGGGACATCTATGCGTGGGGCTGAATTTTAGTCCACACTTGAAACACGTGCCGGCGGCGATGTGTTTCTTATACTCCTCCGATGACATGTTCCGAAACTTCCGTGGAGGGGGACGAGGAGAACTTGCTGACGAGAAGGATGAGGACGAAGAGGAAAACCCCTTCGGATTTGAACGCACCACAGAATGTGGCGAACTGCTGGAGAACGGTGCGGCTGCTGCCGTTTTCTGCGCTACTGCCGGGTTGTCCAGCCGTAAGGCTAACTGGACCGCATCTGAATAACTGGTGATATTTGATGCCTTCATATGCATCCGGATCTCTGGGCGTAAAGCTGCCAAGAAGAACCCGAGATATTGGTGGTCGGAGAGATCAGTCTGGGCGAGGCGGGCTTCGAAAGCTGCCACGTAGTCGGTGAGAGACCCGTCATGGCGAATAGCCGCGAAAGCTTCATACTCATCGAGCGCCATATTATCCCCAAAACGCTTCATCATTTCCTGTGTAAAACGATCCCAGGACAGAGTGGGAATCCGTCGTGTTAAAAGGTGAATCCATGGCAGGGCCTGGCCTGCCAAGGCTGCCCTGGCAACCTTCAAACGGTTTTCTGGTGGGGTGTTGGACACCAGAAAGTACTGCTCCGCCCGCGCGAGCCAAGCGATTGCATCGGATCCATCAAACGTCGGCATAAGTATGGGCGACGTGCCCACAGAACCGGCTATGTTTGATTCATGGCCTGCAGATGACTCTGTGTCGTGTCCCTTGCCGGAAGCCATAACCTTCCGGACTTCCTCCATGAATGTTTCGAGCTTAGACCCCAACGCCGAAACCCGCTCATCGTTTTTTTGGAACTGAATACTCATCCGCTCGTCCGTTTTCTGGAACTGCATATTCATCTCGTTGACCGCATTGGCCAATGACTCATGACTCTTCTCCAGATCTCCCGCAGCCTTCTCTAATCCTCCCAATCGGGCCTCCGTACTACGCGTACTAGCCATCGATCACCGCACCAAATTGATAGAGTAAAGGCTGGTGCCAGTAAGGAGCACGAGGAGTGCTCGACAAAATGCCCCAAAGGATAACTCACAATGTGTTTGACAAAATAATCAAATGAAACAATAATTAATTCTGGAAACAACTCTCGGCTTTATTGAATAACATGAATGGAAAGGAAATGAGTAACAAGACTAATCCTCACAAAGGAGGCCTGCGATCAATCGCCCTCTAAACTGATCTTCCTCGATGCCCCAACCATTAAGAGGACTCTCTAATTTATAGGTGATTAGCTTAACAAGAAGTTACTATAATAAAGGAAACTAAATAACAAAAGTGGACTAATGACCGCCGAGATTTTCAAGCTGCTATACAACTTCATTCCACCAAATCCTCCATTTCGGTTGGCCCAGCTTCTCCCTCCATATCCTCCTTTTCGGTTGGCCAAACAACCTCTCGATTTCCCCGCGTGTACACCCTCCATTCCCTGTCCGTAACAGATTTTGTGCTGAGGAACCAAGGATTGATCGATAAAACTCTCCTCTTTGATATCGAACTCCTCAAAATCATCCCCAATAGAAGCTAAGATCTGGTTTCCTCTCATGTCTAAGGATCAAGCTTGAAGTTGACGAGAGGAGAGGTACACATTTTTATCCCATTTTGGAGTTTGAAACCATCTGATTACCTACTGTTGTGCAATTGTATTTGATATTTTAATTACACTTACACTGTCAAGTTCAACAATTTTGGTAGAAGCTTTTGATAACGGAAAGAATGTAATAATCCATCAAATTAGAGCAACAAAACAAGTGGAAACACCTTGAATTTTAGGATTATAAATATAATAAGACAAACATATACTCCTCGGTTTCTTAAAAATAGGAATTGCATAAGTTTGAATGCAAAATTGGTAAAGTAAAAAGTGAAAGAGAAAAAATGGGTAGGTAAGAGAGATGGAGAGAAAAATAGTAGAATTAATGTGTATCTATATACAAGGATGATGTCAATATAAAGATTTCACTATATAGTCTTTGTATACAATTTGCAAAGAGAGAACAAAAGTAGTAACAAACCGTAATAATAGATATAATAGGAACTAGGTTGAGCCTAAATACATAGGGTACAAAAGCCCAAACAGTCATTTGGTAGCTCCATCGCCGTCGTAGAGTCCCGGGGGCTTCTTTGATGCGCCTATAAAGTACAATAATACTAAATTCATCCCGCATCCGTTGTCTCACTTCCTTTTCAGCGTATTCCAACAAAAATGCACTTTCATTTAAAAAACAAACTCCATCTCCTTCGCGTCACTAGAGTCGCATTCCTTTTTGATACGTTTCTATGTAATAGTCACTTCTAGTTTTGGCAAAAAATAATACATATTCTCTCATATTTTATTTTCTCTTAATATCTCTTACTTTATTCTTTCTCTTATTTAATTCTCTCTACTTCACATATTAAACATTTATTATCTAATCTTCGTGCCAATAAAGATACGCCTCTATTAACAAGAATCAAATGGAGTATTCATTTTCGACTATATTTTCTTTCTTAATTAATACTACAACATTCAATTACATTTTTCTCTCTATTTAAGCATATGCTCCCTTCGCCCTGTTATAAGCGAGACGTTTCTTTTGGGCATTGAAAAATGATGTTTAGAGAGTTTATAGAGGAAAAGTTTAATAGGACAGCTGGACAAACAATAAAGAAGAGAGAGTAATAGTGTTACATTTTGCCAAAAAGAAAATGACTCATTTTTTAGTGGGATGCATACACATTGCTTATGATAGTAGTACTCCCTCCGTCCCACAAAGTTTGTCTCAGTTTGATCCGGCGTGAATTTTAAGAAATTGTTTGACTTTGTATTTAATGAAGGTGTAGAGTAGAATAAGGACCCAACATTGATGAGATCGAGGAGTGTATTTATGTCTATTTTTTTGGTAAGATTCCAAGTGAGACAAATTTTATGGGACAGAAGAAAATGTTAAAATGGACAAACTTTGTGGGACGGAGGGAGTAGTTCCTAAAAATCATGATACCCAACAAGTTTGACATCTTAATCGGGACATAGGAGTATCTAGTTCGACTTTTATGAAATAATTACACATGCACAAGCAACGGGACTAAAGCTTCAAAATCGCCAATATATCAATTATTTGGGCTCGTCATGGCTTAGCCCATGACATTGGGCCCAATAGATTTGGGTATAGTTTCCCAAGAAATATATTGCAGCAACTCGACATGTACCAAGCATTCTAAACTTCCAAATTGAGCCTAAGATGAGTTTTGATAATGGCCGAATCAATGTCACCTGGTATTTTTCAAGTAACTAATTCTACAGACAGAAAAAAAATGGGAAAAAGAACTCAAAAATAAATTTTGTTTTCATCGACCTAAATCAGAAAACCATTGGTCTAACAATCCAAATAATACCAACTCCGGCCGCAAAGAATAATCTAGTATGTGGACGGCACACGTTTTAATGAAAAATTGATAAAGTAAGAAATTGATAGAGAGAAAAATTAGTTAGAATATTGTTATTGAAAAAATGAGACATGGAGTACCTAATAGAGAGAGAAACTTAACATAAATCTAATTTTCTAATTTTGATGGACAGACAAAAATGAAAAAAAAAATGACTTTTTTGGAGGTAGCATATCACATTTATCATAAAGAAAAAAGTGATAAATTTGGATAGTGGAATGTAGATGATCTAATTAATGGATTTTGTGTTTGGAGTCGAAAACCAGTGAGATAGATGCGCTGAGGCCAACCAACCACTTCCCCTCATCTGCTTCAATTAATGCTGCAGATTTTACTTCATTTTTTCTACGTCTATTTATTAGGGTCCTCATAGTAGTTGGATCACTCTTTTCTCTTCAAATGAAATGATATTCCTAGTACTCTCAAGATCTATGATAACCTATGAAATTTATGTTTGAAGTCAATTCAAATAATTATCATGAAAAATACTTATCTACACTTTTATTTTGAATACATGCATACCTGTAATGATTGGGGAAGAGGATGGCTAGTCCAAATTGCAGGTGTTTGGTGGGAGAGTAGATTCTGATTGTGTTTCCAACCATTATTGCAGCTGCATTAATGATATATGTTAGCAACTGATTCTTTTCACCCCAACAGTCTTCACACCAAATAAATGAAGGAAAAATGTGACCGAATTTAGTGGCCGCATTGCATATAAGTAGCAGCATTAAGGCTCGGACATAGGCATATGGCTGCTCGGGAGATCAAGTCGCCATCCGTTGCTCCGGTCGAGGCGCCTCACCGGAGGAAGCGGCTGGGGATGTACTTTCTTGAATCCGACGACAGGCGGACGGCTCTGGGGGGCGGCTACACCAGCGGAGCAACGCCGGTACACATCCTCGGAAAGCCACTTACCGAGGCGAGCGTGCTCAGGACCGGAGGCTGGCTTGCTGCTTTCTTCATTTTTGGTAATAACAGGGGAAATGTGTGGTTGGTGTTTTTTTCTTGAGAGAGATTGGAAAATACTTGATTATATACAAACGTTTGCAGGGAATGAAATGGCGGAGAGAATGGCTTACTTTGGTCTGTCTGTGAACATGGTGGCATTCATGTTCTACGTGATGCATCGACCTTTCGATGACTCAGCTAACGCGGTCAACAACTTCTTAGGGATATCGCAGGCCTCGTCTGTGCTCGGTGGTTTCCTCGCCGATGCCTTTCTCGGGAGATACTGGACCATAGCCATCTTCACCACCATTTATCTTGCAGTCAGCCTAATTTTTCAGATTTCATTATCATTTCTTCATATATTGATAGATCGATAGATCAAACTCAATGTTTTTTTGTTATTTCTTGAAGGGTTTAACAGGAATTACCTTGTGTGCAACCATGACTAGTCTGATGCCAAATCAAGACAAATGTGATCAGATTGCTCTTCTCACGGGCAACTGTGAGCCTGCAGAGCCATGGCAGATGCTTTACCTATACACGGTCCTCTACGTTACTGCATTTGGGGCCGCGGGTATTAGGCCGTGCGTCTCTTCCTTTGGCGCTGACCAGTTTGATGAAAGAAGCAAAGATTACAAGGAGCATCTGGACAGATTCTTCAATTTCTTCTACCTCTCAGTCACTGTTGGAGCAATCGTGGCATTCACAGCAGTAGTGTACATTCAGATCAAACACGGATGGGTCATCTTAAGCTGCCCGTAACGTGCATGCCGGTCTTCCCTGGACTCCGCATATTCCTACTGCTCTCACTGTATTACTCAGTTTTTGTTCCCTTATCCCGGAAAATCACAGGGCATCCTCACGGTGCCTCTCAGCTGCAACGGGTGGGCATCGGCCTGGCTTTCTCCACTGTGTCCGTGGCCTGGGCTGGAATCTTCGAGAGGTACAGAAGACATTATGCCATACAACACGGCTACGAGGCCAGTTTCCTGATCCCCATGCCAGACCTGAGTGCATACTGGCTGCTCATACAGTATTGCTTGATCGGCATTGCTGAAGTGTTCTGCATTGTTGGATTACTGGAGTTTCTCTATGAAGAGGCGCCGGATGCCATGAGAAGCATAGGCTCTGCATATGCTGCCGTTGCAGGTGGTTTGGGTTGCTTTGCAGCCACCGTACTCAACATCATCGTCAAGTCTATCACGGGCAATGAAGAGAAAAGAAGACCCACTTGGCTGTCTCAGAATATAAACACTGGCCGGTTCGATAATTTCTACTGGCTGCTTACAGTTATGAGCGTGATCAATTTCTGCGCGTTTTTGTTCGCAGCACATAGGTATCAGTATAGAGCAAAACAGGCGACAGAGACAAGAGAACTAGCAAATGTGCAACTTAGCACTAGGGATCACACAGTACCTTAGTATTTGTTTCTGTAGACTGATGTTATATTTCCTGCTTCCATTTTCGTGTACATCGTAACTGCAGCCGGTGTCTTCAATCAAGTAACGGCATCTCTTTAATAGCTCATCGGCATGTCAAATGTTTCATTACAGAAACAAATGCCCACTGTTCTGAGATGTTGAGAAACAAATTTTCTCTACTCTTTAAACATTTTAGAGAAAACAACTTCATTATACATATCATAACAAATACTTAGACACTGTACATGAATCAAATACAAAGTAAGAACAATCTAAACAGTCAGAGGTAAGTTGCATAAAATGGAATTTAGAACAATTCAAGTAAACTAGATGAAATATAACTCAATATTTCTTCACAGTCATGAAAAATGGAGAATGCACAAGGGTGGTAGGCACCACAACTCGCTAGTTATTCACAGTATATCAGACTATCAGAAAAGAGGACAAAGTAGATAGTGAAGTAATATGAGCAAGATTACATCTAGAGCTGCATTGACCCTCCTAGAATCCCTTTAAGTTGCGGTTCAAAGTAACCAACATTGAGTTTGTACTCAGATCTACGATCAGTTTGAGTTTCTTTCTTCTCGAAACAATATACAGGGCCTGCCACTTCTCGTCTTCAAGAACAGCTCCCACGTCAAAAGTCATTACATGGATTGATCTTCCTGCAGTTATTGGGATAAACAAAAGAAATGAACTGCATGTCGCATCAGACAGAATTCCATAATCGAACAAGAGCAGTGACATGGTCCTCCTCCAGTCCAAAATTAACACCCTTCAGTCTCAGAGCAGAAAAAATCGCGCAAAAACTGTAGAGATATCATTTGCTATGTACTTAACTAACCCTATATTCTAAATTAAAACTAAAGGTTACTTCTAAAGCATACTATAAGAGAAAATCACTTGAAAGGCGACAATAAACATTGATTTTGGCTTCATAATGTCCAGTAAGAAAGACGGGCAACTTCCACCTCTCGCATTCGGTGATTCAATGGAAATGCTACAGTAAGGAAATCTACTTAGTAATCTTGTGCATGAGTCATATTTAATCCTACGTCAAATTCTGGTTTGTCATGCTACTCTATAAATCAGTCAAAAAAATCATGAAGTTTAGATTTAATTGCAATTATCCAATGGCCAAAAATAGATCGTCTACAAGTAATATAAAGTAATGTATTGTTGACGATTTTCTATTAAACACCGTCGTTTTCTCTACAAATAGACGACATCGTTAACTGACCAACGATGACATCCACAGAGGATTTTCCAGCTGCCATTCAAATACAATTTCACCACAATAAATTCGCATTTCAGTGGTACACATCAGAATTTGACCAACCTTCCCCGTTTTCCTGGCAATTAGCCCCAATTATATTATACTACTACTAGTATTCGCCAAAAACACAATTGAATCAAACCTACCCTGCGTTTGCACAACACAAATACCAGAATAACTCTAATGCTAAAAGCTGTGTTCTGAATTCATACTCCAACAATCCACAAAACCCTCGCAAATCAAATCCATTAATTCAACCAACAAAGACTAAACTCCGATAACAAATCAAACAACAATCATAAGAAAGCAAAATAAGACGATTTACCAGTGTAGAACTCCCAATGAACAGGGCGCTTGGTGACGACGTCCTCGTAATACCAAATGAAACGAAGCTTCTGCCAAACGTTGCAGAGAAATCCGTCGACGCTCTCCTGACCTAGGTATTCGGCGCCGTCGAGCCAATCGGGGCGGAGAATACCGACATCGAGCTGCGCGGAGCTGCACGTTTTGGCGGAATCGAGAGAGTAGAAGAAGGAGGTGCCGTTGTTCCACTCGAGATCGTACGAAATCGAGCCGAGCTGGTCTTGTATGATGTTGAAGTTGCGGCCGTTGGGCCAGTCGTACCAGAGGTTGATCAGGCTGAGAGATCCGCTGTAGTTGACGTATAGGATGGAGTGGAATTGGAGCGGCCACGTCGCAGGTGTCGGAGATTCCGCCGCTGCGGAGGCGGCGAAGAGGAGGAGGAGGAGGAGAGCGTATGTGGCGGAGGAAGCCATTGATTGTGGACTGTTTCTGCTAATTTTTGTGGAGAGAGTGATAAATTCCACTCTTTCTGGATAAGGAGAGTAATTATTTTATTTTGTGATTCATCAAATATTACTACTCCTAAATCACAAAAAGAAATTAGGAGTACTACAAATTTATGAAAGCTGTTGTGAGCATCAACGATGAGTTTTTGCTCAGTATAATGAAGCATTTAACACTCGTAAATGTCACTGGAAACCTACATTAATAAATCGCCGACCTATGTCAGCTTTGCTCGTTCCTCAAATGCAACATATCATTCCATCGTTTCTTACTCCATCTCTCCCAATAAATATAAAATATTTAGTTTTTCCACCCGAGATTTTATGTGTACTATTTTGTGAGTTAATGGAACGGAGCGCAATGAATATTAGAGTTATTTAGAGTGGAGAGAAAATGCTTTTGGGTTGAAAAGAAATACTACTACGTACTACTACTAATTATTAAGGTCACCGTATAATGCAATGTTTTAAAAACCGGACCGGACCGGCCGGTTCACCGGTCAGACCGCGAACCGGTAGGTAGTCCGGTCCGGTTCACCCCTTTAAACCGCCACTGCATTGAACCGCCGTGAACCGGTGGAACCGGCCGATCAGACCAGGTTGAACTCATGACCTCTCTTCTAGTTAAGAAGACTTCTACCACTCCACCACATGAGCTCATTGAACAATTTGAACATTAAATATTTTTATACATTAACCATTAATTTTATCTACAAAAACTAATAATTCATTTTAATTTTATTATTCTTTAATATAATTGTTAATTATAATATATATAATTATCATCCTTTATATTTTAATGATGCTCTACTCACCACCTATATTATTATTAGTACCATATAAGATTCATTATTTACTGTAAATAAATTTTTTATATTACATACTTAATTTATATACCCTAGCTATTGACATTAATGAATAATCTTATCTAAACTAATTAATAAGTACTTAATTCATATTTAATTATATATTATTTTACGAAATAAATTTTCTTAAATTAATATAAACATTATCTGTTTTAATACATGAAATATTAAATTTTTTATCTAGACTAACTAATATTAAATATATATATCTGAATATATTTACTAAATTTAATATTATTTATATTTATACATCACTAATTATCTATAAGGTTTAATGTTTTGTGATATATTATTAATTGTAAATCATTTACTAAATTTAATATATTTTTATATATATTTGCAACAGTAAAACGGTTAGACCGGTGGTTCGACCGGTTGAACCGTGAACCAGTAACATCGCCGGTTCGTTTGCCGGTTCGGTTTTTAAAACATTGATATAATGTCTCCGTTGACGTGGTGAAGATTAAAAAAATGTGATGGAATATGAATGAGTGACAAAATATGTGACCAGTTTTTATAAAGTACATTCATATTATGATGGATGTGAGTATAACTAGTAAGTGGGAAAAAAATTATCTTTGAATTATAGACAAATCGAAAAGAAAAGAAAAGATATTATCTCGCAAAATGAATAGATGGCAAACTGTTTGGATCTTAAAAGAAATGAAGTATATAATCCATCTTACGTTCCTTCATACATCTTAGCGTATTTCAATTTCATCTCCATCATCGTCTATTCCCAAATGATGCAAGCAGCCTCAGTTTGCAAATTAATCAATTACTTACTACACAATTCGCAATTATCCGCATGACTAATTTTCAAGTATTTTTCAATTGAAAAGAAAGCGAAAGAGATACTCATACCATATCTGCACACTGCTCTCTCCGCTCCTTTTTTTTGTAAAAGAAATCAATAAAAGATCTCCATTCACTCTTCCTATTACCCCACTCTTTTACGTTATATTCATTACGTTTTTTCACAATCTCCCACACAAGAAAGCGCAACCAAAAAGCAAAGGGAAAGGGAAGGGAGAGTTCGAGGAAGCAATCGCCACAGTCGATTGCACTACACAGAACCTGCAATTCTCTTCATTGTATAAATTGAATTTAACCCTGTCTGTTTCCTCATTGTACACATTACAAGCAAGAAGCACGTAATTTTCGCGTATAATCTTCGATGCAATTGCTTCCAGCACTCAACCCAACCCTGCCCATGCCTTTTTCCAAAATCTCCTGTGCCATTTAAGCAACAAAAAGGGTAAATTAGCAATAACACATTCAACACATCTTGTCTAAATATACTTCAACCCGGACAGATATTGCTGTCTCGAAATCAGATACTGAGCTAAGGAGTATATAACTCCAAGAAGCCCCAATATCTTGATCTTGATAATGTCTGTCATTATGACTGGTGGTAGATTCAGCGGTATGGTAAGCAAGGGCCATGAATCAGCCTGTTTCGTGTAGCTCCAAACAAAACGGTTGAAAAGGATATGGCTTGGGAAGGTCAGTACAAGGAGGGCCAGATTCTTGACAGCAAATATCCAGTCAGGTCCCCCGATATCAACGCCCCATCCTGTGTTGCCATGCCACACATCTTCCCATATACTGTACACGGAAGTCGACACCAAGTAGATGGAGATAGCGACAGAAACAGGGAAGTACCTCTGCTTATCACCAAAACCAGCAAAGAAATCTGAATCCTGGTTAAGCAGCAGCAGGACAGGTGCCAAGAAAAATATAGCGCGGTTTGATCCTCCGGTGAGATGCACATTCAAGATCAAACATATTGCAAAACACATTACAGTGGCAACATTACCAACTGCAGGCATCCAGGCTCCTTCTGCAGCCATCCGCTTTATAGTGAATGTTGGCATAGTAGAGGCCCTGCGTTGCTTCATAAATCTCAATCTTGGAGGCACCATAGCTGAACTGCTTTCACCCGACTGACTGTGTCGAAGTCCACCTCTTTCCGCAAACTTCTCGCGAATAAGTGAAGCTAACTCAAACTTTATCTCAAGCGCTATAAGCATAAAGATAGCAGCATATAAACCAAGGAGAGATGTCCTTGCACCCTCAACAGCAAGTAATGTCGCAATCTTATTGTCCTCCTCAGCCACGATCTCTCCAAGCCAAGCCTTGTTAATTCTCACCTGGCCCTCCAGTAAATATGTTACCGGAAATAGGGCCACGATCAGAGCAAACATCCAAGGCAAGAACTTGGTGCTAGAAGTGGAAGGTAGATGAGTGAAAATCACAAACACAGACGTGCACACCATGGTGACAATGATGAGAGCATGTAGAATTGCTGCCTGAAGAAAATACTCTGCAGATATGTAAATGCCAAGAGCAATTCCCACAGCAATGGCATAAAATGTTCTCAACTCAACAATGTAAGATATCGGAATAACGGAGGTGACACCAGCCAGAGTGAGAAGGATTGCTGCAATAAGCAACCATGATGGCCACGTTGGCTTTGAAGCCATGAAGCCATATATGGAAATATCATCAGCAGATTGACGTGCCGATTTGATTAGGTCAGAGTGATAAGTCCATGCCAGTGGAATTGGAGGCTGCATCACGATGAATAGCAGACCAGTTGCTATGACCAACACCAAGTATCTCTTTGCAGCCTGCAAATGAAGATCAAAAAATCTTAACAGTTAATCCTAAATTCCTAATAAAAACATATTTGCTAAGCATACATGCTAACCAACAATGCCTTTTAGAAGTGATAGAAAATGCAAAAGAAGATATTAATCTTCCAAGTATCATATACTGGATGGACTAATACTTGAGAATGCTGTATAAAGAATCTTTTGGCGCTATATGATTATGAGCATCAAGGAATTATCTAAATAATCGAGGTAAACATATGACATGCCATGTAAACATTTGGTCCTATCCATAAGTGAAGCTAGATAGAAATAAAAACAATAATAATAAAGAACTGTACCATGACATGTGAGAAGTGCAAAGCGACAATCGGTATACAAGCTAAGCCTGTCAAGAGAATGCAAGAACCCAAGAGTAAGCCATCAGATGGAGGTCTTCCATACCACCACTGAAGGGCTTCAAATATTGTTTCGCGACAAAACCAGACTGACAGGGCAACCACACCAGCATGTGCATACCCTTGAAAAGGTTTCATCTTTGAGGCTGATGATTTAGATTTATCCCTGCAAGGTAACCAGACCCATTAAGTTTATGAGGAAAAGTGCAACATTAACAATGGGAAAAAAGGTTTTGCTAGTACTTATAAAGCAGCAAAGGAGGCGATACTGCTAGCAATAGAACAGCCGAAACCCACAACACAGCCTTTGAAGCCATAAAAGCATGGACAACTTTGCTGAATAAAGACAAATCAGAACCCAAACTGCTTTTGATCCAATTCTCCGGTCTACAGAAAGTCTCCTTACAATGGCCAGACCCGCAAAAGTAGTCATGACAACCATATAACTCGGGTACATCACATCCTCATCCATCCCATAGTAATACACATTTGAATAGTTGAAAAAATTGTTCTCAATATAGCACAACAAGAAGGCATGGCCGATCAATCCAGCTTCAGTGAGGAAAGAAAATTGTGGAGGAAGAACAGCTAAACCAGGAACTGCCATTGCCAGAAGCACACTGCCAACTATAAGCTTACAAAAAGATTTCAATGACATGCCTGCTATCCAAATATTAAGATCCCAGTAGTTATGCATCATGAACCAAGCAACCATCAAGCTCCCCAACACAACAAATGCAGAGTATGATGACAAGCTCTTCTTCGTGAAGAAACGAGCCAAACAATATCCAGCTACTGAAGGGAGTGGAAGGAACTGTAAAGGAAAAGGAGTCATTCGGAGGTATGCTTTACACTCATAAATCATTAAGAGAAGTTTGGGTCACAATATACATTAGTTTTCCCACTTTCCAGTGAATAATTGTTTTCTAAAATTGTTTTCTGTTCATAGAAAACTGCAAAAACATAAAATGGGGATAAAGTATCAACCTAATGGATCAATTTTTCAGAATATATACTAAAAAGATGGAAAAGATAGATGGAAAATGGGTCAACCATTTTAGTTCAGTATATACAGTCTTGGCAATCAAATCACATCCTTTACTCAGAAACCAAACTCTTTTTAGACCTAAATACCTATGCTAGCCAGACACTATTGACTATGTACTTTTCACAATCATGGAATTAGAGGATCGGGATATCCAGTCAGACATCGACGTGTGTATAATGCATGATTATTTACAGAGTTATGAATGAATTTTGAACTTAGGCAGAAACTAAATCTAAACGGACGGATTTGACTACATCTCATAGGAGTAAAAAATAGATCAGTAGGAAATTGTTATCCATGTTTCTCTTTATACGTCCAAGTAGAGGTTCAAAGGTTAAATATTAAAGCAGCACCGATAGAAGCTTTCTTGCTGAATTTTTATAGATTCATCATGGAATGGCTGACAAAGTCTTAAAAATCATTGATTTAAACAAAACATCACTCAGTGGGCATAGCTTAAGAGTTAAGACCTAGCATAAATGAGATTTCTAATCTAATCTTAATAGAGCATAGTTGGTGCAACAGTTGATGGCCATTAGAGCAGAAAGAAAAATGCACGCAGCCTGTTGTAACTCGTTACTCTCTAAATAAATTTAAACCTTGGAGTTATATAATGAGGTGAAAACATGCTGAGAAAGTGTGGTTTGTATGATACGTTCTATGAGTATTTTCTAGATAACCTTATCATGATACTCAGCATCCCATTCCTTTGCAGTAGTAAATCTAACACTCATTAAACTAAGAATAATAAATAGTTAATGAGGACTCATCTAACTTTGATTTTCTATAGCAACAAGTCAGAGAGATAGCACCATTCACAGAATATGGTCAATTATGCATTCTGTTTAGAGAAGATATTCCTTTCAGCATTAGACAAAGTTAAGCAAATTCCATAAAAGTTCTCAAAACAATATCAGAGAACGGCAACAATAACAGTCCGAAGCTACCAGAACGTGCCAATACAAGAAAGAAAAAGGCACACCTTAAGTAAGAGTAAATTCACAAAACCAATCCTCAAATAAGGAGTTACAAAAGGAAAATCACATTATCAGATGACCAAAGTCGTAAATGAACAAGAAAACTACGTACCAGGTAGGAAATCCGACTACAATAGCTCCAGCAGCACTGACAGTGACAGCCAATGCAGTGAATACGAGTGAGCTGAATGCGTCGGAAACCATACCAGAGCATAAGAACCTGCAGCAGCAGGCTCCTCCAAGCATTTGATGGTGACAAGCAGATAATTCAGAGGCGGCTGGAACATGAATGTACCGCCCAAATGAATGAAAAAACAACACGAATCTCCAGGCATACAACAACAACAACTAAAGCCACAGCACCATTGACAAATCGAATGCTCTGCAACTGGGTACTCGTTCTTAGTAACCCACCACAATGCCCCTCTTGTGGATGCATACAATTGAAGCAGAAAGGGAATGAAGAAAAGCAGAAACAAATCGGAGATGCAGCACTGGATGAGAACATAACCCAATAATGGGAGGCAATGTGGAACGATACAGGACGAACAAAAGACTCAGCGTATGCACACAGCTTTCAAGCTGCCCAAGAATGAAACTATCTTCGGGACCTCACCTCCATGGAAATTCACTTCTTGCTTCAATTTTGAACGAGGACACACGGGGAACTGATACAGCCAGTAGAAAACGCAATTAAAAACCTGAGATAGTAAGCAGCATTCCACATACCCACTGCAGAAACAGTCGCCCAGGTAAAAAGTGTGGAAGCTATGAGCGGAACACAAGCGAACAAGAGGCGTTCGAGAGCGAGCACGATGGTAGGGTGCTCGATTTGTATCCACTTGAACTGCAGCGATACCCAAACTCCGATTAGGAAATTCGCCATTGCACAAGTTAGGGCAGCGAGAAGAGCAATTGAAACATAATTGAAGGTGTAGTAGAGCGATGAGCTGAAGAAGAAGTAAATCTGCGCGGCGATGAGGGTGAACCAGACGGCGAAGAAGGAACCGGATTTGAAATTGAGCGAATCGAGGATATACGCAACCATGAGCCCGACGACAATGGTGGCGACGACCGGAGCACCGCCGAGGTCGAGGAGGAAGGCAGCGGACGGGACGAGCGCGACGGCGATTCTGGCATTGTGGACGAAGAGGAGGGGGAGAATCGAGAGTTCTTCTTAGAGGAGCTGGAGCGGCGGCCGATTCCGGCTGCTCCGCCGTGATATAAGATATCGGAGGTTAGGGTTAGGGTTTTGGTTCTCCGTTATAGGAGGAGGAGGTGGCGAAGGAGGGGGCGCTGGTGGATGGGATATGTGGGGCGGAAAGCCCGGGCTGGAGCTCCGGCGCAGCATATTGCCGCGGCGGGGAACGGTTTCGTGATCGATCGGAGTGAGTGAAAAATATATGGAGCAAAGACTGAGCTCTGAATAGACCTTTTTGATGGCGTTAATCCATAACGGAGACAGGGGACGATGGTCATTTCAGCATCCGTGACGTGTTTCAGAGCCACGCTGGCCGTACGATTGGTTTCAAGTGGTCCACTGGAAGATTGAGGTTTATATAATTCATCACTGAATTTTAAGAAAATTTGTAACTTGAAAGTGCTAATCTTCATAATCAAGATTAAAAACAATGATTTTTCAAAATATAAATGAAGCATTATAAATTTTTTATATTAATAATAGATTTTTGAATTTTCTCTTTTTTTTCTTTTTTAAATTATTTCCTCACTAAGTATAGTGAATTAACAAAATTATTCAATGATAGTTAAATAATTAATGCATAATTAGAGTGACTACATATTTAAGCCATATTACTTGCACTGACAACATTTGTTCCTNNNTTTTTGTAGGAGCAACTGGGAGTTAGGATTGGAGCTTAGGAGGAAGCACACCTGCAAAGGATTTTTACACCCACCCTCCCACCCGAATGCACTATGGACGTCATGCCAAGTTTGGGGGAGTTTCCTTTCCCTTTACTTTATTTGTCTTCTTTGCATGCATTGAGGACAATGATGCATTCAAGTTTGGGGGGGTTATGAATGATTTGTGATGTATGTTTTTTGGGTGTTTTGCGTGATAAAGATGTTTTGAATCTATGTAGTTGACGGGTGCATGCTTTATCTTCGGCTTTCTGGTTAGGAAATCTTACTTGATCTTTGAAGCTTAGGATGAATGGAATGGGTGCATGAATTTATTTGAAAGAGCATGTTGTGATTACATCCGATTTCTTAAGTTGAGGAGAGTATGAAAATCGCATGACTTGTGGAAATTATTTTGGATTGATTTGCTTTATCGAGTGAAGTGCTTGCGTTCGTTTGTGTTAACGATTTGGGAGGACAAGGCACTAGGATGAACTCCATGGCCAAATGATCACATGCCTAGTCCATCAAATGATCCCCTAGAAGCCACCTTGAGCTTAATTTCTTATTCTTTGTGTAAACACTTAGCCAAACACTTAGCCACTAAAATAAGCCTAATTTAGCCTCATCGATAGACCTTGCTACTATTTGGGTGCTAAATACAAGTTGAGCTTTGTGGTTTGAGTTTGAGTGTGGGTGGTGAATTGTAAAGAGTAGACATTTCTAGACTTGATAGAAGGTGAAAAGAATGAAGTTCTAAGAAAAAAAAATAAGAAAAAGAAAAGACGACCTCCAAATTCACAAAAGTCGAGGTCTTTACAAAAACAAAAAAAAAAAAAATAAGTTGATGAAATAAAGATAGAGCTTCTATGTTTGTTTGTGTAATCTCGTCTGGAATAGATCTCAAGTTTGGGGGAGTGTGGGTTTGGTTGTAATTTTTCGTTGGTTAATCTTTGGAAGGAAGTTGTAGGAGGGAAGATTTTGGCACTCAAATGGGTAGCCTTTGAGCTCACTATCCATACTTATCCTACCTCGTCCCTAGCCCCATTACAACCTTGAAATAAGACCTTGGACCTTATCGTTGATGCTTGTGGATGTTGTGTAAAGAACTTGGTAGAGTTAAAGAGGTTCGATTTGAAATCTGTGAGTCTATGTGGTTAGTATTGCTTAATGAGTCAATGATGATGGTTTGAGTTGTTTGATCGCATGCTTGGACTTATTTTGAAGTGCACCTTAACTTGACGTTCTAGGGGGATGAGTGATTGTTCTTGAGAGTGGGAAATCTCGATTGGAAATGTTGGGGGTTTAGATTTTGTCACTCACGTCCCTACATGATTCTTTGTGATGAAAATTTCTCTGCGGGGTAGACTTGCGTTGAGTTTTTGTGCTGCTAAAAAATGTACCTTGCTCGGGGCGAGCAAGAGCTTAAGTTTGGGGGTATTTGATGCGAAGCTTATTTCCTATTCTTTACCCCGGATTTCATGTTAATTATAACTCACCAAGTCGTGCTTTGAGTGTAGTTTTCGGGTGTTAGAAGCTGGAAGTTCGTCGGAAATGCATAGCTGAGATTCCAGAGAGTTCGCCCGGTCGGGCGTTTTGATGTCGCTAAACGCGGTCGGGCGTTTCCATATTGTGCATGCGGAGTCCAGAAAGTTCGCCGGTCGGGCGTTCTGATTTCAACTAAACGCCCGGTCGGGCGTTTCCCGCGAGGCCATGCAGTAGCCTTTCGCCCGGTCGGGCGATTACCTCCTTTGAATTCGCCCGGTCGGGCGTTTTAGTCGCGTAACTGCGATTTTGCAGTTGACCCAGCGGTTGAAGGATTAAAAAGGCTGGGAAAATGAATTGGAAGGGGGGAACGAGACAGCGAAAAAAGACAGAGGGAGAGAAAGGAGGAGAGGAAGAAGAGAAGGAAGGCATTCCGGCCATTATTCCGACCATCCATTCCCGAATACCGACTCCACTCGACGAGAGCATCACACCTATGGTTTTATTTCTACATTCTACCATGTGTATAGGCTAGGCTCTCTTTGTTGCTCCGAGTTGTAATCTAGGCTTGTGTATTTGTTTTAACACCTTGAATCGTATGTTTGATACCAACAATGTGTTTGATAATTAAAATGCTACGTTTTTGGCTAATGATGTAGTGTTGTTAAATCTTAACTATTGTCTCTTTAACATAGCTTAGGATTGATCGTTTGTTGGTATGCTTTCGATTTAGAACTGTTCAGGGGATAAATTGATAGTGGATTAGGTAAGTGATTATAGTAGACGACATTTATTCCCGCGCATCCACAGGAATTAAATGTCGTTGAAAGTTGGTTCATGGAACAAGTGTTCAGCTGACTGTGAACTATACGTCGTAGACATGTTCAGTGCACGCGATTAGGTTGATAATTATAATCCCGTCGTATGTTTCGTTGTAAATGGTGTAAAACAACGCAAGCTTAGTGAGCAACTTGGAGTGACCTGTCTTTCTCGTGTCAAAAATCTCATTTTAGTAGCTTAAATTAGTTAACCTTCTCAAAATCAAAACAAAATCTTTTGATACTTTGTGTAGTCATATTAAGTGTAAGCAATCTCGCCTCCCTGTGGATCGACACTTGAAATACTACTACGATACTGTATTCTTGCAGTAGTGTAGTATTATTAGAGTTAAAATAATTGAACTTGATAATCTTTTTACATTGATTAAGAACTCTAAAATATCACATCATTATACCAAATCGAATTTATGGAAGCAATGATCAAATAATATAATACCAAAAAAACAAAATATGATCTTCTAATATCCTAACTCAAAGCAATTAATAAAAGTTGGAAATCAGCATAATAAAAACTCCCAATATCAAAATGTTTACTCGAAACAAATATGCATCTCAATACAAAATCTTTTCAAGGGGAATAGAAAGATAAGTAGGCAGCATTATTCAAAACAGCAGTGCACGTTCAAGACTGCAGAGGCCTATCAAAATCAAGTCAAATGAATATTTAAACAATCCTTGAAATACCAAAACTAACTAATACAAATCAGTATAAAATTATTCGTCACCATAATGGATTTACCATATCAAGCTCAAGAGCAACTTCTCTCTCACCCAACCATCAACTTGTTCTCATCTAAAAAGGTGTAAGTGGGAACCTCGAGGTTGAACGGCGCAGGCCCTTTGCGAATCCGACCAGAGATGTCGTAATGGGATCCGTGGCACGGGCAAAACCAACCCCCGTAATCACCAGCATTCGGCAAGGGGATGCACCCCAGATGGGTGCAAACCCCAATAACCACGAGCCATTCGGGATTCTTGACCCTCACAGCATCCTCCTGTGGGTCACGGAGGGAGGCAACGTCGACACTGTTTGCCAGCTTGATGTCTTCTTCGGTTCGGCGCCTGATGAAGACTGGCTTCCCGCGCCACTTCACTGTGACGGTTGTCCCAGGTTCGATGCTAGACAGATCCACCTCGAGGGAAGCGAGAGCAAGGACATCTTTACTGGCAGACATGCTCAGAACGAATTTGAGCACAAGGAGACGGGCTAGTGATGCGTATACAAACCTGCCTCCAGTCAAAACAAAGTATGCGAACGCACGTTTGCTAGGATCACCTGGCGGGTATCGCTCGTGGTTGTGCTCATCGTAGACAATCTTTGAGCTGGGATTCTTGATGGCCGCCACGGTAGCAGGGACTTCTGGAACCAGGCCTGAGTCTTGCCCTGCTGCAAGGGCACCAGAAGAGAACCCTACGAGACGCACAGAGGTTAGGAAACATTATTTCAATTTCCGTGGCTATCTAATTTATACATGTGGCACAGCTGAAAACAACAAGAGTGGGGGGCTGGAAGCAGAGTATCTCTTGGAAAATTTGCAAGATTAATGATGTATAAATATATTACAGATTTGGAAATTTTGAGAGGTTTGATCTCAGAAAATAGTATAACCACTAAGTGTAGATTATAGATAAACACCTAAGGTCCTAAACCAAAGCATGGAATGTTAAATGGTTTGCGATAAGGGGGTGAAGAAAATGAGATAGCAAGATAAACCAACTGCAATGCAAGATTTAATCATAGATAGAGAGAGAAAGGTAGAGTCAAGAGGAAACAACAGAAAACATTTCGCTTAAAAAAATCCAAGTGTGCAAAGAGAAATTCTAGTAAGAAGCAAATGCGATGACAAAAGTTTCAGCATACCGTGAGATCATTAATAAACAACAAGCCAATAACACAGTTGTATACATATAATCACAAGGAATCTGGTTGGTTAGAGCCTTTACAACATACCTAGTGTTCTAATAAAAAACACTGACATGTGGAAACAACCCAACTATTGAACACCTGAACACATATGATCACAAAGAATCTATTTGGTAAGTTGCTCCCTCAGAGAACCTTTACGACACACCTAGTGTTTTGATAAAACAACCACCAAAGTCAGTTCGCCGACTAAGAGCAACAGAGCACTATTACACATGATACTCAGAATAAACTGAATTAAAAAAACGCTACTTTAGGTCAAAGAAGAGCACATATATCCTGAACCAAAACAACACTATCATAATTATTACTTGAAGAATCTCAATACTGCATAACTAATCACGGTTGGTAGGTTTCTCTACGTAAGGTATACAAACGAAGCAAAAAAATCATAGCTAAAGTATGTTTATACTAGAATCAAGACACGCAAGCTGTTAGTTTGCATGTTGGATAACATTTCAAAGCATCAAAAACATTGGTCTGTGAGCAAAAAAACTTGTGCAAGCAAATGCAGGCATTAAATAAGCTACTTATGAGCATTATGATCAGAAATGTATTGATTGGGTCTAATTATCTATCATCAGTAATGAACGCACCTTAATTCCATAACCAATTTATATGCTAAGCTAACAAAATGATAGAATATAGCGCCAAATAAACCATTAATCTACAAAACATCAGGGGATACTAATCCAACAGCTCCATGCCTCCATGAAGCGCTCCTTTCGAACTTATCATCTCAATGGAAACATAATACACTATTTTTTGGATGAACGGTTCAATCACAAAGCAATCCATAACAAACAGGAATCAATTAAGTCAATAGCGACAACTCACGCACAAACTCGCAAATATCATACTCCACATTTTCTTAACCGACTGGATCTTCGCAGCAATAACACCAATAAATAAAATAATCGACTCAAAAAAAGCAAGGAACCTCTGATCTGATCGAAAACAGAAATTGATCGAACGGGTGAAGAAGTGCGTTCATCAGACGATGAATCGCCGCCGACGAACGGGTTTCTGGAGGTAAATGCGGCGGAAGGAGCCTGAGCCGACCGCCATGAGAGAGAAGAAAGCCTCCGCCCCGCTACCCTCAGCATCTTCGATAAATGGAGATTTTTCACCTATCGATTGGATTGTCACGACTTATTCTCGAGCCCTAGCGCAGGATCTATCTCTCTCTCTCTCTCTCTGAAGAAAGGAAAATGGAAAAGGCAAATTGAAAAGGAAAATTACAGATTTGATTTGGCGAACGGAACGACACCGTTCCGCAAGCTTTGACTATTTCACGGCCTACGATGTCCGGTCCACATAGTCATGGGCTCGGCCCATCAATAGCGGGCTTTGAAATTTCCCCTTTTTGAAACTGAGGATTTAATGGGCTTTGAATTTCACTATATTTGAATTTTATTAGAACTAGTAAAGACTAAATATGACGACTTCTCAAAGGAAAGTAAAGACTACAACATTAGTGAAAATATGAAATTAAAAATATAATTTAATTAAGCCTTATTTTATAATTAATATTGTTCATCTTACCCGTTCAGTTATATAACATAAACTTCAATTCCATTTAATCATGGTACACTACATATTAGAGAGTCAAGGACACTACATATTCCTTAATGAGTATTACGCAGTATTTTAATTTCACTCCATCCCTGCATATATTATTCATTATTTATAATCATAAAAAAATGGAGATATTACAACCATTAGTAAAATACGTTTATTTAGTGTTTTGTTATCTATATATCTATGTATCTATACAATGTGAGTTTTGGAAAAATTTAAAATAATGTCATTTTGATTAAAAGTTTATCTAACAATTAAAATTATGTTTATCGTTTAAAAGGTCAAATAATTATAACTCATTTATACAAATGTTTAAACTAAAATACTCCATCAAACTGATTTTCATCAAATGAAAAAGGAATCCCAAATTGAAAATTTGAAATATAATGCGTGAGTAATGGAATGTGATCATTCGAGCTTTTGGCTTTTCACTTCTTACACCTGTACTATGCACGGACCAAGATATTTTCAAAAGATGAATCATCCACAATGAGCTATAAATATAATAGGGAAAATATTGTGCTTACACATAAATATAATATACTCCATATATTGAATTTTAAAATAATACGATTGTAGCTAATTTTGCATGCATATGCACTGGCAATCCTTGCAAATATTACACATGCTGAGGCCTAGAATCTTAATACTAATACATATACATGTAACGATATACATATACGAATGCATACCCTACGTCACCTCCTCTTCCTACATATTATTTCTACATCATATTACTCTCACCTTGTTTCCAAGGGCTCTCTCCACCATCAACCAGTACATCCGCTGGCGGCGGCTCTCCCTCATCTCACTTTCTTCGCAGGCATGGCCACACCCCGAACACATCTCACGGATCCCAATAATGTACCGCCACTGTTTTCTTCAAAAAAGAATAACTTGTTAGAAGAAACACTATCTGAAAATAATGGAGGATAAAATACCTTTAAAATAAATATATATAGGTGAAGAGACTGATGAATGCATGAGCGAAACATTGGCCTTTTTTAGTTTAAAATACTATGATACAAAGATACACTAACCGGACGTAATACAACCCAATGAAGAATGAAGAAATTAAACAGAAGTAAACTGAATTGAAAATACAATTATCAAAAACTATAAACCGTAGATGTAATTTGTAAGCCGAGTCGAGGAGTCCTCTTTCCGCAGGACAAGATACCCCCGGTAGTGCTCTCGGATTGGCGTGTCGTCCCCAAAGATAAAACGACTTTGTCTTGTTCGTTGCAGCACCGCAAACAGAACAAACTCCGGCGAACTGGATGATGGCGAGGGTAGAGATTTAAATGAAGACTATGCAGAGAGAGGGAGAGAGCTTGCAATGCTATGCTTGGTGTAGAGTGTGGTCTGCATTGCATGGAGTGACTGCCTATTTATAGGCCAAGTCCACTAATTGGGCATTGATGGAGTCAACGGCCATTATGTGTGCCATGATGGCTTGACTGTAACCGCCGGGGGTTACAAGCCGTTAAGGGAGCTGGAGAGACATGATGCATCTGGACACGCTACGCGACGGGATTCATCGTGGACCTTTTGGCACACGATGCGTTGGGGTCCATCGAGGACCTTTTGTCACCCGCTATGTGTCGGGGTCCATCGTTGACCGTTTGGGACCCGCTATATGTCGGGGTCCGTCGTGGACCTTTTGGCACCCGCTATGCGTCGGGTCCATCGTGCACCTTTTGACACATGGCACCCGACAGACGGGGCACGGGTCACGGGACATGGTGTACTGAGCACAGGTCACAAGACATGGTGCACGGAGCGTGCCTCACGGCTCACGGCTCATCTTAGTCCATAATAATTATTACAAGTAATAATTCATCTTATTAAATACATATTTAATAAGGTTCTATTCTCCAATGTGGGATAATTAACACTTTTAATTAGTCCATTCGTTTTATCTCATTGCTCCTTTATAGCTCACAACTGTGACAAACTTTAATTCATAATTTCTTACTCATCGGGAATCGGTTTAGAGAAAATGAATATATCACAGTCATCTACTCCAAAAGTAGATCGTCGCTATTGCATTTAATTTTACAAAATTAAATGTCTCGTCACATTTATTATTGGTCAAAGTCTTGACCAAACACGATTCCAACAATCCCCCACATTAGTGAAAATTGCCAAATGCATATGTATGCAGACACAAGCTCATCCCTCAAGAGGTATATAAGCATAAGGATAGGTAGTTGTTGGGTTTGAACCATCCATAGTCAACACAATCGGATACACAGACAGCCTAGTAGCGCGGTGCTTTGAACTATTCCTCCACGGCGTGATGTCAACACTTAAACACCCCAACCTCATCCGTTCTCACATTTTGTGTCCATTACGGCCTTGGACACCACTTTGGATTCATAAGTGTGTTATATGAAGTGGTCACACTTCACACTTATATAGGTGATTTCTCGTCGAGTATCTTGCCATACTCGGTCTCATTTGAGAACTCAATCTCCTCGAGATCCTTTAGGAATCATTACAAGTCATTGACTTAACCTCACCACTAGACAAGTTTTTCAACACTCTAATGCTCTCTAGGGAATAGATGTGGATGAGTGATTCACACGAACTCTCATAGCTTAGTTTTCCCATTGAACCAAATTATTGGGATCTCCAGTCATCGTGGTTGGGTTGCCACTATGACAATTCTTTAGTTTGTGGATTTTAAACTCATTCCCTCTAGCAATTTATGTTAGAAAATAATGGGATAAAATTCTCAAGCCGTGTACAGGCGGTACTCTAACTATTATAATCGAAGGAAAATAACAACAAGTGGAATGGAAATTACAACGGAAATAAAATAAAACAACCCAACAATAAGTCGAGTCGAGGGTTACAACACTCAATGCTTTCTAAAGAATGGGTGAAGATTAAAAATCTTCCGAGTGTTACAACTAGAATCATATAGCTTCGTTTTTCCATTGAACCAAGCCCATGGGATCTCCAATCGTATGGTTGGGATACCACTACATTCATCTTTTAAGATGTGATTTTCAGTCACATTTCTTTTAGCAATTTATGCATTTGGTCATGGTTTAAACTTGTCGTTAACGGATCCGCTAAGTTATCCAATGACCTTACATAGTCAATTGCGATAACACTACTTGTGATCATTTGCCTTATGGTATTATGTCGTCGATGAATGTGTCGAGACTTACCATTGTACAAGCCACTATGTGCTCTCCCTATAGTTGCTTGGCTATCACAGTGTATCACTACTGTCGGCACTGGCTTCTTCCAACATGAAATATCTTCTAGAAAGTTTCTAAGCCATTCGGCTTCTTCCCCTGCTTTGTCTAAAGCGATAAACTCAGATTCCATGGTGGATCGAGCTATACACGTCTGTTTCGTTGACTTCCATGAAAAAGCTCCACCCCCACAGTGAACACATAACCACTCGTTGAAAACGAGTCTTTTGAATCAGAGATCCAATTTGCATCACAGTACCCTTCAAGTACTTAGGGATAGTTCGTGTACTGCAGCTCAAAGTTAAGAGTATACTCCAAGTATCTCAAAACCCTAAGCAGAGCTTTCCAATGTTCCTTGCTTGGGTTGCTCGTAAATCGGCTCAGCTTATTCACCGTACACGCAAGATCTGGTCGGGTGCAGTTTGTGATAAACATCAAACTCCCTGTGATCCTTGCATATTCTTCTTGAGCTACAGGCTCACATGTGTGCTACCTCAAATGCACGTTGGGTTCCAATAGAGTCTTAGCAGGCTCACAATCAAACGAGTGAAACTTCTTAAGCACTTTCTCACTGTAATGAGATTGTGTCAAAGCAATTCCCTCATGATTCCTTTTAATCTTGATTCCGAGAATCACATCAGCTAGACCCATATCTTTCATGTCAAAAATCTTCTTCAACATATTTTTGGTCTCGTTGATAATGTTGGCTATTGCTACCCATAATCAACATTTCATCTACATAAATTCTATCTTCGTTTATATCTCGTGTTTGTCGTTGCTACTTGATTATTGAATGAAGAAACTATTGTTTTGGGTGCATAAATTAAGATGGATATTGGTGGTAACAAATTATCAATTGAAACTGGTTAGAAGACAAATTTAATATTGGATGTTCATCTTAATTGCAATAATTCTTTGATTTTTTAGGATTATCTAAAATGGTTTAAAGAATAAGAGTTTATCTATTCTTTGCCTAGTTATTGTTTAGCATGTTTAGTGCTTGAACCTTGAATAATTTTAATTTGTCCCAATTGTACTTACTACTACTAATATGGAGTAGGAGTACTATTTATGAACATTTATTCATAATTTACACATGCAAAAAGAATATACTACTCCCTCCGTCCCGTGCTACTCGCACGTTTGCTTTTCGGCACGGAGATTAAGGAATGAGTGTATAGCAAAGTCAACAATTGCGGCTGTAGGTGATAATTTTTACTAAAAATGGAAAGAGTGCAAATAACTTGGGACACCCAGAAAGAAAATAAGTGCAAGTAACACGGGACGGAGTGAGTACTACAGAAGGACAAATAGAGTACATCCTCGGAATCCTCTGTGCTCAGTTTAGGAGATGTATATGTATATGTTCTTAATCATCCATCACTGGCATTTGTCATAAACTAAAATGAAAACATCTGTCAGCATCGCAGATCATAAAAACGCATAACAAATTCTTTGAGATCGATTGGTGACCTCAAATCTGCCAAATCGGAAAGATTTAGCAAAATGCTGAAATTAAAAGAAAAAGTAAACAAGGCTTTTCAGTGCAACACTGACAAATAGAACTGAGGCACAATTTTCTAGTTACGATAGAAAATTCAGGCTGATGAATTCCAAGTGTAAGATAAATCTTGGCTTGGATTGCTTTTATAAGAAAAATCAGCAAGAGATTACTAGCCTTTCTTCCAGCATTCTTTCTTAGCCTTCTGTCCAGCGGATACAACAATCTCCAAAGACACCAGTATTCATGACACATGCATGTTTTGGATGAAAGAATGAAAAGGAAACAATTAATAGTAATTAACTGTAAGTTTTTGGCTTATAATTTTCACACAAAGTGAGCTAGCTAAAGATTATCAGTAATGCGAGTAATGTCGAAACAAACAGTCTAGGTTCCAAATCCAGCTCAGCTATTTGTTGTGATAAGAGCATCCGCAGTGGGACGGATGTCCCGGCGGACATCACGACGAACTTCCCAGAAACACCTCATGCCACGTCATAAGGACATCCCACTGCACAATGGCGGACATCCCCAAGGACATCCACAATAATAAAAATTCACAACTTCACCAAATTAAACAATTTACGAAATTAAAATTTCAACACGAATACGGAGAAAATGCAACCACTTTATTTTAAAAAAAGATACATAATTATTTTTTTTAAAATACATAGTTAAAAAAAACCTCAAGTTTCGACAAATGCGGCCCCCGTCTCACTCCTCGTCGTCCCTGTCACCAGTCATGTCGTCCCCGTCGCCACTCCCGGGCAGGGGTGTCATCCCCAAATCGCGCCTAATAGTGTCGATGGAATCCTTCAACATCATCTTGTATAAGGGATCAGTCGCTGCATGCCACTTGTCCATGGTGTCGAGCATGCTCTGCGTTAGCTGCATGCGAGCAAGAGGGTTGAGCTCGGGAGTGACCAGGAAAGGAGCTTCCGATTGGACCTCGTGGGACCCGCTGGCGCTTCCCCTAGCCGTCCGCATCGCAGTCTTTTGCCCAACCGGGCGACGGCGGTGGGATGACGATTGAGGGGTCGGGAACTCTGCCTCGGCGTCGGGGAGTTCGTGGGAACCGGCACTGCTGCTGTACTCGCCGGATGCGTTGATTTTCGTCTGCTTCGACCAGCCCGCTTCAACACCCTCACTAAACTTGGCAGAAGTCTGCACCACCTGATAGACCTCCCAATATTTAAATTCCCCGAAACCCAATTCACCGTCGGGGAACTGCTGGTAAGACAGAAGCTTCACATCATCGGCGAACATGCCGTTGGTTGCAGTGCGGAGGTTGTTTTGGTAGATGCTGGCATATCGGCTGAGTTGCCTCCTCAGCCGCTCCCACTGTTTCCGGCATTGTTCTCCATTGTGAAGCTTCCCACCTAGCGGTTTGAATTCGATGTAGCTTTGGCTAATGCGCCACCACATTCTGTCGATATGCTGGTTAGCCCTGACGTAGGGGTTCTCGACTACACTGATCCAGGCCTTCGCCAGCGCGACGCACTCCCCTATGCTCCAGATGGTCCTCTTTCTCCCGCCGGCTTCCTCCCCCCCTCGTTCCCCGCACGCGAGGACGAGGTAGTGCCCTTGCCCTTCCCTCTCCCTTGCTTCCTCGTCTTCCCTGCCACCGGTGGCATCTCAATGGGAGACTCCCTGACCGGAGATAGTCTCAACTCCTCAAAAGAGAAAGTCTATGCCGGTGAACTGAGTCTCCAGAAGAGTACTCTGGGGGAAATCACTAGACACTAAATCCATGTAGGGGCGATAGACATTGTCCCCAGGTGATTAGGAGACCCCTGCCTGCTCCGCCCCCCGGCAGCGGCAGGCATGCCTTGCATCATCCCACTCATCCCTGCACACCAAGGGGGTACATATTGTAGTACCCAAGCATCATCCCCGCCATTTGGGGTTAGGGCATCATCGGTGCCATTCCGAGCATCATCCCGGACATCGGTGCACTTTCGCCGGCCTTTCCCCCAACTCTAACAGGAAAAGTCGGCGTTTGTGACTCGCTCGTGGCGGGGGAATCACTATCGTGGTGCTTCATTTATTTTCAAAAGAAATGAAAACAGAGAGAGAGAAACTCGTTAAAACAAGTAGTGCGAATGAAATGAAGTTCAACGAGCCGTATATATAGAGTTTTTTAAAAAAAAAAACAAAAAAATTAAAATTTAAAATCAGGACGTCCGTCATGGCACCGCAATGGCGGACGTCGTCGGAAAGCCGCAGAACTCTGGTGTCCGCAAGCGACGTCCGCCGGGACGCCTGCCGCTGTGAATGCTCTAAGCATAAAACCTTAGAAAAGAGTTGAAAACATATATCTCAATTACCAAATTGAGAATGCTAGCTAAACCTTTTAAGAACAACTTCTTCCTGCAAATGTAAAATTTAGAAAAGATCAGCAAATGCTAAATTTAGAAAAGATCTGCAGTTCTCATAGCCACCAACCATTTCATGTTGGATCAGAACCATTCGCCAAGAGCTTTAACTTCAGACTCAAGTTCCACGCAGTTGGTCAATCAGTGTTAATTAACGGGGGGCAGATAGTGTATTATAAGTAGTTAGAAATTAGTAAAAAATATCAATTGATCACATCATATATTATATATAACTCGATCTCTAAAAATTTATCACTTATTTTCATTTCTGTTTGTCCTTAAAAATTTATCACCTAATACTATTTTTTACAGTGAAACTCATATTCCACTAACTCATTCTCACTCATATTTTATTATAAAACTAGTATTAACACTCGTGCTATGCACGGAACATAAAAGTTTCAAATTATAAATACAAAATAAATGAATATATAAAACCATAAACCATGTATGACTATTCTTACACCCAACTATTACATTAGTACGCACGAAAATAAAATGCATATACAAAATGCACAAATACGCACAAAGTGACAAATGACAAAAAACACTACACAAACATCTAAATTTAATAGACGTTTTATGAGAGATAGATAACAAAGACACATTCAAAAAAACAACACACGTGTAAGATGGGGAGGATCCTTTGCTGTGTTATACTATAACATAGCGGGAGTTGCTATGGTTAAACGTAACCACTATCATATGAAAAGTAGTAGGATGGTAGAATTTTAAACACGTAGTACTCTAATTCTATTTATCTCATTATTTTTTTCCCTATTTCTTTCTTTAATTAAATATCCGGTGGGCAAATGCAACTTTTTTAAATGGAATAGTCTTACTACCAATAAACTTGTAGAGCTAATTAGAAATAAAAAAATGAAAACAAATTAGAGAAGGTATTGCTTCTTATTGAATGGTTGTAGAGTTTGATCTTTAAAAGAATTTAGAATCATAGTATAAAGTATCTAAATTGACCAAATGCACATAGTAATAGTTTTTTTTATTTAAACTGAAAATACTGAATGGCTTGGTTGATGGTATGAGATAGTAGTAGTTTTTTTCAAACTTTTTGAAAAAAGTTTCCAATATTGCAACGATGAGAATCGTGAGCAACATTGATAAGTTTAAGATTTTTTTTTATCAAACTTTAATACTCCATCCGTCCCATAAAAATATATTTACTTTCCATTTTCGTTCATCGCATAAAAATATGGTCATTTTCATTTATAGAAACTTATCCCAATTTATTACCCATATACACCAAGTTATTTATAACTTATACCACTATTAAAACATTACTTCAACTACTCTTCTCCTCCTCTCATACTTTACAAATTTTATATTAATTTCCATAGCATATTATATGCCTATATTTTTATTGAACGAAGAGAGTAATGTACATAAATATAATATTTTAAGAAGCATAAAAGAGAAATAGGAATCAAAGTTATAAAGAACAAAATCTTATCTCATAAAAGAAATCAAAATCAAATAAATTGTAGTTTTTCATACTACCTTTAGTGTCCACAATCTTATCTCATGACGCAAATTATTTTGTCACAATCTCATCCTATGAATATCATCAGCCAAACACTATCATTTTACTTAATTTAACACCCGTGCTATGCACGGTCAGGTGATTTTAATTAATGAATACAAATGTTAAATAATTCAACAGAAATAATAAGTAATATCGTTACACTTTTGCAAAAAAAATGCGTTTCTCTTATCCTACTCTAAGTGAAGTATTTCCTATTCGGCACATAATTTTATACTATATTTTTATTTTGTTAATAAGGGGAGAATAAATAAAATAAGTTAAAGGACAAAATGGAAATAATTATATTTTCATCTCATAAAATATTTTAATCAGAATAAACATATTAAAAAGATAAATGTGTGCTTATAGTGGGATAAAGGGAGTTTATAGTATTATTACACTTTATTACATATATATAGAAAATGTATTAAGAATTTAAGCATATACGCGGTAATGTTAACAAAATAATTCATACATTTTAGTCCGTCTCTGAAAAAGTGTGAACTTTCTAAATTCGGAAACTTTTTTTCTTAAAATTATGTACTCCCTCCGTCCCAAGATATTTGACTCGCTTCTTTTTCGTACTCGTTTTGAAAAAATAATATAAAATAGTTAGAGTGGAGAGAGAGTAAAGTAAGAGAGAGAATTATGTAGAGAAGAGTCTTCTCTACATAATTCTTTCTCTTATTTTACTTTTTCTCCACTTCAACTATTTTATATTATTTTTCCAAAACGAGTGCGAAAAAGAAGCGAGTCAAATATCTTGGGACGGAGGGAGTATTATTTTTACGTGAATACACAAATAAAAAATCGAGTATTATTTATTCATGACATAGGATCCAGACTAATCTATACATATATAAAAGTTGAGTTTTGGGACCTTTTGAATAAAAATTTTGTGGAATGGAGGTAAATGCAATTAAGAAAAACTATTAAATCTTTCACTTGAACTCATTAAATTTCGGTAAGCACCAATTTTAAATTCATCCGGCAGTTTCTATCTTCAAATATAAATTATGAATTAATTGTCATAATTATCCACTCTCTTAGTTCATCTCCTATTAGGGCTCAGAGCCTCTATTATGTAATTAATTCACAACATGAATTTACTATAGTGAAATTTTTGGGTGAGATTTAAAACATTTAGTGTTTAGTGGACGTTTCTTATCAATTTGAGCAACTAATTTAAGCATTGTCTTAAATAACTTTGGAACTAATTTTTAAATCCGTAGCGGTTACATTATAATTTCATCCATTTATTACTATATAATTTCAAATTATTTGAATGAATGGTGGAACCAATGATATGCGTCCCATAATAAGCACGTTACATTTTCTTTAATGATAGGAGGAGTTTCATTCCCAATAATGGAATTTCTTCCAAATACATGAGTTACAAACCTAATTATTAGATATAACAATTAACAACGGTTACATTATATAATTAAATCCATTTATATGTTGGATGGTTACACCCAATTTTGTCTATAAATAGTAATAATTCGAACACATTAGCTCAGTCAAAAACAATGTACAAATTCCATTAGTAAAAAATAGTGAACAAATTCAGGCTTAACTTATGTGCATCGACGTACACAATGATGGAGAATGCTAGCGTGTTGCTCCATTAGTCTCTTATCCATCCTCCTTTCTTTATTGATGTTGTTTCTTACGTAGTTTTCGTGCAAAGAAAACACCAAAAGTCAATGAAATGGCAAAAGGAAGCAAAGAAGAAGAAGAGCATAAAAGACGACAAAGTACATGAAGTATCACATTTTTTAGCCCATATGTATAAATCATCAATTTAGGTGTTAAAAGAGGAAACTGTTAAAGTTGTTTACAAATAAGTTTTTTCATAATTTTTGAATTATTGATTCGTTGTTCTAATGTTAAGTTTTACTATTAATATTTATATATGTGTGTTGTTTATATGCTTTGTGGTCCATTATTTTGTCTTTTATCACAATATTATTGTCCTTATAATATTTTAAGTTGTATATTAAATATTTATATTGATTTCATATTAAATAGTGTTTTAGTATTGAAGTGTGTATGTTGTTAAGGGTGATATTTTTCTTTGTTGTAGAGATCTATGTAAATGTTCTAATTAACAAATGTTCCATGTTGATTTAGTTTTAAAATTATTTAACATGTTGTGTATAGTACATTTTATTTTATTTTTTAAATCTTATGTAACGATGTTGTTTCTTATTTTATTTAGTTTATTCACAATGTATTAATAAAATAAAAATATTTTAAGTCGCGCAAAGGGTTGTAAATGTAATTTTATGCCAGGGGTGTAAATGCAATTTTAAAAAATTATATCTTCCACTTTGAACTCATTAAATTTGGAAGCACAATTTGAAATTCACCCGGTAGTTTCTATCTTCAAATATAAAAATTGATTATGAATTAATTGACATAATTATCCACTATCTACGGCTGTAATGATCATTCATCTCCTATTAGGATTCAGAGCCTCCATTGTAAGCATTTTTTGACATAAATTATGTGATATAATTAGATGATGATTTCCATCGTGATTAAATATGAGTTAAATCAACTTCAATGTTATACCACTTCTAATATTTAACGTTTGATATTTCAATTGCCATTTATGTTATTTGATTTAAAAACCTTTTCATTTTAATCCTTGGATGAATGCAAGCAAGATTTTTTTTATTTACCGTTCACATAGGCCTATTGTAAAGCACTTTCTTGATATGATCATATAAACAGATTTACAGACAAGATTCAGATAAAAAACCTCCACTATAGTAAGAATTATCAAGTAGGCCAACCCAGTGTAAGATATCGAACACATATCTAAAACCCTCAAAATAGAATAAGCGATCAACAAATTAAAATTGAACTGTGACGGAGGGAGAATTTTATTGATATTTGGCTCATTGTTGGTCATGATGAGTATATTTAAAAGTTAAGGGTTTAGGATTTAGGTTTCGAGGTTTGGGGTTTTAGTGTATAGGATCACAATATTGCAATGAAATGAAGCTCGATAATTTATAACTTCTACTAAAGTTAAGGGTTTAGGATTTAGGTTTCGAGGTTTGGGTTTTTAGTGTATAGGATCACTATATTGCAATGAAATGAAACTCAATAATTTATAATTTCTATCTCTATTATGGATTAATTATGATAAATTATTTTTCATTTAATATTTCTGCCACATAATTATTTGGTATTATATATATTCTGGAAAAAAATATAATGGGCCGTGCATAGCACGGGAGAGATACTAGTTTATATAATGACGTAGATGAGGTGGAGTACTATTGATATATTGTTTAATAAATACTCTCAATGTTTAAAAACATTTTATTTTAAACACAATTACACCTATACATTTATAAAATCATCACCATGAACCAAAAAATAGTTACACATATGAACGTAAGTTGCGTAACATTTGTAAATAATATTAAAAAAACTACTAATACAAATTAATTTTGATACATTTATAAATTTAGGGTCCGTTAGCTTTAATGATTACTAGTGTTATCACCCGTGCTATGCACGGGACATAAGATTTCAAATATTAAAGAAAAATAATAAGGAAGTAGTTTAAGAAAAAAGTATAATAAGATATAATGATGTTTGGTTAAAAATATGTGTTAATTACAATAAGTATTCATAACACTACAAAACGCTTAAAAAATTATATATAATAACAAACAAAGAAATATACTCTTCCCAACCCACTATAAATGAAGCATTTCACGTTTCGGCAAATGATATTTTACAACTTTAATTTATGATCTGAGTGGAGTAGAATAAAATAAAATAAATGACAAAGAGGAAATGTGACTAAGACCATCCGCAATGGGCGGACGATGGCACGCCCGATGGCGCGCATCGTCCGCGCCATTCATCGTCTGCCCCCACGATAGTCGCGGCCTATGCTTCGGGCGCGACTTAAACCGCGGATGATGGCCATCGTCCGCGCCATCGTCCGCTCCATTGCGGACGTCGCGGACGATGGTCGCGGACGATGGCCGCGGATCGTCCGCCCCATTGTGAAGGCCGCAGACGATGGCACGCGGTTTCGTTTTTTTATAAATAGCGTTCATTTGTAATATTTCATTTCACACGATTTCATCTTCGAAACTTACATTTACATAATTACTACGAAATGGATTCAAGCCCCAATAGCCCTACGTTTAGCGGAGAGGCGCATTGGCCGGGTACAGATGTCCACCGCGTTTGCGTCGTTAGCTACAGCGTCGATGGCAAGGACGATGTTGCAGACGCACAAGGCCCTCAAGAAGTGCACCGACCCCGAACAAGCCGAGTATCTCCGTGCATTACTCGATGAGTTGCGTAGGAAGTTGGGAATTGGCCCGACTTAGTTTTTTTCTTTTTTTAATTGAATGGTGTAATTTTTTTTATTAAAACTTCGCTACTTGTTATTTAGTCGTTTTTTTTACTCGTTACGTATTATTTGAAAACAGTTAAATTAATTAAACAAAACAACAAAATGATGATGTGGCGCGTCATAGGGCGCGCCTTAGGGCGCCCCACTGCAGGTGGAGAAGGAGGAGGATAAAAATGCTGACGTGGCGCGCGATAGGGCGCGCCTTAGGTCGCCCCAGTGCTGATGGTCTAAGGACCAAAAAGTATGAGTTTATTAGAATAAAATATACACAAATAAAGAAAATGTGCAATTAAAGATCAAAGAGGACAAAACTCATATAATTTGAATAAATAAATAGCTCAACAGTTTTGATCAACAAAACATATATATACATAAATAGGAACACAAACTTAGAAAAATAACAATAAATCAATAGTTCATAATTTTTCACTTATTGAATACAATTCTAAAAATATATACTTCCTCTGTCTTACTCTTAGTGAAACATTCACCACAAGATTTTATAAACATTTTTATTTTGTGCGTCTCACTCTTAGTGAAGCACCACAAGATTTTATACATTTTTATTTTGTGCGTTGAGTGGAGAAAAAATAAAATAGAGATATACTAATAAAGTGGATATAATGATGTTTCCATTTTATAAAATGTGCTAAATATGAATGAAATTTTATATTTAATATAAACTTCAAATAATTTTAATACACTATAAAAGTATTAAATTTACCTACTCCCTCCATCCCAAAAAAATTTATATATATATATTTTATTTATTTTTATCGTATAAAAATATGGATATTTCCATTTACGAAAAGTTATCACAATTTATTACCCATAAACATCAAAGAATTTACTATACAATTTATACCCAGTTAAAACACTGATAATGGGATCTCAACCATCTCATAAGACAATAACACTGCCCATACACACTCCGTCGCATTTCCCCCAAATCAAGAGTTGTAGCCCTCGCAGATTTCACGCCGCCCGGAGAAGACAGCCGAGGACGCGCGGCCTCACTGACGCCGTCGTCTCTCTCATCTCTGTCCAGATTTCACAGCACAACAGACTCAATTTGGCGTTTTATTAATTGTTTCAAAACTTCTCTTACTCGACCATAAATTCAGCCAATAGGCATATTTCCCATTCTTGTAAATAGGCACACATCTGCCCTCTATATATTTATAGATTATAGATTATGTATTTACCCCTTACAAATTGACATGATATTCTATTAAGTATAGTTTTAAACACAAAGGCTGTTTTTTTAAGCGGAATTCTCAATTCACACCGACCGCTAACGTCGGAGCTCCGATAAAATATAATGGCAGCTATGGAAGCGGCAGCGGTGGCAGCAGGCCAAGACCAGCAACAGCCGGCGAAGGTTGTGGAGCGGCTGAACCCGGCGCTTCAGCAGCAGCTCAATCTCGACTCTGTAAAAACTCGCGCTATCAGCCTGTTCAAAGCCATCTCTCGCATCATCGAAGAATTTAATCTTATTTGAGAAACCACTATTGATCAATAGCAGCTGCCTTTTTCTGTCTAATGATTGCCATTTCTCAAAATGACCGAAAGGGTAAACAAAATAACTTTATATTTTCCCTCCAAAAAGGGCAAAAGTGTCATTTCACCCGACTGTCACTTTAGATTAGTATAGATTAAGAAACTTATTTAAATAGGAGTATTGAATTTGGGCCCATCTCTAAATTCAGCCCACTACCAAAGTTAAGCCCACTCGAATCTCAGCCTTACCACCTGCATTCCGGCGAGATCACCACCAACCTCCACCAAATCGAACAGAAATTCCAAAATCCCTAAATTATGAAAACCCCTAAACTATAAACCCCGTCACCGGAAACCAGATATTGGTGTTTCCTACTGCAACATATCAAACTGAATTTTATAAACATTTTAAATCCATCTTCCTGTCTGATTTGACGTCGATTCTCCGATTTAGTTTGCCGCCGCGATGGAAGGAGGAAGTCAGCAATTGAGCATATATTTCGGTTGCTGCGAGCGGCAGATGCAACGGATCACCCAACATTGTAGCTGATAAAATCTATCCATCTTTACAATCCATCTCCAATTTTCATTATCTAGTGTTCCAGCCTTCCAGGTATGCCAATGCTATGTATTGCTGTATATTTTTCCCTCTAGATATGCATGACCATAAATTAAATGCAGATGATGGAATTGAGCAATAAATTTGAATTTGTGTGGTGGAATATTGGAAATGAAGTGTTGAATGTTGAAAAAAAACTTAGTCGACATTGTAGATGCACAAAGTCACAGACTTCAAATATTATTCGAATTTAGAATACAATGAGGTGTTTCAACACCTTCTGAAACCCTTATACGCATGAAACTAAAGAACTATGTGAGACTTCTTCATTTATTATAGTTTCTTCTTTTCGATGATTTACTGTCCAGGATATGCTAAAAAAACTGTGCCAGATTCAACATCTTAAGAATAGCCAGCTCTCCAGCAAGCTCCATTCTTTAGAACTTTTATAATAAAACTACTGTTGTACTCCATCTCATCTAATCGATGTATTACACTTCACAAATGCAAGACGCAATTGTGAAGTTCATTTGGAAGAGAAAGCTTTGAAAGGAGGATGAAGATGAATCTTTAATAAGAAGACGAAGATACTATAAAACACCATAATAAGATAACTGAATAAGAAAATAAATATAACCTGTAAGTAAAAGAAAATTCAAAATGGAAGGTGACTTTCGGATACTTATAACTGATATTTATAGCTAAAAAATGTTTTGAGCCTAAAACTTCTTTGATAAGCCAATATTTAACATTTTAATTTGCAGTGGTATTTAAACTGCAGGACTCGTTACTCAAGGATGGTTTATTAGCTTCTTGCATTCTACTGGCCAAACTTGCACGAATTTAAAGGAGCCATATTTTATTAGTGACTAAAAAAACAATAAGGATTCAAATATAGAGAAAAGCGTCTGAATCTGATTTCTGAATGGAGATAAGAAGCATGGAAACTACCTAAAAATTGAGTTGATAACTATCACTTGGGATATATTGATGAGTGAATGTTGCTAAACTTTTATTTCAGATTTAATCACTTTCCATGCTAATAATTGAATAATTATTTAAAAAATGATGTGGATTAGGCAGTACAACCACACATTTGAATATATGTATTTATTTATGTGTTTAGTAATTACTCCTATAAATGTATACACGTTGTAAGACACTCAGTCATATGTAATTTTATTAGATATTAACAATGTGATATTTATTTTCTGGTATAAAGTGATGAAAAAAAAGAAACTTAATAAATGTCATCTTTGGAAACATGATAGGCTTCTTGTTTGTTGTGTATTCACGGTCACACATGATACAAGAGGATTAAAAAATGAGGAAACTCAATAAATGCAGCTTTGGAACTATGGAAGATTTATGTTTATTGTGTATTGAGTGTCACACGTGAGCACTCCATTGAGGGACTATATCTATTCTATTTATTTTTAAAGCAGGATTTACAACATTTGTAAAAGAAAAAAAAATAATTACACACTCATCTCTCATTTTCCCGCCAAAAAGGGCAAAACTGGCATTTAAAAAAATTTCTCAAAAACTATCACTTTATATATTGATAGATTATATTCCGTAAAAATAAGATTCATATGTCACTAATTTTTTCAACCTAATTTCTACTACATTTTTTTAAAATTCGTGCCATTTTTTAAAACCCGTGTCGGACCAAGTAGTGACAAATTATAAGGCCATCCGCAATGGCGCCTAGCGCACCGCATAGCCGAGCGCCGGCGCTAGGCGGTCCATTGCAACCGCCCAGTGGATTTCGGAATTAAAAACCGCCGAGCGCTCGGCGGTTTCGCGGCGCTAGGGGGTGCGCTGGACGATCCGCTCGGCGCTATTGCAGCGCCCGGATCGCCTAGCGCACCGCCGAGCGGATTTTTTTATTTTCGAAACACTATACATACGTTGTTTGCACATCATTTTCATTCGCACAACTTGTTTTAACGAGTACTCTCTCTATCTTAATTTCTGTACAAGATCAACACCGAGAAATGGAGAACACCAACGAAGGTACTCCAGTGACGAGCGGGTCTCAAACTCCCCCGGTACCTGTGGGAGGTGGATGGGGTCCGATGCCAGGGTACTACAACATGTACCCGTGGCAGGGGATGATGCCCGGGATGCAGCCGGGGGGAATATGCTCGGGATGGCAGCTGGGGGGAGTATGCCGGCGTGGCAGGGGGTACCGGGGATGCAACCCGGTATGCAGATGATGTCGGGGTGGGCGCCCGGGATGCAGATGATGACGCGGGGGTGCCCAGGATGCAGATGATGCCGAGGGGGGGAGGGGGGACGGCGATGCAGCCCCCGACAAGGGGGTACCGGCGACGCAGGGGACGCCGGGGGATGGGGACGTCTATCGCCCCAGTTTTGATTTTTCGACTGCTTCTTCGCACACATCGACCCCAACGGATGCGCAGTTCACGCAATTTGATGTTTTTTCTTAGAGGGGTTGGGGTTTGATATTCTCGGAATTTTGGATACTCCCGTTCAAACGGGGGGAGCAGTGCAGGGTCGTGGCGCCCCAAAGAAGAAGGGTAAGGGGAAGAAGGTCGGGGAGTCGTCGCAGCCGGTGAGGACGACGGCTCGGTACGGAGAAGGTGGACGGATGCGGAGAACGTCGCGCTGTCCAAGGCGTGGGTGAGTGTTTGCGACGATCCTCTCGTTTCTAACAACCAGAGGATCGTCAACTTGTGGGGCAAGATAGCAGTAGTCTACCAGAGATTTTGCCCGGAGGGGAGGCGACGCAACAGGGAGGATTGTCGGAAGGGGTGGGACCGAATCACGGCTGTCGTCTCCCGATTTTCTGGTTTGTAGGCCAACGCCCTCCGCATGCAGAGCAGTGCCCAAACGGAGGAAGACTGCAGGAGGATAGCGGAGAAAGCCTTCCCCCAGCCCGGGTTGTATAAGGACTTCACCTACTGGAACTGCTATCTTGTGCTGAACTACTCCGAGAAGTTCCGAGTAGGTGTCGACGCAGGCTGGCCGAAGAAGCAATGACTGAACTATACCGGTGATTTCAGCGGCAGCAACGATGGTTCCCACGACCTCCCCGAGACGGCCCAGGAGGTCCCGACCCCTCGTTCGTTCGCTCGCCGAACTCGCCCGGTTGGGCACAAGCGGGCTCAAGGGAGGTGGGGGGGTATCCGGGGGTTCACAGGAGGTCCAGTCGGCATCCTCCCTTGACCAATCCACAGCGGATCTCAAATTCTTCGCGCATCAACAAACGCGGAATCAGATGGTCAAGACGATGGCCGAATGGCGGGCGGCGGTGGACCCCGTGGAGAAGAGTTTACTTCAAACATTGCTCCCGAGCATGCAGGAGGATTTGGAGGCGGCACGGAGGGAGACCGACGGGTGTAGAGGCGGTGGCGACGGTGGCGACGGAGGCAGATGCGATGGTGGCGTCGGAGACGGAGGCGACAGCGACGGAGGAGACGACGACGGAGACGAGGAGTGAATTATTGTACTTTTTTTTAATTATTGTAATTTTTTCAAATTATTGTACTTTTTAAAAATATTGTACTTATTAAATTTTAATAGTATTATTAATGTTTCCCGTATATGTCTCGTAAATTAAATTTCGTATATTGTGTGATTGTTAATTATTTCATTTTTATATAATTGTTATTAGTGATGTGGCTAGTGATGTGGCTAGGCTATGTCTGGGCTATTTGCTTGTTTTGATGATGTGACAGGAGGATTTTTAGTGTTGATGATGTGGTAGGAGGAGTATGTGGCTAGGCTACGACTGGGCTATTGCTGAGCTATTCCTATTGTGGATGGCCTAAGGGACAAAGGGAGAGAGTATATATTATATATACTAGTTAGGGATGTCAACCGGGTCGGCCCAGCGGGTTAATCGAGTGCGAACTAATTGAGTTGTATTTTTCGGATATAAAAGTTCAACCCTAACCTTAAAAGTTCGGGTTTCGGGCTAGCCTAACGGTTATCGAGTTGCTACAGATAAAATTAACTTGCGATCAATCTAATATATAATGATAAAAAATAGTTATATTTATAAAATATAAAACTTTTAATTATGATAAATTTGATATATTTGCTTAAACTCATGATCAAATACTAATATTTGAGATTTGTGCAAAAATATAAACATATTTTGAGAAATTTTAAAGCATATTTGAGAAATTTTTTTTAGTGATTTGAAGTTTCTAATCTATTTATTATTATTATATTAATAAAATTTAATATATAATTTTATATTTAATATAAAATTGAAAGATAATTTTTAGTTATCTACATTATAAAAATATTCAATGAAATGTCGTATTAGGAGTCAAACAAATAAAACAATGTAGTAATTTTATTGGATTTTCGGGCCAGCCTTATATGGCGGGCTATTTGGATCAGCCTACATGTTATTGGCTGTATTGACATCTGTGGGATGTATGATACTTATATCATATAAGAAACAGCAATTAATGAAATTTTCCATCGACACTAATGAGAACATGTATTATGAGTTAGTAGTATTTTTTATTAATTACAAAAAATTATTGAATCGCCATTACTACATACCATTATATATTGATTCAAACTTCCTCTTCAGTTTATATATCCTATCAGTTTATATATCCTACACCTACATGACATTTTGTGAATTTTGCTGTATCGAAAATAATCATACCGAATTTTGCGGTATACCGCAATGAGGTATACCGAAAAATTCGGTAAGGTATAGGTATGATATTTTCTCATACCGCAATTTGCGGTACGGTATGCGGTGTGACATTTTGAGTGCGGTATACCGTACCGTGCCACCCCTAGGAAGAATGACAGCGACACTTGACTAGACGACCCATATATATCAACATGTCTATTAAAGAGTGGATAAACATATACTTCCATATGCGCACTAACTAATGGACAAACGACAACCAAATGCAATACAAACGAGAATATATCAACCACAAGCGGTGTGACAATCGAGATCTCACGAGATGGCGATGACACTTGACTAGATGCCTCACGTAAAAATTGTTTAACAGTTATTGATTGTGAAATTAAGCGCCATAAAGAGCATTGTCTTGACATAGACATGATCTCAGAACGTCATACATTTTACTTGATCATATGACGCGTGTAACAATATTTTTTAAGAGCTATTGATTGCGAAATAGAGCGCCATAAATAACGTCGGTCTCGACGTAAATATGGTATCATATTGTCTTTAGTTATAATCTATCAAATAATTCAACACGTGTATCATTATATCAACACATCTATTAAATAATGGATAATCATACACGTGTATTAACTAATGAATAAAAGCTGGTTAATCGCAAGACGAATGAGAATATGCCAACCCTAAGCAAAGTGTAATACATGGGATCTCAGGGGAATAACACCGACCTTCAACTAGATGACACATATATCAACACCTCTATTAAATAACAAATAATCATAGTGTAATTCAACACATATAATAATTAACGAATAAAAGACAACTGCACAGAGATAAAAGGGAATACGTCAACCTCAAGCAACACGACAAAATGGGATCTCATGACAACGATATTTGACTAGACAACACGTAAACCCGATATCAAAATATCATAAGTCATACTCGATCACGACGCGTGTCTAGTATCATAACAGAATCGATCAAAACAAATCATGAACTAACAAGAGTAAATGCCACTCGCATATTAATTGCGAATCCGAGCTCCGTACAGAGCATTTGTCATTAGGGATGTCAATCGGGCCGGCCCACCGGGTTTCGGGCCAACCCTACTCGGGTTGCGGGTCAATCGGGTGCGGGCTAATCGGGTTGAGATTTTTTCGGGTTATAAAAGTTCAACCCTAACCCTAAACGCTCGGGTTTCGGGTTGGCCCAGCGGGTTAATCGGGTTGCTACCGATAAAATTAACATGCGATTAATCCAATAAATAATGACGAAAATTAGTTATATATAAATATAAATATTTAGTTATGATAAATTTGAGATTTATACTTAAACTCAAACACAAACATGATCAAATACTAATATTTGAGATTTGTGTAAAATAAAACATAAATTTAAATATTTTAAAGCATGTTTAAAACATGTTTATAAATTTAAATATTTATTAATGAATTAGAAGTTTCTAATTTATTTATTTATTATTATATTAATAAAAATTTAATATATAATTATATGTTTAATATAAAATTGAATGTTATTTTTTAGTTATCTATATTATAAAAATAATCAATGAAATTGTCCAATTCGGAGTCAAACAAATAGAACAATAGAAATTTTATCGGGTTTTCGGGCCAGCCCATCGGGTTTTCGGGTCTGACCCTAACGGGTTGCGGGTTAATCGGGTGCGGGCTAATCGGGTTGTAATTTTATCGGGCTAGAAATTTTCAACCCTAACCCTATAAATTTGGCGGGTTATTCGGGTCAGCCCACGGGTTGCGGGCTGCATTGACATCCCTATTTGTCATGTTAACGCAAAACACTATACTTGCATAACTCTCACAAGTTTTACTCGATCACACAACTTGTGTACATGACTAATGGGAACTAACAACTATAAATGCCACTCCAATAGAAGATAGAAATAATTAGGTCAAAATTAAATTTTAATTTCGTACAAAGATTTATAAAAAGTCATTTTTGCTTTTTTAGGGTAGAATTCACTATTCAATGGATGTGGATGTAGTTGAAGCAAGAGAGGAAACTGACAGAAATCGAAAAAATTCAAAAACTTTCCTTAAAAATTAATCCCGATTTCAAGTCCGCGCCAAACCCCGAAATTCCTCTTCTATATTTGAGGCAAAGCGCAGAATCCAAAAATCAAACCCACTCTCTCTCTCTCTCTCTCTCTCTCTCTCTCTCTCTCTCTACTTTGCTTTTCTCATTCACATCTGTATTCATTAATCAATCGTCATCACCAACAGCAACCCTCAAACCAAATGGCGCAAGTTAGCGAGCTCCCCTGCGACGGCGAGGGCGTGTGCATGGTCTGCAAGCAGAAGCCGGCGGAGGCGGAGGTCCTCGCGTGCAAGACGTGCGTCACGCCGTGGCACGTCGCGTGCCTCACCTCCGCGCGGCCGCAAACCCTAGCGGACACGGCGCACTGGGAGTGCCCCGACTGCTCCGATCTCTCCTGCGCCGCGCCGGCCGTCTCCGGGGGCGGGCTGGTGGAGAAGATCCGCGCGATCGAGGCCGATGCGTCGCTCACGGACCTGGAGAAGGCGAGGAGGCGGCAGGAGCTGCTCGGGGGGGCGAAGGAGGGCGAGGAGGCGGAGGGGAAGGGGAAGGAGACGGACGGGGACGGCGCTGGCAGTGTTTTGGGGATTTTGGGGGACCAGTTCAACTGCTCCATTTGCATGCAGCTTCTAGATCGACCTGTTTCGGTACGGTTGTGCTCATTTCTTCGTCTCTTCAGTTTATGCGTTTTTGGAATTTTGGTTTATGTGGCCGATTTTTGTAGGGATTTGACTTTTTTGATGGCTGAAAATGATTAATAATTTGAATGGGGTCTGTTTTTGGTAGTTTAACTGGACCGGCTACGTTTTTGCTTGTGTGTGAATTGGTGTTTTGTTTTTTCTCTTTCTTTTTCTGTGTGCTTATGCTTATTCAAATGAGTTTTTTGTTGCTAGCTGTGTTGAATTTTCGTTGTAGGTTTTGATCTATTGTTTTGCGTGGACTGTTCTTAAGATTTCCGAGTTTTATTTGAATCGGAGGCAAAATCTTACAAACTATACTTAGTATAGATTGGTTTCTGGAATTTTGATTTATGTGGCTGATTTTGGGTTTTGTTGAGGGATTTGAGTTTTTCGATGGCTGAAAATGATTAATAATTGAATGGGGTCCGTTTTTGATAGTTTCAATTGGACTGCTTTGTTTTTGCTTGTATGTGGATTGGTGTGTTGGTTTTTCTCTCTTTTTTTTTTATGCTTATGCTTATTCAAATGGTTTTTTTTTGTTGCTAGCTGTGGTGAAAATTCGCTGTTGTTTTTTATGTGGTGAAAATTCGCTGTTGTTTTGCATGGACTGTTCTTAAGATTTCTGATTTTTGATGAAGCATGTATTGCTTTTGATCTGCTTGAATATATTGAATGTGTGAAAATTCTCGTTTTGGGTGATATTTGAAGAAAGGTTCACTGAATGAGAACCTTTTTTGTATTGTACGAAAGGGTAACACGCCAATGCTAACAACATGTTAAACACGCCAATCCTATTGCTGTGTGTTTAGAGAGACGGTGAAGGCTTACACGTTGTTAGAATTGGCTTGTTCAACTTTTAAATGAAGCACTGGTGTGTTTCCCTTTCATAGGATACAACAAAAGGTTCCATTTAGAGGACATTTAATCACCCGAATTTTGCTGATGAATGTGTGACTTTGTGTGTATGTTTTTGTTGCATATTCAATGCGGTTGGTGTGCTGTAAATGGCTTCGTTTGTGTTCATATGGATTAGAAGAACATTTAGGGATTGGATACAAATGCTCTTTGATGAATTCCTATGTTTCAATTCAACTTATGTACTTGGGCCTGTGGAATTGGAGTCTTCAATTCCAATTCCAATGTTTGGTATCACAAAATATTTGGATTTGGATTTGAAGTACAATTTCAATTACTCCCAATTTCACAATTTAAATTCCATATTAAAAGTAGATAATTGGAATTCCAAATAATCATAAAATTGGACAAATTCACACACTTCACACAGAAATACAAACACACTGCACACACACTGCAAGCACTATATATCAATTACTTACATCAGTTTTACCCAACAAAAGGATTTGGAATTGAATCCTTGAAATTCGATCTGTAGAATTCTAATTCCAGTTCCGTGTACTGAACGGACCCTTTAGTTATAAAACAAAGCTTCTAAACTCATCCTTGTTCTCTTGATTCTGTTTTCAGACACCATGCGGTCACAACTTCTGCTTGAAATGCTTTCAAAAATGGACTGGGCAACAACGCATGAAGACTTGTGCTATTTGTCGGAAGATGATTCCTGTCAAGATGGCAAAGGAGCCTCGAATCAACTCTGCCATTGTTATGGCAATCAGAATGGCTAAAGCTTCCCAGTCTAACATCTCTGTAGGCCCTGCAAAGATATCCCATTTTATCCACAACCAGGATCGCCCCGACAAAGCATTTACCACAGAGCGAGCGAAAAAAACCGGAAAGGCTAATGCATGCAGTGGGAAGATTTTTGTCACAATCCCTTCAGATTTTCTTGGTCCAATTACACCAGAGTATGACCCGACAAGGGGCTTAGGTGTTATGGTTGGAGAAACATGGGAAGATAGGATGGAATGCAGGCAGTGGGGCGCTCACTTCCCCCATGTTGCAGGTATTGGGGGCCAGTCTAATCATGGGGCCCAGTCGGTTGCACTCTCGGGTGGCTATGAAGATGATGAGGATCATGGAGAATGGTTTCTCTACACGGGGAGGTATTAAATGCTGCCTCTGTTTGGCTCTATTACTTAAGATTAAGATGATATTATTCTCTTGCCTTTCTTGTTAGCAATGAAATCTGTCTGAAATTATTGTGAAACTGGGTGTACGTAGTCTGCCAATTCTTAATTACTTTATAAGGGTCTATTAATAACTTTCCTTGTGAAAGTGCCCATTAATTCTCTATTTTATTGCTGGGTACAGTGGTGGACGTGATCTTACTGGGAATAAACGGACGAATAAGAAGCAGTCGTTTGACCAGAGCTTTAAAAGCTCCAACGAAGCTTTAAGAGTCAGTTGCCGTGAGGGCTATCCCGTACGAGTTGTGAGGTAAGCTAAAATTTCTCATGTAATGCTTAAGTTCGTTGTTAGTATTATTTGTAACCCTGTGCAAAATAGTTCAATCTCTTTTGTTGTGCATTCTTTGTGCTGTTTATTACTTGAATTAGATGACAGTACTATACTTCATTTTATTCTTTTGGCTTCTAATACATCTTGCTCTTATTTTGTTGCAGGTCCCATAAAGAAAAGCGGTCTTCTTATGCACCAGAGGGGGGTGTACGCTATGATGGGGTTTACAGGATTGAGAAGTGCTGGCGCAAGGCTGGCCAACAAGTAAAAATTTGTCAAATAAAGACATTCACCTGTGATTTTTATTTATATCCTCTTATGACATTCTTTTTGAATTATTACAGGGATTTGTGGTCTGCCGATATCTGTTTGTTCGTTGTGATAATGATCCAGCACCGTGGACCATGTGAGTTATCGTATATTTGCCTTGTGTGCCCATTCTACTATCTGTATTTTGTGATGTACTCTTAAACTCTCTATATACTTTTGGCTGTAGTGACACCCACGGAGATCGTCCAAGACCCTTACCTTCAATTCCTGAGTTGAAGCAAGCTAAGGATATTACTGAAAGGAAAAAGAGTCCTGCCTGGGATTTTGATGTAAGCAACTTAGACTGACTAGGTCATTTCATTAATCTTGTGTTTTATTGGTGATTGTTTCTCGAGGTTTGCATGGGTCTAGGACTTTACGTCTAACATTCTTAGGATAAAATTACCTAGAGACTCATCCGTCTAAAATTTTCTGAAATAGGAGCAAAAGGGTGTCTGGACTTGGACAAGACCTCAACCGCCCAGTCAAAAAACACTTGTTGACGGTGATAAAGTAAAGATCACCAAGAGAAAAAACCGAAGTGGGACTGGGTCTGTTAAGGAAAAGCTTTTGAAAGGTAATTTTCCCTTTCCTATTCAAACACTGCTGTGATTATTTGTCTTTTCTGAAAATTGTGGACATTCTTATAAAGCATCATTTTTTGTTTCAATTCTTGATTTGTTTTGTATTTTAATGCTTTTGATTGCTTGTTTGACCTTGACATGGTTAATGTAATGCAGAATTTAGTTGCCTCATCTGTCGGAAAGTGATGGTTCAGCCACTCACCACTCCCTGTGCTCATAACTTCTGTAAGGTGTGCTTAGAGGGTGCCTTTGCTGGCCAATCTCACGTCAAAGAGAGAAAAAATGGAGGGAGGACACTTCGTGCACAAAAAAATGTCATGAAATGCCCATCTTGCCCACAAGATATTTCCGAGTTCCTCCAAAATCCTCAGGTACATGCATTAGTACTCCCTCCGTCCCGCACTATTCGCACTTATTTCCTTGTTAGGCGTCCCAAGTTACTTGCACTCTTCCATTTTTAGTAAAAAATTTCACCTATAGCCGTCATTTTTTACTTTCCTATACACTCATTCCTTAATCTCCGAGCCGAAAAGGAAATGAGCGAGTAGCCCGGGACGGAGGGAGTATTTGTTATATTTCTGTTTGGATTTTCATCTGGCCGAATATAGCTCGCGAGGCTTATTCTTGGATGCTAGATGTAACATAAAATGGTTGTGCTAATGATTCAGCTTGACTATTATTATGTGCACAGGTCAAACAGGGAGTTGATGAACGTTGTTGAAACGCTACAGAACCAGTTGGAGGAGGAGAACTCGAAGGCTAAGGAGACCGAGGATGCCCAAAGCTTGAGTTCAAGTGAGAATGCTGATGGAGAGGGCTCGGAAGTGGAAATGCGAGAAGATGCTGACAGCATCGATGAAGATGCTATTAGTGTTTCTAAGCGAAGGAAGCTTAGCAATGATGGTGCTGAAGCGGGAGAAGCAGATGGGGCGAAAGATGATGAGGGCGGGAAAACCAGGCATGCTTGCTGATGGAGAAGAGAGCACAGAAGTGAATGTGCAAGAAAGTGCAGACAGCATGGACGAAACACCAGACTTTGTTGCTGAAAACAAAGAGAACTGCGATGTGAATGCTGAAAGCATGAAGGGGACAAGGCTGAGGAAGCCTTCAAATGACTCAATAGCTGTTCCTGCTTCCTCCGCAAAAGAAACCTGATGCAGGAGTCCCAGAACCCCGTGAGCCAGCAAAGCGTGGGAGTGGTAGGCCTAAGAAAGCCTCCATGCAGAACAATTCCGGAGCGAATTAGTCTAGGAGCAGGCAAGGAGCATAGAGAGGTTTTCAGATGATGCTGGTACCTCTGCCGTCTCTTCTCCTTATATTTTGCCATAGGCGCCCCAATGTGAGGAAACTCTGGGCCTATTTTGATATACTATTATTTACTAGAGGTGTGGTATAAACAACATTTTTTGTGATTTCATGGGTAGAGTTTTTCTCTTGGTATAATTTCAAGAGAGGTTTTGTAACTGTGGATGTGATGGTGTTTACCATCTATATTCCATGTAAGCTTTTTAACCCTTTCAAATGTGGAAAGTTTAATGCCTGAGCAGCTAGAAGCGCGCTGTGCTCGTGCTCGTGCTGTGCAAGCGTTGTGTTCTTAGGCCGTGCTTGGTAGTGATGAGGAATACAAAAAGGAATGAAATTGTGTCTGAATATGAATTAGAACACAATTTCATTCTTTTTGTATTCACGGTGGTCACTGTGTCACATGAATTAAACAAGAAGACTAACACGGAGCAAATTAAAACTGTGTCACACTTCACGGTGGTCACTTGTCACCAATATACATTTATCAGTTACGACTTTAAATTTTAGTTTTAATTGCATCAAAACGCAACATTGTTACTTACACATGCAGAATCGGTTGAAAGTATTTTGTTTGTTAAATTTATCAACTATTTAGAAATTTATGGTTAGAGAAGAAAAATCCAAACTAAAGGGACACATCGATGAGATAAAATTGGAATGATAAAATTTCAACATATTAAGAAAGATTTATTGAAACATATCCATCTAAGCCTTTAGCGTTTACCATCTCTAATCCATCTTAAGCCTTCACCCTTTTTAAATTAATTGAAACTAATCATGTACTTATCTAAAATTCTTATTGATCAGTTCTTTTTGAGGCTTTGCTTGTGTAAAGTTTTGTGTATGCACTGCCACGAACGTTGTGCGTGTGCGCTGTGCTTGTCTGTGCATGTGTTGTGCTCGTTTGTGTGCGCGCTATGCTTGTGCTCGTTGTGCACGGGCTGTGCTCGTTTGTGTAGGCGTTGTGCTTGTCTGTGCGTGTGCTGTGCTTTATAGAGGAAAATGGTGCAAAAGCCCTAAGTTTGAGTTCTTGTAAATTAAACTAACTACTACTACTTCAAGTTTTTATTCCCAACTATAAATGTGATGAAAAAACATAAATTTGTACTCCATCCATCCTTAATGACATGAGTTTTAATGTTCAATTGGTAAAGAGAGTGTGAGGGAAAAAATAGTTGAAGTAGTATTAGTGGATTCAGGGTTCACATTATTAATGGTGTGTGATTGGTTAAAAACTTTCTATACTTAAACTTGGTCTAATTTTGGGGGCGACCAAAAATGGTAAAACTAATTTTTTTTACGTCAGAGGGAGAATTATGTAGCTAATTTCCAATAAAATTAAAATTTGCACAAACTGGATCCAAGTGGCATGTCGAATGGTCTTAAATGATGTCATTTTGATGTTAAGATGACATGTCAAAATATCTAATAGACACCAAAACGACATTGTACATCATAACATATCTAAAATATTCAAATTAAATATAAAAATTACACTGATTTAATCATTAAAACAACATCATTAATGTTGTTCGCTTGCTAATTTAACACTAATTTTAAGTCATCCAAATCATTTAAATTACACATCACATATGATTTAGTTTTGGCTAGAATATTTGAATCGTGAAAAATTTGCTACACAATAGTAAAAGTTCATATATTCGAATCAACACGCACTTTGCATTTCCGGCTTATATCAATAAAATAAAATAAAATAAAATAAAATAAAATAAAATAAAATTGGGAGTTAGTTATATTCCCGCCATTAATGATTTCCCATGTATAAATATCATCACCTCGCACTCGTCTCTAAGCTCACACATCTCACTTTACCAGAAATCAAATTTCAGTTCATTCCTATCAACACCAGAACTCACTCCCCAAATCAATCTCTCTCAATTCAATCCGATCAGAAATGGAAGCAACAATCAGTCAGAGAAGGCTGACAAGAAGCCCCAATCAAGATCCATCTCTTCCCCCAAAATCAATCACCAATCTGTTCGACGCCCCCAATTTACCCCCTCAAAACCCTAACCACGGAGCAGGAATTCAATTCCCATACCGGTCGCCGCGTTTTATCTTCTCGAAGGAGCTGACATGGACGGATTTCGGGGTAAATCGGGTGCTCATCACCGGAAGGGGCAGACAGAGGCTGATGGGGTCGTTGACGCCAGGAGAGCAGCGCAGGGTGGAAACGGATTATCTCAGGGTTATGGCGACGGTGGATGCAGATCAAGGTGATGACGCTGAGTATGAATTGCGATTGAAGAGGTACAACTCCGGTCATATGTTTCTCCGGAACCAATGGCGAAATCTGGTGGACAGAAACGGATTGATCCCAGGGGATTCAGTGATGGGATACGGCTACCGCAACGACAATGGTCAGTTTCGTTTGGTTATCCAGGTTGTCAGACGGAATTAAATCTTCATTTTCTCTGTAATTATTCATTACTTTGCCATTAATCAGAACTTTCTTTGGATCAATCTTCTTTTCCCTCGCCATTTTGAATGTTAATTTCACAAGAATTTTAATTTACTGGAATAGATTTTGGGTTCTATTTTTGATAATTTTTTAGTAACAGATTTATTCTGCCATCTTCGTACTTTATATTTTTTATAATTCTTCCCTTTTCTTGATTAATTGTGTTTTCCCGATTTTTTAATATTTTTTTTCACAAGAATTTGGAATATTAATGAAAAAATATTTGATAGTAGTATAAGTTTTGAATGAATTGAAACAGAAATTGGATTTTATACGTATTTTTCTATTTTATAAAAAAATTACAGTATGTTTCAAGAATTTTACTTTTGTTTCTCGAGTAATGGATTTATTCTGGCATCTTCACACTTTATATTTTTTATAATTCTTCTTTTTTCTTGATTAATTGCGTTTTCTGAATTTTCTACGGAGTACTAATATTTTTCCACAAGAATTTGGAATACTATTGAAAAAAATATTTGATAGTAGTGTAAGTTTTGATTGGAATAGAAATTGGATTTTATACAACTTATTCTATTTTATTCAAGAATTTTACTTTTTTTGTTCCTTGAATCATAAATTTGTTTTGGCATCTTCATCATGTTTAATGTTAAAATCTTAGTTGTAGCTAATCTATAGTTTGAATTCACTGAATTATTCCCCTATATATATATATAAATTCCCCTCGCGCTCTTCTCTTCTCTACTCTTCACTCAAATCTCACTTAACCAGAAATTTGATTTCAATTCATTCCTATCAACACCAGAATTCACTCCCCAAATCAATCTCACTTCACTCCGATCAAATTGTAATGCTATCAGATACGCGACTCAATCTTGTTATCACAACGAGATCGATTCCGGAACGAGAAGAACGAATACTTGATATGAAAATGAATAAGCAAAAAAACAATTCTTGGAGAGTCAATGGAAATCTTGTGTTTTATTTGTGTGGAAGATTACAAAACTCTTGGATGATAAAATTCTCTTTCTTTTTCCACAGCTCGGCTCTATTTAACTAACACTTATCTAACAACTAGTTCAAACCTAACGGCTTTCATTTAAAGCTAACTAACTAGTCGCATCCGACGACGTGCATCAGTTAATAACAACTGTCAACTCCGAACTCGTTTAAGTTCGGCCAACACCGAGCACCAACACCGAGCACTGAGCACCGAGCTCAACACCGAACATTGAGCTCGGTTAATCCCTGAGCACGACTACAAACTCGACCAATCACCGAGCATGATTGCAGTTCGTCAGATCACTGAACAGCATATCGGTCCCTAATCGCCGAACAGTATATTGGTAACCGAACTGAACTGATTGTGCAGTTTTGCCCCAATCCTCATAACAAATCTCCACCTTGGGACATAACTGGACAATCCATAGATTTCATCCATCTTCCACAATCACTCCAGCTGAATCAGATTCACCAAATCCATGCAATACTTCAACTTAAGTCCGGGCAACACCTTTGTTAGCATATCAGCTGCATTGTGCTCAGTAGCTACCTTTTCAATCTTCACTGAGCCCATTTCAACTTCATCCCTCACAAAATGAAGCTTAACATCCACATGCTTGCTCCTCTCATGGAATGTCTGATGTTTTGACAAACATATGGCACTATTTGAATCACATAATACAGTCACAGCTCCTTGATCAACTCCAAAATCCGAGCAGATTCCTTTCAGCCACATGCTCTCCTTTACGGCCTCAGCCATGGAAATATATTCTGCCTCAGTTGTTGAGAGTGCCACCACAGATTGCAAACTCGACTTCCAACTTACAGCAGCTCCATACATGCAGAAAACATAGCCGGATTGGGACTTCCTTGTGTCAATGTTAGTAGCAAAATCAGAATCACAATATCCCAATAGAGGCTGTGCATCAAAATTCTTACTTCCATCAAACAGTATGCCATAATCCTGAGTACCATTCAGATACCTTAGTATCCATTTTAAAGCATGCCAATGCTCCATACCTGGATCTGCCATGTATCTGCTCACAACACTTATGGCTTGGCTGATGTCTGGCCTTGTACACACCATGGTGTACATGATGCTTCCCACTATGTTTGCATATGGGATTTTATCCATCTCTCTTCTCTGACTATCATCTTTAGGGCACTGATTTACACTGAGCTTAAACTGCTGGCTCAGGGGCACACTCACTGGTTTGCTTTTATCCATCTGAAATTTCTTGATCACATTCCTGATGTAATCTTTCTGAGTTAGCCATATCCTTTTCTTGTCTCTATCCCTTATGATCTCCATTCCAAGGATCTTCTTTGCATCTCCAAGATCCTTCATATCAAATTCAGATTTCAGATCACCTTTCACTAACTCCACCTCTTCCTTATGCTCTGCAGAGATCAGCATATCATCTACATACAATAGTAGATATGCCACAGCAACTCCACCTCTTCTCTTGATGAAGACACAATGATCATACAAAGACTTCTCAAAACCGATCTTATGCATGAACTCATTGAACCTGAGATACCACTGTCTTGAACTTTGTTTTAGACCATACAAGCTTCTTTTCAGCAAACACACCTTTCCTTCATTTCCTGGTTGGACAAAACCAGGAGGCTGCTCCATGTAAATTTTCTCTTCGAGCTCTCCATGAAGAAAGGCTGTTTTGACATCGAGTTGCTGCAATTCCCAATTTCTCTGAGCAACAATGGCAAGTAGAATCCTGATGGAGCTATGCTTTACCACAGGGGAGAATATTTCATTATAATCTACTCCCTCCTTTTGTGTAAAGCCTTTGGCCACCAACCTGGCTTTAAATCTGATTTGATTGTTGTTGAAGGCCTCAATTTTCTTCTTAAAAATCCATTTACAACCAACTGTTTTCTGATCAGTTGGCCTCAACACCAAAATCCATGTGTGATTTTTGTACAAGCTATCAATCTCCTCCTGCATGGCTAATAGCCACTGATCCTTCTCCGGACTCCTTATTGCTTCCTTGTAATTTGAAGGCTCATGATAGTCCATCTCCTCAGCTATGGCCAGTGCATAGTGCATCATATCAAAATCCTGAAATCTGGAAGGGAGCTTGATCCTTCTTCTGGTTCTGTCTCTTGCAACCAGTCTCTGTGGAGTCTTGATGTTACTTTCATGTTCAGAGGATCCACCAACACTGGTTTCTTGTGAATTTCTCACAGTATCTGGTGGACTTCTTACAGCATCAGATGAGGATTCCCTCTGACCCTCCACCTCAACTCAACAGTCTGAACTTGCTTCATGAAGAAAGGCATTTCAGATTCCCTGAAAATAACATCCCTACTGATGACAACCTTCTTATTCCCTTCCTCACAGCACCATAATCTGTAACCTTTAACTCCAACCTGATAGCCTATCATCACACATCTGAGAGCCCTTGGTTCCAGCTTTCCTTGTTTGATGTGAGCATATGCTCTACACCCAAATGGTCTTAATTTTGAATAGTCTCCATAAGATCCATACCATCTACTATCCGGAGTCTGATTTTCAATGGCAGCAGAGGGGCATTTGTTGATTAAAACAACAGCTGTGGAGGCTGCTTCTGCCCAAAATGGTTTTGACATTCCAGATGCTATCAACATGCATCTTACCCTTTCAAGAATGGTTCTATTTATTCTCTCGGCGACCCCATTTTGTTGTGGGTTGTGAGGCACCGTTCTATGCCTTTTAATTCCTTTTCTCTTGCAAAACTCATCAAACTCATGGGACAAAAATTCCAGCCCATTGTCAGTTCTTAGGCATCTCAAAGGCTTCCCCTTTTCTAGCTCAACTGCAGTACACCACTCCTGAAATTTCTTGAAGGTCTCTAACTTTTCTTTCATGATCATTATCCAAACCTTTCTTGAAAAATCATCAACAAATGATAAGAAATACCTGCCTCCTCCAATGCTATTTACTGGTGCAGGGCCCCATATGTCACTGTGAACATATTGGAGAGGTTGTGTTGAGTTATGTTTGCCCACTCCATATGGCAGCTTCTTGTTTTTGCCAAGAATGCATTCTTCACACGATCCAATGGCTCTTTGTATCTCTGAATCAGCCATCTGAATAATGCCTTGCTTTACCAGCTGCATCAGCCCAGTGTCCCCCACATGGCCCAGCCTAGCATGCCAATTGATGGTCTTTTGTGTGTTGTTAGCTGTTCCAGCAACTGCCTCAGCTTTCAGATAATAGAGCACATTGTTTCTGACAGCCTTCATGATCATTTGGCCATCCTTTTTGACAAGCATCTCTCCACCAAAGAGAGTCAATTCGTAGCCATTCTTCTCAAGAAGACCCAAGGATATAAGATTCCTTTTAATGGATGGGATGTATCTCACATCAGTGAGAGTTCTGAAAATTCCATTGTCCATCCTCAAACATATGCTCCCAACACCCCTTACATCACACACATGGTCATCTCCCAGCAACACCGAGCCTTCAGATTCCTTTAAATCTTGGAACCAGTCGAGATTGGAGGACATATGGAAACTGCAGCCTGAGTCCATGATCCATAGCCTTGATAATGGGCTATCCTCCACCACATTGAGAGCTCTTGCCTCTTCAATTTCCTCAGTGATAGCTGCTGTACCATCTCCTTTGTGATTTTCAGATTGCTTTTTCTTCCAAGCAAAACAATTTTGCTTGATGTGTCCTGGTTTCTTACACCAGAAGCAGCTTCTAGATTCCTTTTGATCTCCTTCCTTAGATGATCTTGGCTTCCACTTGTCAGATGGGGGTTTCTTGAATTTGAATTGTTTCTTTGAAGTTGCCTTCACATTGAGGCTTTCAGCAGCTTGATCGATTGGCTTGCTGACACATTTCTGCATTGCCTTCAGCTTTAATGCAGAAAATACCTCCTCCAAAGTCACTTTCGAATCCCTTCCAAGAAGTATTGAGTCTTTGAATTGCTCAAAACTCTGAGGCAGAGCATTCAATAACATCAAAGCTTTATCCTCATCTTTCATGGGATCATCCACACCCTCAAGATCATCTATATACTTTCGAAAATCTTCCAGCTGATCCGCCAGATTCTTGGAGTCAGAAAATCTAAAGTTGAACAATCTTTGCTTGAGATGCAACCTATTGGAGATTGACTTCTCCATATATATTTTCTCCAATTTCTCCCACACTTCTGCGGCATCATCCTCTTTCTGAACCTCCCTCAAGACTCTATCGCTGAGGCACAAGACAATCGAGCTATACGCCTTGTATTCCAGTTCTTGACATTTCGCCGCATCCATCCCTTGAATCTCTTTCTTGTCCGTCTTGGATTTCACATAATCCCAGACGCCTTGCTGCATCAGAACAGCTCTCATCTTCAATCTCCACAGGCCGAAATCATTTTCGCCGGTGAATTTCTCAACGTCGAACTTTGCGGTAGACATTGTTGAATTCGTCGTCCTTCTTCGATTCCCACAGACGGCGCCAATTTGTAATGCTATCAGATACGCGACTCAATCTTGTTATCACAACGAGATCGATTCCGGAACGAGAAGAACGAATACTTGATATGAAAATGAATAAGCAAAAAAACAATTCTTGGAGAGTCAATGGAAATCTTGTGTTTTATTTGTGTGGAAGATTACAAAACTCTTGGATGAAAAAATTCTCTTTTCTTTTTCCACAGCTCGGCTCTATTTAACTAACACTTATCTAACAACTAGTTCAACCTAAGGGCTTTCATTTAAAGCTAACTAACTAGTCGCATCCGACGACGTGCATCAGTTAATAACAACTGTCAACTCCGAACTCGTTTAAGTTCGGCCAACACCGAGCACCAACACCGAGCACTGAGCACCGAGCTCAACACCGAACATTGAGCTCGGTTAATCCCTGAGCACGACTACAAACTCGACCAATCACCGAGCATGATTGCAGTTCGTCAGATCACTGAACAGCATATCGGTCCCTAATCGCCGAACAGTATATTGGTAACCGAACTGAACTGATTGTGCAGTTTTGCCCCAATCCTCATAACACAAATCAAAACCAGAAATGGAAGCAACAAGAAGCCCCCAATTTCTTCCCCCCAAATCAATCATCACTCAATTCGACGCCCCCAATTCCCCCCCTCAAAACCCTATCCACCAACTCGGATTCCCAATTCCAGCTCCACCACTGCGACTTCTGTTCTGGAAGAGCCTGACGCGGACGGATGCGACGAACCATCTGTACATCAACGACAGGTTCAGGCCGGGGCTGATGGCGGCGCTGACGGCGGCAGAGCGACGCAGAGTGGAGACGGATTTTCTCGAGGTTCCGGCGACGATGGATGAACGGATCGGCGATAACGCCACGTATAAATTGCGACTGAAGAGGACACCACTCCGGGGTGAGATGTTGCTCCAGAGAGAGTGGAAAGATCTGGCGATGAGAAACGGATTGGTCGACGGGGATGGAGTGGCGGGGTACGGCTACCGCAACCACCTTGGTCAGTTTTGTTTGATTTTCAGCGTTGTTAAAGGAGAATGATTCATCTTCTCTGTAATTATTCATTACTTTTGCCAGTAATCAAATCATTCTTTGGATAAATCTTCCTCAATTTGAATGTTAATTCAGCAAGATTTTGGAAATAATTTGGGTTCTATTTTTGATCATTTTTTCGTAGTAGATTTATTCTGCCATCTTCGTATTTTATATTTTTGATAATTCTTCCTTTTCTTGATTAATTGTGTTTTCCGGATTTTTTATTTTTTTTCACAAGAATTTGGAATATTAATGAAAAAATATTTGATCGTAGTATAAGTTTTGAATGAATTGAAACAGAAATTGGATTTTATACGAAATTTTCTATTTTATAAAAAAATTACAGTATGTTTCAAGAATTTTACTATTGTTTCTTGAGTAATGGATTTTGTTAGAAATGATAGAGAAACACAATCGAAGAATGCAGAGCTTGAGACGAAGGGAATTATTATTGCTAACTCAAGAAATCAGAGTATCAAAGATGATTACAATCGCTCAATGATTCTCTAGCTAAGTAGAAGAAAACCGAAAGCAAAAACAAAGCTCAACAACTAACTACTTCCAGCTACAACTAACTAAAGCATTCAATTCGAATACAACGGCTAGTTGAATCGGATGGCTGAGATTCAATCTCAGGTGACGCGCGCAATCTGACGGCTCCTGAAGCTTTGGAGCTGCAAGACTGTTACTTTCTTTTCTTCCTTCATTCTTTCGACTTCTCAGCAATTACACCACAACTACAAATCTCCACCTTGGATACCAAATGCTGAGCCTTCATTCCTTTTTACACATCCCAACCAACTTCATACACAATTCAAACTTCTCCCTCGGTAAAGTTTTTGTGAGCATGTCGGCTGGGTTTTCTAAAGTATCCACTTTGAACACTTTCACCCTCCCTTTCTCTATCTCTTCCCGGATGAAGTGTAAATGCACATCTATGTGCTTGCTCCTCTCATGGAACACATTGTTCTTAGCCAAGCTGATGGCACTTTGATTATCACAACCAATAGACACAGCATGTTGAACAACACCAAAATCTGCAGCTATACCCTTCAACCAAAATGTCTCTTTAACTGCAGCTGTCAAGGCCATATATTCGGCCTCTGTTGTGGATAGAGCAACCACACTTTGCAAGCTCGATTTCCAGCTCACTGCACCTCCATACAATGTGAAAATATAGCCAGATTGAGACTTCCTATTATCAATGTTACCCGCATAGTCACTGTCACAATATCCCACCAAAGCATCCCCCTTCACCTCACCACTTCCCCTGAACAGAATTCCAATGTTTCCAGCTCCATTTAGATATTTCAAAATCCATTTCAGAGCTAGCCAATGCTCCTTACCGTGATCACTCATGTATCTGCTTGTGACACTAATGGCTTGAGCCACATCTGGCCTTGAGCTAATCATGGCATACATTATACTCCCCACAATATTGGCATAGGGAATCTTCTCCATTTCAACTCTTTCCTGCTCATTCTTTGGTTTCTGTTCCACACTTAATCTGATATGCTGGGCCAGAGGGGTTGATGTTGGTCTGGAGTCTTCCATCTTAAACTTCTTGACAAGCCTTGAAATGTAATCTGATTGATTCAACCATATCTCTTTCTTGGATCTATTTCTGACTATATTCATCCCCAAGATCCTCTTGGCATTCCCCAGATCCTTCATATCAAAAGCAGACTTCAAGTCATCCTTTATGTCTTGGATTACCTTCTTGCTTGATCCTGCCACCAGCATGTCGTCGACATACAAGAGTAGGTAAGCCACTACACAACCTCTCAGCTTCTTGATATAAACACACTCATCATACTTAGATCTAGTGAAGCCATTTTTCAGAATATGATCATCAAACTTGATGTGCCTTTAAGCCATAGATGCTTTTCTTTAGTAGACATACCTTGTTCTCTTCCCCAATCTTGGCAAAACCCTCTGGTTGCTGCATATAGATAGTCTCCACCAAGTCCCCATGAAGAAAAGCCGTTTTTACATCAAGTTGTTCTAGTTCCCAATCCATCCTAGCCACCACAACCAAGAGAGTTCTTATGGAAGTGTGTTTTACCACCGGTAAAAAAACCTCACTGTAATCAACACCATACTCCTGAGTAAAGCCTCTAGCTACAAGTCTAGCTTTATACCGGATCTTATCATTCGCAGCAGACTCCAGTTTCTTCTTGTAAATCCACTTACAGCTTACAATTCTCCTTCCTTCAACCTTATCAACTAGTACCCAGGTACCATTCTTTAACAGGGAATCTACTTCTTCAATCATAGCCTTCAGCCATTCATGTCTTTCCTTGCCTTCCATTGCAGCCTTGTAGGTGGCTGGTTCCCAATTCCACCTCCTCGGCCACACAAAGAGCAAAATAAAGCATCTCTGAGTCCATATACCTGGCAGGGATCTTGACATTTTTCCTTCTGGCTCTATCTCGAGCCAATTGATACTGACTCAAATCCTCAGCATCTCGAGCCAATGGATGCTGACTCAAACCTTCAGCATCTTCATCTGAGCTTTCTTGCAAGATCTCACTACCTCCTCCATCAGCTCCACCTTGAGCTGACACATCGGGCTCCACCTTAGAAATGGAAACCTTCTCACCAGAGATCACTGATTTCTCAATTGCTTGTGCCTTCTTAAAAGGCATAATAGACTCAGAAAAAATTACATCCCTGCTTACAATAATCTTGTGATTACCTGGTTCAATGCTCCACATTCGATATCCTTTCACACCATGTTGATAACCAAGAAAAACACACCTCACTGCCCTTGCATCTAGCTTGCTCTGCTTAAGATGAGCATAGGCCTGGCATCCGAAAATCTTAAGTCCAGAGTATTCTCCATGTCTCCCGTACCATTTGAAGTCAGGAGTTTCACCATTGATTGCTGAGGAAGGACACTTATTTATCAGTTTGACAGCAGTGGCAGCAGCTTCGGCCCAGAACCTTTTCTCCATTCCTGAACTGAGTAGCATGCATCTAACTCTCTCCAAGATAGTTCGGTTAGCTCTCTCCGCAACCCCATTCTGCTGTGGGTTCAAAGGAGCTGTTCTGTGTCTCTTAATACCTCTATCTCGACAGAAGCTGTCAAATTCTTTAGACAAAAACTCAAGTCCATTATCCGTTCTCAAACATTTCAAAGTACTTCCCTTCTCCTTTTCAACCAATGTACACCAATCCTTGAATCTTGCAAAGGCCTCTGACTTTTCTTTCAAAATGTATAACCACATCTTCCTTGAATAGTCATCTATAATCGATATGTAGTATCTACCACCACCAACCGAGTTCACAGGGGCAGGCCCCATAAATCACTGTGAGCGTAGTCTAAGGGAGCTTGTGAAGAGTGCTTACCTTTTGGATATGGTAACTTCTTGGACTTAGCAAGGATACACTCTTCACATGGTTCACTATTCTTGCCATCAACTCCATGAATTATACCCTTCTTGATCAGTTCTTTAATGCTGCCATCTGCCGGATGTCCCATCCTCATGTGCCAAAATCTCAATGACTCTGATGCAACATTATTCACCTGATCTCCTATGGTTTTCACAGCACCACCACAGAGGTAATAGAGACCCCATTTTCTTTCACCACGCATAACCACAGTAGAGCCTCTCTTGATTTTCATCAAACCATCTGAGGATTCAAAAGCAAGTCCTCTCTTCTCAAGCATTCCTAGTGATATCAAATTCCTTTTTACAGTTAGAATCAATCTGACATCACTCAAGTTTTTCTCAGAGCCATCATCCAATCTAAGCCTCACATCACCAATACCCTCAACGTGACAGACTTGATTATTCCCAAGCACCACCGTGTCTTTTGACTCTTTCAAATCAACAAAAAACTCTTCACATGGACATATGTGAAAACTAAACTACAGCCTGAGTCAAGAATCCAAGAACTACCATCCTCATACATCATCACATTCAAGACCTCTGGAGAGTCAGCTTCTTCCACAAAGTCAGATGTGTTCTTTCCTTGTCCAGCTTCAGCGGCTTGCCTCTTCTTCCACGCAAAGCAGTCTTTCTTTAGGTGGCCCGGTTTCTTACACCAGAAACAAGACCTAGACTCATTCTGATCATTCCCAGGTGCCTTATTGCCATCACCACCTTTCTTGAAGTTCTTCTTGAACTTTAGTTTCTTAATGTTCAAGCTCTCTGGTATGACCTCTGTCACTTTGCTGCCTTTCGTCTGCAATTCCTTGGCTCTGAGGGCATTCTGAACCTCAAGTAGAGTGACGGTTCCTTCTCTCCCAAACAATATGGCATCCCTCAATTGATCATAGGATTTGGGTAGAGCGTTTAGCAGCAATATCGCCTTGTCTTCGTCACTAATCGAGACATCAATATTCTCCAAATCGTCTACCGCTTTATCAAAGTCCTCAAGCTGCTCGATAATGCTTCTTTCTTCTGAGAAATGATATGAATAAAGTCTATGCTTCATAAAGAGTCGATTAGCAAGAGACTTAGTCATATACAAGTTCTCGAGTGTTTCAAGAATCCCAGCCGCGGTCGTTTCCTTCGCTACCTTCCGCAGCACTTTGTCGCCGAGACATAAAACAATCGTGCTGTGTGCTTTCGCAAGGACCTCCGCACGCTTTATCTTGGCCTTTTCATCGAGCACCTGCCCTTCATCTGCCTTGCCGGCCGGCGTCAGAGCATCCGACAAGCCTTGCTGGATCAACATCGCCTTCATCTTCATTCTCCATAGGCTGAAATCGTTCTTGCCAGTGAACTTTTCCGCTTCGAACCTTGAAGCCATCCTTACACCGCCTGAATCTATCTTCGATCGATACTCTCACCGGACCTTCCCACAGACGGCGCCACTTGTTAGAAATGATAGAGAAACACAATCGAAGAATGCAGAGCTTGAGACGAAGGGAATTATTATTGCTAACTCAAGAAATCAGAGTATCAAAGATGATTACAATCGCTCAATGATTCTCTAGCTAAGTAGAAGAAAACCGAAAGCAAAAACAAAGCTCAACAACTAACTACTTCCAGCTACAACTAACTAAAGCATTAAATTCGAATCCAACGGCTAGTTGAATCGGACGGCTGAGATTCAATCTCAGGTGACGCGCGCAATCTGACGGCTCCTGAAGCTTTGGAGCTGCAAGACTGTTACTTTCTTTTCTTCCTTCATTCTTTCGACTTCTCAGCAATTGGTATACACCACAACTACAGATTTATTCTGGCATTTATATTTTTGATAATTCTTCTTTTTTCTTGATTAGTTGCGTTTTCTAAATTTTCTATTAATATTTTTCCACGAGAACTTGGAATACTATTGAAAAAAATATTTGATATTAATATAAGTTTTGATTGAAATAGAAATTGGATTTTATACGACTTATTCTATTTTATCAAAAAAATAGTTTGAAAGAGTGTTCAAGAATTTTACTTTTGTTTCTTGAATCGTAGTATTGAATTCACTGAAATAGATTTGGGCTTTTATTTTACAATTTTTTCTGTTTCATCAAAATATTATTATAAAAAATTAGTCGGAGCTAAAATTTTCATTATTAATGTAATTTATTTTTATTTGTATTCACCTTATATTTCTAAGTTAGAGCGATAGAATCGAATCGGTGAAATTTCTTTATTTCTAATATTTGTATTTCATTCCTAAACCTTAGTTTTAGCTATCATGACTAAAATCACTACTCTAATTTCTTTTGTATTTATTGTATATTGAATTGGCTCACATTCAAAATGGATAGACTAGAAATCGTCTGTATTGTACATGTATATCAGTATATATATACCAAACATGAAAATCATCAAAGTTTGTCATTTATTTTTCTCTTCCATTTTTCCTATTTTCATCCTGATAAACATATAAGCCCCAAATAGATGGAAGAAAAGAAGCACCGAATATTACTACAAAACATCTACTATTGTAAAAAATATAATGATTAATAACGATTTTGAAATAAATTAAAGCTTACTAATCAATTTAATAAAAGTACAATGGTAACATAATAGTGTTTTATGCACGCGTGACCCAATTGAAAAAAATAGAAACTTCTTGATCTAATATGTTCTTTTCAATCTTTACGAATCTCATCAGTATTTGACCAAATTTTATGATTTAAGTTAGTATTATCCGATTTTTTTCAAGCCTCGATTATATAAGCAAGGGAGATATGTGGGTGCGGTTAAGTGTTAACCAAGATATTTTTAATTTAATTTATAGGTTCAAGGTTTGAACAATTGTAACCAGGAATAAAACGTAAACCCATTGATATTTTGCAATTAAAAAATGATAGTAATATGTAAGATCGTAACTTGATTCGGACAGCTATTTGTGGCCCAGATTGAACATGGAGACCCAATTGATAACATTAGAAGGTAGAAATAAATAAATAAATGGGCGTATGTTAACCAGATGGCCCCATTATGATGCCCCTAATACAAATTTATTAGTAGTTAAATGATAGCTAACAATGAGTTTTTATTTCATTCCTATCTTCGTAGTATTAATTTTTTTAATGGGCATATGATAGGAATTAATATGTGATTAATTCATATTGAATATATTATATGAAAAGAGAGCACAAAGGGAGGAAAATAGCATAGATAGGCGGTTTCTCTAAGAGGGAGAACCGAAAGAGAGAACGAGATTAATAATTTAATTCTTCATTCTGCTTGATAATAAAAAAAGACTCCACACATATTTATAATATGTGTTGTACAAAAAGGTCTCCTATAAACTAGGAAAGCAAATCAAATCCTAACCACTTTGGAAAGTAAATAAAATCATAACAACTAAATAATACTAAAGCATAAATAAACTAAATAAATATACGGAAAGAATATCAGCTCTCGTCCGGAATAAAATAGAATATCAGCTCTCTTCCGGAATAAAATAGAATATCATGTCCCTATCAACTCTCCCACTGTTGAAAACCACCTTGCCTTGAAGGTGAAAGTCAGCAAAATCATCTTTCATCTCATTGTCACTGGCTTTGTTTGGATCTTCGTCTGCAAATAAAATTGTATCGTTTGGGACCGCAACGAGTGATGGAGAAATCATCTTTGGGCACGAGATCTCTTTAGCAATAATCTTTGGGCATGAGATCGCTTTAGCAACTTCACTGACATAACCAATGACGACAACATTAATTTTTGGGCTATGAGAATTTGGAGGAAATTTGGTTTCCACCAAATTCATTGCCTCATCTAACGCTTGTGGCAATTCGTCATCATTTTTTACCGTCTCTTCGATGAAGGGATCAGACTCGACATTTGTTGTTGGCTCATCGTCATTTTTTGCAACGGGCTCAATGATACAATCAGATGTGGCCTCCTTTTTAGCCATGGCCTCTTTTTTTTGCTAAATATGCAACTGCTTCCATAATTTTGTTGAGAAGTTTATTCGTCTTGGCGAAGTAAAAGACATCCTCATCAAAGTTATGATAAACATCATCCAGAAATTCTTACCATGAGCAATTAGGATTCGAGCGTCGCTACTCGTGGAGCATACAAATGCTGGATGGTCAAAAAACAACCTCACAAAAAACAGACGATCAACATCAGAGAACAAGTGATAGTCAAAATATTCCTGAATATCCAAAATCCACCTCACAGGGTTTACACCAGAAACTGAGGAGGAGAGTCTGAAGGAGAGTTTGACAGCAAGACGGACATGGTGGTAGAAATCAATAGGAGAATGAAAACCTAATGAAAGCACCAATTTGATAGGAATTAATATGAGATTAATTCCTATTGAATATATTATATGAAAAGAGAGCACAAATGGAGGAAAATAGCGTAGATCGATGGTTTCTCCAAGAGGGAGAACCGACCGGAGAGAACGAGATTAATAATTTAATTCTTCATTCCGTTTGATAATAATAAAAGACTCCACACATATTTATAGTATGTGTTGTACAAAATATCTCCTATAAACTAGGAAAGCAAATCAAATCCTAACTACTATGAAAAGTAAATAAAATCATAACAACTAAATAATACTAAAGTATAAATAAACTAAATAAATATACAGAGAGAATATCAACTCCCTTCCAGAATAAAATAAATTATCATGTCCCTATCAGTATACCTCCTATTATTTCATGCTTTATGTTAAAATCTTAGTTGTAGCTAAATTTTAGTTTTGAATTAACTGAAATAGATTTTGGGTTTTATTTTAGATTTTTTTCCTATTTTATCAGAAAAATATTTTAAAGAATCCTCAAGAATTTTACTTGAGTTTTTGAAATCATAAATTTATTTTGGCATCTTTATACCTTATGTTAAAATCTTAGTTGGAGACCCATAAGTCGAATCCGAATGTGGGTTCTCTAGCTCTCAAAGATTATTCTTCCTACTTAATTATTTGACATAAAATGCTAAAATTAAGATTGATATCCTTCTCAATTCTATATTACAATAACCTACTTGAATAGTAGTACAATTTTTTAAGATAATGAATGCAAATTTATTAGTTGCCGTATCAAATCGACTGAATTACTACGAGTATGAATATAATAATTATGAAGAATTTTATTTATACTAAAACTCACAATTGTTTGAAAATACTGAATATAATATTTATGGAATTCTCTAAATCTAGAAGTGCTCGATGAAAATCATGCCAAAATTTCCATCAATATACATTTGTATATCAATCATGTACATCTAAAATAGTACTCCTACGAGTCAATAATCAATGACTAATCTAGGCAGGAGTAGGACATTGTTCCCGACTTATCTCGACACTAGTCTAAGAAAACTCCATTAAGTTTGACCTTTTGGAGCTGGCGCCGACCCAAGGTGCGACCGCTATGCTCAAATCATATGGAATTAGTGTTAACCTTCCGTTCTTCGTCAGATATTTTTATTTATAGTAACCCACTATACGCTATAATATTTCTTTATGAATAAACAATATCGTTTCACTCAACAATAATACTACACCACAGATATGTCAAACGAGAGATTTCAAGAAATAACATATCTATTCACTCTATCAATGACCGAGTAGTGTACAGATCTCGAGGTAGGAAATCAATATTGGGAATGAGTGTGTTTTGTAACTATCTGTGATGCAAATGGCCCAATCCAAATCTACTTTTTTGGGCTTTATATTATTTATTTTGTAAGGCCCACCATATATTACTTTGCATGCGTAATCTTCACGAGGATTCCCTATCCTTATTTGTCCTTTGTGTTTATCTCCACATTTGCAACCTTGATTTCTTTTTCTTTTTATTTAATAAATATGGTTGATAATGATTCCCGATTACTCGTAGTAAATCTAATTTTAGACTTACTAATTAATGAAAAAGTATTTTATCAACTAACCTTTTATTTTATCGTTCATTCACGACCTCAACTTTGACTCATAAAATTATCAACACAAAGACATGACTATATCAATACAACATGTAAATTTAAATATCAACACAAAGACATAAGTTTATCAACACAAGAAAATTGATGTAATCATATCTTTGTGTTAATATTTTTAACATACAAAATTGATTAGTTATTAGTTATTACTGTAAATTAGTTAATATTTGATCACACACCTAGCTCGATATTATATAGTAGTATTATATTGTTATATGAATATTCCATGCCTCAGATTTTCTTTTTTCCAACAAAATGTTCTTTTATTTTTAGCTACTACTATAATTATATTTAGCTTTACTCTTTCCACGTCATGAACTAATAAGCTTAGCACGCTTGAATTTTCATTACCAGAGTAGCTTTAAGAATTTTCTTGACATGCTAACAATCTTTTCAATTAGAACTTTCGAAGCATCACTTTTATTATTCAATAGTAACAAAATATCCCCCCACGGTATGAAAAAAGGAGAATGAATTCTACTCCATATCATCGTGGTCCTCGACCTAATTAACTTTATTTACGTTACACGATATGTATAATCAACTCGATTTGCCAATATCAAACCACATCATCAAAATCCAACACTAAAAAAAACGGCTAAGGACGCTAATTTATATGTCTAATTATACCCAACGATTCATAAAAGTGTCCTTATTGTTACGTCCCAACTAAAATTTGGGGACACAAATAGAAGCGTCTTTAAACAGCAAAAGATTATGATAATTTATACTCAATTTAGGACGCTTTTTTTGCGTCCTTAATTATGGTTATTTTTATAAAAATTCAAACAATAGTAATAGCGTCTCAATTTTTATGTCCTTAAACGATAATTTTTTTATCGTGCAATAACGATTATGATAACCGAAACACCAAAGGCATTGGCAGCCAAAAAATTACGTTATGGACGATATGTATTACTTTCTCCTGTCCCCATTAATTGTCCTATTTTTAGCTGGTGCATGTTTAAAGAAATTGTTTTACTTTATTAAGAAAAGTGGGAGGAAAAAGTTAGTGTAATGTGAGTTTCTACTTTATATATATTGATTTGTATAATAATTGTGAGTGGAATGAATTTGTAGAATATGTGACCCACTTCCCAAATATAATACAAATGAAAACAATAATTAATGGGGATAGATAAAAATGAGACTTTGGGGATTTGAGGAAGTACCAACTCAAATTGCATAAAGAGGGTGGGGAGAAAGAGGGGCCATTACAAATTATTCTATATATGATTGAACTCCACTAGTAAACAAGAGAATGATTCCATGCAACTTGGAATGTTTTGTAAATGATTTATTTCAGAATTAACCTCACGCATGATTCAAAAATAGTACTTTTGTAGGCCCCTTTTTCTCTTTCACGAAACTAATTAAGAGTCATATATATTATTCAAAGATTTTTTTCCTTATGCTTTTTGCATGCTACTTAGAAAACCTTAGCCGTCCAATACCAATATCTTCAAGAAAAGTAAATAATTTAAGTAATAAAATAAGATGTCGACCAAACTAATTATTATTCCATCTTTTCTCGGTAACACATAGCTAGTATAATATTATTGAATTAGTCAAGAGTTATAATCTTTGTTCTAGAATATATGGAAGGTCAAGATTAAAACATATTGTTTATAGGTCAATAGCACATAATTATATGACATGAATAGGTTTGATTTTTGAAGAAATTAAAGGTTGGAATGATATTGACCTACCTAGTTTATGTGTGTGGACTATGAATCGCATAAATCTTGTGGCACCAAATTATTTGAATAATTTCATCAATAAAACATATGCAAGCTATCCATCTTATCACCAAACTAACTAAAGTAAATACACCATAAAAGAAGTGTGATGTGTACATTTTATGTTCTCGATTGTAGCTTTCATGTTGATTTTAACATAAATATCATTCCATACAACTCATATAGTATTTTACCTATAGGCTATAATATAAGATGCGCAAATGAACCGGCATATATGCATGAAATTAATTGAATAAAACCAGGTCATATTACTCACCCCACACATAAACAAGATAAAAAAAGGGGCAAATTGCTCGAACATCATGCTCACCAGCTACAAAAACTATGATAATTGGATATATTTGCAATTATCTCATGACAATTTTTTAAAATTATTATACTCTGGTAAGACAATCAGGATCACAGTTATCCCATGACAAATTTTATTGTTAAATTGTTTCGGGTATAGCAGTCGGGAAATTATAAGTAGACGTGATTGTCGATGAGTTAACCGACTTGTCTACTCCTATAAAAAAACAACGGATTTAGCTAAAAAAAGATTTAACAATATGTTCCACGAATATTACCAAATTTTTTCGCTGTCCAAACAAATCCAAATTTCATGATTTTGTAATCAACCGATTCTCAAAATTGTAGCATAAAACCAAAATTTGACCAAATTTCATATTTCTCCGGTAATTTGTCGATTCAAAAAGGAGTCCTTTCAAATTTAGATTGAGTAGAAAGAAGCAAGGATATATTGATGAAATGATCAAATCCATGACAAGTCATTACAATTGATTAACCTTTGCTTCTTATTCTAATCAATCATGGAGAAATCCAAAACTACTAAATCAAACTGCAATTTCTCCTCATCAATACATAACATCAAACTAATTAATTAATCAGCAATTTGGATTACTAGGATCATCATAGTACTTGGCATAATCGATAAAATCCGAACTAGGAAAACCGCCGTCAAAACTCGCCTGAAAATCTTGCTGCTGCGGCGGCGGCGGCGGCATCAAGCTGCTGGAATCAGCGGCGGCGGAGTAACCGTAAAGAGCTGAAGTGGCATAAGGAAACTCGGCGTCATTGCTGGAGAGTAGCTGGGCATACTGCTGAAGGCCGGGAAAGGTGTTGTGGAGCAATGGATCGGCGGCGGAGGAGCCGGCGCCGGCGGCGGTGGTTAGGTAGGTGTTGGCTTGGACTCGTTCGGGGAAGTTGAGCTTGGCCTTGGCGCCCTTGAACCGAAGCGCAGCTTCATCGTATGCGAGTGCAGCATCCTCAGCTGTGTCGAAGGTCCCGAGCCAAACCCGAGCCGCCTTCTTCGGGTCGCGGATCTCGGCCGCCCATTTCCCCCACGGCCGTTGCCGGACTCCTCTGTAGTGCTTCTTCACGCTTCCTTCGTTTAGATATAAAATTGAATAAATAAATATATGAATTGGCGTCCGTAGGAAAAAGAACCACGGGCGCACGAAGCAACCAAAATATGTACTAGTAAAGAGATTGCATAACGAATTAGGTCTTGTATTTTCGTCAAATTCTGGTTTTGCATACCAACGTTAAAAACTTGTTGTAAATGTACTGGATTATAAATTTCTGCAACCAAATTATTGATTTACAACCGAGCATGTTTTTGTTTCCAACATAATTTGATGGCCTGTTTATGTTACATTATAGGACATCAATCAAATCGACGCCATGCTTTAGGCTGTGAAACAACATGGTATTTTTACTAAATTAAATAGTTTCATTTGTTGATTTATGACTTATATTTAGTTACAATAGTAGCAAAATCTTGATTGGTGGCAAAATCAGAACAAATCTATGTTTATTTTAATTTATAAAAGAGAATTTTGGATATTGTACACAAACTAAAATTTGGCGAAGGTTTCTCATTAATAACTTAAGTTAACCCTAATTCTGATGACTGATTAATATGGTTTAAATACACTAAACCCAAAGACGAAAAAAACCACGGGCAACCGAAGCAACCAAAATATGATGAGAAAAAACCACGGGCGCCCGAAGCAACCAATATATGACGAGAAAATACCACGGGCGCCTAGCATCAATATCGATACCATCAATAAGAAAACCTTTATACTATGTTCAAAAAGACCAAATCAACGAAAATATGCATAGATAGACACCGAAAATTTGGTGCGCTTGACGAAACAACTACTTAACGAGGGGATAATGATCACAAATCAACAACTTGTTTCTAGAAGACTAACATGCATGAATAATATATTAATCCAAGTAGTGAAAGTTGGATTTAGTAAAGGAGCAAATGGGAGACAAATTGGGTTTGGAACAAACGAAAACGACTAGCAATACCCATGCCAAACATGATTCAAATCCCCACATTTCAATGTAATAATTCAAGAGACGTGGCTTCAATCTAGCAAGAATTTGGCAAATTTGGCAGTGTGGAAACAACCCTTTGCCCAATTCTGATAGTAAGAGAGAGAGAGAAAGATAGTGCTTTACGGAAAGTAACATACAATGAACTTAGCCAAAAGCACAAAATCTAAGCCTTTTTTTCCACAACTCTTTTTTCAACTCTTAATTAACTTTACAACTACGTCAACCACACATTAATTCAACATCAACCATATTTAATCAAGGTTAATTCATTTACTCCTTAATTAACAACAAATAATGAAAGATAAAGAAGATGGTTTATGCACACACACACACACATAGTAGTATAATTTACCTTGAGGAGCTTCTTGAGTGCTCTGCGGAGGCGGGGCGGCGGCGGCTTGGCCGCCTTTCGGCGGCGATGCTTCCGTTGGAAGAGGCCTCTTTCCATGCCTTCGATCCACCTTGCTTGGTTGCTACCTTCTTGTTTAGTTAGTGATCTTAAAAAATTCTATTTTTTGTTACATAAAATTTATATTTCACCAACTGTTTTTCCTAAATAGATATGTAAGTATGTTTCTTTGTATGCATCTGTTGCTGTCAAGATCAGCTTTGTGGACTTAAGAGCAAGAATTGGGATTGCGACCTAAATAGTGTTGTGCGTGTGTGTGTGTGTGAGAGTCTGAGAGAGTGAGAGAGAGAGAGAGAGAGATGACGGAAGGAAAGGGAAGGAAATAGGGTTGGGAAGAAGGGTTTTTATTGGCATGTGGGCTTCTTTTTTTAAAAAAAATGGGGGTATGTAAAAGAAATGTCAAATTGTTGGAAAATTGTTAAATATTCTGGTTAATCGGGTAACTTTAAAAAGTTATCAACTATATCAGTAATTTTTACATTTTTATCAATTGTCTTATAATCATAAATAGGGGGAGATTATGTATGATGCAGCTGATGGAAAATAGTACTTGAACAAAATGTTTGGATACGTAAACGATTTCGTTTAATACATCTAGTCAGTCATGTCTCTCATTTTTATACTACACGTCGCGCCAATAAATTCAGAAACATGAATTGTGTTGTCATATAACAATTGAGATGTCCAAGTTATATAATTGTCCATTTTTCTAAGTTGCGGGATTGACCAAACTTAGATAACACGTTTTCCTTTTTAGTTTGTCCCAAATAAGATGACACATTTCCTTTTTTGGAAACTTTCTCTCTCCAATTAATACACCCAACTACTTTTTATCACTCATATTAAAATATTCATCTTTCTCTCTATCTCTTTATCTCTCCAATTAAACACATTAACCAATAGCTCATAAAATCCCGTGCCGGCTAAGAAATGTGTCATCTTAGCCGGGACGGACGGAGTAGTATTTATTATAGTTTGACAGAGTTTAAGGGAAAACAGTAAAAAGAAGTAGAGAAAGAGGAAAAGAAGAGAAAAGAAAAAGATTTGGGGATAAAAGTATTTTGTAGATTAGTTGGAATATGTAGGAAGATGAGATAAGAGATATACACAAGGTGGGAATGGATCTGATCTGATCTAATCTAATGAGGAAATGAAGAGATAAAATTTTAAGGTAGGAAGATTTTCAGTTCTGATGATACCTTAGATTGGCCATTTTGTCTTGATTTCAAGATGCATGGCTTCACATCTGGTGCTTGCTATTTCTTGTATATATCTCTCTATCTCTTGATATAATGTAATAATAAAAGACACAGAATAACTATTCTGAGATATTTTTACTATTTGATTAATTAAAGCCATGGGAAAGTAAATATCATTACGATCACATTTAGGTTGCCTCTGAGATTGACATCACCAATTTCTTGAACTTTCTTAGAGATGAAATTGATGTAAGATAGGGTTTAATTAAATGAAATACTTTGATTTATTGAACTTGATACAATAACATCTTTTGTTGGAAAAATTATTTAGAATTTTAGACATTATCACCGTCATCTATTATTTAATGATCGATGGTCAATTGGTCATTAAAATCAACTCATCCAAATAGCATATCTCCATCCACGACCATCACCATCATATTTCGGCGGCCGTCCATATTTTAAATCCGAATAATTTAAAATGTAATACAAATCATTTTCAAAGCCTAAGTTTCAAATAAATCTCTAGCTAGCCCCATTAAGCATTGCATTTAATTATATCATCTTCACAAGAAGATGACTGAGGACCAATTCGTGATATATCATTTCTAGGTCAAATTCAAATGGTAGATGATGAAGCGGCGAATTTTTGATGTTTGTAAATGCAGGAAATAAATGAAGATCAACACAGAGATTTTACGTGGTTCGATTTACTGAGGTAAATCTACGTCCACGGGGAGAAATGGGGGCAGGTTTGTATTGCTTGATCTGCGAATTACAGCTTACAACACTGGCCTGCTTTATGATCTTCTCTCTAGAGAGCTTTTTAGAATTTTTATAGAAGAAAAAACTTATCTATCTGACCTAGGTTCTATTTATACAGTGAACCAAGATCGTGGCATGCAGCATTTATTAGGTAGTGGATGTCGTGGAGATCGTGGCGACCTTGCATGGGTCCACTATCCTGCATGAGTTAATGACTGCTTGACACCACTAAATAGATCGTCGGTGTAGTGGAGGTGGAAATCTTTGCATGAGTCCACTATCTCCTAGTTCGGTCGAATACTGAGACCGAACTGCTGAATTATTGCCGAGCAGCTTTTGCCGATCTGAGAGTAGAGCTTGATGCCGACCTGAGAGCAGAGCTTGATGAGTTGGCTTTCACCGAGCTGTAGGCTGGGGCCGAACTCTTTGGTTGTGCCGAACTGAACTCTTTAGTCACGCCGGACTGATACTCTTTAGTCATGCCGAACTGATACTCTGTCTTGGGCTTTACTGCTGTTGGGCTTGTTTAGTACGTACTCCATCACTACCCCCCCCCGAAAAGCGAAGTGAATCACTTCGGCATTCTGGATAAAAGTATGGGGTAAGTTGATGTTTGTCCACGGTCTCATGAAGTGAACTCTTCTTTGACCGGACTTGGTTTGTGTCCTAATTTGGCGAGTTTTATCGCTCGGATCGAACTTTCCGTTGTCCTAATTTGGGGATCGGACTTTCCCTTGTCCTAATTTGGGGATCGGACTTTCCCTTGTCCTAATTCGGCGAGTTTTATCGCGTGGATCGGACTTTCCCTAGTCCTAATTCAGGCAAGTTTTATCGCGAGAATTGGACTTTTGTTGCAGTTCGTTTCAGACGAAGTGCTTGTTTAAGCTGAATTGTGGTCTTGTATCCTCTTTAGAAGCTTTGACGCACAATCGTGGGCTTGTTGCAGCTCGTTTCAGACGAACTGCTTGTTTAAGCTGAATTGTGGTCTTGTATCTTCTGTAGAAGCTTTGACTTACAATCGTTGGCTTGTTGCAGCTCGTTTCGGACGAACTGCTTGTTTAAGCTGAATTGTAGTCTTGTATCTTCTGTAGAAGCTTTGACTCACAATCGTTTAGCTTGTATATGTTCTAAGAAGGGGATCAGCCTTCGAAGAACAAGATGCCTCAGTAACATTTGTAAGAGACGACACGCACAGAGACAGACGAAACAGACAGACAAAAACGCACAGAGACAAAAAAAGACCAAGTAAGCCAAATAAAGCACAGAGACAAAAAACGCACATAACCTTAGGACCGAACTAGACACAAGACAGACTGACCGGACTGTCTCTTACAAATGGAACTTTTTGAGGTTGGAAATGTGCCATGTTCGGGGTACCTGTTCTCCTGACATGTGAGCCAATTTGTAAGACCCTTTGCCGAGGACTTCTGACACCCGATACGGACCTTCCCATGTGGGTTCGAGCTTGCCCAGCTTTTCTGCTCGGCTTACTTCGTTGTTTCTCAGGACGAGATCTCCCACTTGAATTTGCAGCTTCTTCACCCTTTGGTTGTAATACCGGGCTACTTGCTCCTTGTACTTGGCTGCTTTTATGCATGCCAATTCTCTTCTTTCTTCGGCAAGATCTAGCTCGGCTCTCAGTCCGTCGTCATTCATTTCTGAGGAGAAATTTAGAGTTCGGGGACTGGGTACGCCGATCTCCACCGGAATCACAGCTTCAGTGCCGTATACCAGACTGTACGGAGTTTCACCGTTGGAGGTTGTGGGTGTAGTTCGGTAGGACCATAGGACTTGAGGGAGATTTTCTACCCATTGTCCTTTGGCTTGTTCTAACCGAGCTTTTAACCCTTTCACCAGGATACGATTTGTTACCTCCGTTTGTCCGTTTGCTTGTGGATGAGAGACCGAAGTGAACCGCTGTTGAATATTCAGCTCTTGGCACCAATTCTTGAACGTCTTGTCGGTGAACTGAGTCCCGTTATCCGAGATGAGGATGTGGGGTATGCCAAATCGGCACACTATGTTCTTCCAGACGAAATCCAATGCCTTCGAACTCGTTATCGTAGCTAATGGTTCAGCTTCCACCCACTTCGTAAAGTAGTCCACGGCAACGATTAGGAATTTCATTTGCCGAGGAGCTTGAGGAAGTGGTCCCACTATGTCTATGCCCCATTGCATGAAAGGCCAAGGGCTTTGCATAGTGGATAGATCGGTCTGCGGCATCCTTGGGATATTTGCATGGATTTGGCACTTCGGGCATGTCTTGACGAGCTGCACTGCTTCTTGTACCAAGGTTGGCCAATAATATCCCCATCTTAGAACTTTTTTAGCTAAAGCTCTAGCTCCGATGTGGCTGCCGCACGATCCTTCATGAACTTCTCTGAGGATGTAGTCCGTCTCTTCTGGTCCTATGCACCGCAATAACGGCTGGAGGTAAGACTTTCTAAAGAGGACTCCTTCATGAAGTTCATACCGAAGTGCTCGGCACGTGATTTTCCGAGCTTCTCTCTTATCCTCGGGCAATTGTCCCTGATCCAGATACTGCAAGATCGGCGTCATCCAGTTCGGCGAGCTAGATACTGAATGTACCTCGGCTTCATCAATGCTTCGATGCATTAATTCTTCCGCCTTTGAGCTCGGATCTGAGGCCAACTTACTTAAGGTATCTGCTCGGCTATTTTCCGCTCTGGGAACGCGGATTATCCGAAAATAGGAGAAACTTCGGCTGATGCTTTGCGCTTTGTCCAAATACTTCTTCATTCTCTCGTCACGAGCTTCATTTGTACCCAACATGTGATTTACTATGACTTGTGAATCACAATGGACTTTGAGAGATTTGACGAGCAGACTTTGCGCTAACTGGAGTCCGGCAAGGAGGGCTTCGTACTCGGCTTCATTATTAGTAGTGGGGAATAGGAACCGAAGTGAGTAGGTTACCTCGTGTCCGTCGGGAGCGATGAGTAAAATACCAGCTCCACTTCCCATCTTGTTTGAAGCTCCATCTACGAATCCGCTCCAGCAGTCTGGCGGCTCTACTTCGGATTCCAAGGGCTGTGCTAGTTCGGCATTGGCAGACTTTTTCTGTTCGGCAATGACAGGGATTGCTTGATCGAACTTGGCTTCTGTAAGAAAATCTGCCAAGGCTTGTCCCTTGATGGCTTTCCGAGGTAGGTACTCGATTGAGTGTTCTCCCAGCTCTATGGCCCATTTGGCGATTCTGCCTGATGCTTCTGGCTTGGTTAAAACTTGCCGAAGAGGCAGATCGGTTAAGACGCATACCTTGTGAGCATAGAAGTATGGCCGCAGTCTCCTTGCTGCATTTACTAACGCCAGAGCAATTTTCTCCAGAGGTTGATACCTTGTTTCTGGACCTCTTAATGCTCGGCTTGTAAAGTAGATGGGAAACTGCTTTAGGCCTTCTTCTCGTACAAGCACCGCGCTGATGGTTTGATCTGATGCCGCTAAGTATAAGAATATTACTTCGGCTTCGGTTGGAGCAGAGAGAATAGGAAGCTCGGCTAGATAACTTTTGAGCTCGTCAAAGGCCTTTTTCTGCTCGGCTCCCCACTCGAACTTTGGTGCTTTTTTCAACACCTTGAAGAACGGCAGTTGCTTTTCGGCTGCTTGAGAAAGGAATCGATTCAGTGCGGCTAGACATCCGGTTAGCCTTTGCACGTCATGTATGGACTTCGGCATTGCCATGTTCTGAATGACTTGAACTTTTGAGGGGTTTGCCTTGAGTCCGTCCTTTGAAACCAAACAACCCAGAAACTTTCCCGAATCTACCAAAAAGGTACATTTTTGGGGGTTGAGTTTGAGGTTGGCTTTTCGGAGCACGTTGAGAGTGGATTTGAGGTTGTCTTCGTACTCCGAAGTGCTTTTGCTTTTGACAACTATGTCGTCGACATACACTTCAACCTGTTTTCCGATTAGGTGCCGAAAAAGCTTGTCTACCATCCTTTGATAAGTGGCTCCGGCATTCTTTAAACCGAATGGCATCTTTTTATAAGCGAAAATGCCGAAATCGGTAATGAAAGCTGTTTTCGGAGCGTCACTCTCATCCATCAACACTTGGTGATATCCTTTGTATAAATCAAGAAAACAGAAAATTTCGAAGCCGATCAAAGCTTCTACTTTTTTATCTATATTCGGAAGGGGATAGCAATCTTTTGGACAGTGCTTGTTTAGATCGGTAAAATCTATGCACATCCGCCATCCTCCTCCTTTTTTCTTGATCATCACAGGATTGGCCACCCAAGAAGGATATTTCACCTCGAATAGTACATCCGCTTTTAGTAATTGGCGGACTTCGTCGTGGATGACTTGGCTTCTTTCTGCCGCAAAGAGTCTTTGCTTCTGTTTTACTGGCCGGATTGAAGGATCAATATTTAACCGATGAGTGATTACCTCGGGGGGCACTCCGGTCATGTCCAACGGAGACCATGCAAAGACATCTTTGTACTCCTTGAGGAGCTGAATGGTCTTTTCCCGGAGTAGAGGCGTTCCTGCGAAGCCGACCTTGACCGTTCTGGATGGATCATCTTCGTATAACTGAACGGTCATTGAGTTCGGCTCTGAAGTGACTTCGGTCATCTCGCTTGCCTCTGACTTCGGTTGCTGTGATTGCTATGCTTGATGGTGCCGGACTGATTGCTCGGCACTTTTAAGCGCAATCTGCAGACATTCTTTTGCTCTCTTTTGATCACCTCGGATGACTGCTATCCCACCTTTAGTGGGGATCTTGATGGTGAGGTGATAAGTAGAGCAAACGGCCCGAACTGTGTTGAGCCAGTCTCTCCCCAGGATGATGTTGTACGGAGACCGAGCTTTTACCACAAAGAACTCGATCATCGTATTGGAGCTTGTAGGCGCTTTTCCCACCGTGATCGGAAGGCTGATAATACCTTCAGGGCGGGTGTCCTCCTGGGCGAAACTTTTCAGAGGAAGTGGAGCCGGACTGAGCCGAGCTGGATCCACTTCCATTTTATCGAAACATTCTTTAAAAAGAATGCTGACTGACGCTCCTGTATCCACAAATACTCTGTGGACCAGTTTGTTTGCCACCCCGGCTTGAATGACAATAGCGTCTTGGTGAGGAGAGATGGCTGGGACGGGATCGGCATCTGAAAATGTAATCACTTCGTCTTTCTTCAGCCTTTTATGTGTTGGTTCCTCTTGATTGGAACCTCTGCGTTCTGCTTTTAGGGACGACTTAGTCTTCCCGGCTGGGAGAGCATCAATAGTCAGGATTACTCCATCGTATTGCGGCTCGTCATCGTCTTCGGGATCCTCATGCCTTTTCGGATCCTGAGGATTGCAGTTCGCACTTCTCTGCCTTTTGTTCTTTTTCGGCTGCTTGCTTTGGTATTTTTTTAACGTTCCTGTTTTCACAAGAACATCAATACCTGCAGCCAAATCTCGGCACTCCTCGGTATCGTGACCGTGGGTTTGATGGAAGGAGCAATATTGATCCTGAAGTCGCCGTGCAGCTGATTTCGTCATCCGCTTTGGTTTTTCGAACATATCGGAATGTAGTTCGAAAATTTCCGCTCTTGACTTGTTTAATGGTACGAACTGAGCGGGCGGCTTCTCAGGATTGAGACGTGGCCCCAATCTGCCTTGTACCGGTGCCCTTTGAATTCTTTCAAAAGGAGTTCGGCGAGGAAGCACCTGGTCGCTTTGATCGGGCTTCCTTTTGTCTCCTTGGGATGAGCTGTCTAACGACCGTTTTCGACGGTCTGCCTCATCCGCACGAGAAAACTGGTCCGCAATGTCCCACATTTCTTGAGCTGTTTGCGGACCGCACTCCACGAGCTTTCTGTAGAGAGCTCCGGGCAGGATTCCATTTTGGAATGCCGAGATGACAAGTAGATCATTGAGATTATCTACTTGTAGGCATTCCTTATGGAATCTCGTCAGGAAGTCGCTGATCTTTTCGTCGCGACCTTGACGTATAGAAAGCAGCTGAGCCGAAGTGATTCGGGCTTCCGCTTTCTGAAAGAACCTCCTGTGGAAAGCATCCATGAGATCTCGGTAGGATCTGATGCTGCCTTGAGGAAGGCTGTCGAACCACCTTCTGGCGTTCCCGATGAGTAGCTCGGGGAACAGCTTGCACATGTGGACCTCATTGAGACCCTGGTTCGCCATATTATATTGATAGCGTCCCAGGAAGTCATGAGGATCCTCCAGCCCGTCATAAGTCATTGACGGTGTCCGGTAGTTCCGCGGCAAAGGAGTTCGGGTGATATCGTCCGAGAACGGAGTCTTTAATGCTCCGTACATGGTGAACCCGACATCTCTTCGGTACGGAGGAGATGGAGTTCTCCTGTGGTTCCGGTACCGAGGAGGAGCAGGAGCATGTTGAGGTTGAGGATTCTTTCTCCTGGAAGACACGTCACTACTGCGGTAGTGACTTTCATGTCTGGATGAGGAGGGAGAATCCGCCGTTGTCTTCTCCGGCTGTTGGCTCTTCTGCAGGAAGGTTAAGAACTCCTCCTGCTTCTCGGCCAAGAACAGCTTGACAGCTTCATTTAAATTGGGCTGCTGGGAAGACTCGGTGCGATGACTCCTGGAGTGGCTTGCTCCTTCTTCGTGAGAACCGGAGGTAGAAGTCTCCCGAGGCCGTTTTTCAGACCTGCGAGCTGGACTAGCTTCCTCACGGTTATCACGAACGGTATTATGAGTGTTATGTGATCTGGTATGCATTTTTTGGGGTGGAAAAGGGTCAAAAATTCGCTTTATCACAAATTTTGTTCTCTGTTTCCCACAGACGGCGCCAGTGATGAAGCGGCGAATTTTTGATGTTTGTAAATGCAGGAAATAAATGAAGATCAACACAGAGATTTTACGTGGTTCGATTTACTGAGGTAAATCTACGTCCACGGGGAGAAATGGGGGCAGGTTTGTATTGCTTGATCTGCGAATTACAGCTTACAACACTGGCCTGCTTTATGATCTTCTCTCTAGAGAGCTTTTTAGAATTTTTATAGAAGAAAAAACTTATCTATCTGACCTAGGTTCTATTTATACAGTGAACCAAGATCGTGGCATGCAGCATTTATTAGGTAGTGGATGTCGTGGAGATCGTGGCGACCTTGCATGGGTCCACTATCCTGCATGAGTTAATGACTGCTTGACACCACTAAATAGATCGTCGGTGTAGTGGAGGTGGAAATCTTTGCATGAGTCCACTATCTCCTAGTTCGGTCGAATACTGAGACCGAACTGCTGAATTATTGCCGAGCAGCTTTTGCCGATCTGAGAGTAGAGCTTGATGCCGACCTGAGAGCAGAGCTTGATGAGTTGGCTTTCACCGAGCTGTAGGCTGGGGCCGAACTCTTTGGTTGTGCCGAACTGAACTCTTTAGTCACGCCGGACTGATACTCTTTAGTCATGCCGAACTGATACTCTGTCTTGGGCTTTACTGCTGTTGGGCTTGTTTAGTACGTACTCCATCAGTAGAATGTAGATTTTGAAACATATTCTTTGGCCTACATTGCTACACTACAATCTTAAGCAAACAAAAATTGACGCAAATGTTTGCGTTAGAAAACTTTAAAAAATAACAACTATCTAGGACACAGAAGGAAACATTCCTAAAATTAAGAATAAACTAATTTAATCTTTTACATTTTAAAAACGCTTTCATTTGCGTTCTCTAATTTTAGTTGGGACACCAACAATAAGGACGCTTTTTGAAGCGTTGGTGGTATATTTAAAAACACAAATTGGCGTCCTTAATGATATTAAAAATATCTTTATCAATTTTTTTTAGTGCTAATAATTAGTTTAGTTAATTATAATTTGGTATAAAATCAATTTTATTCTTGAAAACTTCGTTAATATTGAGCCCATCGGCGGATTTAGGAGCTAGAGGGCCTAATTTTCCTTTATGGCCGGTCGGAAATTAACATGAAGACTGCTCCCATGGTCTGTAGAATTTTTTAAAAGATATATCAATCGATATGGTTTTGAGATAATCTTTGTTATAGACTTTAGGTTGTAAATCCATTTTTAATTAATAAATCCGCCTCCAAAAATGTAATGTGTTTTTAATGATGTTTTTTGAAACCAAATGACAAATATAAAGAATATATGAACGTCATTATATATAAAAGTCAAAATAAAATCTTGAATTGCATTAATTTAGTTGAACATATGTGTTGTTGAGAAGAAACTTCCAAGTTCCAAGCATAGTTACTTAAATGAGGGTAGCTTCAATTATAGAGTTTGAAGTCAAAGACTTATTTAGAGGTATTATATTTGAAATTTTGCTGTTTTTTATCATTATTTATGTGTATTTCAAATACAATTATGAGTGTTCCACGTAAACCATTTATGACCCTTGATTTTCTGCTTAATTAATTCAAATATGACTCTTGAGTTGAATCTTGAATCTAAGTCGACTTTCCACCTCATGAAAGAGTATGTTCGTATTAACCCACTTATACATTAATATTCTCAAGGGCACAATATCATTACTAGCTAGAAACTTATAGATTTGAGATTTATAAATAGTTGAAAGTAGTTTGATGAATCCGCGAATTTCTGATGTTAGTGAATGCAGGAAAATACAGATCACGACACAAAGAATTTACGTGGTTCGATTTACTGAAGTAAATCTACGTCCACGGGAAGAAAAGAGGGCAGAGTTGTATTGCTTGATCTGTTTTCTACAGCTTACAAATACAAACTTGCTATTTGATATTTTATCTCTAGAGAGCGAGAGAGAGAGTCTCCTTAATCTATCTGATCTAAGTTCTATTTATACATTGAACTAAGATCGTGGCTTGCATCACCACTAATGATGGTTGTGGATGTCGTGGAGGTCATGCGATCCTGCATGGGCCCACTATCCTGCATGAGTTAATGACTGCTTGACACCACTAAATAGATCGTGGGTGTAGTGGAGATCGTGGAGGTTCTGACATGAGTTGACTATCTCCCAGTTCGGTCAAATACTGAGACCGAACTGCTGAACTATTGCCGAGCAGCTTTTGCCGGTTTGAGAGTAGAGCTTGATTGGTCGGCTTTTACCGAGCTGTAGGCTGGGGCCAAACTCCTTGGTAATGCCGAACTGATTGGTTGGCTTTTACCGAGCTGTAGGCTGGGGCCGAACTCTTTGGTAATGCCGATCTGATACTCTTCCTTGGGCTTTGGGCTGATGGGCCGTCACTGCTGTTGGGCTTGTTTAGTCCGTACTCCATCACTACCCCCCCCGAAAAGCGAAGTGAATTACTTCGGCGAAGCGAGTCACTTCGGCATTCTGGATAAAGGTACGGGGTAAGTTGATGTTTGTCTTTGGTCTGATGAAATAAACATCTTTGACCGGACTCGTCTTTGGTCTGATGAAATAAACATCTTTGACCGGACTCGTCTTTGGTCTGATGAAATAAACATCTTCGACCGGACTCGTCTTTGGTCTGATGAAATAAACATCTTTGACCGGACTCGTCTTTGGTCGGATGAAATAAACATCTTTGACCGGACTCATCTTTGGTCTGATGAAATAAACATCTTTGACCGGACTCGTCTTTGGTCTGATGAAATAAACATCTTTGACCGGACTCGTCTTTGGTCGGATGAAATAAACATCTTTGACCGGACTCGTCTTTGGTCTGATGAAATAAACATCTTTGACCGGACTCGCCTTTGGTCTGATGAAATAAACATCTTTGACCGGACTCGTCTTTGGTCTGATGAAATAAACATCTTTGACCGGACTCGTCTTTGGTCTGATGAAATAAACATCTTTGACCGGACTCGTCTTTGGTCTGATGAAATAAACATCTTTGACCGGACTCGTCTTTGGTCTGATGAAATAAACATCTTTGACCGGACTCGTCTTTGGTCTGATGAAATAAACATCTTTGACCGGACTCGTCTTTGGTCTGATGAAATAAACATCTTTGACCGGACTCGTCTTTGGTCGGATGAAATAAACATCTTTGACCGGACTCGTCTTTGGTCTGATGAAATAAACATCTTTGACCGGACTCGTCTTTGGTCTGATGAAATAAACATCTTTGACCGGACTCGTCTTTGGTCTGATGAAATAAACATCTTTGACCGGACTCGTCTTTGGTCTGATGAAATAAACATCTTTGACCGGACTCGTCTTTGGTCTGATGAAATAAACATCTTTGACCGGACTCGTCTTTGGTCTGATGAAATAAACATCTTTGACCGGACTCGTCTTTGGTCTGATGAAATAAACATCTTTGACCGGACTCGTCTTTGGTCTGATGAAATAAACATCTTTGACCGGACTAAGCTTGTGTCCTAATTTGGCGAGTTTTATCGCTTGGATCGGACTTTCCCTTGTCCTAATTCGGGGATCGGACTTTCCCTTGTCCTAATTCGGCGAGTTTTATCGCGTGGATCGGACTTTCCCTTGTCCTAATTCGGCGAGTTTTATCGCGTGAATCGGACTTTTGTTGCAGTTCGTTTCAGACGACGTGCTTGATTCTTAAGCTGAATTGTGGTCTTGTATCCTCTTTAGAAGCTTGGACTTCACAATCGTTGGCTTATTGCAGTTCGTTTTAGACGAACTGCTTGTTTAAGCTGAATTGTGGTCTTGTATCCTCTTTAGAAGCTTGGACTTCACAATCGTTGGCTTATTGCAGTTCGTTTCAGACGAACTGACATCTCTTCGGTACGGAGGAGATGGAGTTCTCCTGTGGTTCCGGTACCGAGGAGGAACAGGAACATGTCGGGGTTGAGGATTCTTCTTTCCGGAAGACACGGCACTACTGCGGTAGTGACTTTCATGTCTGGAGGAGGAAGGAGAATCCACCCTTTTCGTCTTCGGCTCTTGGCTCTTTTGCAGGAAGGCTAAGAACTCATCCTGCTTCTCAGCCAAGAACAGCTTGACAGCCTCATTCAAATCAGGCTGCTGGGAAGACTCGGTGTGTGGACCTTTTGAGCGGCTTGTTCCTTCTCCGTGAGAACTGGAAGTAGATTTTTCACGAGGCTGCTTTCCAGGCCTATGGGCTGCTGGATTAGCTTCCTCATGGTTATCACGGACGGAGGCACGGGTGTTATGTGATCTGGTATGCATTTTTTTGGTAGAAGAGGATCAAAAACTCGCTTTATCACAAATTTGGTTCTCTGTTTCCCACAGACGGCGCCAGTGATGGATCCACGAATTTCTGATGTTAGTGAATGCAGGAAAATACAGATCACGACACAAAGAATTTACGTGGTTCGATTTACTGAAGTAAATCTACGTCCACGGGAAGAAAAGAGGGCAGAGTTGTATTGCTTGATCTGTTTTCTACAGCTTACAAATACAAACTTGCTATTTGATATTTTATCTCTAGAGAGCGAGAGAGAGAGTCTCCTTAATCTATCTGATCTAAGTTCTATTTATACATTGAACTAAGATCGTGGCTTGCATCACCACTAATGATGGTTGTGGATGTCGTGGAGGTCATGCGATCCTGCATGGGCCCACTATCCTGCATGAGTTAATGACTGCTTGACACCACTAAATAGATCGTGGGTGTAGTGGAGATCGTGGAGGTTCTGACATGAGTTGACTATCTCCCAGTTCGGTCAAATACTGAGACCGAACTGCTGAACTATTGCCGAGCAGCTTTTGCCGGTTTGAGAGTAGAGCTTGATTGGTCGGCTTTTACCGAGCTGTAGGCTGGGGCCAAACTCCTTGGTAATGCCGAACTGATTGGTTGGCTTTTACCGAGCTGTAGGCTGGGGCCGAACTCTTTGGTAATGCCGATCTGATACTCTTCCTTGGGCTTTGGGCTGATGGGCCGTCACTGCTGTTGGGCTTGTTTAGTCCGTACTCCATCATAGTTCACATGCCATTTCAAATTAGAATGATTTCTTAACGCGAGAATGTGAGAACAATAAACTATAATGATTTTTTTTTACATTTAATTACGCGTATACAATTAAGTGTTTGTAGCTACCATCTACAATAATATCTATACACGATTTCAACTCGAGTCAAAACCAAGAATTTCCAGCTTGTCAAATTTGGAATTTCAAACTAGCCCAATTTGGAAATTTTGAATTTAAGTTCTTATTTTTTATTGAAGAAATTTATATGATTCTAAGGATGCATGACTCTTGCATGTGATTTTGTCACTATCAAACCAAACAAATTGCATTAAGCTTGCACATGTTATCATACCCCACACCATACATATCTTAAGGTCTTCATAGATCACTAGTAGATCCAGGTGGGGTCAGGGTCGACCGACCCCACAGTCGATCATGAGGGTCTTAACACTCCATTTAATTCAGTCTTTATCGTTGATATCAACAAAGGGTTGGAGTTAACTTTCGTTTTTCGTCTCTCACCCACTGTCTCTGGCTTTTGAGTTCGCATCAACCTTCTTCGATGTGTCTAATCTCACTATTTTCATTTTCTAGATCTGCCATTGTCATAGACTAAACCTATATCTATACCTTTCATATTTTATCTATATAAAAATATTAACTAGTCCCACCCTATAATTTGTTAACATTAATCTCAGTCCAAATAGAGTCATAGAGACATTATTATTCTACTTTTCAAGAATCACATTATAACGCTATATAACAAAGTTAACTTAGATCATCCCTGATTTATATTTTGTATAGAATGGTTGGTCTATGAAAAGAGCCAAAATCTAAAATTATTTGACAAGGTTGATGGATCTGTAAACAGGAAATTAAAGTCGTGGTTGGTGTGGTGTTGGCATGTGACATTAATATATCCCTATTATTACAAAAATAAGATAATCTTAGGTTTAGAGAGAGAGAGAGAGAGCTCTCCCCAGCTACTATATATCTTTCCACATGCAAGAATCACAACAATATCTTTGACTATGACCACTAGCCTCTTCCGCCTTATTGTTCGTTCCTTTATTATTTAGAATGTAATACAATTAAACCATTCATATATGGAGTATTATAAAGTTTGAGTTTTCTTTTATAACAAAATATTAGTAATATACACCACAAATATACACGCACTGATGAACTCTTATGCATCATGACTTTTAATAAATATTAGGTGAACAAAAAATTAGCGCTAAAACTATCCAAATTGGTGAGCTAAAGTTTAGTTGCAAAAACAAAAGCAATGTCAAAGACAACTAATTTAAAACTAAAACAAATCCAAAGCTAAAATACCAACAAAAAAGTATAGCTAAGAGGAAAGCAAACATACATAATCTCAAGTTGATCCCCCATCCCCACCAGACCAACATAGCAAAAGTAGTTGATGTACCAACAGAGATCGGATGATACGAAAGAAGTCGATTCACCTACACCCATTCGTTGGGCTCTTTTTATCACTTTATTTATCATTCGTTGGGCTCTTTTAGAGGAACGCCCGACCAGGATAAGAAGCATGCAATCGGCTCATTGAGCATAAAGATATGTGTCATTTGTAACGATCTGACTCTCATACTAACGATTGTCCACACAGACCAACACAAATCTCACACCTCTCTAAGAAATTACCCAAGATGTCACTCATCTCATAATTGTCTTATGCTAAGCACGCTTAATCTTGGAGTTTTGATGAGATAGATGTCCAAAAGGAAGATGCACCTTCTTAGTGCGGGTAACACCTATATAATCTGATAATCTCTTCTCGAATATGTAGTCTTATATCCACATATTCTCATAATCCTAATCTTTTTGGTGTGTTTTGACTCGTGTATGCATCCACTTTATAAGTAGGAGTCGCTCATTGTCTATGTTCTATGCACAAGGGTTCACTTCCTAGGAGCCGCTCCTTGTTCATATTTATGCACCAATGATCACTTCCAACTTTTAGTACGAGCATTACATCATCATCTTTCGTAACAATGGTACCACAAGAAATTTGATAATGTATCATTTAAGTAAAAAAAAGGTATGATTCAATGTTTCCAATTCTTTTTTTGCAAGTTAAAATGAATTATTGAGTGCACACCGAATATGATGTTCATGAATTTTCATATACACATAAAAGAACTTGAAATAAATGTCAAGATATTATGAATATATATTTCACTATTTTTGTCAAATGGCATAGATGTATAGCTGCCAAACTATGAAAAATGACTTTGATTGAAAGTTTGTAGCGTATACGGTTTGATCAATCAGAGACTATGTTGATTGAAGAATTAAATTGCCCCTCTTTCATGAATAATGATTATATACAATATCTACGATTTATTATATATTGTTGAACAATATTAAATATTTATTATAAAATTATATCCGATATTCATTAACTATGCATGGATTATTGATTAATAGATAACATACAATTTTACAGTTTATTAAATTTATTAAATATGGTTGAACATGTATTTAGTTTCAATTTTGTGGAAAGGGTATAGTCATAAATAAATAAATAAATAAATAAAAAGAAACAATGACGTGCAAAATATGCATATTGATAATGAACAGACAAGCCTTGAGGCCACATGGAAATTAATCTCAGGTTGCAAGTCCCAAATAACAAGTCTTGAGGCCACAGGGAAATTAATCTCAGGTTGCGCCCCTTCTCAACCAGTTGAGTTAGGAGGCTTGGATAATACTGATCATAAAGTTAAATATGTGTGTTTGACACAACACACTATACAACTTTTAAGTTGAGACTCAATCTCCATTCATATTTTACAATATTTCAAATAAATTATATTCGAGAAGAGAAGATAAAGTCAATTTGAATTGTTGAAAGAAGCCAAATTTGCTGAGAATTTGTCGCTGACTTTTGTGCCACTGCCAATGCAATTAAAGTCGTGGTACAAACTAGAAAGCTGCACAAGATAGTGACCAAAACTTCAATATTAACCCATTCAAATCTATACTATAAATTTATATAACTATATAGTATTTGCTTCAGTCCAAGTGTATTTAGTTTAGTGCCTAGTCGAATTTAAATTACGAAATTCAATTGCTACATATTACATGGGTCGCACCATTGAGTAAAATGGAAAATTAAGGCGGAGTTGATTGATATCACTGTCAGCTCATGAAGGCCGAAAATCCGTCGATTATACATTTTTATTCTCTCTTCTTACATAGGGAACAAACTTACTTTATTTTCTAGATTTTCCATCGGAAATTTGTCCATCATGATGTTAGCTAGCTAAGAGTAACTTTGTAGTTAGAAACTAGATCTCTGTAAATAAATTATCTAAACCCTGCAAAATCTATTACTAATTTCATCAAATATTAAGGGAATCCATCGAAATAAATTTTATTTTTTTTAAATGATAGAAGATGAACTCATAATTTGACTAAAGCTTGATGGGCCTCCACTTTTCGAAATGATGAAATTGGGCTTCATACTGAAACAATACATTTTCATCAATTTTGCTTCAGCTAAAGCCCATTATGAAAATTTTGTTGCAGGCCGATTCCTATATCAGCCAATTTTAATTTAATTTTATGGATTAAAATATTTGGATAATTATCCATAATATTTTACAAGGTTTGGATAAACTAATAATAAAATAAAAATATATGTAAAACCTTCAACTGTTTATCACTCTGTTTCACGGTTGCACAAGTGAGAGAGAAACAACGCAGATCAGCTTTCTCGATCCATTTCTTCTCTACATCTGCTTCAATTCAGTGCGCTCTCTCCTTATTGCTCCCTTTTTATTCACATAAAACTGTTAATTGTTGTAATTCTTATGTATAATCCGTCTTTGTCTCGAGATTTATCGGTGTAGGTTGTTTATACTTGATCTGCTCGCTACTTCATTTTCGAGTTTTTATTTGCTTTTTTAGATTTTCTCTTGTTCTTTTATTGATTCATTTAGTTTCAGTTCTTTTTTCTTAGCGGCGACATTGACATTCAATATGATTTACTCGAATTTAGGTGAATTGGGATATAGGTTTTCTAGAATTTAACAAAATATGGCGGTGAAGGATATAAGTTATTGTGAATTTCGTGTTGTAGCGTGAAGAACCATGTGATGTGTGCAGGTAGTGTGTAGGGTTTTTCTTAAGTCTGTTTTCTCGAGTTTTTGTTATGGTTTAGCCCTTTTTTTTGCAGTTGGGGGGAAATGGTTAGTCAAGTTGTTAGACAAGTGACATTTTATTTTCAAAACTAAGATGCACAGTTCTACTTCTTAATTCTCAGTTTAGTATACATAATATGACTACATCCTCTTGTAATATGTCAAGGTTTGTTCTGCGATCTTTTTTCCATTTATGGAGTCTTTGCTTAGGGTATACACAATGATTTAAGACAATCATATCGACTAGTATACGGGATTTGACTTATCTGATGACCATCTAACTATATTAATTATTAATATCGGATACTTGACGAGCACATTGTGCTATTCTCATCGAGTAGAGTACCTCGTTGGTAGTCTTAGTAGAGAGAAATGGGTTATTCTGCAATTGTGTATTGAACAGATATATCTGTCATATTTGCATTTGCCGTACTTGTGATAGTTCATAAAACAAGACAATGGTATCTACGTTTCAGGGGTACATGCTGTTTTCTGGACATAAACTGCTACAGTATTCATTGTCTGAATTTTGAGGAGGAAAATTTCTCAAGCACTGAAGTAAAGATGCAGAATCAGGATGGGCAACCTGCGGAGCCTGAAACGGACACCATAACATCACTACCAACCTCTGAGGTCAATGACTGGGCGAATTATAGGGATGATGAAGTTATGCAGCAGCATTCTGCCATACAGGCAGAGGAAGCTGGGAAAATACCATTTGTTGGTGACAAGGCAAGGAAACCAATAATTCCTAGAATTTTATTTTTCTGGATATGATATAACTATATTGTAGATCTCTGATAGCATATATCTTACACTGGTTGAGTGAAGCTTCTTATTTGTTCTATTTTTATTTAGACTATTCCAAATGCCTTAATTGATATTCCAATACTGGTTTTGGTGTTTTGGTGGATTATGGGATTGGGAATGTTTAGGAGTCCCAGGAAGCAGTTACGTTTTTGGTCCGATCAAGATGTGTGTATAACTATTTGATTGTTTTTACAATTTGCAGGAACTTTTTGTAAGTCATTCTTGTTTGTCAGTTTATTTGGAAATCAATATCGCTTATGAGAAATAGAGTATTGATTTCACATACTAAGCTTATTTGCTTTAGCTAATATAAACCATATATTAGGTGATAATATTACTCATAGCCTCTTATTAATCCTTAGTAAATGACTTTTGGACGTGAAATTCCAGGAGCCTCTCTCATCTTTGGCAGAGGAATACAAGTCAGGAAACCCAATTTTGTTGGAGAAAATTAAGGTCCGCTCAATTGGTAGGCATTTTTCTGCTACATGCTTCTTAGAGTGCTTGTAATCGTTTCAATCTCTGCAGGTTCTGACTGAACAATATGCTGCCATCAGGCGAACAAGGGGAGATGGGAATTGCTTCTTCCGTAGCTTCATGTTTGCTTACCTGGTATGTTTGGTTGTACTACTTTCACATAATCTTACTGTTCAGTGTTCAGTTGGAATTGGTGTTTTAATCTACTGAAACATTTATCCATCAAATTTAGGAGCATATTCTGCAATCACAAGACCGTGCAGAAATCGACCGCATCACGGTCAATGTGGAGCAATGCAGGAAGACACTTCTCAGCTTGGGCTACGCAGAATTTACTTTCGAAGACTTTTTTTCGGTACTTATTGAGTTATTTTTTTATAGTTTTATACGTCGCCTTCGTACTGATATAAATTAATCTCCCAATGCATGATAGGTCCATGTCTTTTTCATGTACTCTTTTATATGGGACAAAAATCTTAAGAGATGCACATTAATGCTAAAAATGAGTAGCTCAACTATTTCTTTATTCGGGTGCTCGGTTTGCAATTCTTAAATCTTAAGTTTTCTCAAGTGCCTAACCAGCATTGATCTCAGGTACTCGATTCACACATATAGACAAAGCTTGCAAATAGTAATGTGGAAACTTAATTTTTTGGGGGGGAGGGGAAACCTATTATTTTACCTAATCAGTAAACATTTTGAAGATTAACTTCCTGAATCTATCTACTTATTTTCAGCTGTTCCTTGAGCAACTTGAAAGTGTTCTTTCAGGGAAAGAAGCTTGCATAAGGTTCAAAGGATTTATTGCTTAATTGTGATTTTGATTCCTATGCTACAACCCACTTTCAACTTTCCTTCGGTGCCTAATATTTGTTTTTTTGTGGTTACAGCCATGAGGAACTTGTACAGAGAAGTAGAGATCAGTCAGTATCTGACTATGGTGAGTAGCACTTATTGAATGTTGCAATGGTATCAAGACATATATATGTATAATTTGGCTGCTTACCATTTCCTTGACCAAAAACTGACTATTTGTCTTTGCTAGTTGTGATGTTCTTTAGATTTATTACATCTGGTGAAATAAGGAAACGTTTGGAGTTCTATGAACCATTTATTCAAGGATTAAGTAATACCTCAGTGGAGCAGGTTGGTTCTATGTAACATTCATATATTTTCGAGTGCAAGCTTTACCGCAGCATCTGCAACATTTTTACTGCAGCATCTGCAACATTTTCAAGCCGCCTGACTTCAGATGTGCTTTTATGATATAGACCTTGTATTAAATTGTGAATACATATAGGCAAAGAAACTTGTTTTAGTACATTGAAATAGGCTTCACAAAGGACATTGGTTATTTGTTTGTGCATCTCTCTAAACCGTCTAGTTTTTGAGCTAAATATTCCTCATTCGGTGCAGTTCTGCAAATCATCGGTGGAGCCAATGGGTGAAGAGAGTGATCATGTCCACATTACCGCATTGTCAGACGCACTGGGCGTGCCGATCCGCATAGTCTATCTTGATCGCAGTCATGATGATAAAGGGAGCGTGAGCGTGAACCATCACGACTTCACTCCTTCTGCACACAAGGTCACTGATGCTAATATCGGTGGTGTCGTGGCGCTTGAACCGTTCATTACCTTGCTGTACCGGCCCGGTCACTATGACATTCTGTACCCAAAATAACTTGTTTTACCAGTGCCAATAAGTTGGCTGGTAATAATGGAATTTGGTGGGATGATGTTTTCTTCATGATGACTTTTTAGACATTAAGCGAAGTGGTGATGATATTTTAGACTTTAATGAATCAGGAAAACATTGGAAACTCATGCCCCTCTTTCAGCTTTTGTTACTTACTATACTAATCAAGTGGCAAACTTTGTCATATTTCATCGCATATTTTATGTTTTAATATTTATTGATTAGAAATGAAGGATAATTGTTGCAACTGTAACACAATCTTTGAACATTTCTCACTGCATTATATAGAATAAAAGATGAAGCATAAGTAAACCAAAAGGAATATGTACCATAACATTAATAAAATGCAGGAGAAAAGCAGCGACAAATGAAATGAGTCGGATAAAGAAGTGAAAATTACATATGGTCAAAAAAAAGAAAATGATGCAATCCACCCATGAATGACGCAACAAAAATTTTTCTAGTAGTTTGTTACTTGACTTCTCTTAGCAAATTGCCCAAAAAACAATAGAAGATGAAAGAGGGGCCAAACAAAAAGTGCCAAGAGCAAAAAAAAAAGAGAATGGTCTCCATACACCATATTTTGCATGCTCTCTCTCTATACACAACACACAACATAAGCAAACTCCTCAAAATTTCGAAGCTCCATGATGTTGCTCCTTTGGTCAGGCAAATTGTCAATTTCTACCCTCTGCTCTTTCTTCTTAACCATACCAAACTTTAATGTACAGTAGCAAAATTTCCGGTACAATCACTAGCCTGCGTTTGTTCAGTTTCTACGAGGTTAGTTGCGTCGCAAAACTCAGTCTGAATCTTTGCCCGAACCAGAAGATGATTCTCCGTTGTAATAATCCTCCCCGTTTAGAGAGTTTGATGGGAAGTCTTGATTGTTGTCATCGGAGGTGCTGGTTTGGGTTTTTCCAGGCCTTGATCGAATGTTGGGACCCATTGGGAAAGGGACCTGCATTGACAATAGGCAAACATATACATCTTTCAGAAAAAAGAAAAAAACACTCATCCTTCAAAACTCGTTCAGCAAAAGCATGGATCAGGGAGTAATGTACCTGATCGCCTGCATTTGGACCGTCTGTATGGAAAAGTATAGGACGACATCTTTTGTCTTCGTTCATCAAGCTTGAATTCTGGAAGTGTGCAATGAGGGCAGCCTTCCCCTGGATCCGAGCATATGCTAAAGATGCAACTTTTTCACTATTAAATTTCTCCCATTTCTTTCCATTAAAAGACTGAGAAAAACATAAAGGAGCTGACTTAGTGTGGTGAATTTAATACCAGTAATCCAGTATACGAACGAGGAATCTCGGTTATACCTGATAAAAATGCACTACAAGTTTAGGATCAGTCATGTTTATGAAGGCATAACCTACATTGCATTTGTTCTGCAAGAAAAAGAAACATGAAGGATCAAGAAACTGTCATCCAGAAAAGGGAAAATAAGTTACAAAGTAGAATCAAACTTGCCTTAAAATCGATAGGTAAGTAAATGAAATCATAAGTTCCTCTGTGACGTTCATCAATTGCAGCAAGAAGCATCTTTGACGTGTACCTGTGATACAGTTAAGTATAGTTATTTTAGGTGTTCAGAAAAAGAAAAACTCAAGCGACTGAGATAATAGCTATGAACAATGTCCATGATTGGCAGAGTAAAACTCACAGCACCATTCCTATAGGAGTTACAGCTTGTATATGAATAAGGGGAACTCCAGAAATTGCTGGACAACTACTTACTTGTTAGGAATGTTCTTTATCATAAGTGTGGTCCGTTTATCATCTCCATGTGCAATTCGCTCTAAATCAAGCTCAAACTGCTTTTTGTTGTCAGGTTGACTTGAATTGCAGTCATTTCTTCGGGTTCTAGTTCGTTCATTAGGAGAATCAAATGAACTCATCATAGGAAGCATTTGGCCTCTTGTAGGAAAAATCATGCCCCTCTGGTGATGGGGATGAAGTCCGATATTCTTGGAAGACATTTGCATATCCATACAATTTCCACCAGGGCGTGGAAAGAAATTATGAGGGACAAAGTCCAATGGGTGTGGGGAATTACCAGAAATTCTCATGTTCCCTAGCGAACCGGGGTGTAAAACAGAAGTAGCATCAGGCGACTCCCCTGCAAAGGCATTCCTCCTATCCCATGGAGAAGGATTGACAGAAGGTGCTGATCCAACATGATGGCTATTTATAGATAGAAGTGGATTCATCATATGAGATGGTGCTCGAGGTACAGCATGCATCTGTGAAGGATGCGCAGCACCAATACCATTGACATATGATGGTGAGTTGGGCCATAAAACAGCCTGAGGTTGTTGTGGATGATGGGAATTACTCCACATGTAATGACGCCCAGGAGGAGGACAACTCCCGTTTCCAGCGGAACCAAAAACTGAAGAGAATGTGAGATCACAGTCTACAATTAGCACAACTGAATTAGAAATAAGATGCATTTTAAAGAAAAGGGAAAGCAAAACTCAGTCATTGTTACCTTCATTTAACTCGATCGACTGTCCATTGGAGCTAATTCTGCGGAACTGCTGGCCATCAATTATTTCTGGAGGCCGAGAATTAACATTTGCAGCCATATCACTTGGAGAACCGAAGAGAGGCCCATCTACTAAACCATCATGATATTCAGGAAGAGAATGCGGATGGAGATTTGACTGGCTCTGGAGCTCAAATTTCGGGTGGTTACGTTGATGGCCAGATTCAGCGATATTGGATTGATTTCCAGATTCAACTCTTATTAGAGATGGTAAGCTGTTAGGTACACTAGATGATACGCCATGTTGCAGCACATTATCCAGGAGAGATCCCATATGACCTCCATTTGTTGAGAGATGGCCATGAATTCCATTATCTGTACCGGACAATGTCCCCCCAAGCGAAAGTGATCCTGCTATTAAGAATATAATTATGACCATGTCATGTATTGTCAGTGAATGCAAAACACAGCAGAACCCAAAATTGAGAAATAAAATTACCAGAAAATCCACTTGATAAGTTATTCGAAGGGCTATGCTGAAACAGAAAACCAGATTCTTCCTGCTCCAGTTCAGAAGAAACAGGCTGCATGAATCTATACATTGTACACATTAAGCTGTTAGTCCAGTAAACTGGATTCGCAAACTAAACACATATTAAAAAAAAATTGATTAGAAGATAAAGTTACTCCACTTTTTGTAAGACTAGTTTCACAATGGAAGTTGGTCAAGGAACTGAGGAAGCACATGAAGGTTATGGATGTAATGTAACATTGGAAAGATATAATGGGATTTCGAAGTAATGCACCTTTGGGAGCCATCAAGCCGACCTCGTTCAAGCTTAATCTGCTTTCCAGCAATGTCACTCCGGTTCAACGCGCGAAGTGCAGATTCTGCAGCTCTGACATCATAAAACTCTACATATTTATGATAAGACATGCCCAGAGAATCACGAATCTGCAAGCAGAAAATAGTTAATGCTCAATACAAATGTAAACTAGATATTATTCAACTAAGCTGTGTTCAAGCTTTACCTCCTTGATTTCACCGTAGACACCAAATATTTCACGGAGTTCATCATTTGAAACAGAAGAATCAAGGTTGAAAATCACAACGGTACCCTGGTTTACATCCTTTTCTGATGGATTATCCTGGAACACATATATAGCAAGACAAGACTTCAGCACATTTTTATTAGAATTTTACATAAGTAACAGGACCAAAGTAGGGTTGGAAATTTGCAGGAAACCACCTTAGGAATTGAGAAATGTATATCAAGTTTCCGACGCCTCAATGGCTTATTCTGAAGAGCTTTCATTGCATTGCAGGCTGCTCTGATATCATAATATGAGATCATAACAAACCCCCTATGCTTGCATGCTGTATACAGAGTGCGGATATCTCCGTATTGCTGCATTTACAGTGTGACAAGGAGAATTCACCAGTAAGGAAACAACCTGAAAATTCTTGAAACACAATTTGAAACAGTGAAAGCTAATACTGCTTACCTCAAATAGTGTTCTCAATTCAGAGTCTTCAACGTTGCTATTTATATTTCTGACAAAAAGTGTCCTAGAAGGATGCTCACCAAACGGGTGTTCCCCGCCGTTCGAGCCCAGAGATATTCCCAGCTGATTGATAGAATTTAAATCAGAAAGTTCAGTATTTCTTTGCAAGAAGCTATCGTCTCCAAGTTCCAATCCACCAACACTGCTAAACAGGTCTAGATCTTCCCCATCTTCCACATTATTAGTTCTCTTAACACTGCCAAACCCATCAGTCACACCAGAAAGCAAGTCGTCATCATCTGGTAAAAGATTACCAATAGTTTGAGCCTCAAGTTCTTCCAGCGATTCAAAAACTTCCTCTTCCTCATAATGGGAAGCAGCAGCAGCAAAGGAGTGACCATATTGACCATTGTTAGATGACAATTTTACTGCAGGATAACAACGGATTCAAGGTTCTTATGATTAATCTGGCAGGTGTTTGGATATTTAATAGACAGATCAATAAACTATGAGAAAAGAGAGCACTTACAGTTTTTACTAAATAAATCCGACATAGAACTTGAAAAAAGGCCATTTTCATAATGAGCACCCGTGAGGTTTATGTTATCTCCATCAAAACAATATGGCACAGGCACTATGTTCGAATTAGTTCTAGAACCCAGATCATGATCAACAGCGCTAGGCAAGGAGCGGCTGACTGCTCTATCTGCTCCAATAAGATGCTTTCCAAATGGAAGGTTAACATTACGACCACGAGTGAGATAATAGTCAGGAAGAGCAAAACCATTCCCCATATGTGAATTGAATGGGATTCCATTTTCATGTGGCGATGAAGCAACACCTTCAGGTCTTAACATCCCATCTAGTTTAAAACCTGAAAAGAGTATAAATAAGTTTCAAAAGACCTCACCAACACCTGTGGCTATATGATACAAATAACAACATCAAGACAAGCATTACAAGTACGTAACCATTTCCGAAATGTTACAGTTACTAAGGATACATGTGACTTTTCATCCCAACCACAAAAGCATAGGTCATGTGCATTGATTAAAAGGGAACAAAAAAAATTAGTGTTAGAACCTATCTACTATACTCATGAAGTTATATACTTACTAGCTTACCCTGCTAGTTAGTTTCAATTTCTCAATAGCTCGCTCAATTCACTTCAACTAAGACTCCTATCTAGCGCAAACATACATACCTTGAACAGAAATTAATTGGATATAGCACAAGCATGCATGTCTTTGAATTTCCGTACATATAGAACCATATCAGACTCACTATAGGTAATACACTTTACCTTCTAAGTTAGTGAAGTGATGGCTTAACCGCATGTATACCTTGATTTCAATTAAAAAAATGCCATACCAATCTTTTAACGAGGAGATTTCATATAAGTACTAAAAAATGCCTGCCACCAGGAAGAGATAGCTACAGCAGTCAAGAGAACAAAAGTGATCTGCATAGCATTTCCCCCCAAGTTACTTTCTCCTATTCAATTTTCCACTTTATAAGATGAATATCAGTACTGGATCGTAAAACTTGCAAGAAACATGAACCTTCCTATAACTTTTATCATGCTGGGCCAGGTTGTTTAGAAAAGCAACAGCCAATATATAAATATTATGAACACTCACCTGCATAATCACTCATTTGGTCCATCTTCTTCATACCAACCTGTTTCTGCAAATTAAAGAAGCAAGAAATAATACGTAATCAATTACTCCATAGCAAGCTAACCCATGCACGACATTTTTCTGAAGACGCAAGGTAGCAGTACCACAATGTTGACAGCCAATAATAGACCTCTTATTCACCCCCAACTGTGAAATTCTCTCAAAATAGCATATAAAGCATTGTATGTGCAATCAATACCTCATCAGACAAGCGCACCTCCTCTGAAAAGAAGGACGAAGGAGAAAAACCTCGAGAGTTCATCATTTCAGATAGCTTGATTGATCCTTAAAAAATAAAATTACCCCTTAGCTTCCACCAATCACAAAAACGTCAATTCTTGTGGAAGTTAAGAAGATGCAGCTTCAGACAGAACCTGCACGGACAATTGGTAAAATGTAAACATCCTGAGGAAAAGAAAATGGAAAACCAGACGCATGAGAAACCACAAACAAAGACATATTATTTTGTAGTTGAAGTCCAACACGAAATAAGTGTCTAGCTAATCAAATTCTAAGTTATAAGTAGAGCGGTTTCATTTCATATTTTCAGTTTGATTAATAGGTAGCCAAAAAATTGTGCAAGTACACCTATAATTCAACAAAATTCACATGATAAACAACTGCATTTAAGATCTCGCTGCTTAAATGGTAGTAGTAATAATTTTTTACCAAACAACAACTCAATTTTCACTCGACAAAACTCCATCACCAAATAGAATTCTCGAATTGAACAGATCGAAAAAAGGCAGAAGTCGGCAAAAATTCAAACAACAATCCCCTCAGAAATCAAAATTCAGGCGATTAAACCAAAATTCAACACCGGATCACACAGTACAGAGCCGCAGGAACAAAAATTTACAACCTTTGGTCTAAAAACAACAATTTCCTCTTTAGATCAAACGAAAGCCAGCTCAATTTTTTTTTAAAAAAGTCAAGGGAAAAAAATTCAACAAAAGTCACCTGTAAAATTACAGCATCATTTCTCAGGAAAAAAATCAGATAAAACACAGAAACGAGCAGAAGGGATTTTAAGAAGGGAAAATCATCTCGGAATTTAAGAATGACAATGAAACGGAATAAATTGCGGCAAAAGGCAAGGGTAAGGGAGATTGAAGAAGAGATCTAGGTATCTGTGCCGTGCAAACAACCTCCTCCAACGCTTCCTCGATGCCTTTCTCTCTCTTCAATTTTTTCCTTTGCTGTTTTCCCTACATTGCACGTTAACCACATGTATCATCATCTATGCTCCCTCTCTCTCTCTTTCTCTCTCTTGTTTGAATAATTTCTGCATAAAATATTACATATGAATTCTCCCTCTGTCTCGGCGTTTTCCTGCTCGCTTTGCCTCCGCTTCTGGCCGGAGATGACGTCACGTTCCGGCGAGCTCACGGCGGAGATCCTGATCTCCTCCGCGCGCTCTCGAGCACAGAAAATTGTGGCACAGAATTTAAGGAGAAATTCAACAGTGAAAAAAGGGGGGAAAGTTGAGAGAGAGAGAGAGAAGAAGAAAATTGGAGATCGGATTATATGGAGAATTTGAAGAGCGATTGAAATTGCAGGAAACGAAGAAGAAAAATGAACACAAATATAATTAGATTTAATTCATTTTCCTTCATATTTTCTCTCTACAAAATTAAATTAAAATATTTTAAAATATTACTTTTATTAATGTCTCTAGTTAGGATCAAACTCATTATGCGAATTTATTGTCAGGGTTTTATCATCTACGACGCACTATTCCAACACCCGCCAGTTTTACCAATCAATATGAAACAAGATATCAAGCCTGAAAGGGTAGCTCTATTCGTTTATTTCTTTTAATCATTATCCAAATTATTATTGATGAGATCAAATAACTCAAATTTGGGAGATTACTTTAAATTTATTAATTTACATAATTTCAATTCTGAATTAGAGTATTTTTTTGTAAGTACATCAAGCAGGCTATTTGCATAATTTTCTACTATTATCTTTACTAGTAAACGGTGTATGGACATTTCCTATTCTCCTTGCTAGTCAACGGAGTATCTCGTATAATGTGATGAGACCATACCTTATCGCCAATTAATACGGTTCTATCTCATTTGTTGTTGCGTCACGGGTCGCCTAATTGGAAAAATTGAAACAAACTGTAAATAAAATTGGTCAAAAATAGTCGATTTTGAATCAAATTGAAATCACTAATAATCAGGCCAGTTAAATTTCCAATTTATTTGTAACTGAAAGCGACTATTCTTGAACTAATCATGTTAGAAAATTTGCTTTGGTGAATATCAATGAATTCCAAATAGCAAAATTCAATAATAGTTGGTTAGTTGGGTAAAAGCTAGTTATTCAAGTAATTACTCAAATTAACGACTTTATCATATGTTATCTTAATGGGGTGATTAATGTAACATATTGTGTAAATACGTAATTATACATATTGTTAAGGATTAGATTTTGTAAAATCATTAATGCCTTAATATGTTTCGTGTGAAGCATTTAAGTTTTTAAATATGTTTTGTCGCGACGTGCAAACAATTAATTAGTAATATAGTATTTACTATTAACTGTTAGATATCCAGAGCCTGAAACATATTTAATTAATTTAGTAAAAAAAATATAATCTTGCACCTTCTGAACGTAAAATTGGATTACCTCTAAAATATGGAGTATTATCAATTGATTAGTAGTAGCAAGTAAAGTAAAATATCTACTCCTAGTATATTTTTTTAAATGAGACCGACTTATAAATTTTGAACTTATTTCTTCATCAGATTTTTGGGACCCAATGTTTATTACATCATCATTATTTATCATTTTGCTTATGGATCATTCTTCTTAACAAATACTTACATCAATTTACAAAAAATAGTACTACTAGTAATTCTCAAATTAGTGCAAATTGTCATAAAAATAATAAATTTAGTCAATTTATATTTAATCTTGTAATTTTAAAAAATAATCGATTATATCATAGCTTTGACGTTTTTATCAATTATCTTATGGTGAGAATTTATGATCATATGGGTCTTGACGTGATGTGTAATAAATGACATATTTCAAATTATATAAAATAAAAGCATGGCTTCGACTAATTGTATTCTTCATCTCTCATATTAAACTTAATTTTCCTCAAATTTGAGATGAAGACAATTAAAAAATATCAAACTTATGATAGTAATCAAACTATAATTAAAAATTGCATAATTGACCATAAATTAAAACTTTGTGATTTTTCCACCAATTTGTCCTTTAAATATTAAGTTAGCAAATTCTCAATTGAACAAGTAAAAGTTTTAGAATTCTTATTTATTCAAATTTGCAAGTGTAAGAAGTACTATTATGTATATTTACTTATTTAGGTTTGTGTATATGCATATTAGTATTAAAAATAAAGACAGAATAAATGGAGATAAATGTGTAAATATGCAAGAATTGTGAAAAGAAAGCTCGGGCGAAAAGCTAGTGCCACGTGTCAACATTCTAGTGGATTTACATAATTATCTTCTTTGGCACCGGGCAAAATATAATTAATTTATATTCTCTACTTTATCACTTTTCTACTTACCCCCATCTCAACTAATTCTCATAACTAATTTAGGAAATAAGGTGTATTCTTTAAAAACAATTGTATTATTATTATTGTTTAATGACAGAAGGGATTTATAGTAATTCTTGGTCACATGTAAATAAAATGCCATTTTTCACTGTTTACGGATCAAATATTAAAATGTATACATGATATAGACCAGTTATACTTAAATGGTCTCATGTACTTTTTATCTGTAATTAAATATTTTCTTGATCCAGAAAAAAAATAGTCATACTTTTTTTTGAAGCTAATACTAGTCTTATTCCATTTAAAATTACTACCCTAATATATTAACGTGTTTACACATTTTTTCATAAAGTATACCTAATGAAAAATATACTAGTCATTATATATGAGAATATGTTTTATTTGTGAATACATAATTATTCAGAATATGATGACCTCTCACGAATTGGTCCCTTTCAATAGTACCATGAAATTATCATCTTATATATAGAAATTAAATGGATAAACGAATTTATTTATACAAATTAAAAACAAAGTTCATTGTAAAAACGTTTATATATATTTTGTTATATTATTGATTAATTTGGCGATTTCATAGAAATACTAGACCAATCGTTAATTTGTAGATGTGGGTTTGTGGTGTGTCCACCAATAAATATCCACTCATTATCTTAATCTTCTTTTCTCAAATTTACATTGTCTCAAATCATGCCAAACCTTATCTTTCTACTGTAATTTTTTTTCCATATTGCTGTAATTAGAAATATGTAGTAAATACTATATATATAGTCATATATGAATCACATTTCCATAGAATTTCTTATATTTAAATAGAAAGTAATTAGGAATAATAGGATTTCAACATCAAAGCAAATCATATGTTATCCGTTCGAACTCAAGATAAACTCATTGTCAAAAAATTACGGACTATTCTATCTTTCTATCTTTCTATCTTTCTATCATTGACTTTCTCATTTTGCAATTTTGAAATATCCGACGTCGTGACTTGTGCCACTTTTGCTGAATTCAGTAAATATGTCTTAAATTCTATTACTCAATTTATCCATATTGAATTATAAAATCAATTTGTATAAATAAGATTCATATTTTATTGGCTTTTTCCACTCACATATTTTAACTTTTATATCCCTTCTAAATGATACATTTAATGAACGAAGAAAGGGGTATGTCATTCACTCATTTGTAATGTAGATTGAATATGGAGACTTCGTGACCAATATTTCAATAAAAATATAGTACATTTTTCGAATATCCCTTCTAACATTAAGAAGTTAATCCTAGGTTAAAACACTAATATTGACTCATTTGAAACATAGGTTACCTGGTTTTCTAAAGCTTATTGCTTAAACAAGAGAATAAGCTTGGCATACATAAGTGGACCCTTCATTTATAACCATAAAATTTATTTCGATTATTGCTTAATTGATAACTGATCTTATTTTGGTTCAGTTATTAATAAGAAATCGATTAACCAGCCTTACTCATTGGTGGGTGATTTACTGTATTTTCTTGTAATCTACAATTACTTTATTACTTTTACCAATTTGCAAACCACAATTTAATTTCTATTTAGATATCCTAATTCAATTTGAAAAGTACTGCTAGGAGTATTACTTTTTCCTATAGCACCAAATATTAAATTTAATTTTTTATATATCGTGGCAGTAAAAGAATAAATTGTGAAAGTACACTAATCACTTCAAAATTATTGAGCCTAAAAATGAAAAAAATGGGCCAGCAACCAAAATCATGTAGTAAAAAAAGTGTACAATTTTCAGTACACATTAGGTTAAAGTCACATGAATATCTTCCACAAGAAATCGTACTGGAAATCGTATGTAGGTCATCAAGAATCAAGATCTCACCCTTTACATATGATTATAATTATCAAAATTTTTTGGACAACTGTTAAGACTAAATAAAAATAAAAATAAAAACCATCAATTGAAAAATAAAAAAGTATTATTTTGAGATCCATTTTGGATTTTATTCAAACAGATAATGTTAACTTAATCGGGAATCACTACTATGTTACGCCACCTAGAGGTTTGGGGTCCCCACATTTCTCTCTCTATAATTCATTAATTTTGATGGTAAAAATTTGGTTATGGTTGCAAAATTTTTATATAAATTTGATATACACTTATTTTTTACTATATAGACCATCTTCATAATATATCAAATCTCACTCTTAGTACTAATTCCATCAATAATAGGAGTCACACTATCTTTTTTAGTTTGTCCCATAAAAATGTAATATTTCTTCTTTTTAGAATTTTTTTTTCTCATATTAATATAATATAATATTTTTTTCTCTCCCAACACACAAAACAACACCTTCTAAAATCTAGTAACATTTTCAAAGTATGTCATCTATTACAGGACGGAGAGAGTATAGAAAATTTCTCTAATTATACTATAAACTCAAACTATTTTTGTATTTTTCTACGGAACAACACTAAATATGAGTGTGTATTGTAGCTAATGCAAATTTTTTTTGATACACATATCCAAAAAGTTGTGTAAAATATGAAATAGTGTAAATGGTCTGAGTAAAATTACTTTTCATCGTGAGTGGGTTTTAAGTTTTGTAAATATTTGAAAATCTTTTTAAAATTTGGTCGCAAATAATAATAACTCTTTATGCATTGCATTTTCCACAATTTGGAATTCCATCAAACTTTGGCATAAATTTTTAAACTCATGTAGCTCACAAAATGGCATCGTTTATACTCATTAACACTAATGTCATTGTTTCATATTTTGACTGGTTTGTCTACTAAGTACTGTACATAAATTGTGTTCCATATTATATAATACTCCGTATTAAAAATTAGTAAATAACAAAGATATTATAAAACACAAATTTTAATAACATAATGTCAAAAAGTCTATAAGTTTAGCGATTAGTTTAAATATCAAATAGTAATAAATAACGATTCTATTTAAATTTAATAATAAATTTTTCTTGACTCATACATAATGACCCAAATCTTCAACAATTTTTTTGTGTTTTGAGTATGAACAAATAACACAATATATCGTCGATCCAATTTTTAAAAAATAATGGGTTGAACGGATCAACCAATAGAAAAAGAGTATTACAGAATAGATAGGACATAGACACATAGTTATGAAGTCTTTTAATTGGATCTTATTCCACGTGCTATATTATTTTATGTGACTGTTATACTTCTAGTTTATATACTTGTGTCGGATCCATATACTTTTTTATTTCTATTTATAAATTTTTGATTCTTATGTTTCCACTTTTTTATGCTACATTTGTAAATGGGTTTTGATGTTCTACATAGAGATACACTCATACAACATGTGTATTTTCATTTATTATACTTTTATTATTAATAACTCTTTAAAATTTCATTTATTTTGTATATTATGTGAAGGTAATGCGATTATGAATAGTTAAAAAAATTTAAACAACAAATATGAAAACGTGTTTTGACGCTAGAGGTATGAATTAAAGGATGGTGTCTGAAATTTATATTTTCACCCGTATAAATATATGATAATTTAGTGATCGAGACACCATAAAAAAATTACTATATTCATATTGAATGATGCAAAGGTGTTTTAACCGTTGCCCTCAGTTTACATAGCAATTGGGCCACATTAAAAACATCGAAAATTTAATAAAAATAACCGAATTCAATATGTTAGAGAAATGTAATGAGTTGGCAATACTCTTAAATTAATGAGATAACCTATAAAAGTTGGCAATCCCATTTGGTAAAGATTGGTCCCCACATTATCACAACTAATAATTATATGACATATTACTAACCCATACCTAAGACAAACATGTAGATAATGCCTCCATTATAATAGCAACCTAGCTACTAGGCCTATTTTTCAAAATCTAAATCTTAAAGTATTTTAAAATTATAAATTTATTAATATATTTATACATATTAGTATAATACAGTATAAGATTTAATGATTCCTTAAGATTTTAAAGGTAGAAAGAGTGGTGCTAATTTTCTGTTCATAACAAATTTTATGTTTCTTATTATAAAATCATTGTATTTCTATTCTTGTGTTTTTTCTTGGTGATTGTCTATTCCTTTTAGTTCATTTAACCGGTGGATATTTTGTTCGGATATATTGAAATCATTGTTTGGGACTTCTCTTTCAGTTCGGAGTTCTTGTGAGACTGTTTATTTGGAGAGAAAAAAGGTATTGATGAGGTCGCAACTCGAAGCTCAAAACAGTCATCTTGAGGTCGACCGGGACCGGCGCAACGGCAATGTTAATAGCTTTGTGTAGTCCTCAACAAACTTGGTGATGCACTTTGGAAGAATTGCAGACAACATTGTAGATTCCTCCCATTCTAACTAACTACTGCTGCTCTACAGATTTGTTTTACTTCTTTTGCTATACAATTCAATATTATGTCATTTTTAGATTTCACACTGTTTTGGTAGGATTATTTTTGTAGTAGTACTAATTTTCTATTTATTTTTCGTACTTTACATTTTTCATCAAAATTTGTGTAATCCTCTGCCAAAACTAATTTTCGTGGACAGATAAAGTAGTAGTACAATATTTCAGATCTAACTTGATTTTTTCTTTTATTTATTTATTCTTCCTACATTAATTTTATTAAAACTTATGTCATAACCTAACCTGCATTATTATATACACAAGGATAAATTATTAAAAAATTGTGAAATTGAGTCAAATTTATGTTTATTTATTAATAATTACTCGACGGAAGAACAAATTGTGTTGCTTTGTAGGAGTAGTTGTTAATATAATGTCGATGTCCAAACAACCTTATTTTCTATTAATATACTAAATCGATCATCAATCTCCAAACATCATTCCCCAATATTTTATACTCCTACTACAAGTTCATAAAATTATTAGATAAAAATTAATTGTTAATAATTCTAAATTTCATAATTGTTTTGACATTTTTTTTAAAAGTTACGTGACAAATCAAAATTTAATCCAATTTTATGATTTTTGAACAATTTGATGTTTCTGAATGACATCATTAAGAAAGGATAATGAAAATCGATTGCATTTAGCTGATTTTGGTTTCCACTGCCTCCTTCATTATCGCGCACCTCTTGGAATCAGTAATTAGGTTTGATTTCAATGTCTACATTTTGGATATATGCTTTGATAATAGTAGAATAATACCTGTAATAGCTTTGATTTCGGCGTGAATTCTTGAATTTTAAACTGGGCTTCACAAAGCTCGCATCTTTCTGGAATTTTAGTATGATAGCAATCGCTTTTTCTGCGTCGTATTGAATTTCACTGCCTTTTTCTGTGTGTGATTGTCCAATTTATATTTTTTTTTGCCTTAGTTTTCTGATTTTCCATTTTTCTCATGTTTAAGGTTCTTGTCTTCATCCTCTTAATTGAAATCCTAGTTAACAGTTATGAATTAGATGAAAATCAGGGCTAGAAAAAGTGGATGGCTTGATTGACTGAGCAATGAACTATTGAGGTGTGAAAAAATTGATCTTGTTATTGAATGTGAGATTGATTTTGTGTAAGTTTTCAGGTCTTAATATATAAATAAGATAGTTATGGAAGCTGTGGGCACTCAAATCAGAGTGCAGTCCTTGGTTGGTGAAGGGGCAGTGCCACCTCAATACGTGCAGCCACTCGAGACTAGAACTCAACGCGTTGTTGGATGTAGGAATGATAACGAAGAGCCATCTCCGCCCGTTATTGACCTTAGTGATGATGGAAACTCGGTTCACAAGCAGCTGGGACGCGCCTGCAGCGAGTGGGGAGCGTTCCATGTGATCAACCATGGTGTTCCTGTTGAATTGTTGGGAGAAATGAGGCGATTGAGCCGCTCCTTCTTTGAGGATTGTGCGATGGATCAAAAGTTGAGTTACGCGTGTGACCCCACTTCCCCTGCTTCGGAGGGGTATGGGAGCCGGATGCTGGTGGCATCTAATGACACGGTCTTGGATTGGAGAGATTATTTTGACCATCACACTTTGCCCCTGTCACGCCGGGATCCATCTAAGTGGCCTCACTTTTCTCCCGATTACCGGTGAATGCTCCTTTTTTACGTTCTATGCTAGTAATTGTGCCTTTTATCGAGTTGCATATGCTCAGTTATGTTGATGGCTTCAGTTGCATATGTTGAATCACTGACTCAAAGAAGTTGTGTGACTGAAAAGTCGTAGCAGATTATAGTGATAAAATGAATTCTCCTCTTTTACGTTCTATAATAGTAATTGCGCCTTTTATTGAGTTACTTATGCTCATTATGTCGAATGACTTAACAAAAAGTTGTATGGCAGAAAAGTGTAGCAGATTATAGTGATCAAATGCTCCTATTTTATGTTCGATACTAATAATTGTGCATTTTATTGAGTCGTGTATGCTCATTATGTCGATGGCTTCAATTGCATATGTCTGTAATTAACTCAAGAAGTTGTATGGCAGAAAAGTCGTAGCAGAATATAGTGATAAATGAATACTCCTCTTTCACATTCTATTCTAGTAATTTTACCTTATATTGAGTTGTCGATGGCTTCAATTGCATATGTCGAATCACTAACTCAAGAAGTTGTATGGCAGAAAAGTTGTGGCAGATTATAGTGATCAAATGAATGCCCTTGCTGAAAAATTACTGTGCCTGATCTCGGAGAGCTTAGGGCTGCCGTCTTCTTGCATCAAAGATGCTATTGGCGAATTCCATCAGAACATCACCGTGAGCTACTACCCTCCTTGCCCGCAGCCCGAGCTTACTCTCGGTTTGCAATCACATTCTGACATGGGTGGTGTCACGCTTCTCATCCAAGATGACGTGGGGGGTCTCGAGGTATTAAGAGATGGAAAATGGGTGTTGGTAAATCCATTAAGTGATGCTATATTCGTCATTTTGGCCGACCAAACTGAGGTATGGATCGGTTAGCTACCATTTTTGTTCATCCTGATATTCTCCGAGCATGCACTGTGAACTCTTCTTGAATTTTTTATGCATGATTTTCGTAAACTGTTGATACCTTCTCGTGATCATTATGATTTTTCCTTGTGTTTCGTTTGAATCCGTTCATAGTTTTGATTCTTGAAATACACTAATTGGGACGTTAATTCTGGAACGGCACGTTCTAGGATAAGCATATCTGACAGTGTTTCTACTCTCAGGTGATAACAAACGGGCAGTACAAGAGTTCTGTGCATCGAGCCATCACTAATGCGAAGAAAGCACGGCTTTCTGTTGCCACGTTTCACGATCCTGGGAAAACGAAGATGGTATCTCCAGCTTTGAAGCCTCCTAAATATCGCCATGTGATGTATGGGGACTACGTCTCGTCATGGTACACAAAGGGGCCCGAAGGAAAACGCAATATCGATGCTCTTCTGCTTCAATGAATCATTTCTGCCAATAGTTGATTGTTCCTTTGTCTTTTATATCTATGTCTGAAATAGTATTACCTAAATGGTCTTCATCGAATTCCCGGAGGAGTCTTTCTTTGTCCCGTGTTTTTCCATCGTGGTCCACGTTAGAGGACCGTTGCTGCAACTCCTGATCCTCCATTAGTTGCTCGTGGTTATTCTGTCGTTCAGACTCTCTTTCCCACCTCGTACATTCTGCCAACACTCGGTCGAACGCAAGCTCCACTGGGTCGAGATATGTCAGACAGTCTTGCATAAGTTTCTGTGGTTTTTGTTTGTTTCTTTATCAATTGGAGAGGTATAGTTGCGTTGATCGGTTCGGTTATAACTTATAACCAACCAGTTCGGTTTGGTTTTTATCGAACCAACCGAATCGATCGAATAACCTCATATCCTTAGAATAAAGTAAAACCTGGAAAAAAAATGTGTCTATGATTTCATTTAGCCAACTTATATATTGGGTGATATGATTCAAAAACAATAATAATAATAATAATAATAAACCAAAATATATAAAGAGGGTGATTTTATTTTATCATGAATAATGGAGCAATTATACAGGTAAGATGAGAAGGATAAAATTGCATTGCAATTCTATGTTTGTTGTATGAAATAATTAATTAGGAATACATGATTTAATCAAAACATATGTATTACCAAAAGGCCCAAAATGAATTTTTATAAACATGGCTTGTTATAATTAGACCCTCTTTTTTTGTGCCCCCACTTTGCAAATTGCAAGTCTTTTCTTTTTCTTTCTCAATTTTATCTTTTCATCCTTTTTTATTGTTGTTGTTTTTGGGTTATTAAGTTGGTAATGTTTATATTTTAAGGCCATCATCATTTCGCCAATTTCAATATATATTATGCAAGAAAATATTCCATATATTTTCCGACTATTGGAAAATGACTTTATTAACTTTAGTAATATGAAAATACAAGAACATAAATTCTTTTCTAGTATTCGACCAAGATATTAAGGCGTGGGGTCGAATGCAATAGTAGCATGTATGAATTATAATAAATGAGTAAGACTTTTGTGTCAATGCTTTTTGGATAAATATATTTAATATTTAATGTTTTTCCTTTCAAATTGAATTTAGGGGGTCTTTTGAAATTTAACTTGTCCCTTTTGTGTTAGTATTGTGTGAAAAGAATAATGTAAAAAGATTTATTCGTGCAAAATCTTTGAAGTTGATGGAACTTTGCTTGATAACCTCAACTTAATTGGCAAGACATTTTTTCTCTGATCAATGAATTAATGATTTGAATTATTATAAAGTTTATGAAAAATCATCAATGCTCATTTTTTATCTTCTCATCAAGTTATTTTTTTTCTCCACCAGACCTGATTTATTTGGAAAAATAAAAACTACTCTACAACCTTATTTTAGAAAAATAAATGAGTAGGTGTGAAGATAACATGAGAGTGTGTGATTTATGTTTTTGTTTACTTTCAGTTATACTACTATTGTTTTCATTTTTATTTATATTTATTTCATGAACGGAATATCGAGCATCATCTTCCTCGGAATCCAAATAATAAAAAAGAAAAAAGGAAAATGATTTTTGTTAATTTATTTTGTTTTTTGATAGCTAAATCCCCTTTTGATTGTTGTCGTCGTCATAGAGATGATTATAGATTTATATCAATTCAAGCAGAATATATTCCTTTACCTATATCGATTGATTGATAATCACGTTTCGTATTTGGCGGCTAGTATGTAGTAGTGTATTGATTTTGTACAATTAAAAGTAAATTTACGTTGTCACATGCAATCTATTAGAATCAAATAAGTTGTGACATCGTAAATGAAAATATATGTGAATTACGGAAGTGATGGATCCGCGAATTTCTGATGTTCGTAAATGCTGGTAGAGAATGAAGATTATGACACAAAGAATTTACGTGGTTCGATTTACTGAAGTAAATCTACGTCCACGGGAAAAAGGGAGGGCAAGATTGTATTGCTTGATCTGTTTTCTACAGCTTACAAATACAAACTTGCTATTTGCTATATGGTGTTTTATCTCTAGAGAGCTTAAGCCCCTTCTATCTGATCTAAGTTCTATTTATATCTTGAACTAAGATCGTGGCTTGCATCACCACCCTAAGTCGTGGATGTCGTGTAGGTCATGGCCTAAGATCGTGGATGTAGCGTAGGTCATGGCCTACGATCGTGGCCTGAGTTGACACCACGTGGTAGTGGGTGTGTTGGACATCCTGTATGGGTCCACTAACTCCTTGTTCGGTCGAAAACTGAGACCGAACTGCTTTGGTTGCCGATCTGAGAGTAGAGCTTGATGCCGACCTGAGAGCAGAGCTTAATTGGTTGGCTTTTACCGAGCTGTAGGCTGAGGCCGAACTCTTTGGTAATGCCGAACTCATACTCCTGCTTTGGTTGCCGATCTGAGAGTAGAGCTTGATGCCGACCTGAGAGCAGAGCTTGATAGGTTGGCTTTTACCGAGCTGTAGGCTGAGGCCGAACTCTTTGGTAATGCCGAACTCATACTCCTGCTTGGGCTTTGGGCTGATGGGCCGTCATTGCTGTTGGGCTTGTTTAGTACGCACCCCATCACTACCCCCCCCGAAAAGCGAAGTGAATCACTTCGGCGAAGCGAGTCACTTCGGCATTCTGAAAAAGGGGACGGGGGAGGCTGAAGTCAGGGGACGTGCCCTGCGCGTGACTGCATTAAATGCGGCATTAAATGCGACAGTAAAATCCGGCCGTCGAATCCTGAAAAGGTGGGATATGAAACGGTGTGATGATTTGAAATCTTTTCCAAATCTGATAAATACCGCCTTTCTTCATCATTTGAACACCTTTGCTATTGGCTTCTTCTGCACTCTCTATCTTTTGCGTGAAAAATTTCCTTCCGCTTTCAAAAATTTCCTCAGGATTTCTTCAAACTTTCAAAGAGTAAGAACCATGTCTGCTTCTTCTTCGTCTGAGTCTGGTAGCGGTAGAAAAGGGGGTAAGGGGTCTTCTAGCCGGAAAGAATCCGGGGAGAAGACCGTAGAGTATTTTCACAGTATCTTGAGCAAGGAAACTGTGATATCCCTTTACGAAAAATACTCTTTTCCTGGGGGGAAGGCGGTGGTTCCCGACGATGATCATAGGGCTAACGACCCGCCGGAGGGTTATGCCACCGTTTACGAAGCCTGCTTAGAATGCGGGCTTCGTTTCCCTCTTCCCCCACCTTTTGTAGAGCTTCTTGATTTTTTTCAACTCCCTTTAGGTCAGGTGACTCCGAATTCTTGGAGGCACTTGTCGGCTTTTGCTGCCGAACTCCGTAGGTTAGATAAGGATCTGTCTCTGCGGGCAATCCTTAATTTTTTCCAATTTAAAAGGAAGGGATCTTGGTTTTACTTGATCCCCTTACAGCCTTTTAGGGCATTCTGCAAAACCAAGTGGCCGAAATGGCAAAACCGCTTCTTTTTTTATAATAGGACAGCGGCTCCGGGCTTCCCCTGGAGAGGGCCGAAGTCCGTGATTCCTCATCCTCGGTTAGAACCATTGGCCGAGCTCGATGACGAGCTCAACAAGATTCCCATAGTTAGGAAACAATACACGGAGTCTGAGCTCGTCAAGGGCGACGTCGTGTTCGACATCTCGTCTTCGGACGAAGAGGCCGAGGGTGAGGATTTCTCTTTACCTTTATGTTCTACTGCTTTAACGAAGAAAACTAACCTTGCTTTCTTGCTTTTTGGCAGTGTACATGCTGAACAAGGCTACCCGAAAATCTTCGGAGTCCAAGGAGCCGGAGAGGCCGAAAACCACCAGCTCGGCGTCTGATGCCGAGAGGACTCCGAAAAGGCAAAAAACCTCTTCGGATCCGAAGAAGCCGGAGTCAACTTCGGCAAAGGGGAGGGGGAAGGCCCAGAAGCCCCCGAGAGCGCCAGAGAAAGACGTGGTCTTGGCGCCTCCTTCGGAACATATCTGTGAGCCGTTTTTATGGCCCACGGACTTCTCCGAGGTGAATTCTCTTCTTGATTTTCTGGCCTTGCTTTTTTTTTTTTCTGTATTTTTTGTGGTCCCTTTGTTGACTTTTTTCTTTTTTCATTTTCAGAGGAACGATATGCTCTCCAAGCTCGTCGCCGTCGAACTCTCCAAAGCGTCCAATGACTATGCCGAGATGCAGAGGAAGTTGGCGGCTGCTTGTCATCGGGCCGAACAGGCTGAGGCTAAATTTGAGAAGGCCAGAGCTGCTAGGATTTCGGCCCAGGATGAAGCTCAGTTTGCCAAAAACCAGCTCGTCATCCAGCGAGAGCAGGCGAAGCGGAGCGATGCTGCTGCCGTGGTTGCCCAAGGGGAGGCTCTCCGTGTTTACACGGAGAAACTCTTTTTGAGCAGCCAGTTCTCGGCCTTTGTCGGTAGTCTGGTAAGGCTAATTGCCGATAAGGGCGAGCAGGGGGCCGACGTCGTGCTGCCTCTGTACAGCCGAGAGATAGCAGCTCGGCTTCAGAATCTGCCGCTCCTTGAGGAGCTCGCTTCATCTTCGGTCCTGCTTTCTGCAGACCGAGTCCGGAGTTGTCGAGCTGATCGGGACGAGAACCTGGAGGCTATCTTTGCCTCCGTGGGACCCGTTTCACCCGCTTCGACTTACCACGGAGAGGGTGAGGCCGAGTCGCTGGAGCGGGAGGCCGAAGTCGATCAGGCCGGGCATCCGGAGAAGGAAGCCGATCAGGAGGCGGAGGCGAGGCCGGCAGGAGGCGAGGCTGAGGCTGAGGTAGCCCAGGAGAAAGAAGCTGTACCAGACCGAGGAGCCGGAGACGAAGCTGGCGGAGTATGATTTCGTCTCCCTTCTCTTAGTCTAGTTTCTTCCTTGTAAAATGGCCTTGAAGCCCTAGTGTAAAAAATTTTCCTTGTGAATGAAAAATTCTCTACACTTGTCTTCGTATAGCTTTTCGTACTCGCCTTTATTCCTGTTGTATTTTACTATCTGCTCGGTACAGCTGCCGAACTAATATAGCTGCTTTGTACCCAAGGAGATGGAGATACTTCACTGGAAACGGCTGTACTCTTCGGCTTTGGACGAAGCTGAGAGAAGAGCTATAGCCGATCAGACGAAAAATGACGAGCTTCTGGCTCGTTTAGTGAAGCTGGATGCCGATATCAAGGACTTAGAGTCCGATAAGAAAGATCTGGAGGCCGAGCTGAATACGGCCATTGCTGAGAGGACTGCGTATGAGGATTACATCCGTGTGCGCGGGGGAATGACCATATCAGATGTTCAGAGTCGAGTTGACGAACTGTGGGAGGAATATCATGTACTCCGTATGAACAATGTGCTGGAGAGCCCGGCTTGCCAACAAGTTGTGACATCACTGCGGCGTTGGGCTTCTCGGTACAACATTGTTCTTTCTCGGCGCCCCTCCATAGAAAGATTCCTTCGGCATATCGCGCCAACAGATGCTCGCACTCCAGATCAAACCTCTGGTTCCCTTGTTCAAAATCCTACTCCCAGCCAACAACGAACTCCGGAACAGCCGGAAACGTCAAGACGAGAACGGGCTCAGGAGCAACCGGAATCGTCAAGACAGGGACGGACTGAAATTCGCCGAGGAGTTGTGACTATGAGCGAGCAAGATCAGCAGATGCTTATTGCAGAGACTCTTCATCGCCGAGGTGTTAGGACTTCTCGGGCTCGGGGAAGAGGCGTTGGGTCGAGGATAGCATCTCGTCGACCTGCTTATTCTTCATCTGCTCGGAACAACCGAACTCGGCTTCCAGAGGATTTTGCAGATAGGTGGCTTAACTTCAGCAACCCTGGACAGTAGAATAGTCCTTTGTAATAGCGTAACGCCATTTTGTAGGGTAGCTGAGTTGTATGCCGAACAAGATTTGAAAAATGAAATTTTGTTTTCGCTTCTAACACTGTATTTACAGCTTAGCGACAAAATTTCATCGTACTCGTCCTCGGTCTTATGAAGTAAACTTCTTTGACCGGACTTGGTCCTTGGTCTTATGAAGTAAACTTCTTTGACCGGACTCGTCTTTGGTCTGATGAAATAAACATCTTTGACCGGACTCGTCTTTGGTCCGATGAAATAAACATCTTTGACCGGACTTGGTTTGTGTTCTAATTTGGCGATTTTTGTCGCCGGGATCGAACTTTCCCTTGTCCTAATTCGGCGAGTTTTATCGCGTGGATCGGACTTTCCCAGTTAACCGAAGTGGTCTTATGCAGTAAACCCCTTTGACTAGACGTGGTCGTCCCCGGTCTTATGAGGTAAACTTCTTTGACCGAACTTGGTCGTCCTAATTCGGCGAGGTTTATCGCGTGGATCGGACTTTCCCTTATTGCAGTTCGTTTCAGACGAAGTGCTTATTAAGCTGAATTGCGGTCTTGTATCCTCCTTGGAAGCTTGGACTCACAATCGTTGGCTTATTGCAGTTCGTTTCAGACGGACTGCTTGTTAAGCTGAATTGTGGTCTTATATCCTCCTTAGAAGCTTGGACTCACAATAGTCTTTAATAATCGATCTAAAAAGGGGATCAGTCTTTAAAGAACGATATACCTTGGTACCATTTGTAAGAGACGACAAGCACATAGAGACAAAACACATAGAGAAAAAATGAAAAAGACGAAGGAAAAAAACTTTAAACCCCTTTTAAAAAACGACAAGTAAAAGGTAAAAAAACAAACAAATAAAAACACATACCCCTATGACCGAACTAGACACGAGACGGACTGACCGGACTTTTGTCTCTTACAAGTGGTACTTCTTGAGGTTGGAGACGTGCCATGTTCGGGGTACTTGTTCTCCTGACATGTGAGTCAATTTATAAGACCCTTTGCCGAGGACTTCGGACACCCGATATGGACCCTCCCATGTGGGTTCGAGTTTGCCCAGCTTTTCTGCTCGGCTTACTTCGTTGTTTCTCAAGACGAGATCTCCCACTTGAAATTGAAGCTTTTTCACCCTTTGGTTATAATACCGGGCTACTTGCTCCTTATACTTGGCTGCTTTTATGCACGCCAATTCTCTTCTTTCTTCGGCGAGATCCAGTTCTGCTCTCAGTCCGTCGTCATTCATTTCTGAGGAGAAATTCAGAGTTCGGGGACTGGGTACGCCGATCTCCACCGGAATTACGGCTTCAGTGCCGTACACCAGACTATACGGAGTTTCACCGTTGGAGGTTTTGGGTGTAGTTCGGTAGGACCACAGGACTTGAGGGAGATTTTCTACCCATTGTCCTTTGGCTTGTTCTAACCGAGCTTTTAACCCTTTCACCAGAATCCGGTTCGTTACTTCCGTTTGTCCGTTTGCTTGGGGATGGGAGACCGAAGTGAACCGCTGTTGAATGTTCAGCTCTTGGCACCAATTCTTGAACGTCTTGTCGGTGAACTGAGTCCCATTATCCGAGATGAGGATGTGGGGTATGCCAAATCGGCACACTATGTTCTTCCAGACGAAGTCCAATGCCTTTGAGCTCGTTATCGTAGCTAATGGTTCCGCCTCCACCCACTTCGTGAAGTAGTCCACGGCAACGATAAGGAATTTCATTTGCCGAGGAGCTTGAGGAAGTGGTCCCACTATGTCTATGCCCCATTGCACGAAAGGCCAAGGGCTTTGCATAGTGTACAGATCGGTCTGCGGCATCCTTGGGACATTTGCATGAATTTGGCACTTCGTACACTTCTTGACGAGCTGCACTGCCTCTTGTACCATGGTTGGCCAATAATATCCCCATCTCAGAACTTTTTTAGCTAAAGCTCTGGCTCCGATGTGGCTACCGCACGATCCTTCATGAACTTCTCTGAGGATGTAGTCCGTCTCTTCTGGTCCTACGCACCGCAATAACGGCTGGAGGTAAGACTTTCTAAAGAGGATCCCTTCATGAAGTTCGTACCGAAGTGCTCGGCACGTGATCTTCCGAGCTTCTCTCTTATCCTCGGGCAATTGTCCTTGATCCAGATACTGCAAGATCGGCGTCATCCAGTTCGGCGAGCTGGATACTGAATGTACCTCGGCTTCATCAATGCTTCGATGCATTAATTCTTCCGCCTTTGAGCTCGGATCTGAGGCCAACTTACTTAAGGCATCTGCTCGGCTATTTTCCGCTCTGGGGATGCGGATTATCCGAAAATAGGAGAAACTTCGGCTGATGCTTTGCGCTTTGTCCAAATACTTCTTCATTCTCTCGTCACGAGCTTCACTTGTACCCAACATGTGATTTACTATGACTTGTGAATCACAATGGACTTTGAGAGATTTGACGAGCAGACTTTGCGCTAACTGGAGTCCGGCCAGGAGGGCTTCGTACTCGGCTTCATTATTAGTAGTGGGGAATAGGAAACGAAGTGAGTAGGTTACCTCGTGTCCGTCGGGAGCGACAAGTAAAATACCAGCTCCACTTCCCATCTTGTTTGAAGCTCCATCTACGAATCCGCTCCAGCAGTCCGGCGGCTCTACTTCGGATTCCAAGGGCTGTGCTAGTTCGGCATTGGCAGAATTCTTCTGTTCGGCAATAACAGGAATTGCTTGATCGAACTTCGCTTCTGCAAGAAAATCTGCCAAGGCTTGTCCCTTGATGGCTTTCCGAGGTAGATATTCAATTGTGTGCTCTCCCAACTCTATAGCCCACTTGGCGATTCTGCCTGATGCTTCTGGCTTGGTCAAAACTTGCCGAAGAGGTAGATCGGTTAAGACGCATACCTTGTGAGCATAGAAGTATGGCCGCAGTCTCCTTGCTGCATTTACTAACGCCAGAGCAATTTTTTCCAGAGGTTGATACCTTGTTTCTGGACCTCTTAATGCTCGGCTTGTAAAGTAGATGGGAAACTGCTTTAGGCCTTCTTCTCGTACAAGCACCGCGCTGATGGTTTGATCCGATGCCGCTAAGTATAAGAATAGTACTTCGGCTTCGGCTGGAGCAGAGAGAATAGGAAGCTCGGCTAGATAACTTTTGAGCTCGTCAAAGGCCTTTTTCTGCTCGGCTCCCCACTCGAACTTTGGTGCCTTTTTCAACACCTTGAAGAACGGCAGTTGCTTTTCGGCTGCTTGGGAAAGGAATCGACTCAGTGCGGCTAGACATCCGGTTAGCCTTTGCACGTCATGTATGGACTTCGGCATTGCCATGTTCTGAACGACTTGAACTTTTGAGGGGTTTGCCTTGAGTCCGTCTTTTGAAACCCAACAACCCAGAAACTTTCCCGAATCTACCAAAAAGGTACACTTTTGGGGATTAAGTTTGAGGCTGGCTTTCTTGAGCACGTTGAGAGTGGACTTGAGGTTGTGCTCGTACTCCGAGGTGCTTTTGCTCTTGACGACTATATCGTCAACATACACTTCGACCTCCTTTCCAATCAGGTGCCGAAAAAGCTTGTCTACCATCCTTTGATAAGTGGCTCCGGCATTCTTTAAACCGAATGGCATCTTTTTATAAGCGAAAATGCCGAAATCAGTAATGAAGGCTGTCTTTGAAGCGTCAATCTCATCCATTAAAACCTGATGGTATCCTTTGTATAGATCAAGAAAACAAAAAATTTCAAAGCCTATCAGAGCTTCTACTTTTTTATCTATGTTCGGAAGGGGATAGCAATCTTTGGGACAGTGCTTATTTAGATCGGTGAAATCTATGCACATCCGCCATCCTCCTTCCTTTTTCTTGATCATGACAGGATTGGCCACCCACGAAGGGTACTTCACTTCGAATAACACATCCGCCTTCAATAATTGACGGACTTCGTCATGGATGACTTGACTTCGTTCTGCCGCAAAGAGTCTTTGCTTCTGTTTTATCGGCCGGACCGAAGGATCAATATTTAAACGATGAGTGATTACCTCGGGGGGCACTCCGGTCATGTCCAACGGAGACCATGCAAAGACGTCTTTGTACTCCTTGAGGAGCTGGATGGTTTTTTCCCGAAGTAGAGGCGTTCCCGCGAAGCCGATCTTAACCGTTCTGGATGGATCGTCTTCGTACAGCTGAACTGTCATCGAGTTCGGCTCATGTATGACTTCGGTCATCGCCTCTGACTCCGGCTGCTGTGATTGCTATGCTTGGTGGTGCCGATCTGACTGCTCGGCACTTCTAAGCGCAATTTGCAGACATTCCTTTGCTCTCTTTTGGTCACCTCGGATGACCGCTATCCCTCCTTTAGTAGGGATCTTGATGGTGAGGTGATAAGTGGAGCAAATGGCCCGAACTGTGTTGAGCCAGTCTCTTCCCAGGATGACGTTGTACGGGGACCGAGCTTTCACCACGAAAAACTCAATCATCGTACTGGAGCTAGTAGGCGCTTTCCCCACCGTGATCGGAAGGCTGATAATACCTTCAGGGCGGGTGTCCTCCTGGGCGAAGCTCTTCAGGGGAAGCGGAGCCGGACTGAGCCGAGCTGGGTCCACTTCTAGTTTGTCGAAGCACTCTTTAAAAAGAATGCTGACTGACGCTCCTGTATCCACAAACACCCTGTGGATCAGTTTGTTTGCCACTCCGGCTTGGATGACAATGGCGTCTTGGTGAGGAGAGATGGCCGGGACGGGATCAGCATCCGAGAACGTAATCACTTCGTCCTGCTTCAGCCTTTTATGCGTTGGCTCTTCTCGATTGGAGCCTCTGCGCTCTGACTTCAGGGACGACTTGGTCTTCCCGGCAGGGAGAGCGTCAATAGTCAGGATTACTCCATCATATTGCGGCTCGTCATCGTCTTCGGGATCCGGCTGCCTTTTCGGATCCTGAGGAGCGCAGTTCGCACCTCTCTGCTTCTTATTCTTCTTTGACTGCTTGTTTTGGTATTTTTTCAATGTCCCTGCCCTCACAAGAACATCGATACCTGCAGCCAAGTTTCTGCACTCCTCGGTATCGTGACCGTGGTCTTGATGGTAGGAGCAGTAGTTATCCTGGGGTCGGCGCGCGGCAGATTTCGTCATCCGCTTTGGCTTTTCGAACAGGTCAGAGTGTAGTTCGAAAATTTCCGCTCTCGGCTTGTTCAGTGGTACGAACTGAGCGGGCGGCTTCTCGGGATTGAGACGGGGGTCCCAATCTGTCTTGCACCGGAGTCCTTTGAATCCTTTCAAAAGGAGTTCGGCGAGGATGTCCCTGATCGCCAAAAGGAGTTCGGCGAGGATGTCCCTGATCGCTATGATCGGGCTTCCTCCTGTCTCCTCGGGACGATGAGCTGTCTAACGACCGTTTGCGACGGTCTGCCTCATCGGCCCGGGAGTACTGGTCCGCAATGTCCCACATTTCCTGAGCTGTCTGCGGACCGCACTCAACGAGCTTCCTGTAGAGAGCTCCGGGCAGGATTCCATTTTGGAATGCCGAGATGACAAGCAGATCGTTGAGATCGTCTACTTGCAGGCATTCCTTGTGGAATCTTGTCATAAAGTCGCTGATTTTTTCGTCGCGACCTTGACGAATGGAAAGCAGCTGAGCCGAAGTGATTCGGGCTTCCGCTTTCTGAAAGAACCTCCTGTGGAAGGCATCCATTAGATCTCGGTAAGATCTGATGCTGCCCTGGGGGAGGCTATCGAACCACCTTCTCGCGTTCCCGATGAGCAGCTCGGGAAACAGCTTGCACATGTGGACCTCGTCGAGACCCTGGTTCGCCATGTTATACTGATAGCGCCCCAAGAAATCGTGAGGGTCCACGAGCCCGTCGTAAGTCATCGACGGAGTTCGGTAGTTCTGTGGTAGGGGAGTTCGGGTGATGTCGTCCGAGAACGGAGTCTTCAGTGCTCCGTACACGGCGAATCCGATATCTCGTCGGTATGGAGGAGATTGAGTTCTCCTGTGATTCCGGTACCGAGGAAGAACAGGAATATGTCGGGGTTGAGGATTCTTCTTCCTGGAAGACACGGCACTACTGCGGTAGTGACTTTCATGTCTGGATGAGGAAGGAGAATCCTCCGCTTTCGTCTTCGGCTCTTGGCTCTTTTGCAGGAAGGCTAAGAACTCATCCTGCTTCTCAGCCAAGAACAGCTTGACAGCCTCATTCAAATCAGGCTGCTGGGAAGACTCAGTGGGACGATTTTTGGAGCGGCCTGTTCCTTCGCCATGAGAACTGGTGGTGGATTTATCCCTAGGCTGTTTTCCAGACCTATGGGATGGATTGGCTTCCTCCTGGTTCTCACGAGCAGGAATACGGGTACTCTGCGATCTGGTATGCATTTTTTGGGTGGAAAAAATGGATCAAAAATTCGCTTTATCACAAATTTTGTTCTTCGCTTCCCACAGACGGCGCCAGTGATGGATCCGCGAATTTCTGATGTTCGTAAATGCTGGTAGAGAATGAAGATTATGACACAAAGAATTTACGTGGTTCGATTTACTGAAGTAAATCTACGTCCACGGGAAAAAGGGAGGGCAAGATTGTATTGCTTGATCTGTTTTCTACAGCTTACAAATACAAACTTGCTATTTGCTATATGGTGTTTTATCTCTAGAGAGCTTAAGCCCCTTCTATCTGATCTAAGTTCTATTTATATCTTGAACTAAGATCGTGGCTTGCATCACCACCCTAAGTCGTGGATGTCGTGTAGGTCATGGCCTAAGATCGTGGATGTAGCGTAGGTTGATGGAGTACGTACTAAACAAGCCCAACAGCAGTAAAGCCCAAGACAGAGTATCAGTTCGGCATGACTAAAGAGTATCAGTCCGGCGTGACTAAAGAGTTCAGTTCGGCACAACCAAAGAGTTCGGCCCCAGCCTACAGCTCGGTGAAAGCCAACTCATCAAGCTCTGCTCTCAGGTCGGCATCAAGCTCTACTCTCAGATCGGCAAAAGCTGCTCGGCAATAATTCAGCAGTTCGGTCTCAGTATTCGACCGAACTAGGAGATAGTGGACTCATGCAAGATTTCCACCTCCACTACACCGACGATCTATTTAGTGGTGTCAAGCAGTCATTAACTCATGCAGGATAGTGGACCCATGCAAGGTCGCCACGATCTCCACGACATCCACTACCTAATAAATGCTGCATGCCACGATCTTGGTTCACTGTATAAATAGAACCTAGGTCAGATAGATAAGCTCCTCTTCTGTTAAATTCTAAAAAAGCTCTCTAGAGAGAATATCATAAAGCAGGCCAGTGTTGTAAGCTGTAATTCGCAGATCAAGCAATACAAACCTGCCCCCATTTCTCCCCGTGGACGTAGATTTACCTCAGTAAATCGAACCACGTAAAATCTCTGTGTTGATCTTCATTTATTTCCTACATTTACAAACATCAAAAATTCGCCGCCTCATCACTGGCGCCGTCTGTGGGAAACAAAAGGAGACAAAAGGAAGCCCGATCAAAGCGACCAGGTGCTTCCTCGCCGAACTCCTTTTGAAAGAATTCAAAGGGCACCGGTACAAGGCAGATTGGGGCCACGTCTCAATCCTGAGAAGCCGCCCGCTCAGTTCGTACCATTAAACAAGTCAAGAGCGGAAATTTTCGAACTACATTCCGATATGTTCGAAAAACCAAAGCGGATGACGAAATCAGCCGCACGGCGACTTCAGGATCAATATTGCTCCTTCCATCAAACCCACGGTCACGATACCGAGGAGTGCCGAGATTTGGCTGCAGGTATTGATGTTCTTGTGAAAACAGGAACGTTAAAAAAATACCAAAGCAAGCAGCCGAAAAAGAACAAAAAGCAGAGAGGTGCGAACTGCAATCCTCAGGATCCGAAAAGGCATGAGGATCCCGAAGACGACGACGAGCCGCAATATGATGGAGTAATCCTGACTATTGATGCTCTCCCTGCCGGGAAGACCAAGTCGTCCCTAAAAGCAGAACGCAGAGGTTCCAATCAAGAGGAGCCAACACATAAAAGGCTGAAGAAAGACGAAATGATTACATTTTCAGACGCCGATCCCGTCCCAGCCATCTCTCCTCACCAAGACGCTATTGTCATTCAAGCCGGAGTGGCAAACAAACTGATCCACAGAGTATTTGTGGATACAGGAGCGTCAGTCAGCATTCTTTTTAAAGAATGTTTCGATAAAATGGAAGTGGATCCAGCTCGGCTCAATCCGGCTCCACTTCCTCTGAAAAGTTTCGCCCAGGAGGACACCCGCCCTGAAGGTATTATCAGCCTTCCGATCACGGTGGGAAAAGCGCCTACAAGCTCCAATACGATGATCGAGTTCTTTGTGGTAAAAGCTCGGTCTCCGTACAACATCATCCTGGGGAGAGACTGGCTCAACACAGTTCGGGCCGTTTGCTCTACTTATCACCTCACCATCAAGATCCCCACTAAAGGTGGGATAGCGGTCATCCGAGGTGATCAAAAGAGAGCAAAAGAATGTCTGCAGATTGCGCTTAAAAGTGCCGAGCAATCAGTTCGGCACCATCAAGCATAGCAATCACAGCAACCGGAGTCAGAGGCAAGCGAGATGACCGAAGTCACTTCAGAGCCGAACTCAATGACCGTTCAGTTATACGAAGATGATCCATCCAGAACGGTCAAGGTCGGCTTCGCAGGAACGCCTCTACTCCGGGAAAAGACCATTCAGCTCCTCAAGGAGTACAAAGATGTCTTTGCATGGTCTCCGTTGGACATGACCGGAGTGCCCCCCGAGGTAATCACTCATCGGTTAAATATTGATCCTTCAATCCGGCCAGTAAAACAGAAGCAAAGACTCTTTGCGGCAGAAAGAAGCCAAGTCATCCATGACGAAGTCCGCCAATTACTAAAAGCGGATGTACTATTCGAGGTGAAATATCCTTCTTGGGTGGCCAATCCTGTGATGATCAAGAAAAAAGGAGGAGGATGGCGGATGTGCATAGATTTTACCGATCTAAACAAGCACTGTCCAAAAGATTGCTATCCCCTTCCGAATATAGATAAAAAAGTAGAAGCTTTGATCGGCTTCGAAATTTTCTGTTTTCTTGATTTATACAAAGGATATCACCAAGTGTTGATGGATGAGAGTGACGCTCCGAAAACAGCTTTCATCACCGATTTCGGCATTTTCGCTTATAAAAAGATGCCATTCGGTTTAAAGAATGCCGGAGCCACTTATCAAAGGATGGTAGACAAGCTTTTTCGGCACCTAATCGGGAAACAGGTTGAAGTGTATGTCGACGACATAGTTGTCAAAAGCAAAAGCACTTCGGAGTACGAAGACAACCTCAAATCCACTCTCGACGTGCTCCGAAAAGCCAACCTCAAACTCAACCCCCAAAAATGTACCTTTTTGGTAGATTCAGGAAAATTTCTGGGTTGTTGGGTTTCAAAGGACGGACTCAAGGCAAACCCTTCAAAAGTTCAAGTCGTTCAAAACATGGCAATGCCGAAGTCCATACATGACGTGCAAAGGCTAACCGGATGTCTAGCCGCACTGAATCGATTCCTTTCCCAAGCAGCCGAAAAGCAACTGCCGTTCTTCAAGGTGTTGAAAAAGGCACCAAAGTTCGAGTGGGGAGCCGAGCAGAAAAAGGCCTTTGACGAGCTCAAAAGTTATCTAGCCGAGCTTCCTATTCTCTCTGCTCCAACCGAAGCCGAAGTAATATTCTTATACTTAGCGGCATCGGATCAAACCATCAGCGCGGTGCTTGTACGAGAAGAAGGCCTAAAGCAGTTTCCCATCTACTTTACAAGCCGAGCATTAAGAGGTCCAGAAACAAGGTATCAACCTCTGGAAAAAATTGCTCTGGCGTTAGTAAATGCAGCAAGGAGACTGCGGCCATACTTCTACGCTCACAAGGTATGCGTCTTAACCGATCTGCCTCTTCGGCAAGTTTTGACCAAACCAGAAGCATCAGGCAGAATCGCCAAATGGGCCATAGAGCTGGGAGAACACTCAATCGAGTATCTACCTCGGAAAGCTATCAAGGGACAAGCCTTGGCAGATTTTCTTGCAGAAGCAAAGTTCGATCAAGCAATTCCTGTTATTGCCGAACAGAAGAATTCTGCCAATGCCGAACTAGTACAGCCCTTGGAATCCGAAGTAGAGCCGCCGGACTGCTGGAGCGGATTCGTAGATGGAGCTTCAAACAAGATGGGAAGTGGAGCTGGTATTTTACTTGTCGCTCCCGACGGACACGAGGTAACCTACTCACTTCGGTTCCTATTCCCCACTACTAACAATGAAGCCGAGTACGAAGCCCTCCTGGCCGGACTCCAGTTAGCGCAAAGTCTGCTCGTCAAATCTCTCAAAGTCCATTGTGATTCACAAGTCATAGTAAATCACATGTTGGGTACAAGTGAAGCTCGTGACGAGAGAATGAAGGAGTATTTGGACAAAGCGCAAAGCATTAGCCGAAGTTTCTCCTATTTTCGGATAATCCGCATTCCCAGAGCGGAAAATAGCCGAGCAGATACCTTAAGTAAGTTGGCCTCAGATCCGAGCTCAAAGGCGGAAGAATTAATGCATCGAAGCATTGATGAAGCCGAGGTACATTCAGTATCCAGCTCGCCGAACTGGATGACATCGATCTTGCAGTATCTGGATCAAGGACAGTTGCCCGAGGATAAGAGAGAAGCTCGGAAGATCACGTGCCGAGCACTTCGGTACGAACTTCATGAAGGAGTCCTCTTTAGAAAGTCTTACCTCCAGCCGTTATTGCGGTGCGTAGGACCAGAAGAGACGGACTACATCCTCAGAGAAGTTCATGAAGGATCGTGCGGCAGCCACATCGGAGCTAGAGCTTTAGCTAAAAAAGTTCTAAGATGGGGATATTATTGGCCAACCTTGGTACAAGAAGCAGTGCAGCTCGTCAAGACATGCCCGAAGTGCCAAATCCATGCAAATATCCCAAGAATGCCGCAGACCGATCTATCCACTATGCAAAGCCCTTGGCCTTTCATGCAATGGGGCATAGACATAGTGGGACCACTTCCTCAAGCTCCTCGGCAAATGAAATTCCTAATCGTTGCCGTGGACTACTTTACGAAGTGGGTGGAAGCTGAACCATTAGCTACGATAACGAGCTCGAAGGCATTGGATTTCGTCTGGAAGAACATAGTGTGCCGATTTGGCATACCCCACATCCTCATCTCGGATAACGGGACTCAGTTCACCGACAAGACGTTCAAGAATTGGTGCCAAGAGCTGAATATTCAACAGCGGTTCACTTCGGTCTCTCATCCACAAGCAAACGGACAAACGGAGGTAACAAATCGTATCCTGGTGAAAGGGTTAAAAGCTCGGTTAGAACAAGCCAAAGGACAATGGGTAGAAAATCTCCCTCAAGTCCTATGGTCCTACCGAACTACACCCACAACCTCCAACGGTGAAACTCCGTACAGTCTGGTATACGGCACTGAAGCCGTGATTCCGGTGGAGATCGGCGTACCCAGTCCCCGAACTCTAAATTTCTCCTCAGAAATGAATGACGACGGACTGAGAGCCGAGCTAGATCTTGCCGAAGAAAGAAGAGAATTGGCATGCATAAAAGCAGCCAAGTACAAGGAGCAAGTAGCCCGGTATTACAACCAAAGGGTGAAGAAGCTGCAATTTCAAGTGGGAGATCTCGTCCTGAGGAACAACGAAGTAAGCCGAGCAGAAAAGCTGGGCAAGCTCGAACCCACATGGGAAGGTCCGTATCGGGTATCAGAAGTCCTCGGCAAAGGGTCTTACAAATTGGCTCACATGTCAGGAGAACAGGTACCCCGAACATGGCACATTTCCAACCTCAAAAAGTTCCATTTGTAAGAGACAGTCCGGTCAGTCAGTCTTGAGTCCTGTTTGCTCAATGTGCTTTATTTGGTTTGCTTAGTCTTTATTTGTCTCTGTGCGTTTTGTCTGTATGTTTTGTCTGTCTCTGTGCGTGTCGTCTCTTACAAATGTTACTGAGGTATCTTGTTCTTCGAAGGCTGATCCCCTTCTTAGAACATATACAAGCACACGATTGTGAGTCAAAGCTTCTACAGAAGATACAAGACCACAATTCAGCTTAAACAAGCAGTTCGTCTGAAACGAGCTGCAACAAGCCAACAATTGTGAGTCAAAGCTTCTACAGAAGATACAAGACCACAATTCAGCTTAAACAAGCAGTTCGTCTGAAACGAGCTGCAACAAGCCAACAATTGTGAGTCAAAGCTTCTACAGAAGATACAAGACCACAATTCGGCTTAAGAATCAAGCACTTCGTCTGAAACGAACTGCAACAAAAGTCTGATTCTCGCGATAAAACTTGCCTGAATTACGACTAGGGAAAGTCCGATCCACGCGATAAAACTCGCCGAATTAGGACAAGGGAAAGTCCGATCCCCAAATTAGGACAAGGGAAAGTCCGATCCCCAAATTAGGACAACGGAAAGTTCGATCCGAGCGATAAAACTCGCCAAATTAGGACACAAACCAAGTCCGGTCAAAGAAGAGTTCACTTCATGAGACCGTGGACAAACATCAACTTACCCCATACTTTTATCCAGAATGCCGAAGTGATTCACTTCGCTTTTCGGGGGGGGTAGTGATGGAGTACGTACTAAACAAGCCCAACAGCAGTAAAGCCCAAGACAGAGTATCAGTTCGGCATGACTAAAGAGTATCAGTCCGGCGTGACTAAAGAGTTCAGTTCGGCACAACCAAAGAGTTCGGCCCCAGCCTACAGCTCGGTGAAAGCCAACTCATCAAGCTCTGCTCTCAGGTCGGCATCAAGCTCTACTCTCAGATCGGCAAAAGCTGCTCGGCAATAATTCAGCAGTTCGGTCTCAGTATTCGACCGAACTAGGAGATAGTGGACTCATGCAAGATTTCCACCTCCACTACACCGACGATCTATTTAGTGGTGTCAAGCAGTCATTAACTCATGCAGGATAGTGGACCCATGCAAGGTCGCCACGATCTCCACGACATCCACTACCTAATAAATGCTGCATGCCACGATCTTGGTTCACTGTATAAATAGAACCTAGGTCAGATAGATAAGCTCCTCTTCTGTTAAATTCTAAAAAAGCTCTCTAGAGAGAATATCATAAAGCAGGCCAGTGTTGTAAGCTGTAATTCGCAGATCAAGCAATACAAACCTGCCCCCATTTCTCCCCGTGGACGTAGATTTACCTCAGTAAATCGAACCACGTAAAATCTCTGTGTTGATCTTCATTTATTTCCTGCATTTACAAACATCAAAAATTCGCCGCCTCATCATAGGTCATGGCCTACGATCGTGGCCTGAGTTGACACCACGTGGTAGTGGGTGTGTTGGACATCCTGTATGGGTCCACTAACTCCTTGTTCGGTCGAAAACTGAGACCGAACTGCTTTGGTTGCCGATCTGAGAGTAGAGCTTGATGCCGACCTGAGAGCAGAGCTTAATTGGTTGGCTTTTACCGAGCTGTAGGCTGAGGCCGAACTCTTTGGTAATGCCGAACTCATACTCCTGCTTTGGTTGCCGATCTGAGAGTAGAGCTTGATGCCGACCTGAGAGCAGAGCTTGATAGGTTGGCTTTTACCGAGCTGTAGGCTGAGGCCGAACTCTTTGGTAATGCCGAACTCATACTCCTGCTTGGGCTTTGGGCTGATGGGCCGTCATTGCTGTTGGGCTTGTTTAGTACGCACCCCATCAGGAAGCAATTAAAACATAAAATATGATTTGAAATTTTAGTATATAGATCGAAGTATAATTTGTTCGGATTGATTTATTTCCGCAAAATAAATTAGTGATATCAAATATGAGAACAACATATATAAAAAAAAAAGAAGGCAGAAAAAGTAAATTGCAAGTGGTCAAAAAGTAAACAAGGCTAGGCCATAGTCGCTGCCTTTATTTCACTTTTTATTTGATTTCAGATTAGAGAATTCTTACTAGATTATTACTTTATTAACAAAAATACAATAGTGTACTACTAAAAGTGATAAGGGCATCAGTGGGTGTCCACTAATCCAATTAACTGCTAATTAATTTGATTCTTAATTGTTCAATTAGATATTTTTGTTATAGTAATAAAAGTTAACACTTGCATAATCCACCTCGTATCACATGTATCCCATATTCTATTTTTTAGGGAATTAATGCAAAAATAGGGTTGACAATTTTTGACAAGATATAAAAATTCGTTACGACGAACATGTACGAAAAATAATGAGTTTGAGTTGAGCTTTATTGATTCGTGTCCTTCTCGAGTCGACTCGTTAGGAAGCTAATAACTTTTCAGTTCGACTAACCTATTAGTAATATTATTATTTAAATTACTTTATTTATTAAAAAAATATATGTACTTAAAATAGTGTAAACTAGACTTTATTCTTGTAAATTATATGTAGAAATTTAGTCGTATCATTCGGGTTCATGGCGTGTCAATCCATGTCACTATCGTTAACAGTTTCATGTCGTGTGTTGGTCGTGCTCAGATTTGAAGGTCGCATGTTGGATTTGTGTTCAAATTGAATGTTTCCTTACCAGGCTTAGCTCGTATTCAAGTTGAAAGTTTCCATATTATATTTGGATCAATCATTCATATTATGTCTTATTAGTTGAATCTTTGTCAGATTGACCCGATATTGATCCAACTCACATGATTTATGACCTAACATTTTAACTATAATAAATAAAAATAATATGATACACATTCTAACTTATTGACCCCATAATGATCCAACTAGCATGATTTACAAGCCAATGTTCAAGTATGATAAATAAAAGTCATACACATATCATGCACATTTTATGTCGTTATACTATTGTTATTCACACTATTTTTAGTAAGTCATTTACATGAATATGAGAGATATTAAATGAATGAAAAACGGATATCATTGCATAAAAACATATTTCCTTGATTAATATTATTTTATTCGTTTATTTGTCATATTTGCCAAGTGGGTGGAGATAAATGTTGGCTCTTACATTCCAATAATTTTAATAAGAGTCAAATTGAGTCGCATATTAATGCAAGACAATGACTTTGTCATCAAAGACAATGGGAATGACCGAATTAGTGTTGTTATCCTAACATTAATGTCTCATTCCACCACAACCTTAACATTGCAATAGAAATAACTACAAGCAAACAATTGCAAAAATCCAAAGAATGAATAATAGTGTTACATAAGTATAGATTAATGGACCTTTCATTTGTCAAGATTCAGATGAATCAGAACGTCTTACTAAACTCCATATTTTTGATATGCACTTGTTATTGGGATCAATTTTTTTTTTTTCGAATTTGGAAAGCCAACTAGTTCCAACAAAAACAATAATTTGACTATTCATAAATCATAGTGCTATTATTATCAATCCAAATTCGTCCCAAATCCAATGCACCCACGATTAGTCATAGAATACTAACCAAAATTGCTAAATAAATTGGGGAACTGTTACCTCCAAACTCAAATTGATAGCTAAAAAAATAGGTGGCCAGGATATATTGTTATATAGTGTATTCAATCAATCACAGTTATAGAAAGAGAAAAAAACGAGAGAAACAACTTTTTAATCATGATTAGTTGGAGACACCACATATTAATATGTAAAGACACGTTTTGATTTGCCGCAAATTTTAAGAAATTTTTTGACATTATAAAGTAATAGATGAAAAAGGTTAATAGAATGTGATTCTCAAGTCATATACATGTTAATTTTATAGTAAAATGTGAGTGTAATGACTTAGTAAAATGTGAAGTTCACTTACTAAAATTAGAAAAAAAAGAAAAAACATGTCATTTATTAGGATACGTCCAAAAATAACGAAATATGTTGTTTTCATAAACGAAAAGAGAATAAAATATTATTACCAAATTATAATCATGGAACGTTTAATTAAAAAAAATAGTGGGCCATTACTAAAAAAACAAGGCTAGATTGAAAATTATTGGTATTGAAATCCAAATATTACCAAAAACTATAATTATACTTGATCCAATATTTTTTTAAATTTTCATCATTTTACTTTAGAAAGTACATTTTTTACATTTGATTATAACCATTAAACTACTCCTAATACTATTGCGATAATAAAAATTATAAGTAGTATATATCGTACTCCAAAATACTAAAATTGATCATGAAATTGAAACTAATCAGTCTAATTATTACACTTGAGAAAAAGACCACTCCATAAAATAAAATTGACACCTTTTCTTGATTCTTCAACAAAACATTCATCAATTCCCAAGATTTCTCCATTAACAGACCTCTCCATCTCACTTGGTCTCCACTCTCACTCTTCACTTTTCACTTTCCTCTCCCCTAGGGTTTGGGTTCCTCCCTTCATTCAATCTCTCCCCCTTCTCGGGTTTTGCACCAACATAATTCTGATTTCTGTACTCCACCAAATGGGAAAGTGTTAAATTGGGAAAGAAATAAAACCCGCATTTTGTTTTTCAAGGAAACGTGAATTTAGAGCAAAACCCATTTCGAAAGAATTCATTTTTTATTTTCATAGAGCTGAGATTTGGATCAGTGAGATCGGCAGAAATGGTAGTTATTGTAGTGATGGGTTAAGCTTTAAGGAGAGAGAAAGATCCTGTTGTTAGCTGTCAATGGAAGTTTGGTGAATTTAATTTGTTTAGAACTAAAAGAAGGTAAAAAAGGAGCAGAAGAATTGGGTCTGCCAACATGCATTTTGCTAAGCTTGATGACTCTCCTATGTTTCGTAAGCAGGTTGGTGTTTTTTGTTCTTCCTTTTCAACTCATTTAATGAAAATTCTTGTAGCTGTTTGCTGTAAATAAGCTGAGTTTGTTACTTTTTTTTTGTTTGATGACGATTGATTTAATTGTTTTCCTTATTTCTTGCTGCTCAAAACTTAAATCATGGTTAGTTTGTAATAAATTCATGCCTTTTCTGATCATAGAACACTGACCCATTGGGCTGTGTGATTTTAGTTATTTATAGGTATTATGTCAGCTTTGAATTGATGATTCCAAGCTTTGGCCATCTGAAGTTACAGGATTTGTTGTAGAAATGTTTAGGTTTAGCTCATGTCTCAAGATTGAAGATATGTTGGGGGGGTTTTTTGGCTTAATTTTCTTCCCTCGGTACATGGCATCGTAAAGTGACAGTGGTAGATATTCAATTTCCTCAAACATTTGATAACTTGCAAGCATGTACTCCTTTTTTTTCGTCTTTCGCCTTTTGGGCTTCAGTTTATATGAGGAAAGTAAGGAAGTCCTGGCACTGCGACATTTTCTAGTCGCCAAACAAATTGTGTTATCAATGTGTGGGCGTGATGATGCCAAGAGTTGTGTTATTGCCGATGTTGAAAGAAATAATGAGACTTCCATTATAATCTGAGCTACTTTGAACACTTCACATTCAAGGATATTCTAGAAATGTTTTGCTGGTATACAAATTTCTAAGAAAGCAAAGTATATCCTATTTAAAAGACTTTACTAGTCTCTGACTCTCTGAGAGCGTATGTGTCATTCCAGTAATTTGCTTCTTGATGCTCTTTGATTTTTTTTCCGATGGTGGTTCTGTAACTGTACTTTTTCGATGAACAGATACAAACTTTGGAGGAAGGTGCCGACTCCTTGGGTGAAAGATGTTTGAAGTTTTGCAAAGGATGTCGAAGATACACGTGAGACCAACATTCTTCAGTTTCTAGAACACTAGACTTACATGTTATTCTCTATTTTTCTATTTGATAATGTGGAGTCTAAAGTTTGAAGCATCTTTTTTTTGCTTACAGTGAAGGACTCGGTGAGGGATATGATGGAGACATAGCTTTTGCTAGTGCTCTGGAAACTTTTGGTGGAGGCCATAATGACCCTATTAGTGTTGCCTTTGGAGGTATAAATGGACGTTCTAAATATTCACTGTCTGCAATCTAGTTAGATGTCTTGCATAAGTATTTATCTTCATTAACAGCCATGAAAATTTGCCTGTGCTGACTGCCATATGGATTCTTGAGTGTCAAATGTCAATCCATGGGAATACACGTTACTCTCTCTCTCTCTCATTGCACGATCTAGAGAAATCTTAGTCACGTTAATATTGTTTAATTGATCTGATGATATGGTATATATGTGCCGACATCGTACCACATGCTATACACCTAAAAAATCTGTGTTATGGTCACATCTGTCTAGATCTTTATGGATCAAGACTCAATTTGTTCTTGAATTTGTCTGATCTTGTTCCACAGTATTTTTTTGGTTCTCTTATTGGTAACACTCCTATTTATTTTCTTTATGGCAGTGGGCATTAATCAGTGAATTGATTAAAATTGGTACTGTTAGTTTAAAATTCTTGCCCGTGTAGGTCCTGTAATGACGAAATTCACCATTGCATTGAGGGAAATTGGGACATACAAAGAAGTTCTTAGATCTCAGGTATGCACTTATGAATCTGGTCTCGATCTAGTATATACTTCGTATACAGCTGAGGCCACTGAGGAAAAAATGTGTTATCAGTCTCTTGGAACTTGTTTTGAAAATGAAGCTGTACTTCATCTGTAACTTTGATAGACATCGTTTTATCTACTTTTATGAACGACACGGATATTGGATTTGATTGTGAATACTAAGATGTTTGATAAGTTATCATGCAAATGTGCATATAACTGTATGCTTTTTTACTTGTGCAGGTTGAACACTTGCTAAATGATCGATTGCTGCAGTTTGTAAATTTGGATTTGCATGATGTCAAGGTACCCTTTTCTCTTTTACTCTTTTAGATTTGATAAAAACTGCAATATATATTATTTGCTTGCTGTCTTTAATTGGTAATCATTACCTCAAAATTTGCTGCCATGTTATTTGTCTCACCACTCGCCAGAGTCCTTTATCTGTGTGATCCACTTGAACGTCTTTCGTTCTAAATGCCTTTTTCTTGATGGAAACTAGTTAAATGAAATCTAGTATTCTTCATCAGGCCCAAAATCTCACCTTCCACAACTTATTGTAGTATTCTATCATTCTATGCATACAACCCAAGTTCTTGGGTCCAGTGTTATTGTAGTATTATCTTACCGAGCCACCTCCATGTATTTATTCTACTCGTATTGAAATTGGCATGCCTCCTGTAAACATTTATTATGTCATCTTTATCCATATGTTCTGCTGTCTGTAGTTTTTGATCATTTCACTAATGGGTTTTAGCACACAGGAGGCACGCAAACGCTTTGACAAGGCTAGTCTTCTCTATGACCAGGTATTGTTCCATACCTATTCTCCTTTGCTTTTGCATGTAGCATCCAGTGTCTTCTGCCTGGGCACCTTGTTGGGTTGAAGAGTTGGGATCGAGCATTTTTAAATTTGAACTTTAGAATTGCTGCATTAGGACAGCAACGGAACGTACCAGTAGCGTTAACTTATAATTTGTCCACACATTTTTTACCTTTCTTCTGAAATCCGGCCATGAAGGTCCTTCAAAATTTTCGTAACATGCCAGATAGAGTCATTGTTATGAGCTTGGGATGAGTAAAACTGAATCAATTGCTAAAACCCCATAACAATTGCTAGCAGCCTAGCAGTACTTTGGGGTTGTCAGTTTCGTCTCTAAGAAGCGGGGTGTTTATTATGATAGACTTCTTTGACAACTTGGGTAAATTTTGTTAGTAAATCTATTATAGTTCTACAGGCTCGTGAGAAGTTTTTGTCATTACGAAAAGGCACAAGAAGTGATGTAGCAACTGTCCTGGAGGAGGTAACTATCAAATTTGTCGCATGAAGCTAAATCATTAATTCCATATAATACCCTTAACTGCATGTTTTAACGTTGTATCTTGGAATTATCCAGGAACTCCATCATGCTCGGTCAACTTTTGAGCAGGCGCGATTTAATCTGGTTAGTGATTTTCCACTTACTATATATCTTTTGATTATTTCAAATTCGAATTATGGTTCTGTTGCACAAAATTTCGAATGTGCTTAATTTGCTTAATTTGAATTCTTACCATCCAGGTTACTGCTCTTTCAAATGTTGAAGCAAAGAAAAGATTTGAGTTCTTAGAAGCAGTTAGTGAGACAATGGCTTCTCATCTTCGCTACTTCAAACAGGTAGAACTTAATGATGAAGTGGTCAAACCTCTCAATCTAGTGATTCTGTCGTTTCCAACCCCTCTATTCTTTGGTTTGTGTAGGGATATGAGCTGTTGCATCAAATGGAACCATATATTAACCAGGTTTGTGTCAATTTCTTCGGGTCGTTGAATTAGTCGAGTATATGAGTAATGATGATTATTTGAAATTCCCTAAAGTTACTTTTCCTTCCATTAGTGTTTTGGACACACTATATGAATTCTATAATATTATGACCCGAGAAATATTATATGGATTGTTAATATTTGGTGCAGGTCTCGACTTATGCGAAACAATCAAAAGAGAGATCCAACTATGAACAAGCAGCTCTTAACGAGAGGATGCAGGAATATAAAAGACAGATTGATAGGGAAAGCCGGTGGTCCTCAAATGGTTCAAAAGGATCTCCAAAAGGAGATGGAATACAAGCCATTGGGAGGAGTTCGCATAAGATGATAGAGGCTGTCATGCAATCCGCTGCAAGAGGAAAGGTTAGAGAGCTTTGACGTTAAAACGCTCAGTCAATTTCTCTAGCTTATTCATTTTCTTTTCTTTATGCGTCGCTGAAGCTTGGAATTTCATTCAGGTCCAAACAATTAGACAGGGTTACCTCTCGAAGCGATCCTCGAACCTGAGGGGTGATTGGAAAAGAAGGTTCTTTGTCCTTGATAGCCGAGGAATGTTGTACTATTATCGCAAAAGAAGCAGCAAACCTTCTGTGAGTGGATACTTGAACTAAACCCTTATGTAACGTAGATGGTACTTTTTTCTCCAGAAATTCAGTCCTTTCAATCCCACGAGATATCTTTGGCTGCAGGGTTCGGGCGCTCAACTTTCTAATCAACGGAATAGTTCTGAATTGGGTTCTGGATTGCTAAGTCGCTGGTTGTATTCTCATTATCATGGTGGGGTACATGACGAGAAATCGGTTGCTCATCATACCGTCAACTTGTTAACTTCAACAATAAAAGTTGATGCTGACCAATCAGATTTAAGATTCTGCTTCCGAATAATTTCCCCAACAAAGAACTACACACTACAGGTCTGATTTTACAGTTTTATACTTCTCAAGTATGCTATTGTTTCGACATTCACGAATTGTTCTGTTTGCTTGTCAGGCAGAGAGTGCCCTGGATCAAATGGATTGGATTGAGAAAATCACGGGGGTGATAGCATCATTGTTGAGTTCCCAGACTCCCGATAGGGTAACATTTCCGAGTTGTTATACACTAATCATCTGTGATCTGAATATTTTTCACTACTGAACGCGTCCTATCGTTGTTCAGTGTTTACCCGTTAGTCCGATGGGAAGCGGTCATCATCGGTCCACCAGCGAGAGTAGTTCATTTGAAAGCGCTGACTTTGATCATGGAGCAATCGAAGAGTACACTTCAGAGAGGTTGAACTCATTACAGATAGACCGTCATGTGAGAAACACACAACAGCAAAGAACCGGTCTTAAAACTGAGAAGCCAATAGATGCACTGCGGAAAGTCTGCGGTAACGACAAATGTGCTGATTGTGGTGCTTCTGAACCAGATTGGGCATCCTTGAATCTGGGTGTTCTTGTATGCATCGAATGCTCTGGTGTTCATCGTAATCTCGGTGTGCACATATCTAAGGTATAGGTAGCATTATTACTAGGCCTTACCTATGTTTTACATAATCCCTCGAAACCAAACACATTTGGGATTTTGCTTATATTATAGTTAATGTGCAAGTCGATTCTTGCTCCTCCTTGCAGGTGAGGTCACTAACTCTCGATGTTAAGGTCTGGGAGCCGTCTGTTTTAAATTTATTTCAGTCTCTGGGAAACACCTTCGCCAATTCAGTATGGGAGGAATTACTGCAGTCGCAGGGTGTCTTCCAAGTCGATCTTGGCTCCACGGGGTAAAGCTTGTTTTAACACAACAAGTTCTGTTGCTTTGTTGAGCTGCTTTTGGTGTAAATTCTCTGTATGTCGTCGCTTATATTTTGGTTTCTTATGAAGGTTGTACGAGGCTAATAAGCGACAAATGCTTTACTTCAGCAAGCCCAGTCCCACAGATCCAATTTCTACGAAGGAGAAATTCATTCATGCCAAGGTAGTTTTCTTATCATCCTCGTATTCTTGTTATACAGTATCTCGTCTTATCGTATGCTGTTTCCATTTGAACAGTATGCGGATAAGATTTTTGTTCGGAAGGCCATGGACCACCAGCCTCTAGTACAACAGATCTGGGATGCTGTCCGTGCCAACGACAAGAAGGCTGTGTATGGGCTCATCGTTCACTCAGAATTAGACATAAATGCTATTTACGGGCAAGGAGCTAGCAGCTCGTCTCTTACCCTTGCCCGAGTAATGCTGTTGCAAGAGCAGACCGGCCATGATGATCCCTACTCCGATTGCTTGGAAGCTGAGGTGTTGCACGATACGTTTCCAAGCTCCACGAACCCGCCATGCACGAGCGAAGACGACATTCACGCTGAGGATCTCGATGGATGCTCCTTGCTTCACCTTGCTTGTGAGACTGCGGATATAGGAATGATAGAGCTTCTCTTGCAATACGGCGCAAGCATAAACACTACCGACTCTAGGTCACACACACCCCTTCATCGGTCTATCATCAAAGGCAAAGCCGCATTAGCAAAGCTTCTCCTAACAAGGTAACGAGTCGGTGAATAATCTCACATGCTAACGAGGCACGCTGCATCGCCATATCTAAAATCTAATTGTGATTAATTACTTCAGAGGGGCTGATCCGCGAGCTGTTGACGACCAAGGAAGATCTGCACTTCAGCTTGCCCTAGAAACTAGTTTTGACGACAATGAGGTCCTTGCGATACTGTCGGAATCACATGGATGACGAGCTCAATCAATGCATCGTTTTCAGTGAGGAAGATGGTTCCGGGGGCGTTGGGAGCAAGTCTACTGTAATTATGTATGATCGCTTGCTCTCGGAAGGAGAACGCCGTTCATGAATCCCGGGCTTCTGCAGAGGTAGCATATATGCTTCTACATTGATGATCTTGAGGTTAATTTAGCCATTATGATTAATGGTGATGAGAAAAAGATTTAGCTGTAATGAAATTGGTGTATTATAAGTATAATGTTTGTTGAGTTATTATTTATTTTAATGGCGTGTTGTTGCACATGGTGGTATAGTTAGGATGTTGATTTTGTTTTGTTTTTGTTTTGTTTTGTTTTGTTTTTGAGTTGTGTGTATACATTGCCAAGAATTTGGATAGGAGTTCTCTTCTAAATTTATGTTGTTTTTAGGTGGTAAATGCATGTAGTTTGTATGGTCCCCTTTTTTGCAATATTTATTTAGTTTAATTAGTTATGGGGGCTAGATGAATCATAATTTCCTTGTGATCATGTGATTGAGAAGTGTAGGAATAAATTCCCAAAAAATAGATGAAAAATAGAAATAGTTAATAGGCGTATAAATAGTTATTTTGGGGAATATAATAAGGTTTTCAAAACATAATTTAAGACTATAAAAATTACATGCAACCAGTTTAATCTGTAAAACATAATTTAAGACATTTAGCTCTAAAAATGTATAGGAACATGATACGTTATTAATTTGATTAAATCTAAGGCATCCACTGGGGCGCCCTAAAGCTCGCCCTATGCACCGCCACGTCAGCATTTTATCCTTCTACCCTTACACCTGCAGTGGGGCGCCCTATAGGTTTTACTATTGTTTTGTTAATTAATTTAAATGTTTTCAAATATATAAATGCAAACTAATTAAAAAACACAACGATTAAATAGAAACGACAAATAATACATTGATTAAAAAAAGTTATAATGGTTATAAATAAAAAAAATTGACTATTCTACAAAAGCCTCAACTTTCAGCGCAACTAATCGATCAACCCCTGGAGGTATTAAGCTCTGGTCGGATCCGTACACTTCATAAGGGCGTTGTGCGTATCCAACAACGTCCGCGCCATCGAGGCCGTTGCCAAATCCGAGTAGGCAGTTGTCGCCGGGGTAGGGGTCGGGGTCGGGATCGACGACGACGAGTTGGAGACGGCTCCATGTCAGAGAGACCGTACGAATCCGTACTGAAGTCGGGGTCGTGCTGCGTGTTGTCGTCGAACGACCGATATTCGCCAGGTTGTGTACATGGCCACCGTGCGCCATCTCCAAATATCGGGCTACCAGGACTTGAGTATCCACCGAAATCCATTTTATAGCTTAATTTGAGAGTTGAAAAGTGAATCGAAAAGTTACAAATGAAATATGAGGATGTGGTATTTATATAAACAAAATTTTCGAATAAAAAAAAACTAAAACGAGTTACATCGTCCGCGTCGCCCACAGTGGGCGGATGATGGCGCTGACGATGCCCTATCGTCCGCCCTTCGTCCGCGGACTAAGCTTAGGGCGCGGACGACGCATTGTCCGTCGTCCGCGCACCCACAGTGGCGGACAATAGCTCGCCCGATGCATCGGGCGCGGTATCGTCCGCCCCATTGTGGATGCTCTAATGAATCTATTCATGCATCTGGCGCGCTATCGTCCGCCCCATTGTGAATGCTCTAATGACTCTATTCTTAGTTTAATTTGCCTGCATCGGGTGGTTATCGTCCGCACTATTGTGAGTGCTCTAGTGACTCTATTCTTAGTTTAATTTGCCATTAAATTTAATACATACTACCCGTTATTCAAGGCCAAGAGAGATATTATCATTGAAATGGTACGAATATGCTGATTAAAATATGAATTTGATAAGAAAGAAAATGATTGCGTGGCTAAAATAAGATACTCCTAATAAATGGAAAAGCAAATTATTGGAGAAAATGAGGTCCTAATTCAGAGGTCCAGCCCAACACGCTTCACCAATTTTTCGCATCTTTATTTTTTGATTATAATAATTTAGAATATAGAAAAAGTGATTTTGCATAAATTCGCGTGTATGGAGATCGACGGCTATAAATAAATGGGCAGGAAATGGAAGGCTGAGATGGAGCACAAGGTCCGATGATGTTATGCTTTCGGCCCACAGACATAGCGCAGCTGCTAATCTACGTGTTCCTTCGGCGGGACCCATGCGCGGTAAACGTCTAATCTCAACTTATCAAATAACTGAAATTTTATTAAAAACTAGTATCACGCTCGTGCGACGCACGGCTCATTTTAATTTTTTCATATTTATTTCATTATGCGAAATAAAATTTGTGAAATTATAAATAAAAGAATATTAGACATATTCTTACTTTGGATTATACTTTTTCAATCACAATAACCCCACATGGCCACAAGAGTGCATTTAAATGCTAATTTTTTTTAAAATGTCAATACGATCACATTAAAATTTCAACACTTATTTGTGTTGACATTTAAATATCAGACTTAAAATTAAAAAGCATAAAATTATGTGAAAATATGAATTAACCTTTGAGTTATAACTGCATGAGCAAGTTTACGTTGCAATAATTTAAGATTGCACTGGTGAGACACTTCCTAGTCGAGCTTCATTTCATTGCAATATAGTGACCCTATACACTAAAAACTCAAACCTTGAAACCTAAATCATAAACCCTTAACTTTAAAATATACCCATCATGACCAACAAATGAGCCAAATATCAATAAAATTCTCCCTCCGCCCCAGTTAAGAAAAATTTAATATCAGACCAACTATAAGTAAATTATTTATATTTTAGTATATATTCAATAACTCAATAATAACAAATTTATAAAATTGATATGCAATAAACAATCAATTAAAATATAATTAACTAACGATTCTGATAATGTTAAAATAACAAAATTTCATAAAAAACATAAAGAAAAAAAATTCAAAATCTATCGTGCTTCCAAATCCAAAAAATTTAAATAGGTATTTCACCTTATATCAAGATGCAGATACAAATGGTTCCTATAAATTACAAAACTTCCCCAAAAAAATACTCCAAATATTTGTAGATATCCCAAAAAATCATTGATTTTATAGTTTTTACATGTTATAATAATGCACAACATAATACATAATGAAAAGGTGGTTACAAAGTAAAGATGGAAAGGATTACAAATTTAGGATTCATACAGCCATTTCATCTTGGCTTAGAGTCTTTACGACCAAGCCATCAAATTCATTAGACACCCTTGTATCAGTAAAACGATAAATTGATTCTTGAGACAAGAAAACGACGTCACCAGAAATCCTATGATGATATCACGTGGATGTTAAGACCATTAACATTTCAAGGAGAGTCAATACTATAATAAAGAGTGATTTAAAATCAAAACTCTAAATATGTAAGGAAAATTGCTTTACCTCTCTTTGAAATTGGAAATCTCATCAATATCTTGGTTGATGTAAACCCTAGATGTATTAAAGTGGGTATTCACACGAATCGTGCCTAAAATTTAACTTTTTAAAGTTATTAATTTGTCGCAACAGAAAATTACATATAATTAATACAAAAATGACACTTACCGCGAAGCAAAGTTGGCTTGCAAAATTGGACAATAATAATGGGCATTTTTCCTTTAATTATTTCTAGTTATTGAAGATAGGAATCAACAACATCTCCCCACAATGTGCAAAAAAACATGTTATGGCTGTGGAAAAAAGGGGTTCAAATACATTCTAAAAATAACAAAGCGAAACAATTTTCAACACTTACTGAGAAGGCTAAATTCATTTATTCCAAAATATACCTTCAGATTCTAAAACTTGAGCTCTTCTCTTGCGTTGCATCTCCATGGCGGCCTTAACTCCTCTTGGCGGAGATATATACCCTAATTTGGTAAAAGAAGTACCCCAGAAAACACATTAGATGGAGCAGAAACTTAAATGATTTTTTTCAAATGCACACACAAATATTTCTTCTGATAAAATCTACCCACTTATTTCATAACCAAGGCATTGTAATCCCCAACTTTTATAAGAAAAACTCCACAATAATAGATAAAAACTAAAAGTTAGCATAAATTTTCTAAACCTTTAAAATTCTACCATACATCATAGAAACACATAATGTAACCCTACATTCAAAATATACATCATACAACTTCGATGCAGCAATCAAACTTACTGTATCTTGCGAAATAGTCTAGCAATATAAAAAAAGTATAAGCTTCTATGATTGAATTTATAATACATGCATTCAATTAGCACTCCACGTTCCTTAAGAACAAAATCATGCCATAATATCATCTCTTCATCTTCTAGTCTCTTCAAATCCACTCCCATAGAAACAAAACTTTCCACATTCATAATTTTAATAAAAATCTATATTGTCTTATTAATAAAATTTTTCACTATCCCTAGTTATTACAAAAATAAATAATATTGTACACTTTTATTTAGAAATGTGATACTAGCATTTAGTATAAATTAAATCATAATGAATGTCTTATAGCAGTTTTTTTCACACTTTCAAATCACGTTCATATAACTGCCATATCTAAAAAATCTATTGATAATAATAATTTTAATCAATAAATAGCTTTTTAATTAAAATGGCATTTTTGTAAATATCCCCAAAACTCTCCTTTTATATATGTACAGATTAATACTACTATAATTATTAATTAATTTATTTAAAGATAATGAGAAAATGAATAAATCAAGTTTAACTTTTTTGCCAATTATAAAATTGACGACGTCTATAATAATGTTGATTTAATAGAATTAAACTAAATGTATAAATAAACAAAACAAATATAGCTAGCGTGAACTAAACCATAATAATAGAGAGAAATGTTATGCAGCATTGCCCGTAGTCAACCATTGACACTGCATTGATATTTTTTGTTGCTATTATATTATAATTTGTTGATATTTTTTAACTGTCCAGATTATAGTTTGAAGTTTGTACAATATTTAGAGTTTGCATTTGATTACATTCTTAGTGTTATCTGCATTGAGTATACATTTGTTTGATTCTAATATTTTAAAAACTTTATTTAATTGGTTTGATAAATTCTGTAAAAAATGGGGGTTGATTTTTATTTATTTGTTTGAAATTGCCAAAAAATGAAAGAAAACATCACTTCTAAAGAAATTTATGATAAAATTAATAATGTTAATAATCAAATTAAATGTATAGCATAAATTAGGAAATATTGAATATAGATTAAATGAGAATAATATCTTACTATCCATATAAAGTAACCTCATCTGTACCAATAAAACATTTGGTTTCCGATACATAATTTTATGCAATGTAAATATTTTGTAAGTTAATAAAGAGAGAGGAAAGTAAAAGAGAGAAAAAAATAGAGATGATATAAGTGTTGTTTCTTTTTTTACAAATATTTTTTTTAATGGGATAAAAAAAAAGCGCTTTATTTTTAGTGGAACAAAGAAAGCATTTGACATGACATATAGTACTATATAATGTTCCAATCGTGGCCTATGCTTGTGCAAAACAAAAATTTGTAATTGAACTATATACTATAATACTACAATCTCCCTATACAAGTAGACCCTTTTTACAAATTCAAGAAAACATGTAGGAGTACATATATTTATGCATTCAATGATGATTTCCAAATTTTAAATTAAGTCATTTGTGCATGTGTATACTTTAGTTATATAATGGTGAATACACATAACTTTACTTTTCAAGGGCCTCTAAACATATTTACTAGAGTTGGAGGTTGTTAGACATGGTTTATTTTGTATGAAGTAGTAGGAGTACTTATTTTGTTTGTTGAATGGTTGTATAAATTGTATTGGATTTCTATAGGTATTGATGTGTTCTATTTGTGCATGTGTTCTATTTTGTGTTCTATTTTGTTTGTGTGAGTCTAGTTTACACGTAGAAAAATGCACTACTTTCCTAAAAAAGTCATACTATGGTTGATGAAGATTTACCTTCCAATAGAATGGGGTATCCATGTGTTAATGATAATTGAACCAATAATATCCCATCAATTTTACACTTTTAAGTCCATTCTACTTGTTTATAGCAATTTAAAGAGCAAATTGTTGAAATTCTATGAAGTTTGGTCAATAACTCAATTTTTGAAAATAGAAGATTACTAGTAGTATATTTAGAGTATCCACGATAGGGAGCCGCGGCTCTTGGGCATGAGACTTGGTCGGGCAGCGGCTCCTAAATAGTGGAGGACAAGCAGAGCCGCGGCCGGGGGGGGGGGCATGGGCGCGCCGAGCAGTTGGCCTGGCCGAGGCTCTTGGGCACGGCGCCCTATTGCAGCGACCGAGAGCCGCGGTGCCCGGCTAGGTTTCATTTTTTTTCTATAATTTTTGAAAATTTTCTAAAATTTTATATAAATACTTCATTTTAGTGTTTTTTTAAAATTTTCGTTGTATAATTTTCCCCTATCTATAATGCAACGAAGATTTGGTTTTAATTTTTTTAATTAAATTATGCATTTTTTCTAATTATTATATTCCGATAATTTTTATTCTAATTAAATTAAAATATACCAAAAATTGAAAAAATAATTAATTTTGTGGCTTGGGCTTGTCCACTATTAGGGTGAACAAGTTTTTTTGTAGCCTTGAACAAGTTCTTTGCCCTGGGCAAGTTTTTGTGGCTTGGGCATGGGCTAACTATTGTGGACATCCTAGTGATTGTATTAATTTTTTTTCTTATTTTTGCATGTTGAAAAATTGTTCATTCTTCATGTTTTAATTTATTAACATGACACACACATATATAAAAGATTAAAGACATAACTGATTAGATATGTTAAATGACACACATATATAAAAGATTAAAGACATCACTGATTAGATATATTAAATGACATTGTTTTAATTTATGAAATTAAAGGTGTGAATTTGAGTAGATGTATTTTCCGTCTTCCATATCATAATTAATTTTCTCGAATTCTGAGATATGGGATAATAGCAAAAAATATCAAAATTATCGCATAATCGACTATTTTTACGATTGCGAAATTGACAAGAAATTGACTAAAATTTAATGAATTTTCCAGGAAATTTAGCCTAATTTAAATATGCACCTTTTTTTAAAAATTCATTCAAGCTAACAATTGTGGTTTCTGAAAATTATTTTTGGGGTTAAAGTAGAATTTAGTCTACATTTTGTACTATGAAAGTAGTGTAGCCAAAGAGCGCAAATACACAGCAAACCAGAGTTATTTTCTTCCCCATTTCTGTGAGTGTTATTGCAATAGTGACTAAATTATGCATATATGTGTAATCTTATGTTTGTAGTTTGTAAAATGAGGCCAATCCGTCTCTGAATCTGGTTGGCTTTGAAATGTTGTTTGTTTGTTAGCGCTTTTGGTTCTTGGAGCTTGAAATATGGGTTTTCTTTTCCTTTCCTTTCCTTTCCTTTCACCTTTTTCTAACACACTTCACTTCTTCTCACTTTGAATTTGAATGTACTGTACAAAACAGACAATATAGCGCTCAAGGTGTTTGCATAAATGACGCAAATGGAATCTCTGATGTAATCATTCCCCTCCTCCTTCATTCTCAAGATTTCCCCTCACTACAGCTATGATTTTATCCCAAAGGTTCAGTCTTTTTGCCATTTGGGGCTGCAAGATTCCTCTAGAAACTGCTCTTCAATGATGTGACTGTCTTCACCTTTAATTGGGGGAATGTGGTTTGCTTTTTTTACAGTCTCTCTGTATATAGTGGAATATTGTGTTTGAGAAATGAGGGGTTTTGCTTTGCTTTCTTATTTTAGCTCATAACTCTCTTTCTATATGGAGAGGAATAGACATGGGATTAGTGCAAGAAAGGGGTTAAAGATGGTTGTGTTGTTAGCTTTTTGTGTGAATGTAGTCTCATCTGAATGCATAGATAGGCCTAGCAAGAGCTTCTCCGGCGATCCGCCGCCGCCGCTCAGCCTCAAGAACAGGCTGAGGAGGATTTTCTTGAGCATAGGATTAGGGATTGTGACAGGATTGCTTGGTGCCCTTCTCTTAGCTTTGCTGTTTAGGCACTTTGTGAAGTATGTGAACAGAGCTCCAATTCTCAAAAGCCCTGTGCTGTTTTCGCCTCGAATCTCCGCTAGGACGCTTAGATCAGCCCTCTCGAACAGCTCGGAGCTTCTGAGCTCGAGCCCGACTGGAAGATACTACAAGGCTGTCCTCGACAATGGGCTTGTGGTGGCAGTCAAGAGGCTCGAGCCTGACTGTGGGGTCGGGGCTCGGGGGAAGGCCCTGAGGAAGAAGATACGGAAGGAGCTCGAAGTTCTTGCTAGCTTGAGGCATAGGAATTTGATGAGTTTGAGGTCTTATGTTTGTGAATCGAGCGGATACTCGTTGGTGTATGACTTTGACCCGGCTGGGAGCCTTGACGATGTAATGAGGAGAGTGAGGGAGAATCAGTTGGAGCTGAAGTGGGAGTCTCGGCTTCGTGTTGCTGTTGGTATTGTTAGAGGGTTGTATCACCTGCATTTCGCCTGTGATCCGAGAAGGTTGCACTATAACTTGAAGCCCTCGAATGTGATATTGAACTCGCAGTTCGATCCTAGGTTGGCTGATTTGGGACTCGCTGCTATCCTTCCCGATTTCAGACGAGCAGCATCGGGGTACAATGCACCCGAGTGTTTTCAGAATTGTAGGTATGAAGTAGCTTGCCTTTGACTCTATAATAGTGTTGATACATTAAAAATCGGATCTTTATTCATATTTTGTGTGATTACTCAGTTTTTGATCAATGATTGTTGTGTTTAGTTGATGATTATGCATCCAAAAAAAGAGTGATCTAGAATTGGACTTATCTCCTTTCACTTCTTGATCAAGAAGTAATGCATACATGCTTTTCACTTTATAATAGTATAAATTCATTAAAAATCAGATCTTTATTCATATTTTGCGTGATTACTCCATGACTCCATGTTTGATCAAAGATTGTTGTGCTTTGTTGATGATTATGCATCCAAAAACAGAGTGATTAAGAATTGAACTTATCTCCTCTTTTCACTTTATAATACTAGTCTAACTTCATTAAAAATCAGATCTTTAAGCATGTCTTTATTGACATTATTCCCATTTTTATCATTGATTTGTTGTGTTTGTTGATGATTATACATCCAAAAGATAGAGTGATCAAAAGTTTAATAATATGGAAAGTGCCTTTTTAAGCTTTATGCAAAAGCTGTGTAAAGCATAGAATCAAAGTATATTTTTCATATAAAGTTGACAAGCCAAGAATCATGATTAATCAATTTCTTGATATATGCTTCTTTTGTTTGTGGAAATGTAAGTTTTGGAGTATAACTTATTTGGGATTGATTCTAGGTATACAGATAAAAGTGATGTCTTCAGCTTTGGGGTGATATTAGGTGTTCTATTAACCGGCCGGGACCCACTGGACCCGTTATTCGGCGACGGGGGAAGCTTAGGGCAGTGGCTCCGGCAGCTGCAGCAAGGCGGCGAGTGCCGGGAAGCGCTGGACAAAGGCATTCTAGGAGAAGAAGTGGAAGAGGAGGAGATGCTGATGGCTGTGAGAATAGCGGTTGTGTGCCTATCAGACTTGCCCGCTGACCGCCCCTCGACCGATGAGCTCGTTTCCATGCTGACTCAGCTGAACAGTTTCTAAAGCAAGCCAGGAGAAGGAGCTTTTGGTTGTCCCCACGGCTTACACAGCACGAGGCAACATGCATAGGTTTGCCGTGGGAGCAACCACTGAGCTCCGCCTTCGTCTGTAACGAACGAGTCGTTTTTTGAGCGCGAACGAGGCTACGTTGTAGTGTTTCTTGCTTGACTGAGATTGGTGTTGTGAAGAAGGTGAAGGGACTGATTTGATGGAGGAAAGTAGGGAGGCATTTGCATATGGTGAAGGGGATTATTTTGTTTGCCCTGTTATTTTTTTTGAATTAGAGGTCCTTTCACATTATCACCACTCTTTAACATATCTTGATATTCATTGTCTACTTTAATTTTGGTGAATTAGAGTTTTAATACTCTCTCAGTCCCTAAATAAGAAATTGATACATTGAGAAACAAAATTGAATAAATCGATGAAACAAAATTGATAACATTTTCTGTAATATAAATAGGGTTCTATCTTTGACGAAAAATCGTTGAAATCCTAATATTCTGTGTTTCTTCATTCTTCACCATAGTCTTCCCTATCTACGCTCGTTATTTATGATCATATCAATGTAATTTGCTTTCATTCGTCTCTCCATTTTGTTTTCTCCTCTGAAATCAATGCCGACTCTCCACTTACTAAATTCAACCTTCTCAAATCTCCACGCTGATAAATTCCAGAACGCAAATTTCGCCAAAATCCCCTCATGGGTATCCCTCAAATCCAACAAATCATCGCTCAAATCACCCGAAACTCACCGTGGAGACCTCGAAAACGTCCATCTACTCTCCCTCTCGAAACAGGACAAGCTCAAAGAAGCCCATGAATACCTTCTCCAAATGCACCAATTCAACATCCCCGTCTCCCCTCAATCGTATAAGCACCTGCTGCAGACATGTTCCAAGCTGAAGTCGTTAAAATTCGGCAAATTGATCCACCGCCGTTTGCCGGAAGACCCTCCTGATTATCTCGTTAACTGCGTTCTCGAAATGTACTGCGATTGCCGGAGCTTGTCTGATGCTCGGAAACTGTTCGATGAAATGCCTGAGAGAAGTATGGGTTCTTGGGTGATAATCATATCTGCTTACGCAGATGAAGGGTTGTTGGTGGATGCTCTTAAGTTGTATTTGAGTATGCAAGATTCCGACTTTAAGCCGAATCCTTATGTTTACGTCTGTCTATTGAAGTCTTTTTCAGAATCTTGGTGTTTGGAGATTGGGAAACAGATGCATTGTCGAGTAATCAAGGCCGGGTTTGGTGATAACGTAGCATTGGATACTGCGTTATGCAATATGTATGTTAAATGCGGGAGCTTGGATTGCGCGGAGAGATTATTCGGTCTGATGCAGGAGAAGAATGTAGTTTCATACACCACGATGATGGTGGGCTGTGCTCAAGCAAATAGGCATGATGATGCATTGAGATTTTTCGAAAGAATGGTTGATGAAGATGTTGATTTGGATGAGTTTGCGTTTTCGATAACTCTAAAGGCTTGTGCAGCGTTCGTTGATCGGAAATTGGGCGAGCAAGCTCATGGGTTGATCGTGAAACACGGGATACAACGCGAGGTCTCTGTGGGGACCCCTCTCGTGGACTTCTACGTGAAATGTGGAGACGTTGAGTCCGGTATCCGAGTGTTTGAGGCTATAGATGAGCTGAATGATGTGTCATGGAGTGCTTTATTGTGTGGCTATTCTCAAATAGGGGAGTTTGAGAAATGCGTCGATGTTTTTAAGCGTTTGAGAAGTGAGGGTGCTATGCTGAACAGATTTATGTACACAAGCATATTTCAAGTGTGCTCTGCTTTTGCGGATTTCAATTTCGGATCTCAGGCTCATGGCGATGCGATAAAGAGAGGGCTTGTTTCGTATCTCTACGGAGAGAGTGCAATGATAACGATGTATGCCAAGTGTGGGAAGTTGGACTACGCGTTCCGAGCATTCGAGTCCATGGATGCACCAGATACTGTGGCGTGGACAGCCATGATCGCTGGCTGTGCTCACCACGGGAAGGCCTCGGAGGCCATTTCCCTTTTCAGGAAAATGCAGGCTTCCGGGGTGAGGATGAACGCCGTCACTTATGTGGCGATCCTCACGGCCTGCAGCCATGCCGGTTTGGTTCGAGAAGCAGAGGAGTTTTTTCGATCCATGGGTAGTAAAGCCAAGATCGATCACTACAACTGTATGATCGATGCCTACTCTCGAGCCGGATTATTGAAACAAGCGTTTGATTTGATAAACGAGATGCCATTCAAGGCGGACGCCATGAGCTGGAAGAGTTTGCTTGGGGGCTGCTCGATCCACCGGGAGTATGAGATAGGGAGAATCGCTGCGGATGAGCTCCTCCGGCTGGACCCCCACGACGCGGCTGCTTATGTCCTCCTGTTCAATATGCACGCTTCGTGTGGGAGGTGGGAGGAGGCGGCAGGGGTGAGGAGGCTGATGGCGGAGAGGGGCGTGCGGAAGGAGACAGGGTACAGCTGGATCAGCGTTGGCGGGGTGGTGCATCGTTTCGTGGTCGGAGATCGGCACCATCCCCGGACGGAGGAGGTGTACGCGAAGGTGGAGGAGATGGGGTTCGAGGAAACGAGAGGGGATGGCGTGTTGTTGAGTGAGGAAGACGAGGTGTGGAGGGAGAGGAAGAGGCAGGAGATGGTGCACAGCGAGAGGCTGGCGATAGGGTACGGGCTGATAGCGACGGCTCCGACGTCGGCGATCGTCGTTTTCAAGAATCTGAGGGCGTGCAGAGGATGCCATGAGTTTGGCAAGCATGTGTCGCTCGTGACGGGACGGGAGATCGTGGTTCGAGATTCAAATAGATTCCATCGCTTCATAAACGGAGAATGCTCGTGCCGGGATTATTGGTAGCTAGCAGTGAAAGAGATGGTTGCCGGCGTCAGAAGGGAGAGGGCAATGTAACGGTTGTTGCCGATAATGAATGACAGATGAAGAACGGAAACACCAAATATAGTGTGGGATCGTCGGCATATTCAAAGCTCGGATTAAGCTGCATTTTCGAACTTCATGGGCGACAGTGGAATCGGTCGACCTCATTCCCAAATTGTGGTGATCATGAACAAAAAATTACATTTCATCTTATGACAAAAACTGCCATTAAATGGCACACATCATTCCTTCATTCTTCTTACACTTCTTGATTTCCACAAAACACAACAAATTAACAAATTTAAATTCTTTACAATTTCAATCTGAGATTTTCTCTTACAATTCTTGAGGTAGAGGCCTGCCTTCTAGAAACGCCTTGAACAGCACAAGGGACCTCTCCGGCTGCGAAAACGGAGCTTCGTGAGACGCTCCGCGGATCGTTGCAAACGAGAGGATGTCGCCGTAGACCTGAGTCCACCCCCCAACCTAAACATCGCCACATGTTAGTTATCCGCCAATTTCATTATTTAAATCAAGAGAGTAACAACAATCCACCTGCATCCCAGCAAACCACACCCGATAAGGCGTGCTCGAACGCAGTTTCAACGCCCGTGCCAGCCTGTGTACGAGCCTCCGACTCCCAGTTAGAGGTATGACCGAGTCTTGATCCCCGCTGTACACCAACACCGGGATTCCCGCCTGAATTATCCTCCCCACCACGTTGATCGTAGGTATCTCGAGATCAAGCAGTTCGTAATCCAAAATGCTGCAACAAGATTGCACACAAAAAAATTAGGAAAAAACCATCCACTTCCGCATTGTGTGTGTATCAACGAAGACTTTTACTTGCTGCAGACGAGCCACCGGTTGACTCCAACGAGACGCGCGTGAAAGGCCTTCTGAACATCCTTCCGGTTCAAATAATTCACAGTCTTGTCCTCCACGCACACGTCAACGCTCTCAGTAACTTGCTGCAATTCACCACCACAACCGAACACTCAGTTCGCATCGATTGAGAGAAACTCATCCAAGCCAACACAATGTAGTCGATAAAGTTTTTTTTGTACCTGAGGAGCAAGAGCCTTGGATTGAGAGAGCACGGACGAGATGCAGACATCGAGGGTGACGTCGTATTTGTCCACAAACTTGCTGGTTTCGGTAGTGACAAGGCTCATAACCTTGGAGCAGATTGGGGAGAGGGAGCCTCTGTAGTATTCGCTGACGTAGCGCGAGTAGTTGCACGACGAAGTGAACATTCTGTACGTTGTATCGGATATTAGGCCGTGAGACCAGAAGAATTCGGCCCTTGAATTGAAGTCGGTTGCGTATTCAAGAACTGGATTTCCTAGCTGCATTGTGGATTAGAGTTTAGTGAACTTGATTCTTGAAACAAGAATGGGTAATGTGGTTTAGGAAGAGCAAAAAAACTCACTGCAATTCCTTTCATGTTGAATTCTTGTCTTTTTTTGTTGGATTGTAGCATTAGCTCTGCTAGTTGGGGAATATAGTGACCTAAGAGTAACTATAACTTGTTAGAAACAATTCCGATTTCCATTACAAGAATTTCATTCTATTGAGAAAAGATTCAATTTTATTACCAGCATAGCTCTCTCCTGTGATATACAAGCTCCTGTCTTTGTATTGTGGGAATCTAAGGAACCAGTTTTGCAGGAACACCAAGTTGTCATGAGCTATAAACACAAGCAAGATTTCAAAATATTGACCAAGAAACTCCCCATCTCCTAAAAATGGACCAAGAAATTACTATGTAAACAATAAACATGCCTGTGATCTTGTCATTTACACCATCATAAGAGGAAGAATTTGCAGCATATGAAAACCCCACTCCAATAGGTGACTCCAAATACAAGATATTTGCTTCTGCATACCATCAAACCAATCAAATGTGAAGCAAACATTAGTCAAGATTGAAATGTGACAACAAACCTCTATTCCAGCTATGCTCATTTCTAACTAGCCCATTTCCACTAGGCCTAAAAGGCCCATTTTCAGAGAAAGCCCCAACTCCCAAAGAAGAACAGCCAGGACCTGCAAACAATCACCACACAACACACCATTCAAACAATCATCACTCATCAAGAAAAATACACATACAGTAACACACAGTGAGTGTGAAATCAGACCTCCATTGAGCCACAAAACAAGAGGCTTTGAAGCAGGGTCAATCTCAGCTTCAACAAAATAGTAAAAGAGGGCTCTCTCCTCCCTTTGATCAACAGAAACATAGCCAGAATACTGGTGGAAGCCAACACTGGGCTGCCCAGGAAGCTCAGATATTCTGTCAGCAGCTGACAAAGAAGAAGAAGAGAAATGGGACTGAGCTGAATGTGCTAAGAAAGTGAGAAAAGCTAAGATCTTTACAATGGCAGCCATGGCCAAGCAGCACAGGTGAGGTGTGAGAGTGTGTGTGAGAGGAAAGGAGGATTATATAAAGATGGGGTGTGTTCTTTTCTTGTCATTATTGAATTAGCTTTTGTCGTTTTGGAGGATGATCTGATTGTGAGGCAGGCAGTGTGAATCAACAAGAATATGATAAAAGGGAATGGAAAAAAACTGGGCTTTCTGAGTTCTTGCAGAGGGCAATTGTATTTGTAGTCCCCTCATAGCTTGTTCTCTTGTTGTCATGTGAAAAGGTTGGGTTGAAAACAAAAACTTCAAAAAGATTCAATTTTTTGAAGTGGGATTTATTCAAGATTGCAATTGAGTGCAGACTAGAAAGCTTTTTCAACCGCCCTGAATTCGAAGATGCTTTATTTCAAATAATCTCATAAAACTTGTTACTATTGTTCTTATATTTATTTATGAATAAAATTAGGGATGTCCAATTATCGGGTATTACCTGATCCGACAAGAAAATAGTCATATTAGGGAGTACTTATTATCCGATAATAAATAGTCATATACTAAAAAAAACTCTATTAGATGACTATTATGTTACATATCTTTAACTATATGTTGGGACTAGTTTTTTATTTTATGCAATTATATTGATTTTAATATCTTAAATTATTATCGATGTCATTAACTTATAAATGGCATAAATACCAAAGCTCGACTTACCTATTTTCTATATAACTTTAAAAAGAATAATTGAACTTTAATTTTTAATTGTATTGATATCAATAATCACTTTTAAAATATGAGAAATAAATCAAATATTTAAACACAAAAAAATAATGTTATTATAAATTAATTGATAATAATCTGTCGAATTATGCTCACGTAACATATTCACCGTAATTGAGATAAAAATATGAATTTAAAGTTAAGAAAGTACACACAAAGGATCTTTTTTAAATTCAATAGCATAAGAAATGGGGCATGTGACAGCTAATGCAATTATATCATTCAAGAAAGACATGTTTGCTTATGTAACAATATCATTTCACCCAAGAAAGAAAAAAACCTTCATTTGTTGCTTTCAGTATGAAATATGCAGAGAATAATAAGACCTTTTCATTGTTTTGTTTGTTTGGCAGGTACAATCTTGGCTTGGGAAATTAAATTTACCTTTCAAGATTCCAAACTATTTGTGAAAAATATTGAATTTTATACATTTTTACTAGTTCTATTTACCATTTCATGGTAGAATGAATCAAGAGATATTCTAGAATAATGTTTTTTATTCCCTAACAACAAATTGGGTCTTTTTAAAGAAGATTTAGTCCTAAAAGACAAACCTTTGTTTAATTTGAAACCTTTTATTTTCTTTGTGAAAGGATAAAAAAAGTGGAGGAAACAGTATTAAATATTAATACCTTTTTAGCTATATCACATGATATCCTAAGGCAAAGTAAAGAGGCTGTATTTCTGCTTTGTGTATATGTAATTTATCATTTTGTCACCCACTCTTTTTGTATGTATTGCTTCATTTGGCCTTTACACTATTTCCTTTCTTGATTTTTAAGCAATCCTTTTTAAATGTTGTGCACACACATACATATGAATAAATGGTTATTTTATACAAATGTTTTCATCCTTTTTGACCATCTTTATAATAGATGAAGATAAATTGGTGCTTCCCCTAAGCCAAGGCTAATGGAGTAGAGAAAAGGCTATTGGAACAAAAAGTTGGCCTAAACTATATATACTCTTTGTCAAACTATGTCTTCACAAACATATGAAGACAAACAAGATTCTTTCAATGTAGATTCCAAAATAATTATAGATAAAAAAGAATATGTTACATCAAGAATATATGTCACTCTTCTTGATTTATAATTTTGCTAATTAGTTCTTTGGTAAAGCTTGTGTAGTGTTTGAAATTGTTACAACTAATACTTTGAAAAATTATATATTAAGAGATGACTAGTGGTCTTTAAAATAATAAATTTTGATTGAAATTTGATTTTCACCGTGAACTTCAAGTTGATTGTAAAAATTGTGAATTTATGAAGTGTAGTGAATTTTCCACGATTTGAAATTCTGAAGCATGTCATTCTTTTATAGACTCCATGGAATTCAATTTAGAGAAAAATTGAACTTGTGAAAAATTTGCTACAAAACCAAGTTTAAAATTTATGAAATAAAAGTTTTGACCAAAATATGTGATTTTAAAAGAAATTACCCCTTGAAAATGGATATTATCTCATGCCAATATAAATAATAATACTACTAAGTTGAGGTCATTCCAAATTCAAAAAAGGAAAAAAAAAACTATTGTCAACCATATAATCGTCAAATATATAGCTTCACAATTCACAAATAGTTGTCACACTACATGTCATGATTGAGTCATTACCTTTATTTCTAGAACTTTCATTAAATGGAATCCTAATGCCCCACACTTTCATTAGTGATGATTCACAAGTGAAAGAAGCAAATGCCTTAAAAAAGGAAAACATAATCCAAAAGTGTAAAGAGTTTAAATAATTTAAAATATTAGTAATAAATAGAGTATTTAATAAATCTCCAATTCTTTTTAATTACCATCATCATTACCAACTCCTATTGTCACACCATGTCTAGTAATGCATTAAAATAGAAAATAACCTAACCTTTTGTCCTCTTTTTCACATTTCAAATTAGCTTTTGACCATTGAAATTAATGCATGACCACTTCTATATTTGATTGTTTGAGTAATGATATTGTCTAATCGTGCCACATTTGTCAATAGATAGGGAGTTTTTGCTTTACACATTTCTTGCAAGCACTACATTAAAAGTTTCTTATAAAGTAAAAAAAAATCCAACCTCCCACTTTTTTTTTTCTGTGGGAATGAATAAATTAAATATAGCATAATCAATATCATGAAAGTGCTAAAAGAATCACACGTTACATATAATTTTTACTTTAGACATGGCTTCTGATTCATCTTACTTAATCTTATTTATTGTTTACAATAGAATAGGACTGTTCGATTTATAAAATTATATTTCAGAATTAAATATATATTGTGTGTGGTTCATGAGACTGAATCTAATAACTTAATTCTAGATTATTAATCATGTGATAATTAGTTATATCTCCTTCTCCAACTAAAATAATGAAAAAATATAGTAACCTAATACATGCAGCATTCTCATGATAACATATGTTTAATATGACTATGCTATGATTTACTATCATCATCAAATTAGAAAGAATTACAGAGTATTAATTTTATATAGAAAAATCATGATTGTATATTGTGAAAGATATGCTATAAAAGCTATGAATATAATAAGTGATAGTGCACTTCAATTCATCATCATATAGTTGGAAGGTTAAGACAGGTAGTGCCCAAAATTTGTGCTTCTGAAATTGAGCCTTCTTTCACAAGTTAAGACAATATTTACATCAATTTAAGCGCCGCTCCATTTAACACGCATACTTATTATATTCAAAACAAATATCAAGTGGTAATATAAAAACACTTATTAAAGATCAATTAAATATTGGTGTGGTTTCATTCCATTTGTTTAAAATTGATTCACTTCATATTTTAGTCTGATTTCTTTTTTAATTCACATTTTTAGTACATAAGATTATGTAAATTAATCTCAATTTTATAAAGGAATCAACGAGCTACCAAAACATGTAAATGAGTAAGTTTCACAACAAACATTGGCATCAAATCTTGATGGAATATTATACAGAGGTGGGAATGTAAGTAATGACTAATGTAAAAGGTATCTTGTACCTAAAAGTAATTAAGACTTACCCCTTCCTTTGAAAATGACTAAAAAGGCAAATTATTGAAAAATCGATTAAGTTTAGTCAAATTCTGGTCAATCGCATAACATACAAAAACAATCAATTAGTATATTAAAATTTGGATATTTGAAGGAAATTGTGTACAACGCGGAGCCGAAATCCAGGATTATTTTTGTGAATTTGTATATCACTCACAAAACCATTGATTTTAGTATAAAAAATATAGAATATTAGTATAAGATTAACCAAAGTGTTTTGGCTTTTAAAAAATACCTAATTTTCCCTAAATCTAAGTCATAATTTAGAAAAATGTCAAAAGTATGATGATATAATTGGTTGATTCTAAAAATTAGTACAAAATTAACAACACTTTAATGAAACTTCATGATTTTTGTGATACTTTACCCTTTATAAAACAAATTTGATATTTTAAATATATTTTTTGAGTAAGTTCAATAAATCTATTACTGGCAATAGACATTACGACAATCCCACATTAAAATACATGAAATCCCAATTAGCCATGAATGCTAACTATAAGTTGTTGTTTAGAGTGGTGTAATATTGAAATCTTGTAATTGGAACTTGGTGAAACAATAGTGTATTTTAGGTGTAAATGCTTTCATAACTTATTTGTATCTTGAAAGATAAATGATCCCATCTTCATAAACTTATTCGACCGAAAAAATCATTATATAAGTATATGTCAAAATTATTCTCAAATTATACTATACTCCCTCAGTTCCTTCAAGCCATTCACATCTCTGTCTCAATACCGTCTCATCCCTTCACTATTCATGGGCCCCACTGTACATTTTACACATCTCTTAACTAAGCGACAACACATGCATCCCTCCACCTCTTAACCATCTCATCTCTTAACTATTCATTCAATTTCATTTTTTATGTTTATTTCCAACAAATTCAATTAATAAAAACACAATTTATTAAATAAAAGAAAATTACAATTTAAAATCCTAAAAAATAAAAAAATACATAATTAAAATATTTAAAAAATAAATAAAAAAGACATAATTTAAAATACTAGAAATTAAATGTTAGTGTTTGTGAGAGTGTAGTGCTTGTGTGGAAAAAATGGTGGGGTAATTGGGTTATTTATAGATGAATGTGGAAAAAAAAGAAAAAAAAAATCTGCAAAAAAAAGTAAAAAAAAACTGCCGCAAAAAGGGTCAATTTTTTTTCAGATTTTTTTTTATAAAAAAATAGCCTAAAATCGACGCCCACTCGCAGAGTCGGCGAGTGGGCGCCACGCCCCAACCGCTGCTCGCCACGTGGCTGACGCGCGTGGTGAGACAGCCCGCCAACCACCCCTCCCCCGGGCTACTAGACGCGACGGAGCACCCGCATCGGTGTCTCGATGCGGTCTCGTCTAGCCGGGACGAGACCTAGCCCGCATCGAGACACCGATGCAGGTGCTCTCATAGTTGAGGCGAAACTTTTCGGCACGGAGTTTAAGAAATGAATGTTGAGTGTGTTAAATAAATAGATAAAAAAAGTAAGAAAGATAAAAATGTAGAGAGAATAAAGTAAAAAGTGAATAAAATATTGGAAAAAAAGTAAGAAAGAGAAAAAAATTGCTATACATGGAAATGACTCAACTATAAAAAAACTTTTTAAAATGAAAAAATAACTCAACTATGAGGAAACGGAGGGAGTATAAATATGCATACACATTCAAATTTAATCACAAATATAAATGCATAAAATTAGCCTTGATAGTGAGAAAACCTGAAGTGGGGTTTGGGTAAAGATGTTGAATATATAATGATGACTTCAGTCGAAAAAGGTGAAATAAAAAAAAGTAAATGGATTGGAAATTGGAGAGTAGCAGTTGAAAAAGATGATTGTGTCAACATTGAAATGATGGTGCATTACACCATCTTTAATTTCACGCCTTAGATTTCATATATTATGAATTCACTGCAGTTACTGGTCTTTTTATAATTGAGGATCGATTCACTCCAATGCCGGTTCATGAAAATTGAGAATCAGTTGACCCCGTAGTATAATAGATATGTTTTATTTTCTGCAATTAAGGTTCACTTCTATTTTTTTCAATGCTGGTGAAAACCTTTTCTATTTGGTCCGGTCCACAAGTTTTGTTTCCTGAATCCGTCATTACTCATTATATACAATTGAAACAATCACGACATAATAATCTATATGAATAGTACACGACACTGAAAATCTTCTAACTAAAGTAAATCCTCTTATCAATGGTGGATTCAAGTGAAATTGGGGATCAATTAACCTCATACAAGTTGGGGATTTTTTGATATAGAAGTAAGATGCTCAAGCTAATGAGGGTAGTGAGCAAAGTTCAGCAGAACAACAAACAAGGCCCTGCAGCAAAACAACCACACGCACATGAGCCAAAGTCAAAACACTTCATAATCTCCCAATATCTTCTGAGACCGGGAGCATCCCGACAAACCAAAAGCACAAAGAAAGAGGAGGAACAGAAACAAAACACTCACGCGGCAGTAGAGACAAAAAAAGTCAAAAAAAGAAAACACTCTAGTCTCGCACAACCTCATGAAGAGAAGAACATACCCGTGAGGACACGCTCGCTGATCTCGACCCCATCCATAAGTGTTCTGTAAAAAAATTCGACATAGATTGAGGATCCAAATTCACTCCCTTTCTTCCCTTTATGATCTCCGGGTCTTGCCATTCTTTTATATCTTTCAAATTATCCACCATTTTTCCCGGTGAAAAGGGATAGTTTGGACTCCTCCACGTACCCAAGTGCCAAGACGCCACACCAACCTTCTTTCCTCGAACTCCCAATTTGGTTTGAATCACTGGAATGTGATTTTATTCTCGAACTCCCAATTTGGTTTGAATCCTTGGAATGTGATTTTTACTTCTGATATCCCAAATAGACCAAGATATCACATAAGACATGGATATCCACATCTTCTTGTCGAACTTCTTAAACGGTGCTCCTAACCGTGAGAGAAAACAATCCATTGGTTGGATTGGCAGACATAAAGACAAGCTCCATCGACGGTAACAAGAGTACCAAAATTTTGACGAGACCTTGCAGCTGAAGAACAAATGTTCTATCAATTCTGGTTCCTCTCTACACAATGTACATTTATCATCTTGCACTCCTCCAAAGCCTAATCTGAAAAGTCTTTCTTTTGTATTAAAACGTCCTTGAAAAATAAACCACACTTGAAGTTGTGCTCGAGGTGGGACAACTTTCTTCCAAGCCATTCTTCCAAGATTCTTTTGTGCAATGACTATATATGAGCGATCATTTGAGACTGAGGTTCACTTTTATCCACCATCTATCATAAGCAGTGACCGCCACACTGCTTTTGTCTTATGATGAAGTTTTTCAATATATATGTCGAGACATAATTATATTTTCCGAATCAATGACTCTAATATCATTACACCATTGTAATCTACTCCCTTCGTTCCACTCTAAGTGACACATTTCTTAAAATAGAAACATCTTTATATACTTTTTCTCACTTTTTAGTTTATCCTCCTTCCACTTAATTCATAAAACAGTCCCCCTTCCGTCCGCCATTAGGAGTCCCATTTATTGGCGGTCCGTATTTTAAGAAATATTAAGAAAAGTGGGTGGAAAAAAATTAGTGGAATATGAGTTTTACTTGTATATATTAGTTTTAAATGAAATGTGAGTAGAATGAGTTAGTGGAATGTGAGATCCTGTTCCATTTATGTAAAAATGAACCGAGAATCCTATTTATGGACGGACTAAAATGGGAAAAAAGGATTTCTATTCTTGAACTGAGGAAGTAATAAATAAAATTCTGTGCCGAAAAGAAAATGTTTTAGTTAGGATAATGAATAGTATGGAAACAATTAATACAGTGAGAATAAGATTTAGAAATAAGACGATCAAAATATTTGTCGTGTCACGTGCTGTAACTTTTGTCACGTGGGGCAGCCCAATTTTTATAGACGAAGGAAGTGACAAAGGTGAATTGAAAAGGCACTATGTATTGTTGCTATTTTGTTTGACAAATTTAGATAAATAGAACATCCCATTCCTATTTCCAAACTGCTTTTTGCCTTTGCTTTTTGTAGCGTCTCAAATCAATTCAATCTCTCTATCTACTTCGCCATCTTTCATTGGTCAATTTCTTTCTGAGTTTAAACTGTTTCAAATAGTAACTTTAAGTCTTGGTTGATGATTTATGTTAAATTAATTTGAGTATGGTACTATGCACCATTTAAGTTTACAATAGAAATCAGAAATCACTCACTAATCTAATTTGAATGCCTCTATAGGATACTAGAATTCATATAGGTGGTGTTCGGTTTCCAAGATAAAATAATATCAAGATACAATCTAGGATTGAGTTGAGGGGTTGAATCTCATGAACCAAACACATTACAAATTTAATCTCGGATATAATCTTCCAAACCGAACACCCCATAGAAAACTATATAGTAAAATTGTTGACTCTGAAGATATAGTCATACGAAGAAAGACAATTATTTCAAGTACACACATAACTGAATTAAGAGAAAGACATCTATAGATGATCTAAGTTCTTGTTTATTTGTAGACATCTCTAAAGTGGAATAGCTAATCCAAATATTTAAGACCACTTTTATTATTTTCAACATTTGTTATTAGAATATCATCAATTATAATTATAATTCACTGTTTATAGCCGCACACATAGAACGAAATTTGTAGATAAAATGTTGAAAATTTGTAATTGCAAGAAAATAAAGGATGGTGTAATATTTTAAAAGTCTTATAGTGTGAAAAAATAGAGATAAATTAACTGTAAATTTCGAAAGTCCCTTTCCTCACATTATAATACTTTTGAGACGCTTTGTCAGATAAATCAATTTTAGTTTTACAAATATATATATCAATTACATACTTGATTAATTATGCAATAATTCTCTAAACTAAGATTATTTTTCGTAGGAGTAGAATAGTACTACCACCCTTATCCATCTAATTTATTCTTGTGATACATGTTGTAAACTATTCCTAAACAGTGTGCTGCGGAAATCAAGAAAAATGAATGTTTTGTTCTCATATCAAATAAAGGTGTGGAAGAAGGTGATTATTACACTTTTAACATATAGTAACATACTTATATAAAATATTGTATTGGGAAAATGAGTAGAGTTTTATCTCTACTATAGAAAGAAATATTTTGTAATTAGCTTTATCCCTCTCTTTCTCTCACACACACACACATAGTGAGAGTGGTGAGCTTTTGAGTAGAAGAAAATGGTGGTCACCTTTTGGTGCGTGCCCACTATGTGTTTCTACCATTTATAAAATAGAGGTCACATGCTTCATTTTGTCTTGTTTTGTGTAACCCTTTTTCTTCCTCCATCAATTAGTAACAAAAACATATAGCCATAAGTCATGGGTCACACACACACAATTATATTATACTATTTCAAATTATCAGTATAATATTAGTAGAGTGTAAATAGGAAGAAAGACATATTCTCCTGCAACGCATGCAAATATACTTGAGAAGAAGACAGAGGCGTGATTAGAAGACCCACAACATAAAACAACAACGAACACATAATTCTTTGGAATTTTTTCTTTTAAATCTTTGTCTCTCTACTTCTATTAGTGCTATATGTATATAAATATATCAGTTTCACAACCTTCCATTTGAAATGTGACAAAATTTCACCATTGTCCCATCCTTTTCATTCATTCCTTCATTCAGCTTTTCGATTATTTTTTATTAATCTCTCGTGTAGTTTTGTGGATGTCTTGCATCTCTGTTTTGGCTCTTTGTTTGTTGAGAAACCTAAGAAATTAACGATAATTTTTAATTAAGCTAGCTAGTAGCTAGTGCTCGAATATTTACTAAAATTATAAGGTAACTTCTTTACAAAAATAAATGCTCTAGAGTTCTTATATGTTACAAGGTTCTAGCCATTTTAATTTCCATTTAATTCAAATATTTGGCCCAAGACTTGCAACCCAAAAACTAAACTTGGGACCAATCGTCGCGCTGTCTCTTTTTCAAATAAATGTAAAATTATCAACAAAAATATCATACAAATTTTCGAATCCTGAAACCCGAAGGGTAGGGTTGAAAATTCTCAATCCGAATAGCCAGCATCAAATAGTTCGACAACTGAAGTGGGTTGACCCAAACCTGAGCAAGTTGGCTCAATTAACATTCTTAACTTCAGTCACTCGTTCTTTATATCTCGTGTATTAAAACTCACAATATTTTATAGCTTAATCCAATGTTTGATGGAGTAAATAAAAAACCCCCAAAAAAATGTTTTTTAAATTTCACTGTTTAAATTTTGTACATGAAGTCTTTATACTAGTAGTACTACTATTCTTTTTTCCATAAATTCCGATTGTATTACATTTGTAAATCTGTTTCCATATTTCATGCGATTTATTACGTAGTTAAAATTAATATCTTTTCGAATTTTCTTCTTATCATGTTAGACCATCAATTAATCGTCCATCATGACGGTGAAGAATGACAAGAAGCGCGGCGGCAAGAATAGTATTGATATAGGTCCGCGGCGGAGATTGGGGAAGGTCAGCGATTCAGACATCAACCACTCGACCACTCGGCCACCCCCTCCTGAGAGTTTGGCAATGACCAGACAAGAAAAACAAGTGTCCGCTTTGAGTCTTGAAAGCCTATATTGGCAATGGAAGGGAGCATATGATCAAATTTTACACTCAATCAAAATCAAAGAAATTTTACACTCAATCAAAATCAAATTTTCAATATTTATTATCAACACATTTATTCATAATTTACACCATATATAATGTGCTTTGCTATATTATGGAGTACTGCTGTAAATGCTACGCAGCAGCTGATTTTGATCCGTTGAGCAGGGAAGCATCCTGCTCGCGCGATGCTTCCCACAGACGTGGCTCGATTGCCAATTTCCGCAGCTCCATTAGACCTTGCTCCACTGCATTCATAATCACCACTTCATAAAATGATACTCCACATGGCTATGGAATACGAAGAAGGTGGTGAAACTCACCGTCAAAGGCATCGTGCGACGTTGGTGGTTGCCCACTGCGGCTGATCCAGAACTTGAGTCTCTTCTTAGCTATCTCTTCCTCTATACCATAAGCTTCGGCTCTTCTCCAGAGGTACGTAAGCCATGCCTGTAGTTCACCGTCAATGCAGGATAGCGCTACTTCTCAAAACGACGAGTGAAATACAAGGAAAAGCAGACGGACAAACAAACCTCTTTGAAGAGTACATCCTCGGATTCCTCTGCACTCAGTTCTGTATGATAAAAACATAATGAGGAAAGTTTATATGTTATTAATCATCGATCGCCAGCATCACAACTTATAAAAACTTAACAGTGAACGCATAACAAAGGATCGTAGGAGCTTACCAAATGCTTCCATATACTTCGGATCAATTGGTGACCTCAAATCTGCCAAATCAGAAAGGTTTAGAAAACTGGTGAAATTAAAAGAAAAGTAAGCAAGGCTTTTCAGTGCTCTCGTTAGGAGATGTATGATCGCGCTAGCTTTAAGTAAGATTATCAGTAAACCAATTGGTATCATGCTTTATAAGCTGCAGAAAGCAACCCTGACAAACAAGTATATGGCCAGCTTCACAAAGATAATATTTCCAGTACCTAGTCAAATTTGACGAGGCACAATTGCCAGATTCGATTATGCACCAGATCTAGTTTTAAGATAGAAAATAAAGGCTTGGATGAAATCCTGAATTTAAAAATTGAAGCACTTATCTGAGAACAACAAAAGAGTCTTTAAACAATTAGAACCATAAATAACAGATACTAATAACAAACCTGGAATTGAAGTCCTAGTGGAGTTATGTCGTCTTTGTTGAGCAAATGCAAGAACAACAGAATCTTCAACCTAGATGATAATGTTAAAAAAAGATCAACGATGATTCACATTTGGAAGAAAACTGAAATTGCAAAATTGCAGTCTTCTTGGGGTAAAAATTTACATTTCATGAAACAACTTATTCTGGAATGTTCTTATTCTGCTGAGTAATAAATTCATAAGAAACCAACAAGAGTCCAGTAAAAAATATATGCAAGTACTGGCAACTTTTGAAATGGAAACCTTCAAAGAAGCAAGTTCTCTTAAGCCCATTTCAACTGCTAGCGTGCTCTCAATGTTTCCTTCTCCAGTAAGATCGAAATCTTCAACAAGTTTGCTTCTTTGTGAGTTGTTATCACCTGCACAGCATCAGACAGGAACAAGCTGATAAATTCTAAAGTACAAGATAACACCTACGAAATCTTGGCTTGGATAGCTTTTATAGGTCACAAGTAGGAAATCAGCAAGAGATTACTAGCCTTTCTTCCAGCTATCTTGCTTTGCCTTCTGTCCAGCGGATAGAACAATCTCCAAAGGGAGAGGTGCAAAAGACGACCAGTATTCATGCTTGGACGCAGCAATATCAGGACAGATGCCTGTTTTAATGGAAGAATGAAAAGGAAACAATTAATACTTCATAATCAACTGTAAGTTTTTGGCTTATATTTTTACACAGAAAGTGCTAGCTAAGAATTTTAAGATTATCAATAATACTAAAACTTTACATATTCCTCTTTTCTGAGGGTTGTTTCCCTAAAGTAATGTCGAAATAGTCTAGGTTCCAAATTCAGCTTAGCTATTTGTCGTGATATGCCTATAACCTTAGGACATTATAGGAGAAGTATATAGAAAAGAAATGAACACATATATTCAATTACCAAATTGAGAAGCTAAGCCCCAATATCTAGCCAGCCAGCACCTTTTAAGAACAACTTCTTCCTGCAAATGTAAAATTTAGAAAAAGATCATCAAATGTCAAATTTAAAAAAGATCTGCAGGGAACGTTTGTACTTATCATATAGTAGCCACCAACCATTTCATGTTGGGTCAGAACCATTCTTTGTGTCATTGAGCGAAGAGCTTTAACTTCAGACTCAGTTCCACGCACTTGTTCAACAACAGCCGCAGAGTCTTTCTTGGCGAGCTGAATGAGTAATGGTGTAACATCTGTAAAAAGCAGTATGCTGGACAAGCATTTCTAATCAAGTCTAAATTAACCCTTCTCACCATAATATCAGATTGCAATGTTGACACTTGCACATCATCTTTTGCACGCATAGCCTCTTGAAGAGTAGCCTAGATCAATTTCAGAACAAACAATAAATTCTAAAGGTATGAACATAGCCATTACAACTCAATTTGTCTTAGGGGACAAAACAGTCCGTGTAATGAGACTAAAGTCAAGTGAAGACAATAAAAATCAGCAACCTCTCTTTGGCGCAATGCTGCTTCCTTTCTGCATATTTTTAAAATTTTTAATATTACTCCTAGTATATTCAGAATCGAGAAAAAGAGAAAACAATGGAGGTTTTTGTTATTTTTATATAATTATATACCTGCTCAAAAGTTTAGCTTCCAAAGAAACTCCTTGTCCAAGAGAAGCTACCTGAAGAGTACATGTGATATGTCAAGATACTCAATACGAAAACTATAAAATACAACAGGAAGTCATTCTAATTTGTCTGAAATAAATACAGACTGAAACAGAGGGACGATCAGTTGGTTTGGATATTATTTTGAAAAGTTCAAGAGATTTCAACTATAAGACCATATTATGAATGAGCAGCCATGGCCCCAAACTGGCTGCTGGAGAAATCAATGCAGGAATCTTAGGATGCAAGAGTTTCCCAAATGTGCCCTTGGAATAAACAAAAGTTACCACACAATAAAAAGCTCCATGTCTTCATTCTAGATTGCCCCAGGAAATGGCCATATTGGCGTACTGTGTAGTTCATCTTATTTCTGAAGAGCAATATTAGACTAGAAAAGAGTAAGGATAAACAAGATCGAAAATATGGAATGTATGTAGATCTGCTTTAAAATTGGTTATCAGTGTTTTGATACAATATATTTGTCTGACTGAGCTAGAAACAAATTTTACCAGAAAAAACTGGTAGATTCTTAAGGAAAGCTGAAAGAAACTGGTAAACTAACACCTACAGTTTGAGAGTGTAGAGCCAATGAAGGCAAAGAAGATCTCTTTCAAGGTTGCTATACTTTCCTCGTCAGTTCTCATAAAGCAGGTAACTATAATAGTGTTAACATTCATTGTGAGAGTTTGCTGTTAACTTTGTTGATTCAGTGTGGAGGGGTGGGTCATTAACATGGACACAAACAAGACACGAAGCATAACAAGAGTTGCTTGCAATAAAAGTAAATGGAAAGGAGAATGCATCACCTGTTTCTCAAGCTCCTTAACTCTTGCTTCAGCAGCCTCACAACTCTCCTCTGCAAGTCTGAGCTGTAAAATCAGAATAAGACAAATAAATAAACATCGGTTACATGGTTGCATTTGTGAATAAGAGGAATGCTGGGAATAAAGACAAACAAACCTTCTCAACAATATTTTCATTTTCTTCTTGCAGCATATCAAGCTGTTAAGAAGAAGATATTAGTTTGAATACAGCCTAAAAACCCAGCTTCTTTAAGATCTATACTGTTAAAGCGTGAACTTCTGAACATACTTCGTCACGAAGTGCAGAAGAAGCACGCGCATCTCCCTTATCTCTAAGACTTAGTTGTCCTAAATCTGGTGAGAACCTGCAATTAATATTTTTACACACTACACATCAGTTCATATCAAATAGATTTCACCGTGCCATGATATAAGGATTCTATGCAAGCAATGGAAAATATATTGATGCATAAATAGATGATTTATGCACTAAACTGTAGATTTAAGTTGCTAATTCAACTGTCGGAATGATGTAAGCTATGATATTGTCATGCAAGGACGAAGTTAATGATCCAAAATTTTTCGAAAGGATAACATTTTCCAATTGAAATCCAGGAACTATCAAAGAACAAAAGCATCAAAAGACGAATTCTGAGTACTTCTTTTCTCTCTGCCGGCTGCTAGGAGGATCAATTGGCGGAATATGTGCAGGACTCTTCACAGAAGGCCTACTTGGAGGTACAGCTGACATTGTTCTAGTTGACATTGACGATCTTCCTGCTGAAGTTGATCGGGGTGGTTGAACTTCCAACGAGTCACAAGTGACCTAACAAACAAATGTTTCATTTCAAACAGTCACAGGAAAGCAATTAGCATCAAATTATGGTTCCTTCCTCAACAAAATTTCACAGATCTCGCATTCAAATGATTTTTCCACATTCCTTGTAGCCACATTGCAATAATTCAATATAATTAAGATCAAGCAATCAAACCGCTACCGACATTGCTACCACCAAAAACTTAATTGAAATGCAGCTAAAAAGCACAAAATCATAGCTGAAACAATTCAATTATTCAAAACAAATTACCGCATCGGAAGAGGATCTAACAATCTTAGGAAACGGAACCAACAGCTTGACAGGCGGCCTGGAGAGGGAGAGGGGGAGAGGAGGATTGAATCGGAGTCCTGAATCACCGTCGCTGTCGTCGTCGTCGTAATCCTCGTCGTCCGCAGCTTGCGACGCCATGACCTGAGCCAGGCGCTGCGCCGCGGCTTTGGCGGCGAAGTTCTGAGTGCGCTTGACGCTCGAAATGCCACTCGCCGACGACGATCGAGAGTGGTGCCCACGCGCCGGCGACGAGGCGCCGGACTCGCTGCTCCATTGGCTCGTCTTCTCCATTTTTTTTGCTGCTGCTGTAAATACTGAATCAAAAATTGGAAATGAGAGAGTGTGCGCTTAGATCTTCCCTTCCATTGAAGCAATGGCCGTGTTTTTTGGTGTCGGAGAGATTTATGGAGATTTCTGATATGATTATGTAATTGCATTACGTCACTAATCACATTGATTAGCTCATAAATTGATGTTAATCGTCACTGTGCAGTGGGATGTCCTTATGACGTAGCAGGAGGTATTTTTGGGAAATCCGGATATCCGCTGGGACATCCGTCCCATTGTGGATGGCCTAAGGGGACATTGTTTTTATTATTTCTCCCTCTCAAAAGATAATAAAAAATCCAAAAATAAATGTACAAGTCAACATACCATTACTACAAAAGGATAAAATCTAACTAAATGGTTTTAATTTACTTATGATTAAAACTGTGCCTCTTAATAGTATTTTATATTACAAAAAAACTCTTCCAAAATTAGGATTCTTTATTTTACATGAAAGGATGGGGTTAATTGTTGCATATCGCATACTTACTTTTTTGTATACAAATATAGATGAAATTGGTTTTTCGTGTTACAAAATGATAGACCATTTTCTTTAAAGTTTGCCGACATTAAGTTGTTTTGCTTGGTCAATATGCATGATTGGTAATGTGTAAAGTTCATTTATTAATTTGACCAAGTTTTGAACAAAGTCTAAGCGTACAATTTAACACTTCGATCCTCTAAATCACTCAATAATCGAATATAGTATGTTTATAATTCAAATTCAATAAATAAAATTCACTCAATAATCCAATATACTTATGTTCCAAATCCAATAATAAATGTGAAGTGATCGTCAATTTTTCATTTGGAAAATAGAATAAGAAATAATCATTACATACCTAAAGGAATTATAATGCAATGCAAAAGACATGAATTTTTGCTTAATTTATCGTATTTCTCCTCATAACTCTTACAAATCTAGTAGTATGTTTCTTCTTTCCTACTGATAGAAATCCGTTGGTTCCATCCTAAAACCAATTGGTGATAGGAGGAGAGGCCCATTAGACTCCGTTGGTTCCATCCTAAAACCAATTGGTGATAGGAGGAGAGGCCCATTAGACTTATATACTAGTTTCAGTTTTCTCTTGACACCGATGTGGGACAGTTATATGCTATATTTTTAGTTTCAATTGCCAACACCCTCCCTCAAACCCGACGTGGGACAGTTATATGTTATATTTTTAGTTTCAATTGCCAACACCCTCCCTCAAACCCTTCAAGTTATATTTTTAGTTTCAATTGCCAACACTCTCCCTCAAACCCGATGTGGGACAGTTATATGTTATATTTTTAGTTTCAATTGTCAACACCCTCCCTCAAACCCTTCAAGTTATATGTGGGACAGTTATATGTTATATTTTTAGTTTCAATTGGCAACACCTACGCATTATACTATTATTTTTATTTTGTAATTACCATCAAATTTGGAAAAATTAAATAACGTATATCATCAGGCTCGCAGCCATAAAATTTGAGCTTTGATTAATAAACACGCATTGGGCCTAACATATGCAGCCCATAAAACAGTAGCCCGTTTAAAAATCCCTCTTCTTCTCCACCTTTCTCCTTATCTCAGATTCTCACTCCTCTCTCTCACACTCACACACTCACACATGGCAACAGAGCATCAGCAGCCGGACGCCCAAATCCCCCCTTCCCCACTCCCCTCCACCGCCGCCTCCGCCCCATTAGAACCCCCTCCACTCGACAACCCCACCACCGCCGCCGCCGCATCCAACCCCCCCAAACGCCAGCGCCGCCCCAGCGTCCGCCTCGGAGAGATCGGCGGCGACCCGCCCTACGACGCCCCCCCTCGCCGCCCCACTAAAACCTCCACCTGGCGCTTCCACAAAGACCCGTCCCTCGCCGCCAAAACCTCCAAGACCCGACCTTTAACCAACCTCGTCAACGGCGGCGCCGCCGCCGCCGACAATTCCCACGATTCGCTCGAAATCGCCGAGAATTTCGCCGATTTCGGCCACCGCAAGCCCAAAGTGAAGAAGCCCACGAAAAGGGCACGCACCAATTGGAACAAATTCGACCCCTCCGCCGCCCACAACGGCGGCGGAGTCGGAATTGAGAGCACGAGCTTCCTTCCCGAAGAGAACGATAACAGCAACTACGAGTTTCGGGAGTTCGAGGGGGAGGGCTCGGAAAGCCCTAATTTGAAAGACCAGCAGCAGAGCCCGATCAATTCCGCAGAGAATATGGGATTGCAGTTTTGGGATCAACACAGAAGGGGGAATCGAGCTGAAATCAACGGCAATGAGGTGAATTCGCCGGAGAAGAACAATGGGGGGAGTAATTTAGGGGTGAGGGAATGGTTAGTCGGATTAGGGTTAGGGAGATACGCGCCGGTTTTCGAGATACACGAGGTAGACGACGACGTTTTGCCTTTGTTAACATTGGAGGATCTAAAGGATATGGGGATTAATGCGGTGGGTTCGAGGAGGAAAATGTATTCCTCCATTCTCAAACTAAGAAAAGGCTTTTCCTGATTTTGTGATGTATGGATAGTAGTTTGTCTACTTTTTTGTGCTGTATGGATTGGTTTTTTCTTACAATATTAACAACTTGAGCAATAATGATAAATAGTTTTGTGGTAAACTAGTTTGCTGTTTGTTACTCTGTGCCTAGATTGTGTTGCTGATATACAAAGGTTAGAGCTTTCAGACTTGCTTAATGTATAAATCATTAAGGTTTGATTTGGCGAATGCTAATAGGATTAGCGATTCTAATGGTTTGATTGCTGAGTTGTTTATACTTCTGACTTCTGATCTAGCTACCTTTTTTGTTTTCACCTTAAAGATTCTTAACTAGGATTTGATTTAGCTCTAGGATTTTGCATCTTTAATGGTTTTTCCTTGGTGTTATTGCGTGTTTTATGTAGGAATGTATCGATATGAAGTTGTCGTTTTCTGATATGAAGTTTTCGTTTTCTGCATATGAATCGATATTAAATGAGCCTGAATTGTTATGTAGGAATGTATCGATGTTGAGATTTTGGAAGGTTGTTGAGATCACCGATGTTGAAAATTTGGAATGTGCGTTGAGCTGTTTATGCTTCTAACTTCTGTTCTTGCTATCTTTTGTTTTCACCTTAAAGATTCTTAACTAGGATTTGATTTGGTGAAAGTTATAGGATTTGCAGCTTTAATGGTTTTTCCTTGGTGTTATTGTGTCTTTAATTTCGGTTGAAAATGGGGTAAGGCTGATCCGAAGTTGTCGTTTTTCTGCATATGAATCGATTTATTTTCTGCATATGAATCGATATAAATGAGCCTGAACTGTTAGGTAGGAATGTATCGATGTTGAAATTTGGATAGTTGTCGGGAACACCGATGTTTTGTAGTAAGATAGAAATCGTTAAGGTTTGATTTGGTAAAAGCTAGTATATGATCTAGCAATCTTTTGTTTTCGCCTTAAAAGATTCCTAACTACGTCTAGGATTTGATTTGGTGAAAGCTATAGGATGTGCAAGTTGCAACTCTAATGGTTTACTATCGATTGACGAAATTTTAGCTCACTTTAGGAAGAACTCGAGCAAAGCTTGGTAGAATGATGGTTCTTCTGGAAAGCAACTGAACTGAAATAGGTAGAGCTTAGAATCACTTATTGATTGCAATGCCAATTTGGTTAATATACAGTGAGCCATTTGAGTTTTTAGCCGTTTCCTTTTTTTCGTCGAAAGGGATGTTGTATGTGAATAAGGTAGAGTCATGGTGCCATGATTTTGTTTACTTGCATCTTAGTGAATGACTTACAACGATTTCTTGGAGTATCTAGAAATGCAAGTATACCATATAAAGGACTTGGTAGTTTTGTATTTCTGCATTTTGCTTGGATTGTATGATCTTTTTGGACATGAGATAATCGTGCTTATAATGTTGTCGTGGATATTATTATATGCTTTAACCTATTTCTACTTATGTTGAAGAATTGGGTGGAATTGTTTGCATTTTGTTACTGCTTTTTATGACCACATGATGTAAAGAGGATGGATGTTTCTCTTCCAACAACTTAGCTTTTGATGTCATTTTTCTCCTTCATTGCATCAATCTGCAGTTTGGATTAGTGTTGGTGTTGGCCAGAAACCGGTGGTTACGGATGTACGGAAGGTGGTCGAATTTCATCCAAAACGGAACTTTAGACGAAGTTGTATTTTTTGTCGTTTTCTCGTCTCTTTTCGTCGGAGATGAAATTTGGCCAAAACATAAACATGAAATCAAGCATTTAGAAAACACACACACACACTGGAACAAACAAAGTGTTGGATTAAAGACAAAAAGTTACATTAGTCCAATCGATGAAACAAGCAAAAACTATAATCAAATTGGCTAAGAGATTTAATGAAAATCCAAAGCCAACATAAGTTACCACTTGCAACAGCCCAACACCTTTTACATGGATGGGGTTTTCTTCTTCTTCAGTGGGAGCACCTATTCTTCATTAATATTGGTACTATTGGAATAGAAAATAATAATTTAAAGAAAAAATGAGAAGAAAAAGGAAAAAAGTACTTGGATTGATCATTTAAAGTTAAAATCGATCACGGAGTCGAGTCGGGTCGGATTGGGTCGGGTCTAATATTTAATTAGAGGGGTCGGTTCTAGCATAGTGAAGCACCATAATGTGATGAATAGTTGAGGAATTAGGAAGCAAAGTGATGAAATCTCTTGGGCTACTCCAAATGTTATCTCTTACATGTTGCAATGTCAACATAGGTAAAAGCCTTTGTCCTTTGCATCTTATCTCTATCTGCAAAAAATACTACAATCAATTAGTATTTACCAATTACTACACATAATTGGTTCATAATGACTATATTATACACATGTCACTTCTCAAATGATACAAATTTGTCACATGCATGTCTAGGGGTGGCGAAACGGGTTACCCGCGGGTACCCATACCCGATTTTAGCCAAATTTGTTGTCTCAATACCCGTCTCTCAATATATCAGGATTACCCGACATTGCGGGTACCCCCAACCCATCCTTAATACTAATTAATTGATTACTATCATGTTCAAGAAGCGATAATCACATATCCAATGCTATTATTAATAACAAATGTAACAATTACTATACAATTTAGACACATAACCCTACCTAAATCCAATGCATTTTTCCACCATCACTAAATTTCTCTTCACTCTAATCATTTTACAAGGGACCCATTTAGACTTTGCTCCTAAGCCTAAATAATTATACCTTTAGACTTCATTTTATTTGATGTCATTCTATAATAGAATGCATCATTTCTCATTATTTTATGTTTTGTATTTGTACATTGTACCACATATCATCTTAATTATACTAATAGGAAGAATATATATAAATAAAAAAGATGATGGATCATTTTTCATTTCTATCTTCCTTTTTACATAGTTTACCTAACTTGTAGGAGTATATGTGATAGTAGCTATGAATTCTCAATATAATGGAGTATATATATCTTCTCTTTCATGCAAGTCTCCTTCACATTGCTTTCTTCAACCACAAAACCTATAATAATTATTAGGGTATACAACTTCGATTTCCATAGCAATTAATGAAGGGGGATACTTTTCAAAATTGATTACTAATTATAGATAAGGAAGATCTAAGACTCATGCTAATCCCTAATTAACACTCTTGTCAATTACATTCGTTACGTGACAAAACTATTGAGTAAAAGTAGTGATCCAGACCTATTGTCACGTGAAATGTGTACTCTCAATTACAATTATAGAAATATTATATGTCTTCATTATCTTTTTCTATAGTTTAGAGCTACATACATTACATGACAATATTTCCATGCCACTAATTTTTTAATGCAAAACTATTATAAATACCTATATTAATTATGTTGAACATTCCTTCCACACATTCTTTATCATTTGTTTATCACCTTCAATTATAATGAGTGCAGCACTTAATTCGATGGCTACTTTAAAAGCACAATAAATTTGAAAAGAAAATAAAGGACCTACAATTGGCTGAGGTGAGACCAACGCAAGCATGACGAAATCAAACCAAAACCCATACAACAATATTACTCTCCACATTCTTGTTTTCCAATATTAATAATTTCAATTTCATATTAAAAGTTTGTTTATTTTTGCTCAATATCCACAATTATCACGTAATGATGATCCTAATACAATATCAGAACCTATTTTCGTTTTCTAATTATTAACCTCACCTAAAATTATAGGGTTATATGATAAAATGAAGTCTTTAGACAAGACAAAAAAATAATTTATCTAACCATTTAATATTGAATGGGTCCATTGAGGATCCCTTTAAGATTTTTCCCATAGTCATTAATATCAATGTTTGTTGTCACGCATTGTAAATACTCCTAATTAATCATATGGTAATTAAAACAAATCACTTCAAGATGTCACTTTGTTTGATTTCATCGTACCACATTACTCCAAGAGTTTCCCCCTTTATGTTGACTTTCATGCAGATTCCAAACTTTAATTTGGTGGTATATTAATATCCCTAACCAATTATAATCTCAATGATTGGCCACTAAGTTGCATGGTGTCTAAAAAAGTTTTTTTTGGCCAAGTAATTATGACTTATCAACTAAATTAGCCAAACCACCTCTAAATAGAAATAAACATCTAACTAATACTTCAAATTAGTGAAAAAATGATCAAGGGGAACGGAAAGGTTGATTTAGGAAAATAAAGATACACTATAACAAACTCATCTTATAAGGAGTTGGGTCGAATGTTTTGGAAAATTACTATTATTTCATACGCAAAAAGATCTTAAATTGATAGTAACACTCTTGTCAATTACTACATCCGAATAATTTTTAAAAATTTTTTGGGACTCTTCATTTGCTTCCAAGATAATTTTTAAAATGTATGTGATGTATTTAAAAATAAAATCAACAAGTAACTAATCGATGTATGCAAAAGCAGCACGTATATATAGTTGTACCTAACATATTTTTATTTGAAAAATGTTAAATTAGAATTATGTTTGTAGTACATCTAGCTGTTAAGAATAAAGATTAGGTTATAATAAGATTAACCTAATTACTTCATTATATGAAGTCCGATGTGCATACTCATCCTAATCATAAAAGGGTTGACCTAATTATAAATTAATCAATGATAAAAATTTAGATGAAATGAACTATAATTGAAATGTTTAAAGTTGTGGTACTATGTTAGGCTCTGACGTTGGAATGTTAGGCTAATTTTAGTTTAGGGAGGCAAATTAATCTTCGTTCGGCTACTTAAAAAAATACTACTCCCTCCATCCCACAATAGGAGTCACATTTGTTGTGAGTACGAGTTTTAAAATGTAAAGAATAGTGAGTTGTAAAAGTTAGTGGAATATAAAACCTAATTTTTTATATTAGTTTTATACTTAGCGGAATTTGAGACCTACTTACTATTTATAGTAAAAGGAAAATGTGACTCTTATTGTGGGCAAGAAGGAGTATCATTTATAGACTTAATCAATCACGTCTTTAATTTTTTTACATATGTACACATCACGTCAATAAATTCAGACACGATAAATAAAAATAATTCCAAAGTTAAGATAGGAATAACCAAAATTTGATGATATTTTTCACAATTTATATACTCTAGTTTATATATCTTGATTGCATGTGAAGATGAGTGGAATAAGGGATGGATAATCAATGGAGTTGTCACTTTCTTGGAAAAAAATGAAGCAGAGAAGAAAATATATATGTGTGGGAGCTTATTATAAAGGTGACAAGTTGTTTTCCTTAACTTCAACCCTAAATCTCAAATCCTCATAACTAACTATCTAATTAACTATCCTCTAATAACAGGATTAAGCTAATACCAACAGTAAACAGACCTAAGACACATACTCCATACCTACTTATGATGTTATCCTTTCATTGAGAGTTGAGATTAGGTTATGTTGTTTGCATCATCTTATTCCCACCAACCATTCACATATATATAAGTCATGATTTCAAGTCATCACTCGAGGATATATAAGGAACCATTATTAATCACTTTTAAAACCGGTAAGACATATAAAGGCAGAATAAATTAGTCTAATTAAAGATGAAGCATAGTTAATTACCTCTGATTCATTTTCCAAGCTAAGCTTTTTAACAAGGTATTTTATCACCACTCGAATCGTCATCCTCCCATCCCTAATTAAGAACAAAATAGAAACAAAATTGTAATACTACAATATATTAAGTCATTAGTCATTAAATTTACACTCTTGTAAAAAAAATGAAACTGATTACTTGATTCTCAAGTAGCTTTTGGATATCTGGGGAAGAAATGGCTCTCTTTCCCTGAAAAAGCAGCGTGATAAGTGGCAGATCCAGAACCTAAAACGGAGGACGAAACATAAGAGGAAACTAGCTAGATCTTCTGATGGGTCGACCACCCCCTCTCGCCCACTAAATGTACAACTAAACATGATGATTTCGAAAGTAGGGACACCAGGAACAAAAATAGAAATCATCAACATGACCAGTGGTGGATCCAGAACCTGAAAATCGAGGTAGAACCTAAAATAAAAACTAGCAAGACCCTCCTTATGGGTCGCTGCCCCACTCGCCCCATGATGATTGTTAAAAGTAGGGACACCAAAAATAAAAATAGAAATCATCATCATAATCAGTGGAGGATCGAAAACCTAGAAACTAACTGAGGATGGAACCTAAGAGAAAACTAGTTAGACCCTCCTCATCGGCCGGACGCCTCCTCTCGGCCCCTAAATCCGCGGCCAAACATGAAATGATGTCGAAAATATGGAAAAAAAAATAAACAAAAAATAAAAATAAAAAATCATTGACAAGAAATCTTAATAATTACTCAATACTCACTGATTGTGCGATGCTTGAAGCATAAACCACACGCCCGAATGCGGCCTCCTCGGCGGCGCCACCACCACGAAATCCGGCCCCCCAAAATAAGGCCGCGGCCCGAAATTCATAACGGGCCGAGGAGGCCGAAATTCGGGCCTCGTGTGTGAGTGGCGGCTGCTGCTGCTACTAGGCATGAGGTCAAGCTCCACGAGGCCCGAGCCCGGCCCGTTGTTCTTCCCGAGATCTTGTCTTCCGATGCTGAGCTGCAACCACTCCTCCTCCCTTGATTCGCTATCCTCCGCCATTTCACAAACGAGATCCGATCCAACTACGCTGAAGAAACCATAGCCCTCGCCGCCGCAAAACCGAGCCGAAAACATGGTCGTGTCACGGCCCGATCACGGCTCATCTCCATCGAGGGTTTTGAGGTGTTAGGGAATCTAAGGAGATGCAGACAAGAAGAATTTTTTAGATTTTATTTTTGGTTGTTTTTTTTTGTATGGTTTGTGTATATATATATATATGGTGGGAAATGAAATCAGTGGAGAGAATAAACTTACAAATCTCACTTTCCATTAATTCTCTTTGTTTGGAAGGTTATGAAGGGGTGGAGTGGTAGATAGATGGTGGGCAGTCAGTTACATATTATATTATATAATGATATTGTAATGCTATCAGATACGCGACTCAATCTTGTTATCACAACGAGATCGATTCCGGAACGAGAAGAACGAATACTTGATATGAAAATGAATAAGCTAAAAACAATTCTTGGAGAGTCAATGGAAATCTTGTGTTTTATTTGTGTGGAAGATTACAAAACTCATGGATGAAAAATTCTTTCTCTTTTTCCACAGCTCGGCTCTATTTAACTAACACTTATCTAACAACTAGTTCAAACCTAACGGCTTTCATTTAAAGCTAACTAACTAGTCGCATCCGACGACGTGCATCAGTTAATAACAACTGTCAACTCCGAACTCGTTTAAGTTCGGCCAACACCGAGCACCAACACCGAGCACTGAGCACCGAGCTCAACACCGAACATTGAGCTCGGCTAATCCCTGAGCACGACTACAAACTCGACCAATCACCGAGCATGATTGCAGTTCGTCAGATCACCGAACAGCATATCGGTCCCTAATCGCCGAACAGTATATTGGTAACCGAACTGAACTGATTGTGCAGTTTTGCCCCAATCCTCATAACAAATCTCCACCTTGGGACATAACTGGACAATCCATAGATTTCATCCATCTTCCACAATCACTCCAGCTGAATCAGATTCACCAAATCCATGCAATACTTCAACTTAAGTCCGGGCAACACCTTTGTTAGCATATCAGCTGCATTGTGCTCAGTAGCTACCTTTTCAATCTTCACTGAGCCCATTTCAACTTCATCCCTCACAAAATGAAGCTTAACATCCACATGCTTGCTCCTCTCATGGAATGTCTGATGTTTTGACAAACATATGGCACTATTTGAATCACATAATACAGTCACAGCTCCTTGATCAACTCCAAAATCCGAGCAGATTCCTTTCAGCCACATGCTCTCCTTTACGGCCTCAGCCATGGAAATATATTCTGCCTCAGTTGTTGAGAGTGCCACCACAGATTGCAAACTCGACTTCCAACTTTCAGCAGCTCCATATATGCAGAAAACATAGCCGGATTGGGACTTCCTTGTGTCAATGTTAGTAGCAAAATCAGAATCACAATATCCCAATAGAGGCTGTGCATCAAAATTCTTACTTCCATCAAACAGTATGCCATAATCCTGAGTACCATTCAGATACCTTAGTATCCATTTTAAAGCATGCCAATGCTCCATACCTGGATCTGCCATGTATCTGCTCACAACACTTATGGCTTGGCTGATGTCTGGCCTTGTACACACCATGGTGTACATGATGCTTCCCACTATGTTTGCATATGGGATTTTATCCATCTCTCTTCTCTGACTATCATCTTTAGGGCACTGATTTACACTGAGCTTAAACTGCTGGCTCAGGGGCACACTCACTGGTTTGCTTTTATCCATCTGAAATTTCTTGATCACATTCCTGATGTAATCTTTCTGAGTTAGCCATATCCTTTTCTTGTCTCTATCCCTTATGATCTCCATTCCAAGGATCTTCTTTGCATCTCCAAGATCCTTCATATCAAATTCAGATTTCAGATCACCTTTCACTAACTCCACCTCTTCCTTATGCTCTGCAGAGATCAGCATATCATCTACATACAATAGTAGATATGCCACAGCAACTCCACCTCTTCTCTTGATGAAGACACAATGATCATACAAAGACTTCTCAAAACCGATCTTATGCATGAACTCATTGAACCTGAGATACCACTGTCTTGAACTTTGTTTTAGACCATACAAGCTTCTTTTCAGCAAACACACCTTTCCTTCATTTCCTGGTTGGACAAAACCAGGAGGCTGCTCCATGTAAATTTTCTCTTCGAGCTCTCCATGAAGAAAGGCTGTTTTGACATCGAGTTGCTGCAATTCCCAATTTCTCTGAGCAACAATGGCAAGTAGAATCCTGATGGAGCTATGCTTTACCACAGGGGAGAATATTTCATTATAATCTACTCCCTCCTTTTGTGTAAAGCCTTTGGCCACCAACCTGGCTTTAAATCTGATTTGATTGTTGTTGAAGGCCTCAATTTTCTTCTTAAAAATCCATTTACAACCAACTGTTTTCTGATCAGTTGGCCTCAACACCAAAATCCATGTGTGATTCTTGTACAAGCTATCAATCTCCTCCTGCATGGCTAATAGCCACTGATCCTTCTCCGGACTCCTTATTGCTTCCTTGTAATTTGAAGGCTCATGATAGTCCATCTCCTCAGCTATGGCCAGTGCATAGTGCATCATATCAAAATCCTGAAATCTGGAAGGGAGCTTGATCCTTCTTCTGGTTCTGTCTCTTGCAACCAGTCTCTGTGGAGTCTTGATGTTACTTTCATGTTCAGAGGATCCACCAACACTGGTTTCTTGTGAATTTCTCACAGTATCTGGTGGACTTCTTACAGCATCAGATGAGGATTCCCTCTGACCCTCCACCTCAAACTCAACAGTCTGAACTTGCTTCATGAAGAAAGGCATTTCAGATTCCCTGAAAATAACATCCCTACTGATGACAACCTTCTTATTCCCTTCCTCACAGCACCATAATCTGTAACCTTTAACTCCAACCTGATAGCCTATCATCACACATCTGAGAGCCCTTGGTTCCAGCTTTCCTTGTTTGATGTGAGCATATGCTCTACACCCAAATGGTCTTAATTTTGAATAGTCTCCATAAGATCCATACCATCTACTATCCGGAGTCTGATTTTCAATGGCAGCAGAGGGGCATTTGTTGATTAAAACAACAGCTGTGGAGGCTGCTTCTGCCCAAAATGGTTTTGACATTCCAGATGCTATCAACATGCATCTTACCCTTTCAAGAATGGTTCTATTTATTCTCTCGGCGACCCCATTTTGTTGTGGGTTGTGAGGCACCGTTCTATGCCTTTTAATTCCTTTTCTCTTGCAAAACTCATCAAACTCATGGGACAAAAATTCCAGCCCATTGTCAGTTCTTAGGCATCTCAAAGGCTTCCCCTTTTCTAGCTCAACTGCAGTACACCACTCCTGAAATTTCTTGAAGGTCTCTGACTTTTCTTTCATGATCATTATCCAAACCTTTCTTGAAAAATCATCAACAAATGATAAGAAATACCTGCCTCCTCCAATGCTATTTACTGGTGCAGGGCCCCATATGTCACTGTGAACATATTGGAGAGGTTGTGTTGAGTTATGTTTGCCCACTCCATATGGCAGCTTCTTGTTTTTGCCAAGAATGCATTCTTCACACGATCCAATGGCTCTTTGTATCTCTGAATCAGCCATCTGAATAATGCCTTGCTTTACCAGCTGCATCAGCCCAGTGTCCCCCACATGGCCCAGCCTAGCATGCCAATTGATGGTCTTTTGTGTGTTGTTAGCTGTTCCAGCAACTGCCTCAGCTTTCAGATAATAGAGCACATTGTTTCTGACAGCCTTCATGATCATTTGGCCATCCTTTTTGACAAGCATCTCTCCACCAAAGAGAGTCAATTCGTAGCCATTCTTCTCAAGAAGACCCAAGGATATAAGATTCCTTTTAATGGATGGGATGTATCTCACATCAGTGAGAGTTCTGAAAATTCCATTGTCCATCCTCAAACATATGCTCCCAACACCCCTTACATCACACACATGGTCATCTCCCAGCAGCACCGAGCCTTCAGATTTCTTTAAATCTTGGAACCAGTCGAGATTGGAGGACATATGGAAACTGCAGCCTGAGTCCATGATCCATAGCCTTGATAATGGGCTATCCTCCACCACATTGAGAGCTCTTGCCTCTTCAATTTCCTCAGTGATAGCTGCTGTACCATCTCCTTTGTGATTTTCAGATTGCTTTTTCTTCCAAGCAAAACAATTTTGCTTGATGTGTCCTGGTTTCTTACACCAGAAGCAGCTTCTAGATTCCTTTTGATCTCCTTCCTTAGATGATCTTGGCTTCCACTTGTCAGATGGGGGTTTCTTGAATTTGAATTGTTTCTTTGAAGTTGCCTTCACATTGAGGCTTTCAGCAGCTTGATCGATTGGCTTGCTGACACATTTCTGCATTGCCTTCAGCTTTAATGCAGAAAATACCTCCTCCAAAGTCACTTTCGAATCCCTTCCAAGAAGTATTGAGTCTTTGAATTGCTCAAAACTCTGAGGCAGAGCATTCAATAACATCAAAGCTTTATCCTCATCTTTCATGGGATCATCCACACCCTCAAGATCATCTATATACTTTCGAAAATCTTCCAGCTGATCCGCCAGATTCTTGGAGTCAGAAAATCTAAAGTTGAACAATCTTTGCTTGAGATGCAACCTATTGGAGATTGACTTCTCCATATATATTTTCTCCAATTTCTCCCACACTCCCGCGGCATCATCCTCTTTCTGAACCTCCCTCAAGACTCTATCGCTGAGGCACAAGACAATCGAGCTATACGCCTTGTATTCCAGTTCTTGACATTTCGCCGCATCCATCCCTTGAATCTCTTTCTTGTCCGTCTTGGATTTCACATAATCCCAGACGCCTTGCTGCATCAGAACAGCTCTCATCTTCAATCTCCACAGGCCGAAATCATTTTCGCCGGTGAATTTCTCAACGTCGAACTTTGCGGTAGACATTGTTGAATTCGTCGTCCTTCTTCGATTCCCACAGACGGCGCCAATTTGTAATGCTATCAGATACGCGACTCAATCTTGTTATCACAACGAGATCGATTCCGGAACGAGAAGAACGAATACTTGATATGAAAATGAATAAGCTAAAAACAATTCTTGGAGAGTCAATGGAAATCTTGTGTTTTATTTGTGTGGAAGATTACAAAACTCATGGATGAAAAATTCTTTCTCTTTTTCCACAGCTCGGCTCTATTTAACTAACACTTATCTAACAACTAGTTCAAACCTAACGGCTTTCATTTAAAGCTAACTAACTAGTCGCATCCGACGACGTGCATCAGTTAATAACAACTGTCAACTCCGAACTCGTTTAAGTTCGGCCAACACCGAGCACCAACACCGAGCACTGAGCACCGAGCTCAACACCGAACATTGAGCTCGGCTAATCCCTGAGCACGACTACAAACTCGACCAATCACCGAGCATGATTGCAGTTCGTCAGATCACCGAACAGCATATCGGTCCCTAATCGCCGAACAATATATTGGTAACCGAACTGAACTGATTGTGCAGTTTTGCCCCAATCCTCATAACAGATATAATGTTGGAAAATAAACACTGATGACTATAAACGAGATGAACATAAGGAATTCTTTTGCCCGTTTGTTTATCTACATATGAGAGCGATGTCTGAAATTTCAAGATGATTTTATACCGAGGAAATACCTTTATTATAAGCATAATAGAGAACCCTAATTTTGATCACAGTAGAAAACATATCTCACTACAAGGAAATAAATCATAAATATGATAGAAGATTTTGATCAGAGTAGGAAACATATCTCGCTATAAGGAAGCAAATCCTAAATATGATAGAAGATATTTTAGGCTCCAAAATAAACATATAATGTACAATTCATCTTTGTCTTATGAATTTTGTTGGAAAACTATTAGAAGGCCAACAATATACTTCCTTTGACCGAGATGAAATGTCCCACTTTGATTCAACGTGAATTTTAAAAAATATATATAAAGATTTTGGGTGAAAAATATTAGTGAAAATATCATAAAAGAATAAGATATTTAGTGGTGAGCATTAAAAAATGAAAATATAGGATATTTAATAGGAGTAGCAGTTTAAGGCAGCGTGAATTTTAAAATATATATATAAAGATTTTGGGTGAAAAATATTAGTGAAATGTGAGATTTATATATATAATATCATAAAAGAATAAGATATTTAGTGGTGAGCATTAAAAAGTGAAAATATAGGATATTTAATAGGAGTAGCAGTTTAAGGAGGTATAATCTTTTTATTAACTTTTATTTTATTTTTTAATAAATAATGATTTTATGAATAAGATAAAATACACGATCCAGCTCGTTTTGTAATGGAGGTTTTTCCATCCAACAACTTTAGGGCATGTTCCAAGATTCAAAATTTACATTACAAGCTATTCCCATAGAAATATGTCTTATTTCCTTTTTCGTCCGTCCCAAACAAATAGTTCGTAGCTATTTATGACAACATTTTTCTCCTTCTCTTTTACTTTATCATTTATGAGTCACACCATCCACTACACAATTTCAACTACTTTTTCTCTTTATCTCTTACTTTACCAATTACACATTAAAACCCGTGCCAATCACAAATGACCTATTTCTATGGGACGGAGGGAGTATTAAACAAGTTTGTCAGAACTTTGTCACTGTATAGCTCGACTGACAATTGTTTGGGTGTTTAGTATACTAACATTTTCTATTTCAATTACCAAATTGACCTAAAATGTAAGCCATTCTCTTTTTTACTATTAATTAATGAATTGTAACATTTCGAAACATTGGCAATTCGAAATTCCAAATTTTAGAAATCAGAGCAAAACAACTTAAGTAGTAGAGACAAATTGCATAGCAAGTGACGTGGGAGAGCAATTAGTGATTTGTAGGGAAATGAATAATTGGAGGATTTATGAAGTAGATAATGATAGGGGTAGGGGAGATTAATTAAGGAATAATGAGAAAGCAAGATAGAAAAAAAAATAGAGATGGGGTTTAGGCAAGCATGATTGTGTTTTTTGGAAAGCCAAGAATTGAAGAAGGACGTGGTGTTGCTAAGACTCAAAGACATTCCATTTTACAAGCATCCACCCACCCTTTGAAAATTTTATTTAGTTCACTCTCATATAGTCATATATCTCCATGTTCTCAATACCTAATTAATTATATTAGTGATTATATATTGAATGACGATCTAGAAAATAGAATTTGTAGGTGTAAAAAATTATTGTCATTATTAGAAGGCAGAAACGACATAATAATTTATCACTGGTAATGGATGACAGACAAAGAACATAAATAGACTTAATCTTGGATTAAAGCGGAATTGCTACACTGTAAGATTGAAAGCAATTCACTACCTCGAATTTAATGGTGTTTTCGAACCTTAGTAGCTGTAAAATCGATTGACCACAGTTATACCTAGATCCGCCATAATTTCTATTTCTATTTTCATTTCTACTTTAATACTCCTATTTTAGTTTTCACTCAATATATGTATATTGCAGAATATACATATATAGGATTTGAATATTCATTAGATGCAACTGATAATCTATTAATGAAATATGTGTACATTGATGATGAATTAAAGCCACTGATCATAATGTTCTAAAATTGGTGAATGAGATAAATTAAGTTGTGATTAGTGTATGATTAATTAGATGTAAATACGGATTAATAAATAAATAAAAAAATAAAAGTGGCAATAGGGGAGGCAGGCGTGTTATAGACTGCCTGTTATTCAGAAAAGCTGACTGATATCATCCCATTAAATTTGGTCTCTTCTTAGCTCTTTGTTAAAAAAAGTATTTTCTCATTCCATATTTTAAAATTGTTAATTTGCAACAAACGCAGAGGAATATTCCCATATTCTTAGGTACAAATGAGCATAATTTTTAGTTGGAGTAGTACATTTTTCAATTATATACCAGTACCGCTTCAACTATTTATTAATAAATTTAATAAATTTTTATATTTATCATAATAAGAAAAACACTTTTATTTTTAAACTTTAATTTAATTTAATTTAATTTAATTTAATTTAATTTAATTTAATTTAATTTAATTTAATTTAATTTAATTTAATTTAATTTAATTTAATTTTTAATAAAGATTCTTTCACCCAATGTCAAAATTCTGTCTCGTGACTAAAATGCAACTAGGCAGCTCGATCATTTAAAAGACGCAAAGTACCAAAAACATATCCATAAATTATTAAATACACACCTATCCATTGCAAGTCAAATGAGTGATATGTAGTAAACAATGATGAAAGGAAGAAGCTTTGAAATAATGGGTTTTCCAATTGTAAAGAAGAAATATTTTGATGGTGAAAAAGAGGAAGAAGCATTGCTGCATTGGGTATGATGAAGTGCCACGTACATCATCAATTTAATTGGAATAAGGAAGCTAGCATGCATGGGCTTGATTTGGTGACAAGTGAGTGCATGGAATAGGAGACTTAGGCTTGGAATAAAGCATCAATCTTATGATGATGGACACATATGGTTCTACCACACCACAATTTTTTTTTTACTTCTTAATTGGATTTCCCTAACGGAATGGTTAATACTAGTATAAGTGGTTGACGTAGAAAAAATAATTCAAAATGTCATACCCTAACCCCTCTGACATATGAATTTATAATACACCTATACAAATTAAAGTAAAGAAATCACATATTAATCATTTCACCATCCAAATACTATAATTACAAAATCCATCAATTATTAGACTTATTTACAAATATTCTAAATCCGCACGTATAAATAAATATCAAATATCATAAATAATTTCAAATTCATATGCATAGGTCTCTATGTTCATTTTATTATTTTGTGACAAATCAAGCCTGGTATCTGCCCGGAATTTTCAATATGTCAATATGATTTGACCCGAAGGTCCCATTGTGATTGACCCGAAGGTCTCAATATGATCACTATGATTTCAGATACAGGGCAATGCCGTCACATGTTCTCTTTAATCATATGATTGATATAATTCCAATATCATATATAAAACGTATCAAGTACATCAACTACATATTCATGTCATATTCCACAATCGATATCAAATGACACATAACTATATCAGATTCATATCATAAAATCCAAATATCCACTCCAAGTCAACACATAGTAATCAACCTTATAACATTGCAAAATTAAAAGTGTAATTTATACACACCTTATTTTGATTGAAAAATTTTCTAGAGCTTTTTATTCTTTTTTTCTATTTACCTTCCTGAATCCAGTGGCGTATCCAGGAATTTCGGGTTGGGAGTACGATAAATAATTATAGCGTACATCTTCAATATCCGATCCTTTTTCTTCTTTTTAATTTGTTCTCTCGATCAAAATTTTTATTTTTATTTTCAAGTAAGATTATAATTTGTATATAGATGTGAACTATTTTAAATTAGTGTTACTACTACTTAAATGACATTCATTATTCAAAATAAAGTTTCATAGATTTATATATTATAGACAAATTGTTTTAGCATTAATAGTGTGTTATCTTTTAATAATTTATCTTTTTTGTGGGTTATTTTACCAATAAATCATCATTTGCCTATTTGAGCAATGTTTCAATTATTTACAAAAAAATAGAAAATAAAAAATAAAATACAATAGAATAAATTAAAACAAAAAGTTAATATTAAAATTCATTAGAAAATAACTAAATGCATAATACTTTATAAGATAAGAAATTGTTTTAAATATAAATGCATAAAATGTATAAGATGAATTTAAAATAAAAATATATGTACAAAATAAGACGCATTAGAAGAGAAAATGAAATTCATTAAAAATAATGAAAATACTTTTCAAGAGAATTAACTAACTTGAAAAGAAATAAAATAAATGCATAATCTTTTGCTCAACCGAGCGACGGCGGCGGACCGACGATGTGGACGTCGGGAACTCTGCCTCGGCCGAGGGGGGGCGGAGTTCGTGGGAACCAGCACTGCTACTGTACTCTCCGGAGACGTCCGCTTCGGCCAGCCAGATTCAACATCTGCAGTGAACTTGGTCGATGTCTGCACCACAAGATAGACCACCCAATATTTGAATTCCCCGAACCCCTGTGCAGTGTCGATGAACTGATGGTGAGACAGGAGCTTCACATTCTCGACAGACATGCCGCTGGTTGCCGAGCGGAGGTTGTTTGTGTAAATGCCGACAAATCGGCTAAGCTGCCTCCTCAGCCGCTCCCACTATTTCCGGCATTGCTCTCCGTTGTGAGGCTTTCCCCCTGGCGGTTTGAACTGGAGGTAGCTTTGGCTAATGCGCCACCACATATGTCGATGTGCTGGTTAGCCCCGACATACGGATCCACCACCACACTGATCCAAGTCTTCGCCAGCGTGATGCACTCCTCCATGCTCCAGACGGTCCTCTTCTTCCCGCTGGACCCCTCCCCCACCTCAGCGGCCCCTACCCCTCGCTCTTCCTGCCCTCCCCCTCCTCCCTGTCGCCGTTGGTGCGTCGGTGGGAGAATCGTGGATTGGAGATAGCCCTAACTCCTCAAGCGAGAACGTCTCGTTGCCAGTGAACTGAGTCTCGAGAGGAGTACTCGGCGGGTTGTTTGGCGCCAGTAAATCCATATAGGGCCGATAGACGTTGTCTACCGATGATTGCATCATCCTCTGCCTACTCCCCCCGCAGCGCCAGACGATCCCTGCATCATCCCGGGCATCTGGGGCATCATCCCCGGCATTTAGGGCATCATCCCCGGCATTCCGGACATCAACCCCGGCATTTAGGGCATTCCGGGATGCGCCCCGGGCAACTGGGACATTTGGGGCATCATCCCATACACTGCGGGTACATGTTGTAGTACCCGGGCATCATCCCCGCCGCCGTTTGAGATTGGGGCATCATCCCCGGCATTTGGGGCATAGCGGACATCGGCGTACTACCGCCGACGGGAAAATAAGGCGCCTGTGACTCGCTCGTGGCGGGGGAATCGCTATCGTGGTGCTCCATTATTTTCGAAAGAAAAGTATTTTAGAGAGGGAGAGAGATACTCGTTAATACAAGTAGTATGAATGAAATGAAGTTCAACGATACGTATTTATAGAATTATTAAAAAAAGAAATTAATGCAATAATCGGGACGTCCGCGCGGACGTCCGTGGGAGTCAACGCAATGGCGGACGTCCGCACGGATATCGCGATGGATATCCACGGAACGCCGCGGAACTCCGGTGTCTGCAGCGGATGTCCGTATCCGTGCCTCCCATGCACAATGGCGAACGTCCCGCGCGGACTTTCGGCACGCCGGGACGGGCGCCATTGCTAATGCTCTAATATGACTAAAAAGAAAAAAAATAGAGTATAGACTATATAAGTTATCAATCAAGGTTTGTTATAACTCATTGAAAATTAGTGATATAAATATTTTATACTATCAATTATGCTAATTATATTGCACCAATTGTGCTCATTATTGCAAGTCAATTTAGTGATATAAATATTTTAAATGCACAGTACTAATTTGGACATAATGATATTTGATTGATGTTTTAATTAATTGAACAAAAACAAAGTGCTAGATATAATAGATATATTCAAGGTCATAATTAAAAAGATGCTTACAATCATCTAATAACGTACGAAATATGTGTGTGAGATACTCCCTCCGTCCCGGACTATTCGCACATTTCCTTTTCGGCACGGAGATTAAGGAATGAGTGTATAGCAAAGTCAACAATTGCGGCTGTATGTGATAATTTTTACTAAAAATGGAAATAGTGCAAATAACTTGGGACGTCCAGAAAGGAAATAAGTGCAAGTAGTCCGAGACGGAGGGAGTATTATTTACGCAATCTTTTGTGAATCACCATAATTAGGAAACTGATTGGACCCCAATAATTATGTTTATGCAAGCTGTGGGTTTACATTTTATTGTTTTTGTCCACGAGCCAGATTCTTTTTTATTTTACTGATTTTACTTTTATAAAGTAAATTACAAATTCTATGTCAGGATCATTTATATTATTTCGAGCTACATCTCCTATCATTTAAGATATAGTATTTGTTATATAACCACATATATTTTCTTAAACTAATCTTTTACTTGTATAATAGCTAGGAAATTTAATTACATAAGTATTTATAATTCGTGCACGTGCTCCCAAAAAAGGGATAACATAAACTTATTATTGAAATATTCACAATTGAGTTACCACATATAGAAATATGAAGTACAAATGACCAATTTAAATACCTATCGATCACCACTTGATTATTGGATAAATCATCAACAAAATTTGGTTGTTTTTTTACATATCAGGTACGACTTCATTAAATGTGACAATGTCTAACTATTGTTAATCTAACATGGTATCAAAGCAGGCTCCATGCTCGAGCAGATTGTGCGGTTAGGCCTAACGGGGCATTAGTGATTCTCTTTAGATATTAACAAAAATGAAGGACTTATATATGAATGGCAAGCTATCACATGTGTTATCTTGCATTGAAAATGAAAAATAGAAAGAGATCAACTATACACTTGATGCTACAATATTTTATTAAAGTGTTTCATTGATCTCTTTTTCACGTATTAGATACGCTTCAATAATCGGAAGATGCACATTCAAGCTCATTTAAAAAGGATCATGGTAATCATGATGCACATATGAAGAAGCAAACTCGAGAGCACGTACGGGTGAATAATATATAATCATAATGCATGGGATGCTTCTCAATTCATTCATCCATACATACATACCTACAACCATACATACATTATACATACATAATCCATTTTCATCATTCTCAATTTGTGTGCACCACATGAATTCATTTATTTCAACTAAAGAGGGGCCAATTATTTATGATGTTTTTCTCTTTTTCTTCTTTGTTTCCCAATGTGCATGTCAATGCATATAGAGGATGATGAGAATGTGTGGTTCCCACTTCTCATTTGCACAGTTGAGAGCAATCTAAGATAATAAAAAGGGATGTTGCTTTAGTGTGTGCGTCATGATTGCATCATGACTACCTACCATCGTCATAATCATCAAATTTTTTTGTTACATAGAAAAGTAGTGCCCTCCCCCCCCAAAAAAAAAACTCCTAATATCTATAGATATGCATGCACCATCATTGATTATGTATTTTATATTACTATTTTGTAGTAACTTAATTTAATTTTCCATTGGATTCGGGAAGAATAAAGCTATGCGGCCACATTATGACTAGCCATAAATTAATTAAATAACCAAAAAAAATTAATTTTTTTTTCAAATTTTTGGTTTAATACTACTTGATTTTACTTTTATATCATATTCATTATATGTTGCTCAACATGTTAGTGTTGCTCTTTCGTAGTTTTTGCTCAACTTATTACTACCGTCATTTCTTGATTGTTGCTCAACGTATACAGTAATTCGTGATATTAATGTGTTTTACGTAATGGAATTCAAAGATAAGTATCAACTCACAAGTCCATTTACACACATATAAGTTTATATCGGTAATTCTAATTTTTTTATATATGTAAATGGACAAAATTAACTCTTTATGGCCGGCCACATTATGGCCATTTAGCATCACCCATTCGGGAAAGAGTCTATCAAAAGAATAAGAAATTATGGAAGGTTAGAGATACTACAACAAGGGTAATAATACCAATTTCACATTTCATTATCTCAGTGCAATATTTAAATTATCCTCCGCCCATACAACTTGACACAATGACCCACAAAGAAAAAGTATTAAAAATGTAAAAATATGCTATTTGTCGAAGGTTGTCGTAAAAATATTCCTTCCATTCCGACCAATACACAAGTTCAATATGTAACATTCTTTATGTAGACATGTATTAAAAAATCTTGTGATTGAGACTATACCTATTCCTAAATTTGAAAAAAAAGAAGAGAAAGCTGATTAGGGATAATTTTGTCACACCATCTCCAACTCAAGATTGGAATCTAAATGCTACATACTTTAGAAATCATGGTATTAAATATGCCCGGTCAATGAATTTTGACCAAATAATAAATATGACGAGACATTTAATTTTGTGAAATTAAATAACATAGCGTCGATCTACATTTTACGTAGATAAATGTAGTATATTCACTTTCTCAAATCCGATTTCCGGTGAGTGAGAAATAGTGGATTAAAGTTAGACATAATTAGCTTTTAATTAAAGCTTGGAGTTGGAGCTTAGGGAATAATTAACTAGTATTAATTATCCCACATTGGACACATCTTTTAATGTGTATAAATTAAGTGACTTTATGTTACTTAATAATTATAGTGGACCAAGATGGGTGAAAGAGCCCACACGCGCGCACACGCACGCGCCGCCGCCGCCGCCCGCCTGCTCGCGCTCGCGCTCGCGGCCTCGGGCCCGGGCCCGATCTCGATCTCGATCTTGGACTTGGACTTGGATCTTGGCAATTGGTCTTTGGGCTTGGGGCAAACTATTCTTTTTGGACCACCGCCGAGTCAGCAATCCAAGTGGTTTGACACGTCGTCAAGCGAGGCACAGTCACGGCTGCCACGTGAGAAATCCACACGCTCCACATGCGATAGGCACACGCCTGCCACACGCTCGTAACCGACGGCGGTTACGAATCTGCCATGATGAGCCTTCATGGCTCGGTTCACCCTGCATGGTGGCTTGGCCTATAAATAGGTTAGCCATACCACTGCATTAGGACACACAATTCCAAGCATTCTCTGCATCATAAGCTCTCTCCCTCTCTGCATTGTCTTTCTGTCGAAGCTCTGCCCTCTCCTCCATCCAGTTCGCCGGAGCTCTACTGATTGCGGTGCTGCATCAAAAGAGACGTAGTCGTTTTACCTTTGGGGACGAAATGCCAAACCGAAGAGCACTACCGGGGCGTATCTCGTCTTGCGGGAAGAGGCCTCCTCGACTCAGCTAAACATTCACGGTTTATTTGTTTCATTGTAATTCAGTTCAGTTTCGTTTCTTGTATTCCTTCTTTTGGGTTGTATTACGCTCGACTTTTATCTCTTGTAATCAATAGAACCAACAATCGCAAGACGAGATAACTTGCTTTTGAAAGGTTTTTGACCTCTAAACTGAACTTAAAATTTCGAAACTTAATAAACCTTTGCTGGAGATGTAAACTGAATCTAACACCACTGCTGCCGCCACCGCCGCCGCCATTCCCTCCACCATGGCGACCACTGGACCGGTCAATACGTCGTCAATTCCGACGATGATGCCCACTCCCTGGCGCTATCCCTCTTCATCAACAACCCCTTGGGAGTTCGTTAACCCCCTTGGGCTCACTGGTGGATCCACCTCGAGTGGATCGGTTGGTTCCACTTTTAGTGGTTCCTTCGGATCCTTTAATGGATCAAGTGTTGGGGCTTTCGGGCCTCACACGAATGTTGGGGCCTTCGGGTCTCATGCGAGTGCTAGTCCCTTCGGGGATAGTACGTTCATGGCGGGCTCTATGCCTAACGTGAATGGTGGGGGCTCTATGCCCAACCACGTTGTTGGCTCCTTCGGGGGCAACGGAATTGGTTCCTTCCAAGGACCAACTGCGGCACCTTTGGCACCAAGAATGATGCCACCTGCCGAGAAGCCACCAAAGTTTGGAGGATCTGACTTCAAGCGGTGGTACCAAAAGATGTTGTTCTACTTGACAACATTGGGCGTCGCCAACTTCCTCACGGAGAACGAGCCGCCCGCGCCAAGCGACCAAGAGACTAGGCTCGAAGTCATGGCGGACTATGAGGCTTGGAGAAAAGGGGATTATCTATGTAAAAACTTTATTTTAAGTGCATTAGATGATAGCCTCTATAATGTATACTCCAATGTAACCACATCTAAACAAATGTGGGAAAGCCTAGAGAAGAAATATAGCATAGACAATGCTGCAGGGACTGAACAGGTTGTAGCATCCAAGTTTATGGACTACAAGATGGTCGACTGTCGACCCATCATGGAGCAAGTCCAAGAGCTCCAAATGATCATCCACTCCTTAGTGGCTGAAGGGATGACCTTGCCCGATAAGTTCCTAAGGTGCACGATCATTGACAAACTCCCTCCAAGTTGGAAGGACTTCAAGAGTTATCTCAAGCACAAGCGAAAGCAGATGACCCTTGAAGACTTGATCGTGAAGTTACGCATTGAGGCTGACGTGCGCAAAAGTGATCAAAAGGCTAAGGGCTTCACCCCAAATGAAGCCAAAGCCAACCTGTTGGAGCGGGGCGGTCCCTCCAACAAACGCCCTCGCCCAAACCGTCCAAACGACAAAGGGAAGGGAAAACAGCCTTCAAAGAAGTTTGAAGGCGACTGCTACAAATGTGGCAAACAAGGCCACTTTGCAAAAGACTGCCGCAGCAAGAAGAAGAAGCCGGCAGCCCACGTCGTTGAGAAGGAGTTCAAGGACTGGGATGAGAACGACCTCATTGCAGTGGTCACTGAAGAGGTTAACCTTGTTGATAACAAGGGAGGCTGGTACATCGACACCGGCGCTACTGCTCATGTTTGCTCCGACAGGAGCAAGTTTGCCTCCTACACGGCTGTTGAAGGAAGGAAAATCAACATGGGGAATCAAGCATCGTCTGAAATCCTCGGCGTTGGCAACGTGATTCTCATGATGACGTCTGGCGTCACAATCACTTTGAAGGATGTGCTGCATGTCCCGGACATCCGCAAGAACCTAGTGTCAGGATCAATACTAGTTAATAAGGGGTTTAAACTTGTATTTGAGTCTGATAGGTTTGTCTTGTATAAGTTTGGAAAATCCCTCGGAAAAGGTTATGTAACCGATGGGCTTTTCAAGCTTAGTGTAACAACTCGCAGTATTGCAAAGCCATTGGCTAATAATAATAAAGCTTCTACTTCTTCTTATTTGACCGAGTCTTCAAATTTGTGGCATTGTAGATTGGGACATGTAAATTCAAAAGCCATTAAAAGATTAGTAAATTTAGATTTACTAAAGGCTAATGAAGTAGATAATCAAGATAAATGTGAAATTTGTCTTGAAGCAAAAATGACTAAGTTGTCGTTTCATTCGGTTGAACGAAACACAAAACCCCTTGAATTAATTCACACGGACGTATGTGATTTAAAGATGGTGCAAACAAGAGGTGGTAAAAAGTACTTTATCACTTTCATAGATGATTGCACAAGGTATTGCTACATTTATCTTTTAAGAAGTAAAGATGAAGCAATAGAAGCGTTCAAAAATTATAAGAACGAAGTTGAGAATCAACTTGGTTGTAAAATCAAAATGATTCGAAGCGATAGAGGAGGCGAATATGTAGCCCCGTTTGAGGAGTTATGCAACGCAAGTGGTATAATTCATCAAACAACTGCTCCATATTCACCACAATCTAATGGTGTTGCAGAACGCAAAAATCGAACTCTAAAAGAGATGATGAATGCACTGCTTCTAACTTCAGGATTACCACATAACATGTGGGGGGAAGCTGTTTTGACAACCAACTATATCTTGAATAAGATCCTTCTCAAAGGAAAAGATGTCACTCCTTATGAGTTGTGGAAGGGAAGGAAGCCATCCTACAAATACCTCAAAGTGTGGGGGTGTTTGGCAAATGTGATGGTTCCTCCGCCCAAAGAAGTTACAATCGGACCTAAGACGGTTGATTGCATCTTCATTGGGTATGCACTTAACAGTAGTGCATATCGATTTGTTGTTCACAAGTCTGAAATATCGACTATCACAGTAGGAACAACAATTGAGTCGAGGAATGCTGTATTTCTCGAAAATACCTTTCCTTGCAAAGACAAGGAAAAAGTCTCAACCAATTCTGAGACATGAATTGAAGAAGCCACTAGTTCTAAACAAGTGGAAGAAGAAGCCACTAGTTCTAAATTAGCAGATGTGGAACCTGAATCGCACAAGCGTGCAAGGCCCGATCCAAAAGATACAGTACTAAGACGTGGTAATAGAGTTAGAACACCAAAAACATTTGGTCCTGACTACATTGCTTTCATGTTGGATGAAGACCCAACATCGATAAAAGTAGCCTTTGCTGGCCCAGACGGGCTGCATTGGAGAGAAGCTGTTCAAAGCGAAATTGATTCAATTTTGCTAAACCACACGTGGGTGTTGGTTGATTTGCCCGAAGGGGCTAATCCCTTTAGGATGCAAATGGGTCCTTAAAAGAAAGTTTAAGGCCGATGGAACAGTTGATAAGTATAAAGCCCGATTAGTAGTAAAGGGTTTTAAACAAAAGGAAGGACATGACTTCTTCGATACCTATTCACCTGTAACAAGGATTACATCTATACGAGTGCTTCTCGCTATTGCTGCATTGCACAATCTTGAGATTCATCAAATGGATGTAAAGACCGCGTTTCTAAATGGTGAACTAGAAGATGAAATCTATATGGAACAACCCGAAGGGTTTGTAGTACCTGGACAAGAGAAAAATGTATGCAAGCTCGTAAAGTCCCTATATGGATTGAAACAAGCGCCATTGCAATGGCACTTGAAGTTTGATAATGTGATGTTATCAAATGGGTTTAAAATCAACGAGTGCGACAAATGTGTCTACATCAAGAGCACTAATAACGGTCATGTTATAGTGTGTCTCTACGTTGATGATATGTTAATCTTGGGTAGTAACACTCAAGTAATTAACGATACAAAGGCCATGTTAAAGAGAAACTTTGACATGAAAGACATGGGTCTAGCCGATGTAATTCTTGGAATGAAGATTCTAAGAACGAATGATGGAATCATCTTAACACAATCACATTATGTTGAGAAGATATTGAATAAATTCAAAGCCTATGATGGCACGCCGGTTAAGACTCCAATTGAACTCGACGTTCACTTGAGCAAAAACAAAGGCGAGCCCGTTGCACAAGAAGAGTATGCACGGGTCATCGGGTGCATTATGTACTTGACTAATTGCACTCGACTTGACATTGCTTGTGCCGTGAACAAGTTAAGTCGTTACACGAGCAATCCAAGCAAAGAGCATTGGAGTGCTCTTGTGAGGGTTTTGAGATATTTAAAACACACTCAAAATCTTGGGCTACACTTCTTGAGATACCCCCCGGTACTTGAAGGGTACTGTGATGCCAATTGGATATCCGATAATAGAGACTCACTTTCAACAAGTGGATATGTCTTTACTATTGGGGGTGGTGCTGTATCGTGGAAATCCACAAAACAGACCTGTATAGCCCGATCAACAATGGAATCGGAGTTCATTGCCTTGGATAAGGCTGGTGAGGAAGCCGAGTGGCTTAAGAACTTCCTTGAAGACATTCCATGTTGGTCTAAGCCAGTGTCACCAGTGCTGATCCACTGCGATAGCCAAGTAGCTATTGGAAGGGCAAACAATGGCTTCTGTAACGGTAAGTCTCGACATATACGTCGACGACATAACACCGTGAGACATTTGATCACAACAGGGGTGATTACAATTGACTATGTGAAGTCAATAGATAATCTAGCGGATCCGCTAACCAAAGGGTTAAACCGTGATCAAATGAATAAGTTGCTAGAGGGAATGGGTTTGAAATCCACAAACTAAAGAACTATCATAGTGGTAACCCAACCATGATGACTGGAGATCCCAAGAACTTGGTTCAAAGGGACAACTAAGCTATGAGAGTTCATGAGAAACACTCAACTATATCTATTCCCTAGAGAGCAATAGAGTGTTGGAGAGCTTGCCTAGTGGTAAAGGCTAAGTCTATGACTTTTAATGGTTCTTAAGGATCTCAAAGAGATGGAATTCTCAAAGAGACCAAGTATGGCAAGGTACTTGACTAAGAATCACCTATGTAAGTGCGAAGTGTGGTCGCTTCATAAAAAATGCACTTATGAATCCAAAGTGGTGTCCAAGACCGCAATGGACACAAAACGTGAGAACGGATGAGGTTGAGGTGTTTAAGCGTTAACACCATTGTCTCGGTGCACGCCGTGGGGATTAGTTCAAAGCATCGCGCTACTAAGCCGCCTGTGTATCCGATGGTGTCGACTATGGAGGGTTCAAAGTCAACAACTACCTATTCTTATGCTTATATACCTCTCGAGGGTTGAGCTTGTGTCTGCATGCATATGCATTCGGCTATTTCCACTCATGTGGGGGATTGTAGAAATCATGGTATTAAATATGCCCGGTCAATGGATTTTGACCAAATAATAAATGTGACGAGACATTTAATTTTGTGAAATTAAATGACATAGCGTCGATCTACATTTTACGTAGATAAATGTAGTATATTCACTTTCTCAAATCCGATTTCCGGTGAGTGAGAAATAGTGGATTAAAGTTGGGCATAATTAGCTTTTAATTAAAGCTTGGAGTTGGAGCTTAGTGAATAATTAACTAGTGTTAATTATCTCACATTGGAGGATTAACACATCTTTTAATGTGTATAAATTAAGTGACTTTATGTTACTTAATAATTATAGTGGACCAAGATGGGTGAAAGAGCCCACACGCGCGCACACGCGCGCGCCGCCGCCGCCGCCCGCCCGCCCGAGCCCGTGCTCGCGCTCGCGCTCGCGGCCTCGTGCCCGGGCCCGATCCCGATCTCAATCTCGATCTTGGGCTTGGGCTTGGGCTTGGACTTGGACTTGGACTTGGACTTGGACTTGGATCTTGGCAATTGGTCTTTGGGTGGTCTTTGGGCTTGGGGCTTGGCCCAAACTATTCTTTTTGGACCACCGCCGAGTCAGCAATCCAAGTGGCTTGACAGGTCGTCAAGCAAGGCACAGTCACGGCTGCCACGTGAGAAATCCACACGCTCCACATGCGAAAGGCACACGCCTGCCACACGCTCGTAACCGACGTCGGTTACGAATCTGCCATGATGAGCCTTCATGGCTCGGTTCACCCTGCATGGTGGCTTGGCCTATAAATAGGCTAGCCATACCACTGCATTAGGACACACAATTCCAAGCATTCTCTGCATCATAAGCTCTCTCCCTCTCTGCATTGTCTTTCTGTCGAAGCTCTGCCCTCTCCTCCATCCAGTTCGCCGGAGCTCTACTGATTGCGGTGCTGCATCAAAAGAGACGTAGTCGTTTTACCTTTGGGGACGAAATGCCAAACCGAAGAGCACTACCGGGGCGTATCTCGTCTTGCGGGAAGAGGCCTCCTCGACTCGGCTAAACATTCACGGTTTATTTGTTTCATTGTAATTCAGTTCAGTTTCGTTTCTTGTATTCCTTCTTTTGGGTTGTATTACGCCCGGCTTTTATCTCTTGTAATCAATAGAACCAACACATACCCTAAAAAATAGAGTCACCTTACCCATTTGTTCATAAAGATTTTTAACTAAATTTGTATGCAAAAGAGGAAAAAAGTTTATATATTTTCAAAATAATTACTTTAAATCACAATTTTTGTGTTGACTTCTGGTCAGTCCCATAACTTTCAAGATTGAAATATAAAATCACAATTTTGTATTTTTTTTTTCTCGCAATTGCACATCATGATCTGAATCGAAACTAATATGACAAAATCAAAGTATAATATGACAACAAAACGACATTGACATGGACAAAACAACGTCCACATGCATGCCCACTAATGGAGAAGCTTTTAGTAGTGTGGTTGGACGTTGAAGATATATAGGGCCTGATTTCTCTACATACATATAATTATAGTGCATCTAAAATCATTAATTATCCAAAAGAAGAATAAAGAAAAGAAAAAAAGGAGAGAGAGTGGAAACTTTATATAGCATAAGTCTTCCCCTTTATTTGGGATGCACTTTTACATTGCATGTTGATTTATGGCTCAAGGAAAACATAGCTCTCACGTCCAAGATATCTATCAATTTTATTTTATTTTATTTTATTTTGCAAAAATAGACACTTTGACATTCATGTCTTGTGGCCCCTCTCACTAGTTCAATTCTTTATCTTTGTCATTATAATTCATTGTCACCTCTATTGCCATTTCAATTTTTGGAAATGGTTTCTATTTCAACCGCTTTCCTTGGTGTTTTTCTTTATGTGTTTCGAGATAAATGTTATTTATCGAGTAATATTTTGACCAAAAGTTTGTTTTAAAGATAATTAATTTAAATGTCCTTGCTCTTTTTTATACATAAGTTGCTGGCATATTTTGATGAAAAGTAAAATCGAGTTTTCGGCTAAATTGCAAATAAATCATGAAAGATGACTAGATTCTAGTATGTCCCATAATTTTGAAAAATTGAATTAAAATCACGAAATTTGTTATTTTCGTAATATATCTCATTTCTCCATTTCAACAATATACAAGATGATGTGACATAATCGATTTTAAACATGTGAAAATATTATGACTATGTTAGGAATGTTAACTTTTTTCCTTAGAGTGATAAGTATTTATTTGATAGGTGGCGTGTTTAAAATGAGACGCCACAACATCGGCGTATTTTTCCAATAGGTTACACATGAGATAATTTCAAAAATTGCAAATTTCGTGATTTAAAATTCGATTTTTGAAAAGTGTGGGATGAATCAAAATTTGACCTTGTTTTGTTATGTACTTATTTTAGAAATTCGATTTTTGAAAAGAGTGGGATGAATCAAAATTTGACCTTGTTTTGTTATGTACTTATTTTAGAATTGCCATTTTCTATCTTTTTACCTAGCAATACTATCAATTTGTAGGTAAATTGGTTTGACAAATTTGTTGGGATGTGGTTATTTATTGCAGAAAGAGCAGGCACGCTATGAATGACTGAAACTGAAATTAGACATGCATTTCGAATAAAGGGATAGGATTTTTTATATTGATATATAATACTAATATTATTTGATGCGAAAGTGAAACTATAAGCCATGGTACTAATTAAATAATTAAGCAAAAATGAATGCATTTTTATACTATTACACTTTTATTGCATGTCACAAACCCCCAAATATTCCACTCTTTTTTAGTAGTACCACCTTTTCTCCCTCTTTCGTTTATTCTATCATTATCACAATCCACTGGTATGGAAATGAAATATATATATATTGCCGGGCGAAATTACGATGGAAAATAAAATAAGGAAATTACATGGAAAATAACTGAACAAGAATTACACGGAAAACTTGTGGAAAGTGGTAAGCCGAGTCGAGGAGTCCTTTTTCCGCAAGACGAGATACGCTCCGGTAGTGCTCACGGTTTGACGTGTCGTCCCCAAAGATAAAACGGCTTCGTCTCTGAAGTAGCAGCACCGCTAGCAACAGATCTCCGACGAATGGGAGTAAGGCGGGGGCAGAGCTTCGACGGGGAAGATTATGCAGAGAGGGAAAGAGCGTGTATGCAAGGTGTTTGTGTATGTTCTGTTTAGAATGCAATGTATGCATGCCTATTTATAGGACAATACCACCTGCAGGGCATTGATGGAGTCAACAACCATTATGTGTGCCATGATGGCTTGACTGTAACCGCCGGGGGTAATCGACTGGTGCACTAGCCAGTGGTAGCTGAAGGGACACGATGCACCTGGACATGCTACACGACGGGATACACCATGGACCGTCGGGGTCCATCGGGGACCTTTTGTCTCCCGTTATGCGTAGGGGTCCAGCGGGGACCTTTTGACTCCCGTTGTGAGTCGGGGTCCAGCGGGGACCTTTTGTCTCCCGTTGTGCGTTGGGGTCCAGCGGGAACCTTTTGTCTCCCGTCACGCGTCGGAATCCAGCGGGACCATAACGTGGACTAGGACCCGTCGGGGATAGCGTGGAGTTTGGGGTGGTCTAAAAAGAACAAGCGAGGCTCGAACCACGCTCAACGAAGGCACAAGGCACAAGGCACCCGGGGCACAGGACACGGGTCATGGGCGGGCGGGCGGCGGCGCGCGCGTGTGGGCTTTGTCACCCGTCTTATTCCACGATAATTATTACACATGATAATTCATCTGATTAAATACTTCATCAAAGAAGTTTATCATCCCCGATGTGGGATAATTAACACCTATTTAATTAATCCCTTAGTCTTTTCACATAGCTCATTTCTAGCTTTATTGTGACCAACTTGAATATATTATTTCTCACTCACCGGGAATCGGATTTGAGAAAATGAATATACTACGGTCATCTTCTCGGAACATAGATTGACGGTATTGCATTTAATTTCACAAAATTAAATGTCTTGTAACATTTATTATTAGTCAAAAATTATTTGACCAGACACGATTCCAACACCGACTCATTTCTTCTTCGAATTCCCATTTCAAACATTTTCTTTTTCAACTAATGTTAAAATTATTTAATTCCGTAACTCGATGACGCTTTTGTATCACTCTTGAATGATGATGACAGTTTTTCTTATTTAATCATTAATTATCCCAATAATTAATGCAACTTTTGTTTTCCCTTTTTTGTTGTGAATATTTTCCTAGTTATATACTTTAAACAAATTTAAAAGTTTTCTTTAATGACAATATTAGAAACAAATTGATTCCCGTCATTCAATTTTCTCTTTTCTCTTTTGTCAAACATGTATTCAAAAGACATCCAAACATGTTTTTGGATAATTGGAGAATATAATGGTGAGAATTTGTGTATATGTGTTACGTCAATCCCAATTTAATTTTGTAAGGTTGCAAAAACATAATTACATGTTTGCAACATCAATGCGTGTTTATTCTTCTTTCGTCAACCATGCTCATTTCTTCATCCCTACCACCCATTCATCAAATCTGATGTGGGTCCCCCATAGAATATATGCAACAATTGTATTTCAAAATTCGACAATCATGAATTTCAAAACTTATTATCGTTCATGAAATATAGTGTTATTAATTTATGATTCAATAATTCTTTTTCTTGAATCTTGCAGTCATTTTTTCAATACATATGTAAAGCTTATCTACGCTCCACGATAATACTAATATTTTTTAATTCTTTATCGTAAATAAAAATTAATCACTTTCAGATTTTCACTAACAATACCCAAATCTCTCTCTATGTATATATATCATTTTATTTTATTTTATTAATTTTATACTAGTAAAAATCGTATCATCCACCACCGACCGTGATTATTAAAAATGGACTAAGAGAGTATTAGTAATTAATACTACTATGTGAAAGTTAGAAATTTAATTCTTGACTTCATATCTTCGACCCTAAATACATTAATTTAAATACAGCACGGATAAATTTTCTTAAAATAGGAAGAAGAAAAAAATACAAGAAAAATTGTAAGAAGAAATCATGCAACAAAAAATTTTAAAAAAATAAATAAATAGCGGCGTACAACCCGACAAAGCAGGGGAGGCATAAATGTCCACGCCTGCATGGACGTGCGTGTACTTAGCTGGCATACTCCGGTGGGCCCCACCTCGCGTGCAAACCCACACCACACCTACCCCCAACCCCCACGTACAATTTTATTCCTCATAACAATCATCACATTATTTTCCTAATCTTCGTTACCAATTCTTTAATCGTACTTTACAACCTCAAGTCTAGACATGACGCTGGTTCTTGAATCGTGGTCCGGTTCAGAAATGTAGGTTATATAGTCCTAAGACCATCCGTATCGCGTCTCGATGCTATCTCTAGCCCGTCTCGGAGACACGAGACGGCATCGAGACAGCGATGCAGCCATCCATCTCGGTCTCGTCTCGGCCACGAGGGTGAGTTGGCGAGACGTCTCGTCACGCGCTAGCGCCACGTGGCGAGCGCTGGCGCTAGGCGTGACGCCCACTCGTCGGGCCGGCGAGTGGCGTCGTCATGCTGAAGCAATAAATAATTTTATTTAAAATTCGGTTTTAATAAAAAAATAATTAAAAAAATAAAAAAAATGATAATATTACCGTTAAACGATAATTTTTATTTTTTTCTTTTTTATTCTATAAATACTCCTATATCATTCTCATTATACACACAAATACACATCTATTCTTCTCAATTCATCTCTTTTTTCTCTCCAATTTTCATCCCACCTCTCCAATTTTCATCTTAAAATGTCCGGCGACGGAAACTCTGGCGGCTCCGGCGGCTATGACTTGAACACGTTTGGCGACTAGGAGCATGTACAATGTCTTGGGTGCTTCCGGTTCCGGTTCGTCGACGCCGGGCACCCAAGGCTCGTCGACGCCGGCGGCGTACCAACCACCCTATTTTGATGTGGATGCATACTCTCGTCCCTCCGCCCCGAGGTATGGGTAATCGCAGGGATTATCCCAAATTAGGGAGGATTTTCATGATGAACCCAATCCGGAAGGAGGACGAGGCGGTGGAAGCTCCGGGGGTAGCGCATTCGACGCCGTGGAGGAAGAGGAGGAGGCGACCGAGGAGGAGGAGGATGTAGGTCGTCATCCATACAACCGCAACGACACGATGACTCTGTTCAACGCTTGGGTCAGCGTCTCGTACGATCCCATCGTCGGGAATCAACAAACCCGCAAGTGTTTTTGGAAAAAGGTCACCGACGCCTACAACGAGAACAAGCCAAAGGGGTCCTGCCGCCGCACCATGAAGATGTTCCGCAGTCATTTTGACCGAGTCGACAGAGATGTCAAAAAATCTTGCGGGATCTACAAGAATGAAGCTGCGAATTACCAAAGCGGAGCCATTGGAGCCGACATTCTGAGAGCGGCTATGCGAGTCTTTTTTGACGACAACAACAAATAATTCAAACATGTCGATGTTTGGGAGGCGGTCAAAGACGTTGAAAGGTGGGCTGACGGTTTCCAGTCCAGCACGGGCTCGAGCTCGAAACGCACGAAGCACACGGCGGGTGGCCAATACTTGTCTAGTGAGGGCGGGTCAGGCAACGCCTCACAAGAGGTTGAGGGCACGACCACCGATGCAGGGGGCTCCTCCAATGGGCGCCGTCGGCCGCAAGGGACCAAGGCGGCGAAAGCGGTTAGAGGGAGGAGGGGTCGAGGCGAATCAAGCCAGGCGGGCTCGGTCTCAGGCTCGAACACCCTATTGTCCATGTACTTGACCGTCACGACGACTGACACTTCCCGCATGCCGCTTCCCCAATATCAAGCTCATCTTGCCGGAATTGAGTATATGGCAAGACAAATTTGTATTCCGCCTACAGGTGGCTTGAGTGCACCGCCACCGCCTTCAGGGGATGATTCGCCGCCGGAGTAGTTTTTAAGTGTGTAATTTTAAATTTCTAGTATTTTAAATTATGTGTTTATTTATTTATTTTTTAGATTTTAATTATGTGTTTTTTTTGTTTTTTTAGGATTTTAAATAGTAATTTTATTTTATTTAATGAAGTTTGTTTTTATTAATTGAATTTGTTGGAAATAAAAATAAAAAATTAAATTGAATGAATAGTTAACGGATGAGAAGGTTAAGAGGCGGATAAGAGATGGATGGATGCAGGTGTTGTCTCTTAGTTAAGAGATGAGGTGAAAAGTATAGTGGGGCTATGAATAGTGACGAGATGAGACAATTAAGAGACAAATAAGAGACAGGGATGCAGATGGCCTAAGTGAAGCAGAATTGTAAGTAGCCCGATAAGTAAATTCAAGATTTCAATTTCGAACTAATAATTGGTTGTTTCGAATTTGATTCAAAACCAACGCCATTAATGAAATTTAGCCTTATTTTTATACTTTCCCAAAAAAAATCGATATAGGCCAAAATCGCAAATTACCCACACCGATTACAGTTTTAAAATTTTGGAACCGAAATTAGAACTAAAAAAAAACTCATAAAACCGATATGTTGATTCTAGTTCAACTCGCGATAGACAATTACAGTTTCAAAATTGAATCCGTTGGAGTGTGAAATAGACTATCTTGGCTTAAGCCCTTATATTTTTTTTTCACATTTCACCTTTTTTATTCTTTTACTACTAGTACCTTTTTACGTTGTCTGTTTTATTTGTTTGTAATCATGTTTGTGTTTTAATCAGTACACCACGAAAGTACAATTTCAAAAACTTCCCCTTGAGATAATAATTTATAATTATAAGGTTAAATTTGATAATAAGCAATACCTTGCTAAAAAAATTAAAGCCACAATTCTTTAATAAACCAAGTACATTTTTCATCTAAGAATCCCATTCCTGTCATACTAAAAAAAATAACAAAAATGATTTCTACCTAAATACTTACAACAAACAGCAAGCATGCATAGATGAAACAAGTTCTAATTAATTATCTTTCACATGCAGCAACCCAAGAAAAGAAAAGATGTCCTCTAAATAGCCCAAGTAGTACATCCAAATCAGCCATATAGTACAATATTTGGTGGAAAAAATTGGGCCAAATTGCCAGAAAAAACCACCAGGGTTGGTTAATTTGTAATCAATCCTACAATTTCCGAAAATGGTTGATCATATCATAACTTTGACATTTTTCTCGGCTGTTCCATGACGAAAATTTCCAACATGTTAAAGTAGCCGACATAGTATTTTCTGTCTGCCACGTCATACATAATTTCCCACAAATTCAAAAAAGTCGCGGGATTACCCAGAAATTGAGAAAATTTGGTGGTTTTCCGTCAATTTACCCAAAAAAAATATGACAAGACGAGATATATTTATAGGTTGAGAGAGGAGATGCAATGCATTACCAGAACTTACATCAGTTTCATCTGTCCACAAAGATGAACAGAATATATCAGTTTCAAAAATGAATACTACTCTAATTAAGGTAACTTATTCGAAAACGAAAATCTGCGATTGCACTTATTCGATCCAGTAAGAGGGAGGAGATGGTATTTGGGGTTTAATGTGTTGGGCCTTATAATTTAAAAATAAATGGTTTGAGTAATAATGGGCCCTTGAACAAAAAATATTTGATTGGGCCACTATTAAACCCTTTAATGCGTTGGGCCTTATAATGAAAAAATAAATGATTGCGCTTTATTTAGTCTATAAACCCCCCTCTCTCTCCATCCCTCGTGATCGGCCGCCGTCTAGTCGGACTCTGCTGGTTAAAGTCGCCACTCTCAATGTGTTCAACTTCACAAGTAGTTGAGCTAAGTTTGCAACTTCAAATCACATATCATATACTTCAATTCTCGTTTCAAACTAATTGCATGGAGCTTTTGACATCCATGGTGCATGTCATCAAAAGACGAAGACATTTTATCATCAGGAGTGATTTAACAAGAGCATCATTTATGGAAAAATAGTTAACTCTACTTGGCTATACAAATTGTTATGTTTATCCAATACTTTTATGTCGTATTTTTCTTTCTCTTTTATAAAAGAAAAAACTCGAGCCCAAATACAATATAAAAGTCAATGACAAAAAAAAACACACACACACACAACAAATGTTAGAACAAAGCTCTTAACATAAAAACTAAATACGTCATCCTTATTTTATTTATGAATATACCAATGTGAGATTTTGACATCTATATAATTGGTTTCCTTCCAATAATATAAAAATGAGTAGCCGGCCACCCATGTCGTTGTCTAACCAATTTCGTCGGAACTAACAAAGTAAAAGAGGTTTCAACATAATAATAATTAAATAAAGATTGAAAGTAACTTATTGCCCATGTGTGTTTCATTAAAATTGTGGGAATTTTCAAGTTAGCATTACGTTTTGAAATTTCTATTCCTATTGCTCTTCGTCCTTCGAGCTAACTAACTATGACCAAAAAGTCAAAAACATTTAAACACGTATCTGGAAATTACCAAACCCCAATTAAAATTTTACTTAACTCCTAATTAACTACTAATATTCCAAAATTAATTGATGTATATTAAGTATTGAATTTTGGCGTGCTTTCAAATTTTTAAGTCTTTGTCAAGCTAATATTCTTTAAAAAGGAGACAAAATGAATAAACGTGCTTACAACGACTTACTTTTCGATAGTGCCTAGAAAGTCAACCAATACCTAATTTTATTGCACTTCTTTTAAATTTTATAGAGAGAACTACCTCAAAAGTCCATAACTTTTCCGTTTATGACACTGTAGGTCCTTAATAAAAAAAATATCGTCAGACGACCCTAACCTTAAATATAATCACATATCGTATATTTGTAGCCATTTTTCGGACCAAAATGCCCAGATGCCTTTAAAGGCATTTTAGTCAAATGGCCACCAACTTGTACACCTACTCTACACAGACCTATACTAACTTGCAGACCTACCCAGACTTACAGACCTATACTGAGCTTGTATTTCAGCCTCTGTCCTGTGGCCCTCTTCTACCCAGTCCAGCAGTTTAACTGAGGATCGAAAGAGGCTACCAAGATGTTAATAATAAGCAAAATTAATTCGAAGTACACTAACGACCAAAGGGGGCAACGAGCAAAGCATCTAACTGTAACGAAGTAACTTCGAATCACAGTGAAAATAACTAGAAATCCATCCACCGTTAACATACTGTGATCTTGTTCTCGACTGATTTTCTAGTCGTAGATAGTATATATTTTCATATCAATCTTTCATCAGATTTTATTTTATTTTTCTAAAGTTCTTTTGTTCAAATATAGAAAAAATCTAGTTCAGGATCTCGGACATCCCAGATTTCTTTATCCACATCGATGACCTCCAGTACATGTCTATATAGTCACGGTGACGGTGGTGGTGGTGCGGGATCTTTTTTACGCCGAGACGAATTCCGCGAGGAGGATGCGCCTGAGGACCCAGCTCACTTTCGTTTTGGCGTCATTCATGCAAGAGACTTCAACGAGGGAGGGTTTACAGAGAGTGAGTGTTTAGGCGGGTGTGGGACTGAAGTGTGGAATGAAGTTGTGAATTGTTTGAAATTTTGTAAAGTTTCAAACGGAGTGTATATGTGCATCGGAATAGGTAAGGGTGAAGAATACGAAAGGATGCTGCAAAAATATGTCAAATCCCCTACCATCACTTGTGTCAGGAACATGTGTGAACAGTAGATGCTATGCATCATGCTGTCAGCATTCTTACAGAGATGACCAGAATGCCCTTTTAAGGCTTAAGGGCATTTTTGTCAGAAAAAACAAGATATGTGATTATGTTTAAGGTCAGGGTCGTCCGGCGATATTTTTTTTATTAGGGACCTGCAGTGTCACAAACAGAAAAGTTAGGGACTTTTGAGGTAGTTCACTCAATTTTATATTAGCACATGGTCCAATTTTAAATTTTAAAATCGTTTTTTTTTTGGTATCGAGCAATTTAATGGCCGACCTACATATGTTAATTGCTAGTAGAATAATTCAATTGTAGCAACATCAAAATATTAGTATGTAAAATTAGTTGGTCAATTAGTATTTGTTTATAGAAAGACACTTATCATCACATGAAACATACACGAATTATTATTTTAAAATTTTATATATAGAGTTAGATGGGCGTAATCCGTTGCTAAGTTTCTTAAGTTGCTAACTCTGATAACTCATCAATACAGTGTATTAAAAATGTCAACACGATGATATTGAAATGTCAACAAAACTTAGTTGATATTTTAATACATTGTGTTAATATTGGTATTTAAAATGTCAACGCAGTGTATTAAAATGTTAAAACAAATTTGCATTAACATTTTAATGTGATTGTGTTGGCATTTTTTATACACTACATTGATAAATTAGCAAGTTAGCAATCTAAGAAAAGTTAGCATTAATAGATTCTATCAAAACAAATTTATGCATCTCCTCTCCCTTATAAAATACATCTAACATCGTTAACTTACTCTATTATTTATCTGTTATAAATTACAAATTTACAAGTACAACTCAAAAAATTAAAATCAAAATCAAATGAAGGATATAATGTGCATGCAATTAATTCACATGAAGTCAAATATCAAGATATACACTAACCGACAAAAAAATCACATACTTAAATGAAATTTAGTTTAATTATTTAACAAAACCTATATCTTAGCATTAAGATATAAGCTATAAGGACTACGGACTAGGTTCGTGCTTATCCTTACTAGAAGCAAAAACGAAATACATCGTTTAAGGGAAGAGCAAAAGTTCAAGAAACTAATTGGAGATTAAGAAAATATCACAATCATTTTACATTAATTGTAAAGGATTTTTAAAAATAAGAAATAAAAATTAATTTGAAAAAGTCAACTTAAAACGAGTGTAATTGGGATTAGCTAGGTTGGAGACTTGGAGTTGACTTGCCATTCGTTTATTGTTATAAATGGAGTAAATTATAAGGTGTTTATTTCTCATTAACTGCGAAAATAATAAATAAAGAATACTATGTACAGAAAAATAAATTAAATTTATTTCAGGTTCATTGAAGACGAATAATATTATGGGAATATGAAGAATGGTGCATTTAATATTATTAAACTATGTAAATGAGAATGTATTATTGATAAGATATTTGCAAACTTTTTTTTATCTGTATTTAAACTAATTTTTGTGTCAGTTATGTTTGAAAAGCCTAGTTATCTTTACAAAGATCATAGTTATTTAAAATAAATTATGAAACTCGATCAATTTCTAGTCAATCCTACAAGAATTTTGAAAATCTAATGACTAATAGAAGTATTAAATTGGACAAAATTACAATTTTTATCAATTGCTATAGTAAATATAAATATGATGATGAAAATGAGTGGAATTGTGAGGCCTATTTTTATTAGTATTAGTTTTATAATGGATTTTGAGTGTAAAAAATTAATGAAATATAGGGACTGTATATCCAAAGTGAAATAAAATTAATGATTTTATAAATTATAGATAAATCAAAATGACAAAATGACTAATTCCTCACAAGCTTAATTGAGTTAGTTACTCAAGTCAAATCGAAATAAATTGTACTATTATTAATAGATTTTAATATCCTCCCTATGAATTCATGCACTCTACGCATAATCTATTACTCACATTACCATTATAATATTAGTATATAGTAGTAGTAATTAATGCGAAACTAATTTAGTTATATTATACATAAATATCTCAAAATTTTGATACATTAAATTTTCAACAGTTGAATGGGTCAACCATTACGTGCTTGATCAAAGTTTAGTTTCTCTTTCGGTCAAAGGAGAAAAACGAGTAAACATATATAGCCTTCAAGACTGAACTGTGGTATTAAAAATTGGACCATTGATTCATCGAAGCTATCGTCCATGCCATAATATTATTAGTAGGCAACTAACAATATGAGTATTTGTTATACAAAGAAACATTAAAATTCAGCCAATAATATTGTTACGAGAAGCGTCTTATCATCGAAGTTGCTTTATATCATCTTAAATTTTAATTATATTAAATACCAATGAGTCTAGAATTTTAAAAATAAGTTCAAATAGTATAAAATAATTTTGCTTAATAATCTTAAAGCATGATATAAAAGGGTAAATTGTCTATAAAGTCATGAACTTTCAAAAAAGTTTGATTTTTTTCCCCGTAAACTTTAAATATTGCATGAAAAGTCATGAACTTTACCCCGCAGTCCAATTTCCCAAGTCGGGTTTTTCGGCTATATATGTAGTGTGCTGACATGTGTATTTAAGTTGACGTGAAAGATGATGTGGATGTTGAGGGTATGCAAGTAACAGAAAAACAACACACGAGAAGAGACGCATAGAAAATAAACGAAAGTTGATCATTTTAAGAAAACAAAAATGAATCACAATCAGTTCAAACGATGATCAGTTCATGTTCAAACTGACCGATTTCCTTCGCTCGTAGCAGTTCGATCTATAACAGTTTTTATATTCATAAATCATAACCGAACCATTTTAACAACCTTGTAAAAAAAAAGTCAATTGCAAGGAACTTATAAACAACACACAACATAACATTGCATTCAAACAACACCAACTAATTTAACAATAAAATGTTAAATTAGTGTTACAATAATGAAAAAGTGGGTGGTAGCATCATGCCACACTATCAACGTGACTAAAACGCGAAACTGCAGCCAATAAATTGACGCAGAAAAAAGCTGACCCAGAAAGTGCGACGAAACAAGCAGTAGTATTAAAAATTTAAAACCTAAAACAGAACTAAAAACGTGCTTCTTGCCTTTCCAACCATCATAGATTCTCCCACTTTCATCACACCTGTCTATTTTCTCACGTAATTAGGCAATTACCACAAATTATAATATTTTTTTCAACATGAGATTATTTAATAATATGCTCCTTTTTTGTTTCCACAGTGATGTTGTTAATAAGGGGACACCGAAACCAGCCTGCAATAAAATTCAAAACCGCGTTAGTTACATTTGACGCACGTGTTCTATTACTTTTATATAATTAAATATAAATACTAGTAGTACGAATATCAAAATTGTAATTTTAGATATTTTTAGTGCTTGAATTTTGGTATTGAGTTCATTATTTTCAGACAAATTAAGCTATCGACCTTAGTTTTTGCAAGATTATGGTATTGCATCTTCATTAATGTTCAACACTGAAGCTCAAACTTGAATTGTCAAAGCTAATCCCAATAAAGAGATGGGAGGCCAAATTATTGAAAAAATTATACTCTTGAAGTTTAGGTTCGTCACACAACTTTAAAATTTACTATACTATTTTTAAATAAAATTTGAATAATATATAGCCCTGTCAAGTTTTTTTTTTCATCCGTCCTATACTCCTATATATATCCAAGAAAATTTCTTCAAAAGTTTTTTATCTTTCAGAAATTCAGTTGCTGGTAAATCCAAAATTCATGATTCTTATTGCTTTTTTTTTTTAAAGTTAAGGAGTGGATGAGAATTTGACCGAATTTAATCGATATTTCTGATAATTTACCCATTAACTAATTGCACAATAATCAGCCGGCGGCAAGTCGGCAACATGAGGGGAAGATTGTTTGACTCTTTAAAAATAAATGCCGAATTTAATGAGCTGCTTAACTACTTTAATTAATAATTAATGTCAAAAAGTTGAAGAAGGGAGAAAATTTACTCTGTCTAAGAAAGATTAGTAAACAAATTAAACGTACTTATCCAATAATGAAAGAGATTTAAGATTAAAGCAACAGTTAATAGTTAATACCAACCTTTCCTTTCGTTTTTCCAGAAACCTTTGCAGAGAATTCTTCCTTGATATCGGCAGATCTACATACAACAAATCCATTTTTTTGAGATAATTGTAAATTATTTAAATAAAATGAATATTCATTTAATTAAATTAGTAAGCAAACCTCCATTGAGAGATTCAAGCAAGTTTCTCTCAGGCTTCGAGTTGGATTCCAAGTTAGAAGGAAGGAATTCATCCGCGGTTTTCAGAATATTTTGCGCCTGTTCCAATATAATGTCAATAAAAATAAAAATAAAATTTTGCGGATGAAATCGCGTGATGAAAAAGTGTGAAGTCACGCACCTTGCGTGGGGACACGTCAAACACAGAAACCACTCCGTTGTAGAAAATCGTCATCGGAGCTCTGTTTTCACCGTTCAACCAAAACAAATTTAAATCACAGAAAACCGCAAAATCAATTGCAGGAAATTGGAGTAGGAAGAGGAAATTGTAACTACCTGAGTTTAGGATCAGAAATTGGCGATTGAGGAGGAGCAATTGCAGCAGACAATGTTGATTTCTTCGATCCCAAACCGCCATTCCCGATCACGCTCTTCACCACCTCCGGATTCATCTTCGATATAACACCTTGTATATCTGCACACAAAAAAAATGAGAGAGAGAAATCGAGAGCGAACGAGAGAGAGAGAGAGATTGTGTGAAAACGAACCGCGAAAGCTTCTTCTGCGCTGAAAAACGGGGGCGGTGGAGCGTTTCTCCATGCCGAAAAAATCAAGCTCGAGAGAAGGAGATTTAGCCATGGAATGTTGAGTGAGTGATCGCGATTGATTCAGATGCGATAGAGAGAGAAGGAGAGGTGATTTGGTGGTGATTCATTCATAATGCTTTGATGTTCATATCGATGAATATATATATATATACATTAAACTGTGTTGATGCGGTCGGCCAGAATATTGAATAGTAAAAGCAGAAGAGCAAAAGAAACGAGGAAAATGAGGTTTCAGAGTAGTACTTTACGGAGGTAAGGTTGTACCGCTTTAATTTAAATATTGATGGGTTGGTCTCGGCGTTTAAATTTGGGGGAATTAGATTTTTCTCTATGGTACAAAAAGGTGTGGATAAGTGATAAATTCAATTACCATTGATGAGAGCACCCGCAACGCGTGCCGCCGGCGTTCCGCGTGCCGTTCCGCCGGAACGGTTTCGCCGCGGAACGCGTTGCGGCGCTGCATTCCGCTCCCGTCCCGTTCCCATTCCGTGCCGGGTGCCGACGGCACGTAACGCGGCACGGAACAAGCCGCCACGCGCCTGGGCGACGTGGCCGATCCCCGTGCGTGCGTGCTTCCCACTCGCCGGCCCGCGAGTGGGACACGTCACCAATGACGCAATAATTATTTTTTTTTATAAACATCGAATTTTTAAAAAAAAAAAAATTTAAACGGTAACATTACCGTTTTTTTTAACTTTTTCTTAATTTTTTTAATTTTATTTTTATTTTCTTATTCTATAAATACACCTAATTCATTCATTTTATACACAACTACACATCTATTCTTCCTACATCAACATCAATTTCTCTCCAATTTTCATATTCTATCTCTTCAAAAAATGTCCGGCGACGGCAATTACGGTGGTGGCGGCGCCGGAGGGTGGGATCTCAACGCGTTCGGCGATTGGGAGACCATGTACAACACACTTGGTGGTTCTGGGTCATCGACGCCGGGCACGCAGGGGTCGGCGACGCCGGGTGGGTACCAACCACCCACTTTCGATGTGGATGCCTACGCTCGAGGCTCCGGCTCGCAGCTTTCCCAGGGTTTGTCCCAGATTCGGGAGGATATCCCCGTTGAACCCACTCAGGGAGGAGGCCGAGGCGGTGGAAGCTACAGGGCTGCGTCTGAGGCACCCGAGGAGGATGAGGAGGAGGAGCCGGAGGATCTGGGCCGGCATCCCTACACCAACGAAGAAACAAAGGCGGTGTACACCGCCTGGCTCACCGTCTCATATGATCCCATCGTCGGCAACCAACAAGCCGCCAAGTGCTTCTGGGAAAAGGTCCGTGATGTCTACCACGAGACTAAGCCGAAAGGGGCCCGGAAGCGCAAATATACAATGCTTCATGCTCACTTTGGCCGAGTCGATTTACAGGTCAAAAAATTATGCGGGATCTACTCCACCGAAGCGGCGCACTATCAAAGCGGAGCTTCGGGCGCCGACATACTGAGGGCGGCTTTGCGCGCCTTCCACCAGGACACCGGTGTACAGTTCAAATATGTTGATATTTGGCAGCTCGTCAAGGACGAGGAAAGGTGGGCCGGTGGTGTCCGCTCCAGCTCGGGATCAACCTCAAAGCGGACGAAGCACACGACGAGCGGCCAGTACTCGTCTGGTGACGCCGATGCGCCCAGTGATCGTGACCCGCAGGAGGTTGGGGTTACGGCCGCCGAGTACGAGGGATCTAGCCGTGGGCGCCGTCGTCCGCAAGGGACGAAGGCGGCGAAAGCGGCTAGAGCGAGGAAGGGCCGAGGAGAATCAAGCCAGTCGGCCTCGGGATCGGGCTCACAAGGAGGCTCGAACACACTTATGGTGGCGTACATAACCGCCACAATGGCGGACACTTCCCGCTTCTCGTACGCCCAATACACGGCCTGGTGGAACGGAATTGTGCATATGGCAGGACTACTTGGTCTTCCCCCTCCCCCTAAACCTCGACCGCCTCCGGAGGATGATTCGCCGGCGGAGTAGTTTTTTTATTTTCCCACGTTTAATTGTGTGTTTTTATTGTGTGTTTTTTATTTTTTTAGGATTTGAATTGTGTGTTTTTTTTAATTTTTTTAAGTTTAAGTTGTAATTTTTTTTAATATTGTGTGTTTTTTAATAAAGTATGTTTGTTTTTTAATAAAGTATGTTTGTTTTTTAATAAAGTGTGTTTATTTAATTTAATTTAGTTGGAAATAAAAATAAAAATTGAAATAGAATGAATAGTAATTTAAGGAACGGTTAAGGAACGGAGGGTTGCAGGTTCCGTTCCTTAGTTAAGGAATGGAGTAAAAAAGTACAGTGGGGCCCTCAAATAGTGGTTTAAGGAACGGTATAGGAACGGTATAGGAACAGCGTTGTGGATGGCCTGATAGTATATATATAAAGAGAATTATAAAAAGTGCCAAATTGCCAAAAAATAAAGTGTCCATTATATCATAATTTTACATTTTCTTAATTGTTTCGTAATGAAAAAATTCAGCAAGCTACCTGTCTGAATTTATTGACGTGATGAATACTTATTTATTAAAAAGTAAAGATGTAGTGGATTATGTGTAATAAACAATGTCGTTTAAATAGTCCAATAGTTTATCCATATAGTCAGCGGCGTATCCAGGATTTTTGATATGGGGTGCGAAAAATAGTTATAACGATTTAAAGTTTCAGATTTTAGCTAATCCTTTTAGTTCTATTTATTTTGTTTTCACAATTTTTGTGTTTTTTTTTATATAATTATCCTCTCTATTTTTTCCATTAAAAAAATCATTAAAAAATGAATTGTGCACTTAAATACTTTGCTAGTTAAGACTATATTATATAAAAGTTAATTGTATAAATTATTAAGAACAAAGTAAATATCAAATATTAAATATAAATGAATAAAATAAAATTTGACAAGAGTATGTCAAAGTGTATTGAATTAATACAAAATTTTAAAAGTTGTTAGCAATGAATGGAGAGAATATCTATTAAAAATGAAATAATAAACGAAAACTAAATAGGAATTAAACAAATTGAGTTGAAAAATATTGCTTTGAATACATACAAAGTCTATTAAATAAATAATGAACGAAAACTAAATAGGAATTAAACAAATTGAGTTAAAAAAATATTGCTTTGAATACATACAAAGTGTTGGAAGAAATTAAAGGAAAAGAAATGGTGGAGAGAGGATTTAGACAGTTTTGAGGTATAACTGTACCTCTTTGTTCCTATGTAGATATGTCACTGCATATAATATTATATGATTGTGATTGTCACATCATACATAATATCCCCTAGTAGGATTATTACCAGAATATTGGAATAAATAACAAAATTAAGTACTCCTACTATAATATAACTGATATTTTAAAAAGTTATGCGTTAACAAAATTTGATGATTTTTTCAATAATTTTTATTAATAATAAATAGAACTCACGCGTCACAACAATAGTAGTGTTGAGGATAAAAAAATGGCGAACCACATAATTATAAATTGTAGATGAGTGAATGTATGAGGATAATAAATCATGAGAAACTTTTCATAATTAATTAAATAGGTATAACTTTGGTGTAAGAATTAAAATAAAAATAAGATTATTTCTCGTGAATAGATGAAAGATCAAATATTGGATAGTAGGTACTAATTTATTTACCGGCTTTTATCTTTTTGGTTAAAGGACTTTTGCAATTGTCTAATTAGACACATTATTAATCCAAGGAACAAAATATGATAAGGATTAAGGACATCTTAAATAAGTATTTGATATTTTACCAAATAAGATATATTAAAATATGATTCTCATTTTAAATGAATTTATATCTTATTATGATATACTATACCCATTTAGAGGGAAAAAGAAAAAAACAAACAGACCCATATAATTGATGTATACACAATACACATAACACATTTCAAATTTAAATCTTGTAGTATTATAGAGAAAAAAAAAATCACGTTACTTGAAAAAGGCGAAAAAACTATAGTGATTTTGGTGATATTGTGGTTGTGGGAGTCCATGGACTGATAAATACTCATTTCACATTTGTCGTCTAACAATTTCCGGTTTTTAAGGAATCCAGTCGCCCAAAAAATATCACTTCAATTATTTCCCACATTTTACATATGCTTTAGTTCAAATAGTTATTGTCACAAATTAGAATCTCCTCTATCCCTACACTAATATGTTTTACACACATTGGCAGTGTATGGTGTGCAAAATGTAAATGTTATGCTAGCATATTTCGCAAAACCAAACCAAACTTTTGGTGCATTTTTTTGGATAAATTGTCGAAAAAACACAAAATTTAGTCAATTTATAATTAATTACACAATTTTTTGAAATGGCCCATTTGATTGTGTATTTTTTTTCTTAATTGTCGTGATCTTATTTCTGACCTGGCAGGCACAAAATAGTTATGTAAACAAAACGTATGTTATGACACGACCTAAGAAGACATGAAAAATGAGAAAATTATAACATAACGTTAATATAATAAAGTAAAAATAATTAAAATTAAAGTATGAATTTAATTAAAATAATAATATTAATTATTAACGGGTTACCATATCTAACCCGAACCAACCAAAAATTATCACAATCTTATTTGGTTGAATACTAATATATTAACTTCGTACATGTTCATGTCGAGTCAAAACTTGCAAAACCTTGTTTAGAGCCATCAAACCATTTGACAAATTTTTGTGATAAAGTATTAGGATATTTTCAACTTATATCTTTAGATCTTGTTGAAAATTAAAATTAATCTATTGATCATTTTTTTTATTGGTAATTATCAAGGGTATCTACCGGCTAACCCAATGACTAATCTCCAAGTTGATTTGTAGGCATCTCAATGAGTGAGATAGTTAGTCCACTGATCTAAAGTTGCTTTATACTCAAAGTCAGAGATATATCCCTTGACCTTTTGATTAACCTAAAGTTGTATTATACCCAAAGTTAGAGATCGATCCCTTGATCATTTTATTAATACTATGTTCCAATATTTCGATACGTTGGACCCCTCTTTTTTTGCAAGTGAATTTGCATTTGAAATAAGTACATCCATTCATTTAAAAGTTTTTGATGAAGTTTCAAGTATCTCAATTCCCCACTATAAAAATGACAAAATCCTAGTGGTCCAGCACCAACTCAAGCCCAATTTTGCTTTGGGCTACATATATTCATAGTGAGGTTCACTTAAAATGTAACAATCGTTACATCACATGAAGCAAGAAGCATAATCAAAAATGTATATCTCAAAAAATGAAGACCTTACTACGTGTATAAGCTTAGAGATATAGAAATCAAATCATATTAATTCCTCTATTATTTCCCCCCAAAGAAATATAAATGAATCAAACAAAGGGCGAAGAAGTTATTATGACTTTGTTCTTAGGGGACAATCACCTTTTGTATTATGATATAAAACTAACAATATCATCTTGATTAATTATCTAGATCAATATTTTTCAATCCCTCGATTATAAGTAAATGATTATTGATTATAATTGATAACCTAGCATTTCCCTAAACAATAACTAGAGCCAAATGATAACCCTAAATGTAGTTTATCGACTAACCAATAACTAATTTATCGTTTAAACAACCATCCCTGATTAATAATAATGATTTTGAATAATTAGGTGTGGATGAGATATTCTAGTCGATTGTATTGGTTATACCTACAGATAGTAATAATATTATTCAAATTACTTAATAATAATAAATGTGATATAATATTAAATTTTAGAATATTTTATTAATATTATTTAAAAATCTGAATATTTTCTATAAAATTTCCATATATTGTTTTCTTTTGGAAAATTGCCAAATAAATCACAAAGATAATAATCAATTTCTTGTCCTTCATACTTTTAAAATATTAAAAATAAATTTTGAAGATGAAATTTTTGCTGTTATCTCATTCCCCTTCAAATTATTTGGTGATGTGGCAACCAATTTTAAACAAGTGGGTAAAACGTCATTGGACAAAACGTCAACATCTAATTAAGTTCAAAATAATGTTTGTCCATGTGTTTTAAATCGACCTCCACACCAGCGCTTAATTTATTAAAAAAGGGGGGAAGATGAGACATTTGTTAAAATTTAATCATTTTTTATTTGTTTTTCAGATTACAAAAAATATGAGACGGGAGCAATGTTTCGCAATATTTAGGGCATCAGCAGTGGAGCGCCCTAAAGCCCGCCCTATGCACCGCCACGTCAGCATTTTTATCCTCCTACCTTTTCACCTGCAGTGGGACGTCCTATAGATTTTACTATTGTTTTGTTAATTAGTTTAAATGTTTTCAAATATATAAATGCAAACTAATTAAAAAACACAACGATTAACTAAAAAACGGCAAATACTACATTGAGTTAGAAATAAAAAAAAAGTTGACTACTCTACAAAAGCCTTCGGTGCAGCTCATCGATCAACCCCTGGAGGTATTCGGCTCTGGCCGGGCACGTACACTTCATGAGGGCGTTATGCGTGTCCAACAACGTCCGCGCCATCGAGGCCTTTGCCAACTCCGCGTAGGCAAGTGCCGACTGGGTCGGGGTCGGGGCGGGATCGGCGATGGGGGGCGGCCGCGGCTTGCGAGGAGGATGTCGCCTTCGCCTTCCCCTTGTTCTTCGCAGCCTTGACGCCTACGGGACGCCGGGAGGACATCGGTGTGCCGGAACTTTCATCCTCCGTCTACGTCCGGTTGAGGTCCACCGAATATGCGCCGCTTTCGCTGCTCGTGTAACCACCAGTGTCGGTGGTCTTCATCCTCTTTGTCGCACCGGTGTGAAGAATACCGCCTTGGAACTTCTCCTTGTCCTTCAAGAGCGCCCAGACATTGAAATGCTTGAAGTCACCGTACATGGACTGGTACGACAACAACGCTCTATCGCGTACATCACTCAGGCTCTCGCCGCTTCCCTGCTCCCTCGAGCACTTCGTACTCCGCCGCGAACAGGTTGACTTGCTTCTTAACTAGATCCAAGTGCTTGCGGAGCTGCTCCCTATGGCGCTTGTACGCGCTCGGCGGCTTCGCCTCATTGTAGCGCTCTGCGATGCGCTCCCAGTACGCAAGCTGCTTTTGGTTGTTCGTGAATATTGGGTCCTCGAGATATCCACCCAACACCTCGCCAAGACGAGGGTTTCATCCGGTTGGTAGTTCGTCCTCCCGGGGGCGTACTCTTCATTTGTTGCCGGAGGTGACAACTTGTACGCCCGGTACTTGATCCGCTTCTTTCTAGCGAGGGCGGCGGCCGAGGCGGCGCGGTGGGAAGGGGCGGCAGGGCGAGTTGGAGAGGACTCCATGTCAGACAGACCGTACGAATCCGTACTGAATTCGGGATCGTACTGCGAGTTAGGGTTGAACGACCGATATTCGTCAGGTTGTGTACCCGGCCAACGTGCACCACCTCTAAACATCTGACTATTGGGACTTGAGTAATGAACGGAATCCATTTTCTAGAGTAAGTGAAAATGCGAATGAAAATATTACAAATGAAGGTGGGTAGGGGCCAGGGGGTATTTATATAAATGAAATTTTCAAATTTAAAAATAAAACAAAAACGTGTTGCATCGTCCGCGCCGCCTACGGTGGGCGGATGATGCCCTATCGTCCGCGCTTACTCTGCGGACTATTTGTCGGACGAGGACGACGCATCGTCCATCGTCCGTGCACCCACAGTGGCGGACGATGGCACGCCCAAGATATCGGGCGGCCTATCGTCCGCCGATTGTGGGTGCCCTTAGTGATCTGTTGGACAATTAGAATAACTTCGTCACACGTAACTGTAGATTTGTGACATTTGTCCAGTCACAAAAATAATTAATTAAGAAAAAAATTGAACAATGGGAATAAACTATAAATCGTCTCATCTAGAACATTCGCGATAAAGCTACTAACTCCACCTTATCAAGTAAATCAAGAATCGAGAATTCTAGCAATCATCCATTTTTATTACACGGCATTTCCTACCTAATTCATCAAATCTTAATTTCTCCAAAAACATGAACCAGAAAGGAGAGACGAAGAAATGGGGGACTCATGTCATGGGGGCTCCGGCGGCGCCGGCGGTCCATCCCGACAATCAGCAGGCGGCGCTATGGCAGGCCGAGGAGGGCCCACATCAGCCATACGTTGTGATTGCGCCGGTGGAGAGGTCTTCCGCCGACAGCCCTCTCGATCATGTTGTCAACATCTTCAATTCTTGGAGTCACAGAGCTGAGGAAATTGCTCGTAACGTCTGGCACAATTGTAAGCTCTTCTGCACTTTTCATTTTTTCTTCTTCTGATTGTTCTGATTTTGCAATCAATCAAGATTTTGATGGCTTAATTTGATGACTTACGTCACTCAAATAAAATGATGACTTGTTTTAGACAGCGAAACAATATTATACTATTAAATTGTGTTACCACCAAAATCTTGATTGCTTATAAAATTGGAATAAATTAACAGCGTTGTTAGTGGAGTAATTCACATGTGGATTAAAGTCGTATGCATAATCAGAATTTGATGAAAGTTTAAGAATTTATAACAATTACCCCTAAATTTGATTTGGTTGAGTTTCTTGTTTGTTTTCACTAGATTGTGATGCTAAATGTTTGCATACTCAAATTTCAATAGGATACAATAACGTCAAAATAGAAACAAGATGGGAGATTTTGAAGGTTTGGGGTTAAGTAGATTATTACGTGTAAAGTAAGAGAGAAAATATGAATGAGAAAACTCTTTTTCTACATTATTCACTCTCTTACTTTACTATCACTCCATTTGAATTATTTATTATTATTGTTCTAAAACGAGTAAAAAAATAAATGACTCAAGTAACGTGGGACGGAGGGTATGTTAGTTTTAAGTCGAACATATTTATAGGGGTCGGCCGCTCCATCTCGCCCCCTAAATCCGCCACCGGAGATATTAATGGATGATGTGATTCTGGTAACTACATTGTGTGTTTGCAGTGAAAACCGGGCCATCCGTATCCGGAGCTGCGTGGGGGAAGGTGAATCTAACAGCGAAGGCGATAACTGAAGGGGGATTCGAGTCCCTGTTCAAGCAGATATTCGAGACGGATGAACACGAGAAGCTGAAGAAAACATTTGCCTGTTATCTTTCCACCACCACTGGCCCTGTTGCTGGGACCCTTTATCTGTCCACTGCCCGTGTGGCTTTCTGCAGCGATCGCCCGCTGTCCTTCCGGGCCCCCTCCGGGCAGGAGACGTGGGCCTACTACAAGGTCACGATCCCGCTGGGTCACGTCCACAATGTCGCCCCTGTCGTCTTGAAGCAAAATCCACCCGAGAAGTATGTACATCTGGTGACCGTGGACGGCCACGAGTTTTGGTTCATGGGGTTTGTCAACTTTGAGAAAGCGTCCCACCATCTGCTCGACAGCGTCTCGGATTACAGGAGCGGGCTGCAGCAGCAGCACGTTCCGAGCTAGGGAGCGGTTAACTTGTTTGTCGGTCCGGGTTTTTGTGTGTGTATATGTGTATTAATAGGGTTGATCAAGTGTTGGTGTTGTTTCTTGTCTGATTTGTGTATGTTGTAGCGTTATAAGTATATGATATGTGATATAGTGCTAGTATTTTAAATTAGAAGGAACTATTGTGGTATATTTGGTATTGTTCTGATATATTGGGCTTTTTCACAAGCTTGATTTTGTATTGGATAATATGACACTGGACTATACTGGTAAATGGGCCTAGTTATGGGGTACTATATTTTCTTAGTAGTCTTGGACAAGCTTAAGAAAATTTTCCTTCATCCCTCATTGATTTTTCCATTTGGGATTAGTCCTAAATTTAAGAAACGTAAAAGAATGTGAGTGAAAAAGATTTGTCGAATATATGTACATGAATATATGTATGACCTTGCTACTATAGGGATAATTTTGCAAGCGGTCATGAAAATGCAAACTCATATATTGTACAAACTTCAAACTATAATTTGGACCATTAAAAAATATCAATAGATGACACAATAGTAGCAACAGAAAATATCAACACAATATCAACACAACATTAATCGTTGAAAATATGTTGATATTTTCTAACGGTTCATATTATAGTTTGGAGTTTATATAATATATGAGTTTGCATTTGATTATATTCCATCAATAAGATCTATATTGTGTACTATAAATATGTGATACTTTATTCGTATCCTAAGAATAGAAATTTTTGAAATGGAATGGGTTTTAATTCAAATTTGATAAAGTAAGAGAGAAAGAAAAGTGTGTTACTAGAAAATGAGTTCCACCTCATTGGAGATAAAGATTTTTTTTAAATAAAAAGTTTCTATTTTTAGAGTACGAAAAAAAGCTAAGGGCATCCACAATGGGGCGTCCGATGGCACGGACGATGCGTGCCATCATCCTCTGGAACCCTTGGTCCCTCCATTGTGGGTGCGAGCCATAGGGCGCGCCCTATGCCCACGCCCTAAGCTTCGGGCGCGGAAGAAGCGCAGACGATGGCCTATCGTCCGCGCCATCGGGCACCATTGTGGGCTCGGCGGACGATGGCACGCGTTTTTGAATTTTTTTTGTCTATTTACACCTCGTTTCTCATTCACTTGTTCATACGAACATCTCGCCTCTCTCATTTCTCTCATCTCTCACATTTCTACCTCTCTCACATATCAAAATGAACCACGAAGTTTACGTATTTTTTTAATTCGTATTTTAATTCATATTTTTTAAATTCGTGTTGTAATGTATTAATTTTTATAAATGAAATGAAGTTTTTTCCCAATTTTTGTAGTTATTTAAATATTCAAATAAAAGAAAATGCATATGGCGCGCTTTAGGGCGCCACACTGCAGATGAGAAGGTAGGAGGATAAAAACGATGACGTGGCGGTGTATAGGGCGCGCCTTAGGGCGCCCCATTATGGATGCCCTAAAGAGATTCAATTTTTAGATGGCAGAGGGAGTATTATTGAGATTCAATTTTTAGATGGTACAGTGAGTATTATTATCATTAAAATTTAATACTAACTTAATCTACATTTGGTGTTGCTATGTTTAGATTTGAGTGATGTCCTTTCAAATCAGTGGATATATACTAAATGTTTCTGAACTCAATAATTGAATATATGAAAATACAAGATGAAAGGAATATTTCGACATGTGAATAATCTGCATAACTTTTCACATCAATTGTGGGGGTTCTGTTTTTTTTTTATCGAATGAAGAATATAAAAATTTTATAATTACTAGAAATAAAAGAGAAAATAATGTATGAAGTTAATTGATTTGATCCCACCACAGGTGACAGGAAAACAAAACATTCAAACAATAATCCACACAACACGTCACATGAAATTTGAAAATCATTAACTATGTCAAATCTCACCTTCGATGTCGGCAAAAATCCCACAACTATAAATTTTATCTTATTTATTTTTATGTTCATCGCCAAAATTTGCTTAATAATTGTGCTTCTATTCATTTATGGAAAAAGGAGAGGGAAAACCATAAAAATATTATATTTCCGAATGATTTTTTTTAATATTACGTGAATAAGTATGCAGATTTTCATATATTCAGTTATTGATTATAGAATAAGATATTGTTTTGGTTGAGCATTTTTATTATTTTTTAAAAAATTGGATCGGTTTGAGAGAAAGAACAGTGTGTCATGATAGAAATCCATGGATTCCATCCAGGGGCGGACGCAGAAAAAGTTGGCCACAAGGGTTGGACTCCACCATATAATTTTTCATAGTCAAATATTATATATTTATATATATATATATATATATATATATAATATTATATAATGCAAAAACCACAATTACAACAATTGTAAAAATGCATATATATTTAATACGAACTAGTCCAATATATATCTAATAAAAAGAACAAAAAAATCGTGTCATAGTTGTGTTTTTACATCTAAAGCGCTGAATTTCTACGTGTTCTCATCGATTGAAAACATTGCAGGATTTGTTCGTTTTCAATTGTTAAAAACAGGTCCTTTTCAATATACATAATTAAATTGCCATTCTTCCACTCTTCTTCCATCATTTCGCAAGTCAGTCTAGACAATCTCATATTTTTGATAAAAAGTAGCTATTAGAATATGTGCATTTGACAAGAATTTCAAAGTTCAAGCCATGGATGGAATTAAAAAAAAATATAAACTTTAAAATAACTATTGTTTATAACTTTTTTTTACAAACTTGCAACTATTCTATGAAAATCTTAAAAAAAATAGATAGAATACAAAATTAACACTTTAATAAATTCCTTTACTTCACAATTTGTGTAGAATTTGAATTTTAAATTCGCTAAAATCTCAAAGACTCAAACCCTCTTTTCACTGTTTCTATCTGCCACTGTTATAAACCCTCCAATCTCTCTCTTTTTATTTTTCTAAATTGCAATATACAACTAAAAATACTTATATTTTACAGAAGATAAATTTTTTATTTAATTATTTAAACAAAACGTGTTCCCACTTATAAAAATGTTAGCACTTTTACAAGTTTCAAGTCTCATTTATCTAAGCTAAAAACGCGTCAAACCAATTAATAGAGGTCAGTTTGAACTTTTTAGTTTTATTTTTAAATTACTCATCATCTTCTTCACTCAGTCACTGCCCATTGCGCCATGGTTATACTTTTTCTCTGTAATTTTTTAATTTTCCCTTCTTCCTTCTATAATTTCAGCCCTTATAGCTATTCATTCCACGATAATTTCTTCTATAATACCATTATTTGGTTAGGGCTTAATATGATTTTTCAAAATTTTGAAAGTAGAAATTTAAAAAAAAATTGGGTAAGGGCTTAAGCCCTACCCTCCGCCCAAGTGTGTCCGCCCCTGGTTCCATCCTAAAACCAATTGGTGATAGGAGGAATGACTCATTAGAATTATATCGTGGTTTTAAGTCTATGTGAACACGTGAACTTGGAGGTGTTGGACTTTTTTTCCTGATCGATTGGACAATTGGCCCAAATTTTAAGCTCGAATATCTATGTGAACACGTGAACTTGGAGGTGTTGGACATTTTTTCCTGATCGATTGGACAATTGGCCCAATTTTTTTTTGATCTGTTGGACCACTGGCCCAAATTTTAAGCTCGAATATACTGCTGGGTCAGTCATTTTTTTGATTTCAGCCCAGATATATTGTCGGGTCAGTTAAATTTGACCCACAGTCGGCGGCCCGCTCTGATATCATGATAGAAATCAATGGGTTCAATTTTATAAAACCAATTAGTGATAGGAGAAATGACTCATTAGAATTATATAGTGATTTCAGGTCTATGTGAACACTGATATGGGATAATTATAATTTTATATCTAATTTCAGTTGCCAACAGGTCAGACCGATTCTAGTTAGAAGCTACACAAGGATCAAAGTAATGTAGTTAAAATTACTTGCACTGAAAATTAAATAAAATCTTTATGTTTTCACATAAAAAAAGGTGTTCATTACACTGTAAAGTACATACTCTGATGTGATACGAATTTTGGTAAAAGTTAGATTGTGTGTTTTGCAACTGGAGAAATAGTCAACTTTATTAATTTTTATGATAGTTAATTTGAATAAAAATGTGTATGGATGATATGAAGCTCAATGGTAAATTAGATCATATGAGATTGGTAGAGGTAAGAGAGTGGAGAGTGGTTGGAAAGAGATGGAAGGTAGCAAAAGGACCAGTCATGTAATAAGAAGACAAGTTGAGATTCTCTTCAATTTCAACACTTTGTGAAAACGATAAAATATGGACGATTGATCAATGCTAGAGAAATATAATTGTTTCGAACATATCAACAAATCCTCTCCTTCACACTATGTAGCATTCTCTTTAATGTCTATATTCTTTGAAACAACAATTCCCTTTGTTTATTTGTCTACTATTATATGCAAAGATTGTCATCTATACCTCACCATACACACATCAAAACATTTAGGGAAATTATCAATTTAAATCCAAATTGTTTCTGCGTTGTTAATTATATATATTCTGAATTGTCGAATATAACTGTGAACTATTAATTCTTTATTCAGACCCCGGAAAATTGATGTGACTCGTCTGATTGTCATCACAAAACGAAATTGTTTGCACCAGGTCAGATTTTAAAAAGAATGAGAAACTACTCTCTATTTCCTACGAAAATAGTGTTAGTAGTTGACGACATGAGTTTTATTGCAAAATTCGTAAATCAAAAGAAAGATAGAGAGAAAAATGGTTGAAATATCATTCCTGAAAATATGACTTGTCTTATTAGAGAGATAATGTGTGATAGATAGATAGATAGTGCCTAATGTTAGTAAACGGACCAAATGGAAAACATGACTGTTGTTCGTATGCCAATGAATGATTTTATTTAGACCAGACCTAGATATGTCCGTAGCTCATCTGTGCCAATTTTTCTCACCACCAAACGTTAACTCTCTAGTAGTCGTTCGGTTAGATAAGTAGGATTCGATACTTAATAATGGGGATCATACCACATAGAATTAGTCTTGACCTCTCTTCTAATAAAATTAACCTCAAGTAAATTCGGCCAAGTTCATCTCGGACAATATCAATATTACTACAAAGCCTATTTAATTATAAATATTAGCTTGCACTACATAGATATATATGCAAATTATTGAACTATATATACACCACTTTAATTATTCATATTTTAATTATTATAACAAAAGGACTGTGCAATATTCGCAATACAAACCCCCTCACCTTATCCTATATGCAACATGTGACATTGCATATATATCTTGCTTACATATAATAAAATATTATATTACAAATGTATATAACACACAGATAGCTAAGCCATTTCTTCAAGAGATATGTTGATGGATTGAGACAATGAGTGTACCAATGAGGATAAAGAAAGGTCCATCTCATGTCCTCTGTTGGCCTATTAATTTCTCTCTCTCTCACACACACACACACATGTGTGTATGTGTGTGTGTGTGGTGTGTTGTCCATGCTTGGTGCATATGTATATATGAATAATGAATGGGTTGTTCCTCTCTGAAAAGTTTGATTGTAGGGCTTTTTTCTTCTGCAGAGATTCCTTTTTCTCTCTGCCATGCAATTTGAATCAAAAGGTTCCTTTGTTTGCTACATTCTCTCCAGCTATGATCATCAGCCCCACCTTCTATTCCTATGGACCATCTCTTTTCTCATTTTTGCTTATAAGTCCCTCGTCTTTCTAAATACTACTCTCATGTCCCATTCTGAGCGACACATTTTTTCGTCTAGCTTTAGGGCATCAGCAGTGGGGCGCCCTAAGGCGCGCCACATCTTCATTTTTTTAATATTTACAAAATCCATACGAATTTAAAAAAACTAATAAATTAAAATACGAATTTCAAAAACTTCATTTCATTTAATAAATTAAAATACGAATCTTCAACGGCTGCATCTAATGCTTCTGACGTCGAACTACCGGACTCAGACGAACTAGAACTATTGGTGTCGTCGCCGAGATTCATTTTGGTTGGATGTTGAGAGAGAATATGTAAAGAGATAGTCGATATGTTCGTATGTACAAATGAATGAGAAACGAGATTTAAATAGAAAATCAAAAACGCGTGTCATCGTCCGCGACCATCGTCCGCGTAGCCCACAGTGGGGCGGACGATGGCCTATCGTCCGCGGCCATCGTCCACTTAGGCCGCAATGGGGCGGACGATGGCACGGACGATGGACATCGTCCGCGCTATACTCCGCGCCCTTAGTATAGGACGCGACGATCGTCCGCAGCCTATGTCACGCACCCACAATGGGGCGGACGATGCGCGCCATCGGGCGTGCTATCGTCCGCCCCATTGCGGATGGCCTTATAGTTTATACAATCAAGATGCCATGCTCTCTAATAAACTTGATAATATACAATGTAGTTCAATAGGACCAATGGTCCAATGTACTTAGATAAAAACACGAGTTTGTCGAGAATCTACAAACCCCGAAAGTTATTTGGACCTTAATGATAAATAGATTTTGGTAGGTTGTCAATAATTAAATTTATAAATCCATAAAGAGGATTTATGAAAATTCCAATTAAAGTCAAATTTACATAGGTATAAATTTATTAATTCTTGATTAGATTTTATTAATTTGTCTAGTAATTTATTAGATCAATGAATCCGCACCGAAGACCAGCTCAAATTGGCAAAAGAAATAGAGTATTAGAATTTTTGCATTTTCAAGATTCGAGTGTAATTAATTATTACTCGGATGATCAAAGTCAAGTCCTATAATTATGGATGGAGAATTAATTTCCTATATCATGATTTAATATTTGAATTCATGTATTCACCAGCTGGGATAACGAGACTCTTTCGGAATTTTAGGGAAATTTTAGCTCAAGATCAATCATTACTCCCACCTCCAAGAGTTTAATCAATTTTATTAAGGTCCAAGATAAGGAAAATTTATATTTTACAGATTGATTTTTATATACGACAAAATTTCTTTGTATTTTAAAACTCAATTCTCGAATAATTTTTATTGCTGATTTTTTAAATTGTGGGACGAATCAACCTTAATTGGACCAAAGGTTGAGTTTTTCCTACTATTTGCTCTTTTAAAAAAATATACGTAATTAATGTTTATATTAATAAAGCAATATGGTTTTGACTTCGATTAGTGCAACATGGTGGAGAGGATGTTTTCTCCCACGACTAAGAAATATCATCCAATCGTGTATTATTTTTTTGCAACTTACAATTTTATATTTCTATTTATATACGACTTCACATTTGATCTAGCTGTATTCACTTCATCACATTAATTAGTATTATTAATTAAATAGACTCAATTCGTGATGATGTTTCGTTGATGATCCCTCTATTAAAAAATAATCCAAGATTTTTCATTCTTTATAAACCCGATTATTTCTTAATATTTTTAAATTAATTTTATATGTGAAATTGCATAAATTCATCCATTCCATTTGCACATTGGAATGTCCCACTATTATTTATGAGTGAAACTTTTACCTAAGGAAGTTTCAATTTTCTTCATATTATGTCGTTTTCTCTATTTTTATAGCTTTATTCCCTTTATTGTCATAATTATCCTTTTAATATCCTAAAACAAACGTCATTGTTATGTTTAAGCAATTGATAACGTTATACGAATAAGTTATGGGAAAAGGGGAATAAAATTTTTTAATTTGTGGATACGAGGTGTCAATCTCATATTTGATGGATAAACTTTTTCTCTTTATTCAAATCATTCATTTCAACTTAATAAGTCATACCAATTCCGAACATCATAAATTGGGCAAAAAAGTAGAACATTATGTTATTAAATTAGACCATTTAAAGAAAATGCCCAAAACCTTTATAAATTCAGCTGCCAACCAATTTTGATAACAATTAAAAAAATTATGTTACTTCTAAAATATACAGCAGCATTTTTAAAAAATGACCAAAATCTTTAAAAAAAATCATCCTCTTTTATCTCTTCAATTTCATTCATTTCCTTTCTATTAGAAATATGCCATCACAATATCCTTTCAAAACAAATTTTAAAAACATAACCCATATAAAAAATATGGAGAAGCCAAAGATCTCACATTTTTGTACGTAAAAAAATCTTCAACACCAAACCATCTTAGTACAAATACCCCCTTTTGAGTGCATGAAAAAGATATAAAAAATGACTGAATTATCCAAAACTCATAAATGCAGGAAATCAAAAACAAAAACAATGAATACAATAAATTAGATAGCAATAGAGAAGCAAAAAAAAGATGGAACAATTTGAAACAAGAATGAGAATTCTTTGTCTTATATCAAGAAACTCCACTCCCCACATCAACATCCAACACCAAACACTCCACCAAATCGAAAATAGAGAGAGAGAGAGAGAGAGAGAGAGAATTCAAGAAGAGGCATTTTCAGATCGATCAAAGTGGAGAAGTTGACCACAACATTTGGGGCAAATTTCAAGCTGTTTGGGCACCATGTAGTACATTAGGCAGCTCTTGCAACCAGCAACCACCAACACATTATTACTATTGTTGCTGTTGATGTTGCTGTTGTTGTTATTCCTTTCTTCATCATCATAGTAACAATTTTCTTGATTACTTTTATCACTCCATTGCTCTCTTGAGGAGCATGGGGACGATTCCAACGACGACCCATCGCTGTCGTACGAGCTGCTGTCCTCCTCCTCCGAGGAGCAGTCGTCGACGTACTCGGCTGCTGCTGCTGTCCGGGGATCCTCCGTGGCCCTCATGCCGGTCCTCCAGTTTATGTAGTATAGTTCACCAGTCTGTAAATGAGCAAATGAAAAAAGGGAAATGGGATTCATCAAGATTGAATCTTTTTTAATGGGTAGTTTTCACAACACACTAAAAAAGGAAATGGGATTTATCAAGATTGAATCTTTTGTAAAGGGTGCTCAATGAAGTAGTAGTAGTAGTAGTAGTAAACAATAAAGATGAGCCATTCAAGAAGAGGAAACATTTTTGGGACAAAAGAATCAAAGTAAATCACAAAAAGGAAATGGGAGTTAACCAAGATTGAATCTTTTTTAATGAGTACATTAAATAAAGTAGTGCCAGTCAAGAAGAGGAAACATTTTTGGTACAAAAGAAACAAAAAAAATCACAAAAAGGAAATAACATTTTTCAAGATTGAATCTTTTTTATGGGTATAATATGAAGTAGTAGTCACAATAAAGATGAACCCAGGAAGCATTTTTTTGGGACAAAAGAATCAGAATAAATCACAAAAAAAAGGAAATGGGATTTACCAAGGTTGGATCTTTGTAAAGGGCATTAAAAGAAACGAAAAAGGAAATGGGATTTATCAAGATTGAATCTTTTTTAATGAAGTACGACTAGTATTCACAACAAAGAAGGCCCAGAAACAAATAAATCACAAAAAAGGAAAAGGGATTTATCAAGATTAAATCTTTGTTAAAGGGCATTAAATGAAGTACTAATCACAACCAAGAAGAAGCCATTAAAGAGGAGGAAACATTTTTGGGATAAAAAGAAACAAAACAAACACAAAGATGTAGAAATCCCTTTAAGGTTTCCCAGCATTAAATGTAGTAGTAGAAATCAAATAACAAAAAATAAAAATAAAATAGCGAAAGCGATCTCCATAAAAAAAAAAATTGTCCCTTTTTGAGTCCTAACCTTTAAATCAAGGCATTGCTCCCAATGGAAAGGAAGCGATGAGCCTTCGGAATTCAACTCCACCGCCGCCGCCGCGCCTCCTCCGCCGCCGCCGCTGCTGCTGCTGCTGCTGGAGGTGGTGTGCTGCTGGTTCAAGGAGCAGTTCTGCAGAGATCTCTCAAGAGAGGCTGTGATAGTAGCCATGTTTGGAATTGGACTTGTCATTTTTCTTTTTTTTTTTCTTAATAAAATTAATCCCACCTAAATCTCAACAACTCAAAATCAAAACTGAAAATTGCAGAAAAGAAAGGGACAAAATGGGAGAAGAAGAATTGAGAGGAATTTGTGTTGTGAGAGAAGAAAATAGAAATATTTAAATGGGAAGAGAAGGAGTGTTTGAGAGAGTGCGCGTGAGATATGATATCTTGGAAAGAATCAAAACCAGGTAGGGCACCAATAGGGACAACACCATTTTCTATTTTTTGTCTCTCCTAATCCTATTCTATATATATACACATATAAGTAGTTAATAATATTAGCAATATCCAAGGCACATTCGTTTAGTTTTATAGGGTTAATTAACCTTGTGCTATGCACAGGACATAAGAGTTTTAAATAATGAATATAAAATATAATAAAAATATAGAAAAGAAGAACTCAAAGCAATGTCAAGATTTAAAAAAATGTACTACTCCTTAATGAATGTATTATTTATATACAATTTTAATTTATGATTCAAGTGGAGTAAAACAATAAAATTAATGACAAAAAGAATATGTGTAACTAAGGATCAAAGAATATAAGTTAATTAGAATAAATATACAAATAAAGAAAATATGTGTGAGTAAAGATCAAAGAGTAGAAATTGGAATAAGAAACGTACAATAGCAGTATACTCATATTAGATAATTCAAAAAATATTTTAATTAATTAACTATAAATTTAAAATAATATTAACTAAAACACTTTAAAATATATAATACATATAGAGCAATCACACTTCAATGACATACAACACCTTCGTATGAAAATAGTAGTATTATTTTAATATTCAGTTAAACTCAAGAATAATTAAAACTTTCGGTCATTCAATTGAATCGAATATAAAAAATGTCTTTATTTTTATGAGGATGAAATATTAAATATTTTAATTAAATAAAAGTCAACCCATTCTTTTAATTACTCACCTCGGCCCACTTATCAATTTTAAAAAAAATTTGCCGCCCACTTTACTTTAGCCTAATAGATAGCCCAAATTAAAATAAAATGAGGCCGTCCCCAAATTATACTCCCTTCACCCATCGTATCTCTCCCTCATTCACATTCTTTATTTTAATTCTTCCCCAAATTCACCTTCCAATTGAAATCCCTAAAAAGGAATAGAGAAGCGGCGGCGCCTCTCTTCCTCACGCCTCTCTCTTCTCCGGCGTCGGCACCTCTCTATAAGTCCAAACATAGCCCAAATAGCATACATAAACCAATATTCCTCAAATCCTAAATTAATGTTCCTCCTATATCCCTTCCCCACACTCGTCGTTCCTCCCACCCGCCAGCTGCCATGGCCGGCGATTCCCTCATTTCCTCCCTCTAATCGGCGGAACAGCTGAACACCAGCTTCCCACTAAACATCAGTCTCACCGCCGCCGCAAGGCACAATACCGTAGTCGTGCCTCTCGACCTCCATATAAACCAAATCCATCTATCTATCTCGCTCGCTGGCTCTCTCTCCCTCGCCGCCCCGCCTTCCTCACCCCTCGCGTTGCCCAGCCTGCACAGCCGCGTCGCTGGCAAGCGACGCCGACTCTTCTCTCTATCTCTTTCATCTCTCATCGCTCTCTCTTTTCTTTACGCCACAACCGCTGCTGCTTCCACGCCGGCGATGATACCAATCACTCTCCGGCTGTTAAAGATTGGATCTTTGGATGAATCTGGAGATGGGCGAAGCAGAGGCTAGAAATGCCATGATAGGGAGATGGAGGTGGTGGGTCTGCATAGATGTAGTTGTCACCGCCGGGCTTCTCTCTTCTTCCGTCCTATTATTTTTCTTCTTCTCACCTGTCTCCTTTGACAGTAAGCACATGTAATAGTGTTTTATTATCTGTAATTTTCTTGAGAAGCTTTCTCTCTATTGGACCAATATTTGCCCAATCAATTTTGCTGTTTATGTCCAAAGTTGCCATATTGAGAAATGACAAAAAGGGTAACCACAATAGCTGCACACTTTCCCGCCAAAAAGGATAATATTGACTTTTCAGCAAACTGTCACTTTAGATTAGTATAGATATGTAAGAGCATTAGCACTAGGGCGCCCTAAGGAACGCCTTAAAGTCCGCTCTATGCACTGCCACGTCATCATTTTATCCTCCTACCCTTCCACCTGCAGTGGGGCGTCCTATAAGACGTCCTAAAGGCCGCCCTATAGGTTTCACTATTGTTTTGTTAATTAATTTAAATGTTTTCAAATATGTCAATGCAAAATAATTAAAAATATACCACGATTAATTAAAAATGCCAAATCCTACATTGATTAAAAAAAAGTTTTACACGAGTTAGAAATGAAAAAAAAAGTTGACTACTCTACAAAAGTCCCAACTTGCGGCGCAGCTCATAGATCATCCCCTGGAGGTATTCGGCTTTGGTCGGGTCCTGACATTGCATGAGGGCATTGTGCGTGTCCAACAACGTCCTCCGGGTGGCGGCTGCTGCCAACTCCGCATAGGCAAGTGCCGCGGGGTCGGGGTCGGGATCGGCGATGGGGGGCGGCCGCGGCTTGCGAGGAGGATGTCGCATTCGCCTTCCCCTTGTTCTTCGCAGCCTTGACGCCAATGGGATGTCGGGAAGACACCGGTGTGCCGGAACTCTCCTCCTCCCCGTAGATCATCCGGTTGAGGTCCACCGGATATGCGCCGCTTTCGCTGCTTGTGTAAGCACCGGCTTCAGTTGTCCTCGTCCTCTTTGCGCAACCGATGGCAGAATCCCGCCCTGGAACTTCTGCTTGTCCTTCAAGAGTGCCCAGATGTTGAAATGCTTGAAGTCGTCGTACATTGACCGGTACGACAACAGCGCTCTATTGCGCACATCGCTTAAGCTCTAGCCGCTTCCCTGCTCCCTCGAGCACTTCTCGTACTCCGCCGAGAACATGTTGACTTGCTTCTTCACCTGATCCCAGTGCTTGCGGAGCTGCTCCCTATGGCGCTTGTACGCGCTCGGCAGCTTCGCCTCATTGTAGAACTCGGCGATGCGCTCCCAGTACGCATCCTGCTTTTGGTTGTTCGCGAATATCGGGTCCTCCGAAATATCCACCCAACACCTCGCCAAGACGAGGGTTTCATCCGGTTGGTAGTTCGTCCTCCCGGGGGCGTACTCTTCATTAGTTTCCGGAGGTGGCACCTTGTACGCCCGGTGCCGGTTCCGCTTCTTTCTGGCGGGGGCGGCGACGGGAAGGAGCGGCGGGGCGAGTTGGAGACGGCTCCATGTCAGACAGACCGTACGAATCCGTACTGAATTCGGGATCGTACTTCGTGTTGGAGTCGAACAACCGATATTCGTCAGGGTCTGTGCCCGGCCAACGTGCACCACCCCCAAACATCAGACTATTCGGACTTAGGTATTCACCGGAATCCATTTTATAGTGTAATTTAAGTGTGAAAAAGTGAATGGAAAGGTTACAAATGAAGGTGGGGTAGAGGGTATTTATATAAATAAATACCCCAATGTGGGCGGACGATGCCCTATCGTCCGCGTATCTTTCGCGGACGATGCATCGGGCATCGTCCGCGCACCCACAGTGGGCGGACGATGGAGCGCCCGAGGCATCGGGCGGCCTATCGTCCGCCCCATTGCAGATGCTCTAATTGGAGTGTTATACATATCTATTGGGAAGTTAATGCATTTTTCTTTGTTAATATATGGAGGTTTTGGTTTGAAATTTATGTTTATTTTTACTATATGTGTTTTTATATTTTAATTTTTAATGTACAAAACTTTTTAGGAGGTTTAACTCTCCTCTTTTTCTTCTTTGATTTTCACCATTCTTTTTCTTCTAATTTGTGGCGAAAATTTTCGTTGATGCTCGTCTATCGATAATTGAAGTAGAAAGACTAGGATGGATATTTTCTTACTTTTAGTGACGTTCAAAGCAACGATATTTTCTTACTTTTATCTTTTTAGTGATGTTCAAAGCAACGATATTTTCTTACTTTTTTTCATATTATCTTTTCCAACTCATGAAATGGTAACATATGTTTCTTTTATGTACTCCATGAACACACGAAAAGATGGAGTATTTTTTTTTATGTATATGTCCAATTACTATGCTGTCTGAAAGATTCTCAACTCATGAAATAGTAAGATCTGTTTCTTTAGTTTAGTTGGAAATAGTAACTTCTTTCAAATAGTAAATGTTCCCCCATTTGCCACCAAGGTTAGTATTTATGACGCAGGTGAAAATCATTAATTTCAAGAAATTGTTAGTTTTCTAATGAATTTCATAGATATTGTTTCCAATCAAGAATTATATTGTAATTATGATAGCATATTATGATAGCATTTTTCTTGCTTTCCAATATTGTTACTCTTTCTATCCTATAGAAATAGTCTTTTTTTTTTATAATTTTAGTTTGTCCCATCAAAATAGCCTATTTTTATTTTGGCAAGTACTTTTTTTCTTATAAATGGACTTATATTTACACTAACATAATTCAATCACTTTTTCTTTCTACATCCCTCCTACTTTACCAAGTTCACATTAAACTGGTATGTTTTCCCCCCAAAGTTTCTTTTGTAGGGGACGAGTATATGATCGGCTAGGGTTTTGATGCTGATTTTCTAATGTGCTATTATTTATAAAATAATGAAATATGGACTCTAACCTTAGTTGTAGAATTGAAACATTCTTATTTTTTTACACTTACTTTCTCATAAATCTTTATCCATTTCTTTAGAAAGATGATTGCGATATA